>NC_056732.1:578341177-579086177 GCF_019279795.1 Protopterus annectens
TTCTGTGTCGACATGCGTGAATGGGCGTTCCTTCGTTGAAGGTTGTGCGTTAGGCCCGGCAAGCCAGCACGTAAAAATCTATTGCCAATCATTAGCGGACTGGAGTTCCGCTGTGGCGACCCCTAACCGGGAAAAGTCAAAAGACAGTTTATTTATTTACATTTGTTACTGGGTAAATATCCGACTGGGCTGGAAACCCATTTTCAGTGGAGACCCAGGGAGAAAAACTCTGAACATATGCAATGATAAAAGGTTTACAAAGTAATAATGCGTTATATAAAGTAATAAAACAGAAGCAAATAAAAGTTTAACAGAATTTGTGTCTTTCGGCTTTTCCCAGTTAGGGGTCGCCACAGTGGAACACCAGTCCGCTAATGATTAAAAGTCACAAATAGTTATATAAAGTAATTCAAGATAAAAAAATACTGTACATAGAAATGCGCCCTTAAAACAATGGATACAAACGGGAGGGTGGCTTAATGGCTAAGGTGTTTGCCTTACAAACACATGGCGCAGGGTTTGAGTCTCACAAGGGATAATTGGCTAGGCTTAAAATGGCTCGCAAGGGCAGTCAGATTAGTACTAAACTATGAACTATGAATACAAACAGCCAAGAGCAATATTGGGATATGAAACACAATACCTGGAGTGTGTTGAAAGATCAACTGGCAGAAAAGTTGGAAGCATGTAATACAGTTATCACATGTCAGAAGTTGCAAAAAGTAGGATCCCTAGACAGGGTTGGAGCAGGGACAGAGCCAGTGGTTGGTGAGGTATTCTCTTAGGCTTTGCTTGAATTTGGTGGTGATGTTAAGTTTAAGGATGTGCTGGGGTAACTGGTTCCAAGAGCTGGAAACTTTAGAGTGAGTCGACCAAAACTGTATGCAGATTTGGTTACTTTTAGCAAGATTTTAGAGGAACAAAGGTCTCTGAGGTTATTATTAGTTTGAACTGTCTTTTAGGGCTGGGCAGTAATTTGGTTTGTTTAAACTGTTGTGGCAATAGTGAGTTGGTTTAGTTATAGTGAATTGGGTAAATTACATGCTGTCATTACACTAAAGACTGCTTGCAAAATGTACGTCAGTCTGTTTTTTTTTTTTTTTTTTTTTTAAAGTACACAGCTTACAACCTATTTGAAAAAAACAGAATAGGATGACAGTTAGTTTAAAAGCCACATACAAGTATGCTTAATGACAGCCTGTAAACTGTCAGGCATTTTTTAAGCTTTAGCACTTCCTATAAGTTAGTGCCTACGGCAGCCATTCTGTTTTCTCCACCCTTCCTAAGCTACTAGGCAAGTTTGTTTGCAGCACAGCTCCCAGTCAACTCTGTCTTGTTCCACTAGTAATGAGGTTTCCATTCTTTCTGGAAATTATCTGTTTTAGATGAAAATAAGCTAAGATTCTTGTCTTCTGAAAGACTAGATGAAAACAAATGGACAATGGTCATTCAAGCAACTTCGCTTCCCATTACATGTCAGTATCTTAGGAACAAATTAGCGACATGCAGCAGTGAGCTACTGGCATTTTGTGAGTTTGGTCTGGTAGGAAGAGTGATTAGTTGTGACAGGTTATGTATGGTGAAAAATGGTGCAGTCAGGTTGTTTTTTGCCTTAACTGTGCCAAGTAATGCTGAAATCTCCTAAAAGAATAAAATTATTGTTAGGTGCAGCATTTAACATTTCAATTAAGATTTTCTCAAACAGTTTGAAAGACAAAAGGGGTGGGATAATTAAGGCAGAGAAATGAAAAGTATTGCATTGGTTGCCTATAAACACTTTAAACAGAATCTATAAAAGTAAAGTGAAAATATCCCAAAGCTCAACTATGATCTATTATCCAGGCAGATGGTTGCTGCCCAGATTTTGAAGGGTACTGTCACCCTTTTAATCTAACATTAATAACAAAGTAAACCACTAGGCACTGCTGATGTGTTAAATGGTACCATAGAGATATGGCTAGATTCAGAAGATACAGGCTGAGTATAGCATGCTGCATATGGTAGTTTTAGAAAACCTAGTAAAAACCCAAACTTAGCATCTTAATTAGCTGGTGAAACTTTATTTGTGATGTTTACAGCACATTCTTCCTATGTGAGCAGCATATTTTCTTTTTTATTTTTTACAGATGGGCAGTTGCTGGACAAACTGTAATGATGACATAAACAGAATGCTTCTTAATGCTGAACTTTAACACAAGGAGGTGTGGTTACTCCCCCTTGAACAATTTTCACATTTTATTAATTAAATCCATATAAAAAGGAAGGGCAAACAGCTAAAAAAAATACAAAGAGCTACTGCAGACTGGTACTGCAATCAATGATGCTGGACAAGATAAACAACCTAAACATGCCTCCCAGGTGCAGACACTAGGGACCTAACACCTGGGTCTCATTAATACACATACATTTGCTCTGCTGGGAAAACTCTGAAAATTAATTGTCCCAAACCACAGCCTGATTTAAAAGAAAAAAATATATACCTGTACATTTTGTCTGCTCCCCTGTTGGTTAATAGAAGGCAGTTTGACGCACTTGATGGCAGAACACTTGCAACTTCGCTCATTACCACATCTTTTAAAGTGGGAAAGACTGCTGTGCAAAGTCAGCTGAGGTGGACTTGTTCAGGAGAGCAGGTGCTGAGGTTTATTTTTTTGTTGTGTAATATGCTCAAATGAATTCCCACACTCCCTTAACCTCTTCAACCACTATTCGCCCTACATACTAATTTACTTTCTTAAAGGAAAAAAAGTATGTACATCTGGAGTTTATATAGTAGAGTATGGCACAAAGTTAGGTTGGACAGAAAACCTATTCAGGGAAGTGATGGGTATGCACTTATAATCACAGTAAATATCAGAAGCTTCTATGAATGTTAGCATACTGTACACAAATCTAAAGAAAACTCTATTGAAATGAAAATAAAAGGACACCATCTAGGAATCTTAAGTGATTCTTCTTGGGGGTATTTCAACTACAACAAAGTATAACAGCAAGGGATTATATATTTTTACTTGCCACTTCAAACTAGGTTTCTCTGGGAAAACCACGAACATTTTATACCTTATGTGATGTGTTCAATACAAATTTCGTAACAACTTTAAAATGTGCAGCTAATGAAATGCTGACTTAGTTATTAAACATGTAACATCTCTGAGGCACATCACCAGATAAAGAATTAATTCAGTGATGCACGGTTAGTAACAGCACATGGGAAGTGATGCTATCATTCATTCAAACAGACAAATTCTGCAGTTGTAATGAATCAATGCCTTATCTTCCAGAGACAACTGAAGGCAGAACTGGGACCTGACATACCTAATGCACTACCAGAAGGGAAGTTAGGTTGGGTAGATGCAGGTCTTCCATTACTTTTAACGTTTTTCTTCTGGAAATACAGTTCTTAATGCCCGTTTCACAACAAGAGGCAAACTGCCATCATCTACAACTTTTGTTTAACAACACTACCTTTACTGATTCCTACTCCAACTCATCCCCCAAAAGCTGTTTTGGAGATGCTCTAACTTGGAGATCTTAGCTGATTATTAAATATTCATCCATTTCTTATAGATGGCCCAAAACGTGCATAAAATCCAACAGTACTTGGTTCACAGACTATTTTTTTGGGGGGGAGGGCTAATACATTTACTATGTAATGATGTACTCAACAACTAGAAGCAATGCCAAAGCACTACAGACATTTCCTCTGCAGATATACTCCATGACTACCCACAGCAATGTTCTGGAGGTGCTGATGCACTGCTTAAATACCAATTTTCTCTCAAAATATTACCATGGACAGCTGGAAAGTTGCTAGTCTGTCAGAGGTACAGTTGCTCCTGTCTGCTGTATTGCTGTGTTGCAGTGCTAACTGCTATATGTTCATAGGTTGGTACTAGGCTGTCAGCCCTAGGGCCTATACAAGCCTAGCCATAACAATTCCCTGGCTATTTCTTCCCACACTATTTATTTCCCCTGGACCCCTGTCTAGCAGGGTGACTGACGTGATCCCTGGGGTGAATTTCCTTTCTCCCATCCAATCGTCAAGGTTCCTTTTGAAGAGGGCCAAAGAGGCACTCTGCTTGACATGTATGGGCAATCTATTCCAGAGCTTGGGGAGTCTCTGGGTCAGAAACCTATCCCTCCAGCATGTTTTGTTTATTGTGATGACAAGGTTTAGATCCCTGGAGCGTGTGGCTCTGAGGGATTGGGATTTCCTTACGTGTAGCATGTCCAACAGCTCTGGGTTTGACATGGCCTTGTATGTTAAGCAGAGAACGCCTCTGAGTAGACGATATGCGACAGAGTATAGCTGGAGTTGTTTTAAGGCGGTCAGCGTAGGGCATCTGCTTTATGCCTGTGATTCTTTTAGTGAGGTATTTCTGCGGCCTTTCCAGTTGTTGCAGATGTCTTGAGAGGTACATACCAAACGGGGCATTGTATTCTATAATGGGTCTAATGAGGGATGAGTACAGTGGGACAATGACCTCCTTTCTTCTGGATGAAAAGCCCTTAGTGATGAGGTGTGCCACATAGAAGGATTTCCTGACTGTTGTGGCGATGTGGTTATTGAAGGTGAGACCACTGTCCACCTGTGTCCCTAAGTCTCTTATCACACTTTTGGTGTTTAGTGCACTGCCACCTATATGGTAATTCATGGGCACATGTTTTTTCCCAAAGGGGATAACTATACATTTCTTGGCATTGAGCTTAAGCCCATGGCTCTGGCACCAAGCATCTGTTTCTGTAAGGCCCTTTTGTAAAGTATCCACATCATTTGGGGATTCAATAATGGCTCCCAGTTTGCAGTCATCTGCGAACTTTGTTAGCCAGAGTCCCTTAGTGTTGGCCTGTACTTCAGAGAAGTAGATGCCAAACAAGAGCGGTCCCAGGACTGATCCCTGAGGTACTCCACTTGTCACTTGTCTGGAGCTGGATTTGGTGTCGGCTACTTTTACAGTGTGGGTTCTATCAGTAAACCAGTTAGCAACCCATTGGGTGACATAGGGATTAATGCCCAGCTTTGTAAGTTTATCTATGATTCCAAAGTGGGGGATGGTGTCAAAGGCCTTGGCGAGGTCTAGATAGGCTGTGTGGACCACCTTACCCTTGTCCATGGCTCTGGAGACTGATTTGAAGAAGTCAATCAGGTTCAGGAGACAAGATCGACCCTTCACAAACCCAAACTGGGTGGGGTCCAGTGTTTGAAGGTTGCCAATGTCTTTGTTTATAAGTTACATGATAATACACTCCATGGCCTTGGAGATAAGGCTCGTCAGACTGACAGGACGGTAGTTTCTGGGATCCAAGGTGGATCCTCCGTTGTGGAGTGGGATAACTGTAGCTCTGTGCCACTCAGTGGGCACGAAACCTGAGGTGAGGCTATGATTAAACATGACACTTAGGTGAAGTGCCAGTTCTTATTATAGTTCATGTAGTACACAGCCCGGGATGTCATCTAGTCCCATGGATGCTGTATTCTTAGCTTTGGAGAGTGCGTTTTTTACGTGTGTGGCCATTATTACCAGAATTTGGCAATCTTCCAGTATTGAGATGGGCCATTTAGGGGGTGGGGGGTGAAGTTGGCACTGAATCGATCTGCCAGGATATTGGCAATATCCTTGGGATCAGTATATTTAATGCCATTCTGTTTTAGCTCACAGCAGATCTGAGCATTGCCATTTAGATTCTTGACATAGTTATAGAATGCCTTGTGGTTGTCTTTAGAATCTTTGGCAATATTATTTTCATAACTAGCTTTGGAGGATTTTATGAGGGATCTCAGTTTCTTACTGAGGCTGGTAAGGGAGTTTTTTGCATCCTGGGGTTTTCCTCTTTTCTGCAACAGTTTCTTGCTTTTGTTGTAAAGTTTGTTTATGGCAGGGGACCACAAGATTGGCTTCCTTTTTTTGGATGAGAGCATCTTGGTTCTATTTGGAATGGCATGATTCATGCATGAGTGGATGTGCTCGTAGAGTGCCTTAGTGTAGGATTCAGCAGTTGAACTTTCAGTTCCCGTCTGCATGGGTGTCACGAAGTTTGTCACTTCTGACTGGAGTAGCATGAAGTTGGCATTGGAGAAGTTTATAATGGAGGTTTCCTTACTGGGGGGTGGGGGTGGGATGTGGATGTTAAGGATGATTAGCTTATGGTCAGACCTAACGAGGGGGTGACCATAGGTGTGGAGCATCGATTTACCATGTTGGTAATGACCAGGTCTAGGATATTGGAGCCACTGGTGGGACTATGGATTATTTGATCCAGGGCATTGGAATTTATGAATTCCAAGAACCGTTGGACAAAGGTGTTGGTACATGAGTAGTTTTCCCAGTTAATGGCAGGGTAGTTAAAATCACCCAGTATTAGGGTGTTTGGTTCTATCTTAATATTTTCCAGTATGTTTAGAAAGGTGTAGTGAGAGTCTTGGGGTATGGTGGGGGATCTGTAGCAAGCTACAATTTGGATTGCAGTCTTACCTAGTGTTAGTTGCGCCTGGAGAATTTCAGATGCATTGTGTTGGGCAACTAGCCTGGTGGTGTGAATATCCTTGGTGAATATTGACACTCCTCCACTTTTAGTGTTTTGGTCCTGGTTTTGTGGCCGAAAAGTGTGGTAAGAGTTGTAGCGTGGTATTGCAGGGGTGCTCTTTGGAGACTTGAACCAGGTCATCCAGACTCTGCTACACTTTGCTGTGAAGGAAAGGTTAGTTTGCTTTTATTTTTTGTATTTTGTATTACTTTATTGCCTTTTTATATTTTGAATACTGTGGTTTGTTTTCTTTACCTTGTGTTTTACTTGCATTCTGCTTTAACTGCATATTAAAACTTCAAAAGAGACCACAGCTCTGTCTCTTCTGAGTCAGGCAGAAATTAGGACTGAGTCAGGCAGAAATCAGAACTGATCAATTAAGGACTCATTCACAAGATAGAAGAGGTCACTTAAGGTTAATCATTTGTGAACTGAGGGGGTGGAGCTAAGAACTAAACATTCTATTTAAGGGGTAAAATAAAACATTTCAGAGCTTTACCAGAAAGGCTCATCCAGACTCTGCTACACTTTGCTGTGAAGGAAAGGTTAGTTTGCTTTTATTTTTTTGTATTTTGTATTACTTTATTGCCTTTTTATATTTTGAATACTGTGGTTTGTTTTCTTTACCTTGTATTTTACTTTCATTCTGCTTTCACAGCATATTAAAACTTCAAAAGAGACCACAGCTCTATCTCTTCTGAGTAAGGCAGAAATTTTTTTCTCGCCCTCCCACCCAGTTACAGTTGTCTTGTTAAATACCACTGTCTTTCTAGTTGTCTGCCTCTTATGTTAATCTGACCATATATTTCATTTCCTCTCTACTTCACTGGCTTGTGTGAGTAATCACAAAAATCATCATTTTTGAAATCCCTCCCCTTCAACTATTTAAATTTATTGGTAATCCTACTGTATTCCATAGTACCAGAATACAAAAGTGACCACCTCTTTCAATCCATCTTGCTGTTTTAAAAATAGTAACTCCCCACTAAACCTTAACTTTTAAACAGGTAAAACTTAAGATACATACTTTCACATCTAACTTCTCTAGTGCACACTGCAGTGTGCATTTTTTTTCATCTTACCTTTAAGCATCCCTGTGACTAGCACTTTCTTTAATACCTGCTGGAAAGCACTAGGAAGCCTTAAACTGATACAAGCACTCAACACTCCTTGTTAATAAGGAGAAATTAATAGTCGACACTAAGCCTATAATTGCAAAATACCTTGCTAAGGAAAGGAAAAACAGCTCCTGTACTTTACAAAAAAAAAAAAAAAAAAAAAAAAAAAAAAGCACCAAACCAGGCATGTCCAAGGGTCAGCTTCCGGTGATTTCTCCTGTCCACCTGGTGAATCTGGGCATACTGGGGCAATGCAGCAATTGCCTCATGTACACAGACAACCCTCTCCTCCTACCACCCAATACTACAACCTGTGAGAAATGCACTTACATAGCCAAAATGGAAGCAAAGCTCTCACCACCCAAAATTGTGCTAGACAGTCAAGAGGAGAAGGTTACCACCCACACTACACCTCAAGCAACACATAGCCCTTCTAAACCCACACCACCAACACCCACATACAGCAATACTAAATCCACATATGCAGAGGCCCTTAACTGTAACCTACCCAAGCAACAAGGACCTCTGAAGCTGAAATGCAAACAAACACCAATCACAACCAAAGTGTCACATAGTTCACAACACCAGTGTGCCACCCAGCAACAGCCCCTAAGGCAAGACAACATACCTAATACTTTAGTCATAGGTGACTCTATAGTCCAGCACACTGATGCCCACTCACCAGGTTGAACAAGGGCTGCCTGTCGGGTGCCAGGATCCGCCACATAATGCATGCACTCAAGTCACTCCACAACAAGTACAAATATGACTATGTCATTGTCCATGTTGGAGTGACTGACTTGAGACATACCTCCCTGGACTACATGAAAAGAGACATGGAAGAGCTCTTGGATCATGTGGCCCAGGCAGGTATGACCCTAACCCTGAGTAGCATCCTGCCTTCACCCAGAATGATACCACAATATAAGGACAAAATGACTGACTTCAACAATTGGCTAAGCTTCTGGTGAGATTCAAAGGGGATCCAGTATCCGTCTGCCTGGGACGACATGATCGACAGACCACGATGCTTTGCCAGCGATGGTCTGCACCTGTCGTCGCTGGGATTCAGGTTACTGGCTAAGGCTCTTGCCACCCATGTAGTGCCTTTTTTAGGCAAAGCTCAAAGGACAAAACCACCACTGTAACAGAGAAGTAGATACCAAACAGGAGAGGACCCAGGACCGATCCCTGTGGGACTTCACTCGTGACTGGTCAGCAGTCTGACTTGGAGTCAGCTATTTTCACACTGTGTGTTCTGTGAGCCAGTTTGCAACCCACCTAGTGATATAAGGGTTGATGCCCAGCTTAGTGAGTTTTTCTATGATTCCTGAGTGGGGAATGGTATCAAAGGCCTTGGCCAGATCAAGGTAGGCTGCATGAACCACTATGCCTTCATCTACAGCTCTGGTGACTGATTCAAAGAAGTCAACCAAGTTGAGCAGGCATGATCTACCCTTCACAAAACCAAACTGTGTGGGATCCAGAGTTTGGAGATTCCCTATATCCTTGTTTATTAGGTCCATGATGATGTGTTCCATAGCTTTGCATATCAGACTTGTCAGGCTAATAGGTCGATAGCGCCCAGGGTCTGGAGTCAATCCTCCTTTGTGGAGAGGGATGAGTATAGCAGTGCGCTATTCGGCAGGGACAAAGCCTGAGGTGAGGCTGTGATTCAACAGGGCACAGAGGTGAGGGGCCAGTTCACTCTGTAGTTCATGTAGAACACAGCCTGAAATATTGTCAGGTTCCACAGAAGCTGTATTCTTGGCCTTGGACAGTGATGTTTTAACCTGTGCAGCAGTAATACTGGGTGCCTGGCAATCTACTGTTATTGTGATTGGTCCTTGGGGGGTGGGGTAGGTAAAGTTGGCACTGAATCTGCAGGCCAGTATATTGGCAATATCTGTTGGCTTGGTGTAGGAGGTGCCATTGTGCAGTAGCTCAGAGCAAATTTGGGTATTGCCGTGGAGATTCTTTACATAACTATAGAAGGCCTTGTTGTTGTCTACCATCTGCTGCAATTCTGTTTTCATAGCTAGCTTTAGAGGATTTGATGAGGGATCTCAACTTTTTGTTGAGGCAGATAAGAGTTTTTCCAGTCTTGGGACTTCACCTTATTCAACATCAGTTTCCTCCTTCTGTTGTAGAGTTTGTTTATGGCAGGGGACCACCAGATTGGCTTCCTTTTTTTTGGAGGAGAGCATGTTGGTTCTACTGGGTATGGCGAGATCCATGCATTTGTGTACGTGTCCGTACAGTGCACTGGTGTATGGCTCGGCGGTCATGTAACTATTCTCTATTTGCATAGATGCTATGAAGTTAGCCACCTCTTTTCATGGTGGTTACCTTTGCGGGGGGTGGGAAGGATGTGGATTTCCAAGGTGATTAGTTTGTGGTAGGATCTAACCAGGGAGGAGTTGACTATTGGTGTAGATCAACAGTCGCCCATGTTAGTAATGACCAGGTCAAGGATGTTGCTACCTCTAGTGGGGGTAAGAATGAGCTGGTCCAGGGCATTGGAATTAATGAATTCCAGAAAACGTTGGGCAAGTGTATTGGTACATGAGTTGCCTTTGTTTTAGCTTCATTAATTTTGTATCCCAAGAAGATTTGAAATTGTCTTAAAATGTTCATCAACACTGTAATGTCCCTTTCTGGTTTTGTCATGTATAAAATAATATCATCTGCAAATATAGCCAGCTTTTCCTGACTACCATACCAATTATATTCTTGAATTTCTGAATCCTTTATTTTCTTTGCCAGTTGTTACAAATATAATGTAAACAACAAAGGGGAAAGTGAATAACCCTGCCTGGTTCCTCTGCAAGCAGAAATTATCAGAGAGGATCCCACCTACCTTAACTAGCACGTCAGATCCCTCATATATTCTTCTAATCAACATTATAATTGTATCAGGGAAAGCAAATGCTTCCATTGCCCTGCTCATAAAGTCCCAGTCTACTCTGTCAATGCTTTCTCTGCATCCAGACCCGCCAATAAAAGTGGTATTTTCTTACACACTGCTTCTCTCTGGATCATCAGTCATCTTCTTTTTTCGGCTTTTCCTGGTTAGGGGTCGCCACAGTGGATCACCTGTCCGCTCATGACTGGCAGTGGAGTTTTATGGTGTCTAGTTGCCAGCCCGGCACCCAACTTTCCACAGAAGGCACACACACATGCACTCACTCCTAGGGCCAATTTAGAGTGTCCAATCCACCTACAGCATGTCTTTGGGATGTGGGAGGAAATCGGAGCACCCGCAGGAAACCCATGCGACCACAGGGAGGACATGCAGACTCCACACGGAAGGCACCCCAGCCAAGAATCGAACTGGAGAACCTCTTGCTGTGAGGCGGCAATGCTAACCACTGCACCATCGTGGCCACTCCTTTCTGTATCATCAGTGTTCTGTTAATATTGTCAAATGTTTGCCTCCACTCCATACTACCACACTGATACATAGCTATCAATTTTGGAATCACTTTTGCCATTCTTTTAGCCATTATAGACATAAATACTTTATAATCATGGTTTAGTATTGAAATTGGCCTGTATGAAAGCTGGACTCGATGGATCTTTACCCTCTTTATATATTATCATTACCACCGCCTTCGTCCAGGATGCTGGTACTTCTCCTACTCCTAAAATACTGTTAAATGAAACCTTGCAGATCTTTATAATTTTTCTTTCCTAACTTCCACAGAAATACCATCTATTCCTGGGGACTTTCCTGTAGATTGGCTATACATAGCCATTTTTATCTCAACTCTTCCTATCCTGTTAGTAATAGAGTCTTCATCTACCTCTAATCTGGGCATACTTAATTCTTACATAAACATTTCCATTTGTACCTTTTCTTGATTTCCATATTTTTCTGCTTTATACAAACTTTCATAAAATGTCTGTAATATTTCTAATACTTCTACAGGGTCTCTTGTTATCTTCCTTGTTTTAGCCTCTCTAAGCTTGGTGACAACCCATTCCACTTTCTGTTGCCTGAGTTGTTGTGCTAAAAGTTGTGCTCTAGAATTATTGACAAAAAACAGTTGCTTAACAGCAATCTTTTTAAACTCTTGCATATTGCAGAAGTAATCCCTTATTTTCTGTTTAGCATTCTGCAGTTGCTCCTTTTCCTGTTCTGAGAGATTCCCCCTATTTTGCAATAATTATCATTTGTCAATCCCTCTAAATAATTCTTGTTACTATTTAACCATATCTCCCTTTACTTCCACCCTAGTTTTAAACTCCACTTTAATTTTATCCCACTCCCTAGCTATGTTTTCAGAAGAAAATTCTATCGTCTCTAGTAGCTCCTGAATTCATTCCAAAACCCATTCCTTGAATTCCTCTCTTTTCATCCGATAGGTGGGAAAGCACCAATGGCTCATTTTAATTTCTTTACCTTGTGTTTTTTAGTTATTACTGGCGCATGATCTGAAATAGTTATTGGGTGCATTTCAAGACCTTCAATTAAGTGCATGTTTCTGAGAGACACAAAATATATCTATGCTAGCCCAGTTTTTGTATCTTGGTGAGTAATATGTAAATTCACTCTGAGCTCCTAGTACTGAATTCACATCTTCCATGCCAAACATTTTCATAAATTTCATCAAAAATCTACCCTCCTTTGTTATATTTTCTCTTCTAGGCCCCCCAGACACATCTTCACTGTTGCTAACCAAATTCCAGTCTCCACCTATAAGTAATATTCCTTGCTGAAAGCTGAGTATTTCTCCCAGAATTATAGGAGTTTTAGGGGGGATGTAAATGCATGCCAGTGTAATCGTCCTCCCTAGCCAGTAGCCCCTTAGTACTATGTATCATTATTATGTTTTTCCTTATTCTATCACTACTAGAGCTCTTTTCTTGCAATTAATACAAGTACTCCTTCTCCTGTGCCCCAGATATTCTGCTGAATAACTATCCTGAAAACCTCTCTTTATCAAATTCACATGTTCAGTTCTTTCCAAGTGTGTCTCCTGTAGCACAGCTATTTGCACTCTAATTTTTTTAATACAATTCACTACTCAAATTTTATGTTCATCTGTAAGACCATTCAGACTGAAAAACATTACAGAAAGCATAATTTTCTTATATAGTTATTATTACCACATTTTATGTATAACTGCTTTTTTGTTAAATGTCTAGTTATAACTCATGTTACATGTATATATTGTTTGGCAGGTTGGTCTTTTATACAGTTGTTTCCCGTCATATCCACTTGTGCCTATGCCACATCTTAAACAACATTTTGTTTTTTGAAAGCCCTCAAACAGAACAAACAACCCCCCCCCCAAAAAAAACCCTCCTAAAACTTATTAACTTAATAACACACAAAACTATGTACATCTTCAAATACTGAAGTTGTTGCTTCCTAATAAGTACATATGTTCTAAGTGGATAGCTACACAGACAGGCTAAAGTTAACCAAAAAGAAAGGTTAGTCATGCTGAGACACATGGTACAGCCTGTGCTACTTGTAAGCGCTATTTGATTTTCTTTGTCTTTATATCTTTCCCAGTTTAGAAAACACTTGAATGCTTTCAAGTAAGCACTTTCTCCAAGCCATTTCCCTTTATCAAATTGACTTCTAGCGACATGCAAACCAGACACAAAACTGCTAAGGGTACCTTGTTTATCAGAAGAAAACCCTTACAAAATTCAATATTCTTTTTCATTTACATGCTTTGTAATAAACTTGTTACTGGATAATGCCTAGGGTTTTAACCCAGTTGCAAGTATGGGAAAAAGCACACTGTTTTTTCTTTTGTCACACTATCTTAACCAGACCCTTCCTCTCTCCCCCATCTCCTCCCCTCCTCCTTTTTTTTTTTTTTTTTGCAGTGCCTACATTTCTTAAAACTGAACAAAGAAAAAGAGAGAAGGGTGAAACAAAACACAACAAACCAAAAAATCCCCTGCTTATATTAATATCCCCATGCATTTTAAACTAAGAAAACTTTACTTCAGGTCCAATTGGTTTTGCATTATCTTTAAAGCTGTCACACCTGGGAAAACCCCTTAATGTTTTCAGAGAACATTATGTTCTAGCCAATTTGTTTTTTTTTTCTCTTTTCTCTCAGCCAATCCCCTTCCACCAGACTGTCTCCAGTTTTTCTTTATTGGATTGTCTCCATGGAGACCTGAATACCAGCTGCAGAAATGCTACTTGGTATACTTACATGCAACTGCTAGAAAAAAGCCTCATAGTATTCAATATTCTTTTTCATTTACTTGCTCTCTCTCTTAAAGCAAAGGTCCTTGATCAGTCATTTCCCCATGCAAGAATGAAAAAAGCACATTAATTTGAACTTTATCATGCCTTTTTAACCAGGCTCCCTTTGTTTTTTTTTCTCAAAACTGTACAAGAAGAAAAAGAGAAGAGGGGAGGACAAGAAAAACATCTGTTTATAAGCCCCACTACACTTAAAAATAGCATGCAAAGAAAAACATGCACCACAAATACAATACTATTAAGAAAGTGTTTTCTTTAGTTAGAGTTAACATTCTCCCCTCTCTTCCCCTCCCCAAACCATTTTTCCAAACATTAATGACATGAAGTAGGGGCATATACTTTAGTCTCCCACACAAACACATTTTGAAAAAGTGCAATATTTCCAGATTTTCTTGTTCTGTCATATGTCACAAATATAATTATTGCATTGTAATCCCACATTAAGTTACTGATTTTATTACTGATCTTCTCCATCACTCAAATCCTGTCTCTGCTTCATTTCTAATGTACTCTTGATTCTTCGTCAACTCTCACGTTCCTTTCCTTCTCTCCATTTTCAGTTGAAATACTGGAAAAGGTTTTACAAGTACAATCTCTATGTGGTCTTTATTACCAGAAGAACACGAAGCAGAATCTCTCTTTCACAGCTCAATTTTTGTTGGACAAACTTTTGTATTTCCTCCTTAGCATGCATTTAAAGAAAAATTATTTTGTCCCTCCAGAGAAAAATACCATGAAGATAAGCTGGATACAGCAGTTTGAATCTCACACCTGCGTCTCAACATTTTCTGAATAGTGGAATGAATTTACTTCTCTTTTGTCTGGTGTACAATGAATGTTCTCCACAAACACTCTGCTATCTCCCACTTTTTTGTCATTCTTCCACAGTTTTGTTAGAATCAACTCCTTCTGCTGGTAGGATTGCATCGTTACTATTATAGGTCTAGGTTGCTTTCTTATGGCTAGATTTGGAGCATACACACAATGTACCTGAAAATCTAACAGTTCCTGCTATGGAATACCAGTCCAGTTTCTTATTTGTGTTTTCATAAAATTAATGCAATTTTTGTTCCTTCCAACTTCTCAGGTATAGCTGAAAATCTCAAGTTTTCCCTACCTGCTCTGTCCTCTAATTGTATTATTTTTTGAAGCATCTGTTCCTGAGCAGTCTCACATTCAGCCAGCCTCCTCTTCATTTCGACCACTGATTTTTGCAGCTTTATCATCTCATCTAAATATCTGTTTAAAGCTTCTTCCATTTGTCAACTCTTTTGTTGTTTGTGTTGATATATTCTACCAGTGTTTTGTTTATTTTAACCAGGTCTGTATGCAGTTGTCTTATATTTTCCTGTAGGTTATTGGAAGTCATGTCTGAAGGTTGCATTACGTTTTACTGAATAACTGCAGAACTCTCCCCGGCAGTGTTTCTTCTTCATTTTTTTGTAGCTAATTTTTCCCAGGTCTTCTGTGTTTCTTTATTCCTGGCATCCAAACAGTGTACTTACTAGCCAGTTACTAAAAGTTACTCATAAACATAAGTATACTGGCCTTCTCTGAAGAGTTTCTGTTTTCACACTGGAAGAGATAGAAACAAGCTGTTACTCGCTGTGCACCCATCTTGGAAGTCCCCAACAGTTTAGCCTTAATATCATCAGACAACAGCTGGAGAAAAGGCCAAGAGTAACATCTCAAAGCAGAACCCAAAAACAGCAGCTCTACAGAAGGCATCACCTGCATCATAGCTATATTTGATAGAATGGTGGGCTACTTGAGAAGTACAGCCCAGTAAAGAGAGGGCTGAGGGCTTCGCCTCAGAATCAGGAAGGTCTGAAATAGCCTAGAAAGCTTGAGATAAGAAGGTCTAAAACATACCTGGTCATATGGGTCTGGCAGTCAATAGCCCAAAAGGGCAAGGTGGCAGCAGTATATACCTTTTTGCCCAGACATTCCAAAGCTCTGCTGTCCTTGCCTGAAGGAAGCAGTTTAATAGAATGCAAAAGTTTAGAGGATTTGTCAGAAGAGGGAAACACTACAGAATGGTCAGTAGAAGAACATTTGTACAGAACCTTGCACTCCTCAGGCACCTTATAAAATCTATCAAACTTCTTAGGGGGGGGTGGAGGTTGAGAATCCAGGGCCACAGAAGCTGCTGAAAAGGTATTCAAAAGGGCAGCCAAGACAGGAGAGACAGCAGAGGGCTTAGGGGACTTAATCTGGAGGTGCTCATAATACCTTTTTTTGAATGTCAGAAACCTGAGAACAGTCTCATTAAAAAATTCCATCTTATGAGAAACCATATCCCCAAAGGAGACCTCTTCAAAGGGACAGTCTGGGCTAATAGACTCTTCATCCTCAGAGCCTTAACCCAAGAGAGAAGGAATCTGAGAGGAATATGCAAAAGAATCCTCCCCAGAATCCAAGTCCTCTTCAGAGGAGTTCTCCTCTACGGGCCTCTTGAGTGATGTAGAGGGCCAAGGGGGAGCAGGTCCTGAAACTCCTTGGGGAGGCTTCATGGCCATCAATGCATTAAATAACCCATAGGTAAAATACTGCCATTCACACTAGGGATCGTTATGTTTTTTTTTTCTTTTGAAGGACGTCTGCCCTAAACACCCTAGGATGTTCAGACCTTTGCCTACAGTCAACTAACATAGTAGGACTCTCCTCCTGAATAAGTATCTATGGAATCCCTCTTGGTTCTTCTGAAATGATCAGCCAAGGTTACCCCCTCAACATCCAGAAAGGATCTCAGAGGATGTGCGAGAAGTCAGATCCGTGCTGGCCTCTGATACGGTTGTGGCACAGGAATCTGATATAACAGGGCAATCCTTTGGGCTTTCACCAGCCTCGAAAGAAACATTCGGGGGGGGGGGTCAGACAGCAGCCGAATCAGATCTGATTCTTTTGGCCTTTTTCTTGGCAGGCAGCCAAACTTCAGGATGGAATGATTCCACCACAGTACCCCGATCCAACAATTTAAGACACTGGTTCTCCAGTTAAATGGGCAAGGAGGAGAGACTGTGTAGGGTCTTAGGGAAAAACGTTTATTAAATTCACACGCTGTGTTGCCTCAGCTGGTCAGCCTTCAAGGAGTCATACACAAAAACAGTAAAAAGACATCTTTTATAAAATCAATCAATAAAACAATCAAATAATTAATAATTCAATCAAGTCAAATCAGATATTTCCAGTTTAACTCACAATTCAATCCAAAAGGCAATAATGTGTTAAATTTCAAAATAAAAACAGATTCCTTGTAAAGAAGTTTATCTTTCAAACAACAGTTTTCCCCAATTCTTACATGTATTTGTTCAAGAATCGTACCTTGTAATAAAAAGTCACTGTTATGTTTTTCTTTAAAAGAGACAGCAACAGAGCTTTCAAGTCTTCTGTTTTTTAATGTCCCTGATGCTCCTGCAGTCTCATTCTAAACTTCCTCTTGCTTTCACCAATATAGTGTGTGTGAATTTAATAAATCTTTGTCAGTACCCAGTTGTTGTTTTATTATAGTTTTTATTTTTATCTTAGGGAAAAACGCTTGGCAGATAGAACACTTTGTATGGCTGTGAGAAGCAAACAGAACAGACAACACTGCTTGTGATGATCCTCATGGGGAATCTGCCTCCCACACTGACATCTTCCCTTTCTGGATGACATGTAAACTATAAAATTTAAAAAGGAAGAAGAAGAAAAGATAAGAAGAAACCCCAACTGGACACTTATCTGAAACACGGCTCAGTAACCAGCACAGAAGGAGCATTCAGACCAATGATCAATGATGGCATTTGGCCTGGTGGCAAAGAAGTTCTGAGGTATCTGCAGACGTACATCACGTTTATGTCCTACGCCTTGAGTGAAGAGCATACGTGTGATGTATGTCTACAAGATCCTAAGGCTTTGCTATACTGGCTGGACGTTAGGCTATTCTTGACAGGGAATCCCTTTAGTAAGGAACACTGCAACAGTGATACAGAAGGACATCTTGAGATACTCATAACTTTTTATATCTGGTAGGAAGATTCGGTCTGTGTTAACCTTCAGAACAGAGTCTCTAGCTGTTCATTCTGAGTAGCTGGTTGCACTTGATTACTGTAATTCTAGCTGTGGATCTGGACCTGGAAGGAATGTCCATCTAGTAAAAGTGTTCAGTGAGGACCAAATTGCCATTGCACAAATGCTATCTAAAAGCACCTTTCAGAAAAAGCTGCCAAAATGGCAACAGCTGCAGCTAAATAACTCTTTTACAAGACAAGCAATTCCTTCCTGTATTTACAATAAACAAAGTAAATACAACTTGAAGCATAGTGGCCCAGACACGACTTAGGGATCTTCTGTAGCTGCCCTCAGAGCCTGTGAGCCAAAAGAAACAAAGAACTTACCATCTTTCCTAAATTCCTTCGTCCTGTCAAGCTAATAACTGAGCTGTCTGTATCTATGATAAACAAAGGAAATACAACTCAAAGCACAGTGGGCCAGACACAGCCTAGGGATGTTCTGTGGCCGCCTTAGTTTCTGTGAGCCAAATGAAACAGAGTTTACTGTCCTTCATAAATTCCTTGGTTCTGCCTAGATAATACCTGGGCTGTCTGTGGACATCTATACAATGCTACAGGTATTCCCAATAGTTAGAATAGTATATGCACAACACTGGAAGCTCAAAAGACTAAGAACAGACTCTATAGAAACCTCTGGCATACCGGAGAGACTAGTCTTCAAAGCAATCCCTTCGATGTGGAAAACAATATATGGAGGATTAACAAGACTGAAGTGATCATACTGGCTGAACTTATAGCTGTTTAGAAAAGGGTAATCTCCTGCCTGAGTTTTCACTGCTGCATATATTGCTGGTTCATATGGTAGAACATTCAATTTCTCCAGTACAATATGCAAGCCGCAAAAAAAAAGGAAGATGAAAACAAAAGCAACCTCAAATCACATACGCCCTGTTAATCCCCCTTTCTGAATGCATTTCTTCATTAAGGGAAATGAGAGACAGATAAAAGTAACCCTCATAGTCAATACTGAACAAATGCATCCCTGCTATACCTGCTGGGTAGAGGAACCAGAGAAATGTCGACATTTGCCACTGGTCAGATAGGCAAACAAATCACAGAATGGGAAACACCACTTCAGAAACAATATCCTGTAATGGCCAGACTGACTACTTGTGGGGCATCAATAGCCAACAGGTTAGCTTGTCCTGTAGAGCTTTGGCTATCCTGGAAATACAAGACGACTAGAAAATGCTTTGCCGAAACTGCCCACTCCCATGTCATACTGCTTCCCAACCAAGGGGGTTAAGAACCTTACACTCCTCTCATATAGGCATACAAGGTTAGAGCCATACTGTCTGAATGAAATGCAAGCACTCCAGGAGGAAGAATGCCCTGTAAAGTAAGCAGTCACTGTTCTCATCACCAAGACACTCAAGTAAAAAGGAGACTCTTGTAGAGACCTAATCTCTTGGACTGTCCATCCTCCGCAATGCCCCATCATAGTCCATACTGACTGTGGCCAAAGATGAGGAAATGAAGAAAGGGCTGCACTGATGGAGACCATCTGAATGAAGCAACCAATACTGACTACGCTGGTGTATCAATCATGGCCTTACCCTCAACATCAAGAAATGCACCATGGTTCCCTTTGGTAAATCTAAGATCACTAATGTTTACCACAGAGATGACATTACATTTAAATTGGCACAGTCATCAAGTACCTGACTACCTATGTTCATAATACTCTCTCAATTGACTACCCTGACTGTGGAGCTTACCTTGCACAAAATAACTTTCATGGTAACTCCTCAAGGTCTGGAGAACTAGTAAAGTCACTTTAGTCATCCCTTATCAGGCCAATTACTGAATGTAATGCACCCTTTGGCACGTACCTCATTAAGCATTTGAACCACCTTGAGACACCTCAGTTTCTCCTCACCAAAAAGATCTTGGGTCTCAACATCGCTGGTTGTTCTGGTAAACAAAAAGCCCTGTCCCTCTACTCAGTATCATGCAGACTCCTGAAGGATGATCTCTGCTTAGCATTCCATGCTATCGAAGACCCAACACTCTTCATAGGAGGTTACTAGACTAATGGCCCTGGCACCATTACAAACCTAGCCAAGAGTTTATCCCCAAAAAGAAACTGCAGTCAGCACCTGTTGCCCCTGTCATTGAGGGGGACAGGTGGAACCCCTGGGACAAATTTATGGTTTCCCATCCACTCGTCAAGGTTGCGTTTGAAGAGGGTCAGCGAGGTGCTCTGTTTGACGTGTATGGGAAGTCTATTCCAGAGACTGGGCAGCCTCTGGGAGACCAACCTGTCTCTCTAGCAGGTTTTGTTGATGTTGCATATTAGATTCAGGCCTTTTGAGCAGGTAGTGCATGAGGAGTTAGACTTACGGATATGGAGCATCTGTAGTAGGGCAGGGTCTGAGGTTGCCTTTTAGGCGAGACACAGATCACCCCTAAGCATCTCTGCAATACCAAGCAGAGTGACAGTGATTTCAGCCTGTCTGCAGAGGACAGTAGTTGGAGGCCATGGATTCCCTTTGTGAGGTATTTCAGTGACCTTTCTAGTTGATGCTGATGTTTGGAGCGGTACATTCCAAACGGGGTGTTATACTCAATTATTGGTCTAATGAGGGAGAAGTATAGAGAGGTAATACTCTCCCTTTTTTCTGGATGCAATCCTTTTACTTATGAGATGAACCAAGTAAAAGGCTTTTATGACCATTGCTGTCACATGATGGTCAAATGTGAGGTTATCAACCTGTGTGCCTTTCACCACAGTTGTGTATTTAGGGGGTTGCCGTTGATGTGGTAATAGGTAGGGGTTGTATTTTTGCTGAATGGTATGAGGATACATTTTTTTGCATTTAGCTTGAGGACATGACTTTGGCACCAGTCATTAGTTGCTGTGAGACCCTCTTGCAGTATATTAACATCATTTGGGGAGTCAAATGATAGCACCCAACTTACAGCAGTTCATAAACCTGGTCAGCTACAGGCCTTTTGCCATTGCCTGGACCTCTGAGAAATAGATGCCAAACAGTAGGGATCCCAGGACAGATCCCTGGGAACTCCACTAGTGTGGAGGTGCCTACTTTGACTTTAAGGGTCCTGTCTGTGAGCCAGCTGGCCACCCACCTGATGAGATAGGGATTTACACCAAGTTGTGTTAGCTTTTCGATGATGCCCGAGTGGGGGATTGAGTCAAAGGCCTTGGTCAAGTCAAGGTAAGCTGTATGCATTGACGTTCCCTCATCCAGGGCCTTGGGTGACTGTCTCAAAGAAGTCAACCAGGTTCAACAGCAAGATCTGCCCTTGACAAATCTGAACTGGGTGGGGTCAATTGCTTGGAGATTGCCTATGTCCTTGTTTATGAGATCCATAATAATATACTCCATGGCTTTACAGACCAGACTTGTCAAGCTAATGGGGCGATAATTTTCAGGGTCAGTAGTGGCAACACCTTTGGGCAAGGGGATGACAATGGCAGTTCTCCACTCTGCTGGAATGAAGCCTGTACTTAAAGCTGTGGTTGAACAGGGTGCTGAATGGTGAAGCCAATTCTTGCTGGAGATGGTGCAGAATACATCCTGGAATAGTATCCGGTCCCATGGAAGCTGTGTTCTTTGCCTTGGATAGGGCCTGCAAGACTTGATCTAAAGAGATGTGAGGTGTGAGACAAGTATCGAGGATGTCGAAAGGGTCTTTGGGAGGGCGGGGGGTGAAGTTTTTGCAGACCCTCTCTGCTAGCAGGTTGGCTAAGTCAACAGGATCAGTGTAAGCGATACTGTTAAGTTCTAATTTGGAACAAACCTGGGCTTTGCCATGGAGGTTCCTGACAAAACTGAATAAAACTTTATAGTTTCCCTTTGTTTTGGAGGTTAGTTTCAATTCATAATTGGCCTTGGACATCTTCACTAGTGATCTAATTTGCTTGTTGAGACTAAGGAGGGAGTTTTTCCAATTTGGAATTTGTTCCATTTTACCCTTGGACAACAGTTTCTTCCTTTTGTTGTAAAGCCTGTTGATAGAGGATGTCCACCAAACAGGTTTGTGTTTCCTTGAAGAGCAGGTTTTAGTTCTATTGGGTATGGCTGAATCCATACAGTTGTATAGGTGCTTGCATACTGCATTGGCGTACTGTTCAGCATAATTGTCTGTATCCTCTAAGGGGGGCAGTGATATAAATCTATAGATACCCTCCCTTAGGAGGTTGTAGTCAGCTTTTGAGATGTTTTTTAGCTTGAATACAGCTTGGGGGTCGGGTGGGATAGAAATTTTGAATGAGACAATCCGATGATCTGACCTCACCAGGGAAGAACATACTATGGGAGTGGTGCAGTGGTCGCCCATGTTGGTGAGAACCAAGTCCAGAATGTTATCCCCCCTTGTGGGGGAGGAGATGAGCTGGTGTAGTGTGTTAGAACTGATGAAGTCAAGGAATCGTTAAGAGAGTGCATTAGTGCAAGAATAGTTCACCCAGTCTATGGTGGGGTAGTTGAAGTCACCAAGGATCGGGGTGTTAACTCTTTGAAATCTTTCACCTAAACAGGAATAGTGGTAAAGCAAATGCCCACTGCAGAATCCCAAACCTATACTACCACATGAACAGCAGCAGATGGTATGACAGATGCCAAACCTCATGTACTCCCCATTTCTGGAATAGACTACCCTTAAATATCAAGAAGAGTACTTTCCTGAGCAACTTTTAAAACCAGTCTGGATGACTTGATGATCAGAAATTTTCACCTAGGAGTTGTGGAGAAGTCAACTTAATGGGGGGCATTGTTAGTCTCTCAAAAGTATTGCTGTCTCCTTGGCTTTAAGCAGAGAAGAATCTATGAACTTATCAGAGATCTTGACGGTCTTCTCCAAAGGATCTGAATGCTGTGAACATGAAGTTTAGAATGGCCATGCAAACACCCTCATGTGCAGTTTTTCTTCAAATACTACTAGCACCATTTTGGTCATAAGCCTCAAAACCCAAAGGCAAGAGTCTGCTGGTACTTGCATCTGTGCTGTCAGTGAAGAAACTAACTGCAGGATGTTTGTTCCTTGCCTGAGGTACATCTGGTACTGATCACACTCCATAAGGATGAGATGTCCTGTGATGGAGTGAGTTGAGACTTTACTTTATCAAACTGATTGTGATCCTTAGCAAAAGGAACAGCCAAAACAGCAAATTCTTACACTGAATAAGACAATCCCTCATATGTGACACCAACAACTAGTCATTTAGTTAAGAAAACAAGCCACCACCACTGCCACACATATGGTAAACATTGAGGAGGTGAGATGAAATGACAGAGACTGCAACTGATAGTGACTGTTTTTTGTCCTGAAGTGAAGAAACCACCTGGATGATTTTGTCACTTTATGTTCATGATGATATGGGAAGACTTCACTGGAATGAAGGTGTTTAGGCAACTGAGATCTAGTTATGGCCCTAACAGTCTGTGTCTTCTTGGGTACTAAAAAGAATCTCTAATAGAATCCATGTCATCTCTAGTCTGTTTGGACCTCTAGCATAGATGGCTCTTTTCCTGAAAAACTGTTGTACCTCCTTTCTGACCTGTGCTTTTTGACAGGGTGGTATGTCTCTGGGGTTTAGAAAAGTAACATGGAATGGACTCAATGGTATGAAGTATCCATTTTGGATGATTTCTCTTCCATCCCTCTGAGTATCTTACACCACTGACATTGGTGAAGAGAGAACTAACTGTCTAACTGACCACCCTTTGGGGGAGGAAAGTCAAAGTGGGGGTCAACATTAGTGAGATCCTCCTCCACCCTTACAGGAACTGCATCGCTCCTAGGAATACTGAGATTCATGGGCCATGGTTCTGTGACACTGTGATGGCCATCTGTGAGAGGACTAATTTGATCTAGCATCTTGTTGTGGGCTCCATGTGCTGTCCAAAAAAAAAAAGTTTTTTATTATCTTCTTAAAAAGGTAAGGAGTAAGAAGGCTGCTTCTCAAGTCAGCTGTTTTCTACCGCATGTAAATATTTTTCCTCAATGAAGTTATATAATCAATCGATATTTGCTTACCTTTGCTAAGCTTCTAATTGCTACTTTTGTGGATTAACCAATAAAATGCAGAAAATCATCTAGCTTTTGATAAATACTGGCAACTTCACTGTTAAAAATGTAACAACCACATTATGTGCACTTGATACTATATAATGCATACACAGTCAACAAACCAGGCACAAACTCAACAAAAGGTCCATATTTATGACAAACTACTTTAGCTCACATTTCAGAAAAAAATAGATTTAAAAGATTTATTCCAAATCAGCAGTTCTTGATTTACTAGTAATGCAGATCAAATAAATGAGTAGTGCTTCCTTCTATTAACTGTCATCTAAAATGCTGACATCTGACAAAACGAACCTAAGTTTTCAATACTAAGCTGCATTTCAAGATGTACACTAGCATGTGAAGTAGTGCTTATAATTCCAAAGTATTGAAGCTTTATATGTCTACACAGTTTTCATGTCACAAGACTTCTGTCACATACTTGTGCTGTAATTACCTTTCTAGAGATAAAATAATTGGCTTTAATACTTAATTAAGCTTATTTAATCAAACAGCCTACACAACACTATTTTACTTTAACACTTTAGTAGCACATCTCCAATAATGGTAACATTCAAAGTCAAAGTAATACAGACCTTGGTCAGTAATTTGACAGTATTACTCAGCTGATAATTTGTTTCTAAAGAAAGACCAAATTCAACACAGACTGCTGAAAATAATATTAATATTAAAGTCTTTATTTAATCAACATGCTGTATTTAGTATATACTTTTATGTCTGATGTTGCTACCTTAGAAAAGATTAACATTACATCAATGTTTTGGTGCATTTTTTTTACATTTTTTTCACCCTAGCCATATATTTCTACAGGGAAACAAGACCTCCCTGGATCCATGAAAAGTACTTCCCTAATCCCAGACACCAAGAACTGTGAATATTTGGTGAAAGTGCAAAATGTGTTTTTTTTTTTGTATATTTTTAATGTGCATGGAGCAGGGTGATTACACTCGGATATCCAGAAAAAGATACATCAGTTAAGCACTTCTACAGTGCAAGGCCTTATCTTAATAAATGTTATGCACTCCCTGCTTTATTTGTTAAGTTTGTGCATCATGCTAAACAATTAAATCTGCCAGTACTGGCCAGCAAACAGCAGCAGCAGGAAAAGAAATTGATTTGTTTCTGCCTACTGTCTGTGACAGTGATATACCTATGACGACTTCTAACTTAACAGCATCTCTTACACTGTCTTTCTGATAGTGCTTGTGATGCCCGTGCCCTGTCCCAGCAATCAAGGAGCCTCAATCCTCACCACTAACACCAGGGAGGTCATCTCATAGAAGAGAAAAGGATACTTAATACACACAGTAAAGTGCAATTTCCCTTAAGTGCACAGAGAGATCACAGTCAGTCTGGGGCTGGTTGCTCCCTTGCTTACCAGGTCCCCAATAAGACTCCCCACTGGCACAACTATAGGGTCTGGGTCTCAGCCTCGCTGGGCAAGCTAAAACCTCCAGTAACCTCTCTGTCCAACCAGTGCTTCATGTCCCTGCCCAAGTAGCTGACACAACACACACACACTTTGAGGTAAGTATTTATACAACTTCACAGACACTCCTGGGAGAGGCTGACACAGATTCTCCAGCTGTGCCCCCTTTACCCAGACTATACGGTAGTAATTACTGCCACCACCCAACTAATAATATCAGCTACTAAAAAGCCCTTAAAAGGGTGTCCAATTATTACTGTGCAATATTATTATCCAATGGTAGTATGACTAACAGTCAAGGCTTACTTTAGAGTGGCCTATTACAATAACCTCTATAAATATGCAATGTACTCTTGAGCTTATCTCTGCACAAACCAGCCACAGGTAGAAGGTTTTAAAAATATTTAATAATAAATAATTAAAACACAAGACAAAACTACTACACCACAGAAATATCTAAGAGTTCATAGATCACACAGAAACTTAAAATAATACAGTAGGACAGGTCTGATTTCAAAGAAAAATACCTAATTAATCTTTACTAGCTTTAACTGTTCCTACAAGAAATCACAGTGCTAAAACTTAAATGTGAGCATAAGGCAGAGTGCTGATAAGTTGGATATCAAGATCAAAATGCCCCAAGTCTCTTGTGAGAAATAGTATTTAAACATTACTAACAAATATGTCTCTAAGGCCCTCCCAAATTACATCATTTTTGACACTTAGGTTTTCCCAGTATTCATATTGCATCATCTTAACACCTGGTCTGAGAAACTTACAACAATAGAAGACATTTCACATGTATATTCTAAAAGAAACCAGAGCAATAAAGCACCTTTCACATGTAAATTCTTGGTCATGAACTTTAGCCTTAAAACAATGGGCATGAAACCTTCATCCAGACGCACTGGAGCCAAATTCTAATATGAAAGGGTCACAACATGCTTCACTGGGCCAGTAGAGTGCAATGTTGTTACATATTTTGCAGTTCCACATTTCACAATATTCTTTTACACTCAAGAAACATGCCTGTATTTTACATTTATTTACAAATGCCAAAATTATATATCAAATTCTATTTGACTAGGCAGGCAGCCTTCGCCAATCTCTCCCCAATCGTCACAGTGCTCACTAAGTGCTTTACAGCTTTTGAAAAGAGCAGATAAAGTTCCACGCACTACAAAGACTTACGATCAGGTCTTTGATCACAACCCTTTAGTATGTGGTCTTGACATGGATGTCAAGATTCACCTCTCAAGCTTTGGTCTCTATGTGAATTTCCTGGCAACTATGTCTCAAACACACAATAAACTTCTATGTCTTGCTACTTCTCAGAGCTGCAGCAATTGCCGAGTGAAGATATTTAAGTTTGGAGAGTGGAAGAACCCGCTTTCCTCATATGGAGCTAAAGGGGGCTGCCCCACTGCAGAAATATTTTTATGAAGTCTGCTCAATTTCTTAGTTTGTATTACAAAAAGGAATACATGACTTTTTTCATTAATAAACAGTGGCATGTTTTTCAGTTTTAAGTCTTGTCCCATCAGGAAAAACATGTACCAATTTAAAATTTTGACTTATTTAGTTTTGCTTATGTTTGTTTGCCAGGGAGGTGCAAACTCACTGAACAAATTTCAGGCACAGCCCAGGTAATTACAATCACAGTGGTACAGTTATAGAGGTCAAAAATCCAAGGGCAAAAGGTTAAGAACAATCTTAAAATAATTCCCCAGATTAGTACAAATATCACTATGTACACTGTTTACATTAGTGGCTTGTGACAATGTAAAGAGAAGGTAAGGAGAGTGATGTGGAGGACATAGAGAGGGATGTTAAAGATTAGGTGGTGAGAACCTACATTAGGCTTAGATGTGAATATATATATAGATAGATAGATAGATAGATAGATAGATAGATACGTGTGTGTAGATATACATTTCTTTATTTTTGAATTAACTGGATGTGTGTGTGTGTCTGTGCCTGGAATATGGAGGAGAGGTATTTTAGGTGGGCTGGAAGAGCTTTGCAGAGATTTGGAACTAAAATTCCTGATAAGTGCAATGTACTCTAGTTTTAGGTGGTAGCAGAGAGAAGTGTTAAGTAAATAACTTCTGTGGTTTTAAGAGGAGACTTTTTCCAGTATGTTTAGCTGTAAGAGGGGATAATGTTTCATGATGCAGGGGGTCTTGTAGGGCACTGAACTCAGTAGGAGGTCAACTCACTGACAGGAAGACGTCTGGCTTTGAACAGATGAAAGCAGTGGTGCTTAAGAGGGTGGAGCTTATAATAAAATGATAAACTGCATTAGAGATTGTCTGTAGGGTAGATTTGTCTGTTATGGATACTGTGGCTAAAATGGAAGACCATATTCAAGTTGTGCAAGGAGAAAGTACTGATGTGTAAAGTAAACTTCCCGTAACATTAGATGTGCTTACAAATCACTGTTGTAGTAGCCTAAGCTATACGGGTCCTACCTCTGGTGACTGGCCAGCTTCCCAAATTTACAGGCTCCTTCCATCTGGACCATAGAAGGATAGCTGGGGTGCACAAAAGTTTAAGAGCATTTTTGCCAAGGAGGGGGAAAGAGCACTGTAGAACAATGTGAAGAAACAAATCAAACAGTAACTATATACAAAAAAAGGTAGACCAATCAACACCCTGGCAAAACCAAAAAAAAAAAAAAACTACAAGAGAGATTTAGATTACTGCATCAGTGATCTATTACATCTACTGTCATGGTAAGTTGACCTGCACAACTGTAATATGTTCAGAGAAAGATATATGTTGCAGTACATGGATAGGTCACTGTAGCTTAGAGAAAAAATGTAAAAAGGGAAGAGCCTACAAGCTAAAACTTCAGCAGCCCCTGGAGAATGGTGTGAGCAAAGCCTGTTCTAGACCTGGAAAAGGAATCAAATTTGTAGTGCTTTGTAAAACTGAGTACAGAGGACTGTGCTGCTGCCTCTAGAGTACTTTAATAGTTCAACCATTTCCAAAATGCCACTGAAGAAGCCAAAGCCCTTTTCAAATAGGCTATAACCCTGCCTGGAAACGGCTTATCAGGACCAATATAACAAAAGGCAACAGCATGAGACAACTAATAGGAAATGGTCTGTTTTGACAATGGTTGCCCTTTCCGCTTACCTTCATAGGAGACAAAGACCTGATTGGCTTTCCTAAAGGGTCACATTTGGTCCAGGTAGTATCTGTACTTCTTGTGTACATCTAGAGTGTGAAGGATCCTTTCTCCCTTGTTGTTAGGTTGAGGAAAAAAACTGGGAGATTAATGCTCTGGTATAATGGCAGCATTTGTTCTCAAAGAATGCCCTTGTGCAAGACTAAATACAGTTGACTCACCATAACAATTTGTAACTCAGATACTCTCCTAACAATCTTCCAAGATAAGATCCTCAAGTCAGCTGGATGAGCCGGTTCAAATGGAGACCAAGTAAGCTTCTCAAGCACAAAGTTCATATCCCAAGGAGAAGCCACCTGTTTCCCATGAGAACAAATATGTAACACTCCTTTCAAAAGCTATTTAACTTGAGAGTTATCAGAAAGCGGGGTTTGAAGGCAGAAATGATCGACAAACACATCTTGTTAAAGGAATAGGAAAATCCACTGGACAGTAACTCACATAAATAATAAAGAAAATACAGTTGTGTAAAAAAAAGGTTATGTACTTACCATAATGTTCCACCTGTGTTGTCGATTTTCATTCCTCCTCGACTGATGGGTTTGGATCCAAGGCATTGGATCAGACATGGCCTCTTGTAAAAGCTTGTGGCCATCCAAAACTCAGAGGTTCTCCCTTTTCCCTTACCCTCAATGCATCCTCCCCATTACCTCACATCGTGTTTGCAAGCACTAAAGAAAAGCATATTCTTACAACTTATATGTATATAATTTGGATGAAAAGAGAGAGACTCTCACAGAGGAAGGGCAATGCCACTTCTGGAGCTGGTAAGGCATAAGGCTGTAACCCAATAATTATATCATGTCACTCTTCTAGAATAAACCTAAAAAGGTTGGGGGTGGGTGGGTAGAGGTCGAGGAGGAATAAAAATTGACAACAGAGATGGAACGTTATGGTAAGTACATAACTTTTTTATCTGATGTCAATTTTCATTCCATCATAGACTGATGAGATAGAGTCCCTGGCTACTTAGAACCCTGGGTGGATTCAAGGAAGGTTATTTCTGAGCACCATTGAGCCAAATTTACTCTACCTCTGGATAACAGATCCAGCTTATAATGATAGATAAATGTGTGAGGGGAAGCCCAAGTTGCTGCTGAACAAACATCATTCATGGAAGTTTTTGAGTGGAAAACTGAAGAGGTACCTAGATCTCTGGTAGGATGAGCTTGTACTTTGTAAAGCAAAGCCATTCCTGTCTTGTTAAAATTAAAGGAGATAGTGTCAGTAACAAATTTAGCTTAGGTGACTTTAGATACAGGTGCACCCAACTTCAAACCAGAAAATGATACAAACAACTGATCAGTTTTTCTGACATCTTTTGTCCTATGAAGATAGAAATGGAATTGCCTATGCACATCTACAAAGTGTAGCAAATATTCTCTTTTGCTGGAATAGTTCAGAAAGAATACTGGAAGATTAATACACTGACTGATGTTGACTTGTGATACTCCCTTGGGCAAAAAGGATGCATTAGTTTGTAAGGATACTCTATCCTTATGGAAAATGAGATACGGAACTTTTACCGACAATGCCTGAATTTCCGAAATTTGTCTGGTGGAGGTGATAGCAACTAAAATAAGGTCTTCTAAGACAAAACTTTTAGGTAACAGTCATAGGCAGACTCAAAGGGTGGTAGAATCAAGGACTGCAGTACCAAATTGAGATCCCATGGTGGCTTGGGATCTTTAAAAGGAGGTTTAAGAAGACTTGTGCCATGCAAAAAGATTTTACATAGTTTGAGAGAGGTAAGTGAGCGGCTATCAAATCCATTGTGGAAATTAGAAACTGCTAATTGAATTCTCACTGTTGAAGAACTGGCCCTTTGGTTGAAAAACAGTGTCAAGAAGTCTAGCACATGATTAATTGGTGCCGAGAAGGGATCTATATGCTTCTGAATAGCCCAATGAACAAATCTTTTCCACTTACTGGCATAAAGTTTCCTAATGGATTGCTTAAGGGAAGGTAACAAGATGTGATAAACAGGGGAAGAGAGCATCAATTGTCTGGCTAGGGTCTATATTACTACCTCGAAACTTCAGTTTCGGTAATACCAAAATACTGACATGTAAACAACAAAATACAAAAAGTACCAACGGCCACTTCTGCAAATTTTTCACAGGGAAAAAAATTTGCTTGGCCATTATCGGGAATTTGGCCTTTTCGCCAATGTAGAACAATCTTGGAGTTGGTATATTTAGTTGGGGGGGGCACAGCCCCCTACATCGGGGGGTGTGGGGGACAAAACCCCCCACTTGATTAGGGTTTGAAATTTTGTTTTGCTGTTGGTTGACCAAGCAAAATGTTTCCCTGTGAAAAAATTTGCGGAAGTGGCCGTTCGTACTTTTCGTATTTCGCTGTTTATGTGTCGATATTTTGGTATTCACAAAATTGAAGTTTCAAGGTAGTAATATAGACCCGTCTGGCTATTTTTGGAATTGTAGAAACTAAGCTGTCAGCTTGAGGTTCAGAAGGTCCGGATGTGTCATGCCCATTGGATGAGACAGGAGGTCTAGAGCTGGGTCCAGAGTTCAAGCTTGGTGAATTGAGTGAGGCCACAGGAAAGGAAAAGAAATTTGTTGAGGCCAAAAGGGGCAATGAGGACAAATTTGGTCTTCAACCTGGCAGCTCTCTGAAGGAATTTCGGGATTAGGGGATTTGGAGGAAATGCATAAAGTAATCTGGGGAGACAATCGTGGAGAAGAGCATCCCACAGTGACTCCCCCTATGGGCGGATCAAGGCAAAATAGCTGCTGCACTTGTTGTTTAGGGGTGATGCAAGGAGGTCACAGCAAGGCTGACCCCATTTGTGGAAAATTTGTTCTGCCACTTTCTGGTTGAGGGAGCATTCATGAGCTAACAGTATGCACCTGCTTAGCTTGTCTGCTAGCACGTTAGACTACCCTGGAATATGCATTGCTAAGAAAAAGCAGTTGGAAGATATTGCCCATTGCCACACCCTTAGCATTTCTTGACATAGGGGGGTATGATCTGGTTCCACCTTGTTTGTTGATGTACCAAACCACTGACATATTGTCCATTTGAATTACAATCGTTCCTGATGGGACAGTATCTTGAAAAGCTTGCAATGCTACAAGCACTGCTCTTAACTCCAGTATGTTGATATGCAAATTGGTCTCTTTGGGGACCACATGCTTTGGACTGTCTTTTCCAGGTAATACCCCCCCCCATCCTAGCTGGGAAGCATCCATGGTCACTATGGCTTTGTGCTGTGAAGGGACAACTGTACAACCCTGTAGCAACTGATCCAATTGGATCCACCACATCAGACTTTTCTTGCACATGTTTATAATTCGTATTGGGGCTAACAAGGGTAGCTGAAGACTCGACCATTGAGATGCCAGTATCCAATGGAGAATTCTCATGTGAAACCTGGTTAGCGGAACAAGGCTCATCACTGCTGCTATTGATCCTATAGCTTGTACTAAGTGAGCCGAGACTGTGATACTGCGAAGTATCTTATTGAATTCTAGAAAGGGAGGCTACTGTTGACCTTGTGTCGAGTAGCACTCCTATGAATTCTAGAATTTGAGTTGGCACTAGATTTGACTTCTCGAAATTTATGGTTATTCCTAACCTTGTGCAAGTGTGGTATGACCTCTTCTTTTGCCATAATGAGTTGATGTCTGGTCGGAGCCAGTCATCTAACTATGGAAACACATGGAATCCTTGCAGTCTCAAGTGAGCTGCTACCACTGCCATACATTTGGTGAACACCCTGGGGGCTATGGTGAGACCAAAGGGCAGTGCTCTCAACTGATAATGAATGGCTCCTAGCTAGAAGCATAAGAGTCTCCTGGATCATCTGCTTTTTTTTATATGATAGCATGCATCCTGGATATCTACTGAGCACATCCAGTTGTCCTTTTCCAGAAAAGGAATAATGGACTGAACTATGAGCATCCAGAACTTTGTCTTTTGAACAAATCTAATCAGACTGCTGAAATCCAGAAATGGTCTCCAGTCCCCTGTTTCCTTTGGCACTAAAAAGAATCCTGAGAACGTTCTGGATCCTTTTTGGTCTGGGGGACCTCTTGGATGACTTTTGTTTAGCAACTTTTGTATTTGTACGGCTGCTTGATCCTGATCCCTCTGATTGGGTGGAACATTGGGGATTTTCCTGCCAATTGGAGGAGGAAGGGAAAATGGAATTATATATCCTCTGGATACGATCCTATGCACCCAAGTATCTTTTATTATCTTTACCCAGTCTCTCTGGTGTAGGGACAAATGACCCCCTAGTGCCTCCACAGGGGGACAATCGGGCTTCCATTCAGGAGCGCTGGAAGGCTTTACCAAAGAAAGGTTCTCTGGACTCTTTATGTTGTGGGCCTCCTTTGCCATGAGGGTGACGTCTACCATTTCAGTTTCCCTCTCTGCCTCTGGGGGAAGACCCTCCATGTGTGTGTCTTGGAAGGATGTCTGATTTCTTGAATCACATCTTTCCACCTCCCCAATGATTCCTCAAAACGGATCTTTGGGGGGGGGGGGTGAAAAATGCATGCCCATGGTAGAAAGGGTCTTTCCATCCTTGTTACACCTGGGCAATGTATCTTTTACTTTGGGGCCAAAAATGGACGTGTTGTCAAAATGAGCATTGATGAACGTAGACTTAAAAGGCTCCACAAAGTTGCACAAGTGCATCCAGGCATGTCTTTTGATGGCTATGCCTGAACCCACTGCCCTTGAGGTTCCTTCTGCCATGCCAGAAATAAGCCTCATGGACAAATTTAATATCAGTTGAAGGGTCGCCAGCTATGAGGTGACTGAGTCCTTCACTTCCTCAGACACAGTTCCTGCAAGGGCATCCAATTGTTCCTTTATCAGATCCATTTGTAATCTGATGAAATGTGCCAGGTAGTTCAGGGACCTCAAGGTGAAGGTCCCGGAAGCGTAGACACCCTTCCCAAACCTGTCTATGGCCCATGACTCCTTGTTGGTGGGATAAACAGAAGAACTTTCATCAGTTAGTTCCTTCTTGGTGGCCGCCACTAAGATCATGGCACCAACAGGGGGGCCCTTGGAACAGAACTGTTTGTCTTCCGGAGGGGTCATAACTTTATCAAGCTTCCTTGGTATGGGCTCAGTGGAGTCATGCTTCTTCCATGCCTGCCTCCAACCAATTCAAGGAGCTCATCAGCAGACAGAATTCCCAAGACATAGATGGGCCAGTACCAAATGCCTCCAGGAGCAGATTCCTCCAATGAAGGATTGCTGGGCTTCCAGCCATCTCTCTATTTTAGCATTTCAAGGATGTCTCTAAAGGAGACATCCACAGGAAGTGACCATGGGATCCTTCACCCTCCTCAAAATTCTGTCTCTTCAGTGACAGATTTAGGGGAATCCAGATGCTTCCTCTTTTATATGTCCTCTTCCAAGGGGCCTCTTCAGCAGGATAATCTGGGGAGGTATCAGAAGAGGAAGAAATACCCAACTGGGTGTCCTGAGGTTTTGGTTCTGGCTGCTCCTGTTGGAGGGTTAGCTGACACTCTGTCATGGAAGCTGACAGGACTGTATCCAAAGTCCTAAAGGCTGACCGTCCCAGAGAGGGACAGGAACCTGGGTCTGAAAGGAAGGCTTTCTGATCCCTGGTCTCACCCTGCTCTGTGGAAAGCCACGCTGAGGCAGAAGTAGGAGCCAAATACATAAAATATATTTTAACAAGTACAGGAAAAAAGGAGAAAAGGGACTACCTACCAAGGCAGTAAGGCTAAGTTTAATGCAGAAGGTAAGGGAAAGAAAAAAAAAGCAGGGAAAGAGATACTAACGTCTACAGTATGCTAGCACAAACGTAGAGAAATTTAAGGCAGTTTACAAAAAAATGAAAGAAGAAAAACAACAAATATCACACGTACCTATCCCAGTAGCTCAAAAGTGAAATAACCATTTCTTTCACCTAATGGCAGCAAACAAGACCTAAGGTAATGGGGAGGATGCATTGTGGATAAGGGAGAAGCTTGAGAGTTTTGGAATGCCACAAGCTTTTACAAGAGGCTGAGTCAGATCCGAAGCCTTGGATCCAAAGCCATCAGTAGAGACAGAATGAAAATTTACATCAGATCTAAACTTACATAAAAGGAAATGTTCAAATGATCACTGCTGCAGTAGCCATAGTTATAGGGGTTATATCCTGCCAAGGATATAACAGCTTCCAAAGCTTAAAGGAACCTTGCACACATCCAGGCCATTAGTTAGCTCAAGAAGAGCTGAAGAAAAAGAGTGGCTTGGGCAACAAGCCCTTCAGATCTTTCATGCCAACTGAAAGAGGAAGGATAGAGCCCTGAAATCACCAGAAAAGGCATATCCCTAGTGGAGTGAGCTCTTACTGAAGTAGACAGACACTTGCCATGAAAAGAAAGTACAGTTTTGTACCTACCATAAATGTAGATGTTCGAGTGCTAATACAGCTGCAGTCATCTAATCACACTCCAAGGCTCCTGAAATCCACCAAATGTACCACAAGTAATGAGCACAACACAGCTCAGTCAAAACAGGAACCACGAATCACTGCAGCAAGATTTCTTTAATTAAAAAACCATCGAACAGTATAAACACTTAAAACTGTTGTTCATCTAATACATCAGATTTCCTCAGAACATAAAACCAAATGTAACACAACATTTAAATAGCATAATTTCCTGCCCTTTTTGCCAATTAACTCATGTTAATTAAGCTTTTTAACCCTTGGTTGAATATTTAGAATAAAACAGACAATCTCCTATAGTCTCAAAATTCAAGAATGCATATTGCCAATTCTATATGCCTATATAAAATTATTTGAATACATAAATAATACACTGTTCTATAGGATATATTATATAATATAGTATATTGCTAATATACCTTACACACATAAAATAAGATATTTCCTTTGGCATAAATTTCCTATATACCCCTATGGTGATGTGTAGATATGGTTATACTGGTGTAAGTATCTAATATACTTTATTTATACTTTATTTCCTCAACAAGGATGTTGGAAGATTTAACTCAATATGTTATGCAGGAATGGGGCACAAAATATTTTCCCTGATACATGTATAGTGAAATATGCCAAGCATACCAGGTGAAGCAGATAATAAAAACATTGGCACATTTTAACAAATGATGAGATAAGGCTTCAATACCTAGGTTATAGTCTACAAAGACTTATAGATATAAGACAAAGTTGGGTACTACCAAATGTGGGTGCTGCAATTACTGTAAATACATTTATGAAGGTAAACATAATTCTTAAGGATAGAAATAGAACCAAGATATTTTTAACAAGACAAATTATTATGTTGGAATGACTGATAGATTTCTAAGAAATAGAATATCGACCACTTGTATTGTATCGTTGGAGGCAAAACCCTTGTTACTATATTATATAATATATCATATAGAACAGTGTATTATTTATGTATTCAAATAATTTTATATAGGCATATACATTCTTGAATTTTGAGACTATAGGAGATTGTCTGTTTTATTTACAGCTGCAGTCATAACAGATGGGTTCTCCTGCCGTCAGGCGGGTCCTCGGTCGGCCGAATTCCAAAGTCTAGGTCCGCCGGTTGTCGCCGCTTCTTCCCTGACGCCAGTGCGACAGGGGTATAAAGGAACCAGCCGACGCCATTTTCTTCAGTTTTTCTTGCCCCAGATGTCAGGTGCCCCAGAAGGAAGGCAATACATAAATTTATATAATAAAGCAATGCAATATAATCAAAATACAGTAGTTGCAAGCAAATACACCATAAATGAATACCCCAATCAGGTTGTATGAGGAGGTGTTAGCCAATAGGCCTGTCCCAAGAGGGGAAGGAGGGAGGGAAACCTGGACTGCAGCTGTATTAGCACTCGAACATCTACATTTATGGTAGGTACAAAACTGTACTAAGTTCATCGTGCATACAGCTGCAGTCATAACAGATGGGTAGAATCCCAAAGCTAAGAAAAGGGTGGTAGGCACTAGGTGGAACTAGAAGGAGCCAGAATGCCCTGCAAGACTGCAGTGGCAAAGCCTGCTCTAGTTTTGGAGTATAATGGTAGGTGGTAGTGCTTGGAGAAGGTATGCACAGAACTCCAAGTGGCTGCTTCCAAAATATCTTTGGTAGGAACTCCTCTGAGGAAAGCTGCAGAGGTAGCTGTGGCCCTTGTGGAGTGAGATCTGATGCCTGCAGGTACAGTTTTACCATGAAAAGAGTAACAAAAGCGTATGCAGTGGGCTATCCATTTTGAGATTGTCTGTTTGGAAATTGGTTTCCCTTGAGCTCCTATAGCATAGGACACAAAGAGCTGTTCTGTTTTTCTGAAAGGCTTTGTTCTGTCCAAATAATAACGCAGCTGTCTGTGGATGTCCAAGGAATGCAGTAGTCTCTCCCCTTTGTTTTGAGGATTAGGGTAAAAGGTCGGTAAGTGGATAGCCTGATTCAAAGCTACCCTGGATACCACCTTTGGCATAAAGGATGGGTTGGTTCGTAAGGAAACTCTGTCCTGATGGAAGATGATAAAAGGCTGCACAGCCATGAGGGCTTGTAGTTCCGATACCCTGCGAGCTGAGGTGATAGCCAGAAGGAAAGCTGTTTTCCAGGACAAATATTGCAAATCTGTTGAGGCAGCTGGCTCAAAGGGAGGCAAGGTCAGCTTTTCTAGAATGAAATTGAGGTCCCAAGCAGGTACTGGTTGTTTCCTTGGGGGTTTTATGTTCTTCGCCCCTCTGAGGAACTGTCTTAAGAGGGGGTGAGAGAATAAAGGTGGATCAGTGTTGTATTCTGCAGAAATGGCTGAGGCATGGATTTTGATGGAAGAAAATGAAAGTCCACTGCTTAGCAGCTCAGCTAGATACTGTAATATTTGAGGTAAATTCAGTTTTTGAACAAACCAAGCAAAACAGGAATGCAGGATAAAATTTATCCGCACTCCGCTAACAGCCTTCTTCAAAGGAATAACATATAAACTCAATGCAGTATATATATATAAATACAATTAGACAGACATAATTACATCATTGAAAAAAATTAAGGCAACAACATCCAGTTTTAGACAAAAAACACACAATATACTATTATAGACTCTATGACAATAAATAAATGATCAAAATAATTTCTTTCATTTACGTACATCTCCTATGTGTTCTAATATATTTTTTTAAGTTGTCGCTTAGTTTGACTATATAATATATTTTTTTTTAACAATCAGCAACAATGACCAAACACCACAACCACAACAGTTAAAACAGTTAAATTTGTGTTCAGCAAAATATTTATTTTTTGTAAATTCAGTTTTCCAGGATTCTGGCCCTTTTTCTCATTCCAGGCACAAAACCGTTTCCATTTTGCGGAGTAAGCTTTTCTATTAGACGGCCTTGTGGCCTCTAAAATGACATCCTGCACCTCCTTGGAGAGTAGGGTCTGTTGTGATGTTAAGGAATCTTCCATGCGGCCAGATTGAGTGTTTTCAGCTGACTGTGAAGAGTTTTGAAGCTGTGCTGAGTCAGAAGAAGAGGCATTAGAGGCAGGGTCCATGGTGGAGAATGCGTCAGGCTCCTCAGGAGTGGATACCAGTGCTGTCTTGGCCAGTCTGGAGCGATGAGAATCATCTTTGGTCTGTCTGCTCTGGCTTTTAATAGAACTTTGGGCAGCAGAGGAAGAGGCGGAAAGGCATAAACTGTCATTGTTGTCCAACTGAAAGAGAGCGTCCACTCTCCAGGCCTGTGGATGAAAAGTCCTTGAGCAGAATTTTGTCAATTGGTGATTTTTGTGGGAGGCAAAGAGATCTATGTCTGGCCTTCCCCATGCTTGTATTATCTCTGTAAAAACTTGAGGATGCAACTTCCATTCATGTGGATCTGTCATATTTCTGCTTAGGTTGTCTGCCAGTGTGTTTTCCTTGCCTGGCAAGTACTGATCTTGAAGTTCGATTTGTAATTCCAGAGCCATGTTCCAAAGTGACATGGCCAGCCTGCATAGGGGGTATGAATGGGTTCCTCCCTGTTTGTTTATGTACCACATTACTGTGGTGTTGTCTGTCCTTATCAATAGTTGACCTGGATGCAGAAGGTCTTTGAAAGCTATAATAGCATTTATTACTGCTAGCATTTCCTTTTGATTGATGTGAAGGTGCTTTTCTTTTTGGGACCATTTGCCCTGAATGCACCGATCTGTCATGTGCGCCCCCCCAGGCGTAGTCCGAGGCGCCTGTTGTGATGACTTGATTTGCTTGAGGCTTGCAGAATGGGAGACCTGTGTTTGTTTGGCATGCTTGAGCCCACCACAGAAATTCCTTTTGAAGACATGGAATTAGTGGTAATATTGTTTCCAAACTGTGGCTGTGTTGAGACCATAGGTTTTTCAGGTACCATTGAAGTTTCCTCATATGCAGCTTTGCACATGGGATTAGTAGGATGCAAGATGCCATGAATCCCAGAGCCTGCAGGATTTTCCTTGCAGTCAGCCTTGTGAAATTTGCTAGTTTTCTGAAATACTGAGTTAGTTGCCCCTGTTTCTCTGGCGTGAGGTAGGCCATCTGGGTGTTTGTGTCCAAGTTGGCACCCAGGAAAATTATTTTCTGAGAGGGTATTAGCCTTGATTTCTTTTTGTTGACTGTGTATCCCAGAGAATTCAACAACATTATTACAAAGGCCAGATGTTTCAGAAGTATGTGCTTGCTGTCCGCTTGGATCAGGCAGTCGTCCAAATATGGGTATATTTGTATCCCTTGAAGTCTGCAGTAGGCAATTACTGATGCCAGGCATTTCGTGAATACTCTGGGCGCAGTAGATAAGCCAAAGAGCAATGCAGAGAATTGATAATGGGTTGAACCTGCAAGAAGTCTGAGGTATCTTCTGCAATTTTGTCTGATTGGGACATGCAGGTATGCCTCCTTGAGGTCCAATGTTACCAGCCAAGACTCCTTGCCCAGCATGGGAAGAAGCTGCTGTAATGTGAGCATCTTGAATTTTGGTACGAGTAAAACTATGTTTAGGATGGATAGGTCCAAAATAGGTCTCCAATCTTTTCCCTTCCTTGGTACCAGGAATAGTCTGGAATAAAAACCTTGACCTTGTTCTTGAGTAGGTACCTCTTGAATAGCTTTCATGTCCATGAGATCTGAAATTTGTCTTTGTGCCTCTGCCCTTTGATTGTGTGGCAGGTTTGGCAGGCCTCTCATTTTGGAAGGGTGTGAAAATGGAATCTGTAGCCTCTGTTTATAATGTCCAGGATCCATTTGTCTTTTGTGACAATATGCCAATTTTTCAAAAATAATGCCAGTTTTCCGCCTAAGGGTGCTGCCATTTGAGCCTTGCTTGGCATGCAAAGGGGAAAGTCATTGGGCTTGCTTTCTGAATGGCTGCGAACTATCCTCACCACCTCTTTGTGTAGGAGCTTGCCATTGTCTGCCTCTAAACGATCCTTGAGATTGCCCTCTGCCCCTCGGGCGCCTGTATCTACCTCTTTGGGGTCTGTCTGTGGCTGGAAAGGACCAATTTTTGGAGGGCCAATTTCTACTGAAACGTGGAGGTTGTACCTGTAGAAAATCTTTCACTGTTTGCATTGATTTAGCCTTTTCCTCCATTTTCTTTAATACTTCCTCAGCTTTAACACCAAATAATACATCCTTTTGTAGAGGGGCATCTAGTAATTTAGCTTTGACATGATCTGGTAAGGTTTGCTCCTTGAGCCAGGCATGTCTACGATGACTGATCCTGTAACAGCAGCTCTACATGAGGCCTCTAGAGCATCAAAACCACATTGCAAGGTATGTTTACCCACTTGTTCTGCACTATGCATCAAATCCTGCAACTCCTTCAAGTCTGGTTGTTCAGGTTGTGACATTTTGCTTCTCAACTGTGATAACAGAAACTGTTGGTACTTTAACATATGGAACTGGCAGTTTAATGCCCTCATGGTTAAGGTGGCCGAGGTGTATACCTTTTTTCCCCACCTTTCTAAAGATCTGGAATCTCTCTCGGAAGGTAAAGGATTTTTAGCAGTGGAGGCCTTAATTCCCTTGGGGCCCTGTGAGATAGTTTCTGGGTCAGCCGCATGGCTTTTGTATAGAAATTGGTGTGAGTCAGGAACCCGGTAGTACCTGTCAGGCTTGACTGGGGCTGGAGATAAAGAATCCGGGTTAAGGCAGGCCTCCAAATGCACATCATCTAGTATGTCTAAGACAGGAGGTATAGCCAGAGGCCTGTGCTGAGGCAGCAAGAGAAAATCCCTAAGCCTTTTCTTGGAATCTGAATACTCTTGGCCTTCCCAGTGGAAGTGCTCCCTTAAGGTATGCAAGGTTTCCCCAAATGAGTAATCCTCTGGAGGGGAGACAGAGGGAATGGACTCCTCTGCATCAGAATCTTCAAAAGGGGAGTAAGAATGTTCCTGTTCATCCGAGTGCTCTGAAATAATGGAGGCCTGGTCAGAGGAGGGGGGATTCTTCCTCCACTCTGGGCCTTTTGTCTGGGGGGGGTGGGTGAGAACCCCTGATAAGAGTAATTAAATCCTCAGCCATTTTAAGAATCTGTTTTTTAGGCATGGGGCCTGGAGAAGGGCCCTGTGTAGCTGGTCTCTTAGAATGCATGGCTGCTTTAGACTTAGTGAAAGCCTTGATGGAAAAAGAAGAGGAAGGTCTGAAGACACCCTGAGAGGAGGCAGACCTGTCTACATTTTGAGTTTCACCACCAAGAGTGGCTTCGGTATCTGTAGTCGGGGTGTGGGCCGAGGAGCCTGCGACCTCGGGCACAGAAGACACCGCCAATTAAGTGTCGTCGGTAGGCAGGGGCTGCATAGGCGCCTCGCTGAGAACCAGACCACCTGTAGTCGGCTTTGGCGTGGTGTCGGTAGAGGCCGCGGACCTCGTGTGTCGGTCCTTATCTTTGCGTTTTTTAGACAAAACTGGAGTCGGAGTATCCGACGACATAATATAGTTAAATTTTCTGCCAAAATAGTGCTGGGCGAACTCCGCCCGACACTTAATGGTGCGTTTGTTGAATGTAGCACAAAAATGACAGACCGAGACGTCGTGGTCTGGGCCTAAGCAAGGAATGCAGAGGGAATGAAAATCCTTATGGGGTATTTGCTTCCCACATGAAATACAATTATTAACTTTGTCTGACATCGGTCTGAGGCAAGAAAAGTTTCAACGGGGTACTTAGCTTTCAAGAAGACTTCGGTTGCAAAATTTTTGTAATTTCAGGAGCTGGCCGACCAGCACTTGCGAACTGCTTCTGCTTCGGGCACCGCGCGGCAAGAAAGACTGAAGAAAATGGCGTCGGCTGGTTCCTTTATACCCCTGTCGCACTGACGTCAGGGAAGAAGCGACGACAACCGACGCCGGACCTAGACTTTGGAATTCGGCCGACTGAGGACCCGCCTGACGGCAGGAGAACCCATCTGTTATGACTGCAGCTGTATGCACGATGAACATCAACAAAAATAAATGACCTTAGATATCCAAGAGGAAATGGTTTAGTTAGAAACAGCCAAACCCAAAGTTCTGAGATGAAAAGAAACAAAAATCTGGTCAGACTAGTGAATGGCTTTAGTTTTATTCAAATAATACCTGAGCTGTCTCTGCAAATCCAAGGTATGAAGATCCTGATGACTAGCAGACTGAGAAGAAGTTAAAAAATGAAGGGAGTTGTACTGCCTGAATAAAAGAGGACTCATTAACAACCTTGAGCATAAAGATTAGTAGGAAGGGACACCCTGTCCCTGTGAAAAAACAAAACAAGGAGAGATGGCCATAATGGCCTGAAGCTCAGAAATCACATGGGCAGAAGTAAGAGCAAGCAATAAGACAGTCTTCCAGTATAACATTGCAGAGAAGCTGAACCTGCAAACTCAAAACAAAATTAAGGTCCCAAGGAGGAGGAGGAATAGGCTTCCTTGGGGGTCTATGATGCAGGATGCCTTTAAGAAACTGTTTGACTTCGAAGTGAGAAGACAAAGGAAGATCCAAGGGCAGACAAGCAGAAATAGCTGACAAATGGACCTTTAAAGAAGAACAGGCTAAACCAGAATGGAGTAACCCACACAAATAGTAAGGAAACCTCCATAAAAACTTCTCCAAAGCCAACTTCATGCTACTCAAGTCAGAAGTGACAAACTTCATAACACCCATGCAGACGGGAACTGAAAGTTCAACTGCTGAATCCTACACTAAGGCACTGTAAGAGCACATCCACTCGTGCATGAATCGTGCCATCCCCAACAGAACCGAGGCGCACTCCTCCAAAAAAAGGAAGCCAATCTGGTAGTCCCGTGCCATACACAAACTTTACAACAAAAGGAAGAAACTGTTGCAGAAAAGAGAAAAATCCCAGGATGCAAAAAACTCCCTTACCAGTCTCAGTAAGAAACTGAGATCCCTCAAAATCCTCTAAAGCTAGTTATGAAAATAAAATTGCCAAAGATTCTAAAGACAACCACAAGGCATTCTACAGCTATGTCAAGAATCTAAATGGCAATGCTCAGATCTGCTCTGAGCTACAACAGAATGGCATTAAATATACTGATCCCAAGGATATTGCTAATATCCTGGCAGATCGATTTAGTGCAAACTTCACCCCCCTCTCACCCCCTAAAGGGCCCATCTCAATACTGAAAGATTGCCAAATTCTGGCAATAACGGCCATACAGGTAAAAAACGCACTCTCCAAAGCTAAGAATACAGCATCCATGGGACCAGATGACATACCAGGCTGTGTACTACATGAACTACAAAATGAACTGGCACCTCACCTAAGTGTCATGTTTAATCATAGCCTCACCTCAGGCTTCGTGCCCACTGAAGTGGCACACAGCTACAGTTATCCCACTCCACAAAGGGGGATCCACCTTGGATCCTAGGAACTACTGCCCCATCAGTCTGACGAGCCTGATCTGCAAGGCCATGGAATGTATTATCATGGAACTTGTAAACAAAGACATTGGCAACCTTAAAACACTGGAACCCACTTAGTTTGGGTTCGTGAAGGGCCGATCTTGTCTCCTGAACCTGATTGACTTCTTCGAATCAGTCTCCAGAGCTGTGGACAAGGGTTAGGTGGTCTACACAGTCTATCTGGACCTCGCCAAGGTCTTCGACACTATCCCCTAATCTGGAATCATAGATAAACTTACTAAGCTGGGCATTAATCCCTACATCACTCGATGGGTTACCAACTGGCTTACTGACAGAACCCACACTGTAAAAGTAGCCGACTCCAAATCCAGCTCCAGACAAGTGGAGTACCTCAGGGGTCAGTCATGGGACTGCTCTTGTTTGGCATCTACTTCTCTGAAGTACAGGCCAACACTAAGGGACTCTTGCTAACAAAGTTCACAGATGACTGCAAACTAGGAGCCATTATTGAATCCCCAAATTATGTGGATATTCTACAAAAGGCCCATACAGAAACAGATGTTTGGTACCAGAGCCAAGGGCTCAAGCTCAGTGCCAAGAAATGTACAGTTATCCCCTTTGGGGAAAAAACATATACCCGTGAATTACCACATAAGTGGCAGTACAGTGATAAGAGACTTAGGGACACAGGTGGACAGTGGTCTCATCTTCGATAACCACATCGCCACAACAGTCAGGAAAGCCTTCTATGTGGCACACCTCATCACTAAGGGCTTTTCATCCAGAAAAAAAGGTGGTCATTGTCCCACTGTACACATCCCTCATTAGACCCATTATAGAACACAACACCCCATTAGACCCATTATAGAATACAACACCCCATTTGGTATGTACCTCTCAAGACATCTGCAAACTGGAAAGGCCACAGAAATACCTCACTAAAAGAATCACAGGCCTAAAGCAGATGCCCTATGCTAACCGTCTAAAAAAAATTCCACATATTTCTCAGCCGCATATCATCTACTCAGAGGCGATCTCTGCTTAACATACAAGGCCATGTCAAACCCAGAGCTGTTGGACATGCTACACTTAAAGAAATCCCAGTTCCTCAGAGAGACACGCTCCAGGGATCTAAACCTTGTCATCACAATGAATAAAACATGCTGGAGGGACAGGTTCCTGACCCAGAGACTCCCCAGACTCTGGAATAGACTGCCCATACATGTCAAGCAGAGCGCCTCTTTGGCCCTCTTCAAAAGGAAGCTTGATGATTGGATGGGAGATAGGAAATTCACCCCTGATCACGCCAGTCGCCCTGCTAGACAGGGTTCCAGGGAAGTAAATACTGTGGGAGGAAATAGCCAGGAATTGTTATGGCTAGGCTTATTTAGGCCCTAGGGCAGATAGCCTAGTACTAACCTATGAACCTAAGAATCAGAGGGCCTCCACTTTAAAAGGGTCCAGGTTATGAGCATGGCACCAAACAGAAAATCTCTTCCATTTGGACATACAAGATGTTCTGTTTGCAGTTTTTCTTATCTTCTGCAAAACCCTGAGCACAAAGAGGTGCCTAAAATCATTCACATTCAATGTCATCTGAAGAGTGGACAAGTAAGGATGGATGACAGACCCCTTGTCTGTATATGGAGATCCAACCAGTGAGGTAACTTGTGGTGACTGCCTCAGGACAGATGCATTAAGAGGGGGCACCAGTGCTGTTTTGGCCAAAAGGAAGTCACTAGCAAGATTTTTAGGGAGTTCAGGTGAATCATCCCCAGGCATACTGGAAGTGGAGGAAGGGGGAGGGAAGGCATAGAGTAACATCCCCTTCCAATGAAAAGAAAGGCCATTCACCTTCCACGCGAGATGGCATCGCACTCTGGAACAGAAAAGAATCTGCTGCCTGTTCAGAGGAAGGCAAAAAGATCTACCTGAGGAATATCCCACCAATGAACTATGTCCAGAAACATGTCTACGTGAAGCTTTCATTCATGAGCCTGTGCTTTGGACCTGCTCAAAGAGTCTGCCACTTGTTTGTACTCTGAAGGAACATACACTGCCTGAAGAGTTAACTGATAACTGAGAGCCAGATCCCAGGCCTGAACAGCCAGTCTGCAGAAAAGGCAAGAATTTGTGCCCCCTTGCTTGTTGATATACCATATCACTGTGGTGTTGTCAGTGTAAACCTTCAAAGGGCCAGAATCAGAGCTCCCATCTCTGATGTTGATATTGTTGGACTTCTGATGTGGGGGGGGGGGGGCAGAGACTTTGAACTTTCAGGTGACCACAGGAAGCCCCCCACACCATGTCTTAAGAGTAAGTCAACAGTTATTGAGAAGGAACTGAGAATGAAAGGACAGGTCTGGTTTGAGGGTAAGTTGCTGAATTCACCAAATAAATTCCTCTTTAGACAAGGAAGTAAAGGCAGTCTGAAATCCACAGGGTGGCACTGCTGAAGCCAAAATGACTTGAGGTACCACTGAAACATTCACTGTGCAGTTTGGCAAGAGGCAGCATTGGAATAGAAGAGGCCATGAATCCCAGGGCTTGAAGAAACTCTCTGGCTGGAATAGCAGACAGAGGAAGAGAATGAAAGAAAGCGGTCAAGGGCAAAACTTTTGGAGGATGAAGAAGCTAACATTGGCACTATCTGAATCCTGCAACCCACATACACATGATCCTGAGAGGGAATCTGGACAGACTTTTGGAAGTTAATAGTGAACTCCAGACTTTGAAGGAGAGATGCAGTGAACTCCAGATCCTGTAACAGGGCAACTAGGAAAAGATGCCAGAAGCAACAAGTAATCTAGATAAGGAAAAATCTGAATGCTTTGGAGTCTGTAAAAGGCAATCACAGGAGCTAGGCATTTTATAAATACCCTTGGGGCAGTAGAGAGCCAAAAGGCAAAGCAGAGAACTGAAAATGAGAGGAAGAAACAGAGAAATGTAAAAACTTCCTGAACAGTGTGTGAATAAGAATATAAATGTAAGCATCCTTCAGCTCCAAGGACACCAGAAAAGGTTGGGGTAGTACAAGAGGAAACAGGATTTGAAGTGTAAGCTTCTGAAATGAAGGAACCTTGAGAAAATGTTGAGCAAGGAGAGATGCAAAATAGGTCTCCAACTGCCCTCCTTTCAAGGAACCAGGAACATCCTGGAGTAAAATCCCTTTTCTACTTGGGAAGGAGGGACTGGTTGAACAGTTTCCTGGTCCATCAGGGGACCCAAGGACCTCTGAGAAATGAGGAAGTTGTTCCCGAGGAGGTTAGGGAATCCCTGCAAAGAAGGAAGAGACTTCCACACCATGAAGTAACCCTGACAGATGACAGATAGAACCCAAGAATCTGAGGTGATTAGATGCTAGTTTGGAAGACAGAGGGAGAGCCAAAGGGACGAAGGAACCTGGCCAAGGGGTAAGGGAGACAAGATGAAAAAGAGAAGTAGGCTTGTCAGATAAAGGAGGCTTCTTGGCCACAATAGCCTGAGAAGAATTAGCAGGAGAAGTTCGCCTATCACTCTGCCATTACTCTCGTGAAGAGGCTACCTGAGAACAAAACAGACCTAGTAGGATAATTCCTCTGGAACTTAGGGATAGGAGAGAGAAAAATATGAAAGTCATGTAAAGCCTTACCTTTTTATTGAAGAGACTTAAACTTAGCTGCAACAGCAGTCCTAAAAAGATTTTTATTATCCAAAGGAGAATCCAGCAGCTTGGCCTTAATGTCCTTAGGTGAAGAATGTAGATGAAGCCAAGAGTAATGCCTCATGAGAGAACCAAAGGCAGCAGCTCTGGAAGAGACATCAGCAGCATCATGGCTGCACTTGAGAGTGGCAAGCCACTTGAGAGGCAGAACCCAAAATATATAAAGCGGAAGACTTATCTTCAGACTCAGGGAGATCAAAATAATTTGACAAGCCTGGGCAATTAAGACCATTGTATATCTGATCATGTGGGTTAGGTAATATATGGCCTAAAAGGCCAAAGTTGAAACAGTATAAACCTTCTTACTAATCCTCTCCTTTGCCTTATTATCCTTAACTGAAGCCAGAAGCTTGAAAGAGGCCAAAAGGTTAGAAGGCTTGTCAGAAGAGAATGACACCACAGTAGGGTCAGCAGATGGACACAAATAAGAATGATTAATCCTTTGGAATCTTACAGAATCTGCCAGGTTTCTTTACAGCAGAACGCGGAGAATCAGGAGACTTAGAAGCAGCTATAAAGGTGTCTAACAAAGCAGTCAACACAGGATGCAGTGCAGAAGGTTTAGGAGTGTCCACCTAAAGCAGCTCATAATACCTCTTTTGGATATTAGACACCTGATAAGAATCCCACTTAAAGTTGTCCATCATTCTAGCTATTGTGCCCCAAATGACAATTCTTCAAAAGCAGACATAGGGCTAATGGACTCCTCTTCATCAGAACCATAAGCCAAAGGAGAAAGCATCTGGGAAGAGTAACACAAGGACACTTCATCAGACTCTGAATACTCATCTGAGGAGTTGGAATGCCTAGGCCATTTGGAAGGAGTTAAAGTCCAAGGAGTAGTAGTCACAGAAACCCCTTGAGGAGGCTTCAGGGTCATTAAAGCATTAAAAACAGGCCCTGAGTAAACTCCTGCCATTCCCTTTCAGGATCCTTGGGAAATACAGAAGAATGTTTAGTCTATTATTTCTTGGTAGGAATGTCAGCCCTAAAACACTGGAGATTCCAAATCCTGACAGGACTCAGAGTACCCAAACCCCTTCCCTGACCAGAATCCATCTAGGGCCCTCTGAGATAATCAAACACGGCTCCCTCGGCATCTGGAGTAGATACCTGCAAAGTCTCAAAGGATGTACAAAGGATGGTTCCATGCCAGCCTATGACAGGGTCAAGGCAGGCAAATTCAACAGAATTATCAGTTGCTTCTAGAGGAAAGTCCAGTAGAGGATGGACAGCCAAAAAATCCAGCTAAGATTTCATGACATTCTTCTTGCTTAACAGTACCTCTGGGTTAACTGATTCTGCCATGATACCCTGGACTAACAGTTTAAGCCTCTGGTTCTCTAGACAGATGGCCAGGGAAGATAACTGGTTTCTAAGAGTCTTATGCACAAACACCTTACAAATGCTACAGCATGTATGGTTATGGGAAGCACCCAAACAAGAAAGACACCATTTGTGATGATCATTATGGGGAATCTGCCTCCCACACAGACATTTTCCCTTCTTGGTTGACATGAACTCCAGGTAACCAAAATAGAACAAGACCAAAAGAAAAAAAAAGACTTCAATGGGGCACTTATCTGATGGCAAGGCATTCAGCAGAGCAAAAGGGAGTTCAGACTGACACATGATGAGGGTGTTCAGACTGGTGGCCAAGAAGTTCTGGGTAACTGCGTCTGTAAATCACCTTTATGCCCTACATGCCATATGGGGAGCATACATGTGACATATGGCAAATATGAGACCTATAGGCTTTGGTATACTGGCCGGACATTGGGCTAGCCTTGGCAGGAGACCTCTAAAGTGAAGAATACTGCAACAGTGATATAAAAGGACATCCACTATCCTAGCCAGCCTTACACATAGGCCAAATAGGTGGCCGCCTAAGGCGCCGCTGTAGCAGGGGTGCCTTTCCAGTATTTATTTGATGTAGGGAGACCAGGATGGGGACACCGGGTGGTGTGGTGGGGGACACCATAGAGCCCTTTTGCCTAGGGCACTAGTTGACCTAAGGCCACTCCTGTCCACTATTCCCGGGGCCAGAAGGGATTCACCACAGTGATCTTTGGAGAGCCTTTCTGAATCTTCAGAATGACCATAGATATTAATTGAAAGGGTGTAAAAGGACACAACAGTCCAAAGAAAAGGTATTTGTTTTCTAGGCCTTCTTGCATGGAGTCCTGGAGCAGAATTCTGCCAACTGGTTGTTGTGACGGGAGTTTCAAAGATCAATCGGAGGTGTTTCCCCACAGCTGGATCAGTTCCTGTTAGACCTCCTTATTCATTTTCCATTTGCGATGGTCTGTCCTGGTCCTGCTCAGCTTGACTGCCACAAAATCTTGGTCTGATGGAATGCAAGATGTAGAGTGAGACTGTGCTGAAAAAGCTATACACAAAGTTACACGGCTGCTATGAGCAGAGGGTACATTGGTACTGTCTGTAACTACTTATAACAGTCCTGGGGACCATAGATGATTGAGAGGCTTGACAGCAGTTACTACTGAAATATTTCTTTTACATTTGTGTGTTTTAGTCTGTCTTTTTTCCCCAAAGATCCTGCATTCTAATCCCTGTAGACACTGCTCCCAAGCAATGTCTGAGGCTTCTGTTGTTATAGACTTTGCTGAAGCTGGAAAGGAGAATGGTAGACCTTAGATTGCTAACCCTTCTAAAGGGCCCATCTCAATACTGAAAGATTGCCAAATTCTGGCAATAACGGCCATACAGGTAAAAAACGCACTCTCCAAAGCTAAGAATACAGCATCCATGGGACCAGACGACATACCAGGCTGTGTACTACATGAACTACAAAATGAACTGGCACCTCACCTAAGTGTCATGTTTAATCATAGCCTCACCTCAGGCTTCGTGCCCACTGAAGTGGCACACAGCTACAGTTATCCCACTCCACAAAGGGGGATCCACCTTGGATCCTAGGAACTACTGCCCCATCAGTCTGACGAGCCTGATCTGCAAGGCCATGGAATGTATTATCATGGAACTTGTAAACAAAGATATTGGCAAACTTAAAACACTGGAACCCACTTAGTTTGGGTTCGTGAAGGGCCGATCTTGTCTCCTGAACCTGATTGACTTCTTCGAATCAGTCTCCAGAGCTGTGGACAAGGGTTAGGTGGTCTACACAGTCTATCTGGACCTCGCCAAGGTCTTCAACACTATCCCCCAATCTGGAATCATAGATAAACTTACTAAGCTGGGCATTAATCCCTACGTCACTCGATGGGTTACCAACTGGCTTACTGACAGAACCCACACTGTAAAAGTAGCCGACTCCAAATCCAGCTCCAGACAAGTGACAAGTGGAGTACCTCAGGGGTCAGTCATGGGACTGCTCTTGTTTGGTATCTACTTCTCTGAAGTACAGGCCAACACTAAGGGACTCTTGCTAACAAAGTTCACAGATGACTGCAAACTAGGAGCCATTATTGAATCCCCAAATTATGTGGATATTCTACAAAAGGCCCTTACAGAAACAGATGTTTGGTACCAGAGCCATGGGCTCAAGCTCAGTGTCAAGAAATGTACAGTTATCCCCTTTGGGAAAAAACATATACCCGTGAATTACCACATAAGTGGCAGTACAGTGATAAGAGACTTAGGGACACAGGTGGACAGTGGTCTCATCTTCGATAACCACATCGCCACAACAGTCAGGAAAGCCTTCTATGTGGCACACCTCATCACTAAGGGCTTTTCATCCAGAAAAAAGGTGGTCATTGTCCCACTGTACACATCCCTCATTAGACCCATTATAGAACACAACACCCCATTAGACCCATTATAGAATACAACACCCCATTTGTTATGTACCTCTCAAGACATCTGCAAACTGGAAAGGCCACAGAAATACCTCACTAAAAGAATCACAGGCCTAAAGCAGATGCCCTATGCTAACCGTCTAAAAAAAATTCCACATATTTCTCAGCCGCATATCATCTACTCAGAGGCGATCTCTGCTTAACATACAAGGCCATGTCAAACCCAGAGCTGTTGGACATGCTACACTTAAAGAAATCCCAGTTCCTCAGAGAGACACGCTCCAGGGATCTAAACCTTGTCATCACAATGAATAAAACATGCTGGAGGGACAGGTTCCTGACCCAGAGACTCCCCAGACTCTGGAATAGACTGCCCATACATGTCAAGCAGAGCGCCTCTTTGGCCCTCTTCAAAAGGAAGCTTGATGATTGGATGGGAGATAGGAAATTCACCCCTGGATCACGTCAGTCGCCCTGCTAGACAGGGTTCCAGGGAAGTAAATACTGTGGGAGGAAATAGCCAGGGAATTGTTATGGCTAGGCTTATTTAGGCCCTAGGGCAGATAGCCTAGTACTAACCTATGAACCTAAGAATCAGAGGGCCTCCACTTTAAAAGGGTCCAGGTTATGAGCATGGCACCAAACAGAAAATCTCTTCCATTTGGACATACAAGATGTTCTGTTTGCAGTTTTTCTTATCTTCTGCAAAACCCTGAGCACAAAGAGGTGCCTAAAATCATTCACATTCAATGTCATCTGAAGAGTGGACAAGTAAGGATGGATGACAGACCCCTTGTCTGTATATGGAGATCCAACCAGTGAGGTAACTTGTGGTGACTGCCTCAGGACAGATGCATTAAGAGGGGGCACCAGTGCTGTTTTGGCCAAAAGGAAGTCACTAGCAAGATTTTTAGGGAGTTCAGGTGAATCATCCCCAGGCCTCCTGGAAGTGGAGGAAGGGGGAGGGAAGGCATAGAGTAACATCCCCTTCCAATGAAAAGAAAGGCCATTCACCTTCCACGCGAGATGGCATCGCACTCTGGAACAGAAAAGAATCTGCTGCCTGTTTAGAGGAAGGCAAAAAGATCTACCTGAGGAATATCCCACCAATGAACTATGTCCAGAAACATGTCTACGTGAAGCTTTCATTCATGAGCCTGTGCTTTGGACCTGCTCAAAGAGTCTGCCACTTGTTTGTACTCTGAAGGAACATACACTGCCTGAAGAGTTAACTGATAACTGAGAGCCAGATCCCAGGCCTGAACAGCCAGTCTGCAGAAAAGGCAAGAATTTGTGCCCCCTTGCTTGTTGATATACCATATCACTGTGGTGTTGTCAGTGTAAACCTTCAAAGGGCCAGAATCAGAGCTCCCATCTCTCTGATGTTGATATTGTTGGACTTCTGATGTGGGGGGGGGGGGCAGAGACTTTGAACTTTCAGGTGACCACAGGAAGCCCCCCACACCATGTCTTAAGAGTAAGTCAACAGTTATTGAGAAGGAACTGGAGAATGAAAGGACAGGTCTGGTTTGAGGGTAAGTTGCTGAATTCACCAAATAAATTCCTCTTTAGACAAGGAAGTAAAGGCAGTCTGAAATCCACAGGGTGGCACTGCTGAAGCCAAAATGACTTGAGGTACCACTGAAACATTCACTGTGCAGTTTGGCAAGAGGCAGCATTGGAATAGAAGAGGCCATGAATCCCAGGGCTTGAAGAAACTCTCTGGCTGGAATAGCAGACACAGGAAGAACAGACTGAAAGAAAGCTGTCAAGGGCAGAACTTTTGGAGCAGGAAGGGAGCTAACATTGGCACTATCTGAATCCTGCAACCCACATACACATGATCCTGAGAGGGAATCTGGACAGACTTTTGGAAGTTAATAGTGAACTCCAGACTTTGAAGGAGAGATGCAGTGAACTCCAGATCCTGTAACAGGGCAACTAGGAAAAGATGCCAGAAGCAACAAGTAATCTAGATAAGGAAAAATCTGAATGCTTTGGAGTCTGTAAAAGGCAATCACAGGAGCTAGGCATTTTATAAATACCCTTGGGGCAGTAGAGAGCCAAAAGGCAAAGCAGAGAACTGAAAATGAGAGGAAGAAACAGAGAAATGTAAAAACTTCCTGAACAGTGTGTGAATAAGAATATAAATGTAAGCATCCTTCAGCTCCAAGGACACCAGAAAAGGTTGGGGTAGTACAAGAGGAAACAGGATTTGAAGTGTAAGCTTCTGAAATGAAGGAACCTTGAGAAAAATGTTGAGCAAGGAGAGATCCAAAATAGGTCTCCAACTGCCCTCCTTTCAAGGAACCAGGAACATCCTGGAGTAAAATCCCTTTTCTACTTGGGAAGGAGGGACTGGTTGAACAGTTTCCTGGTCCATCAGGGGACCCAAGGACCTCTGAGAAATGAGGAAGTTGTTCCCGAGGAGGTTAGGGAATCCCTGCAAAGAAGGAAGAGACTTCCACACCATGAAGTAACCCTGACAGATGACAGATAGAACCCAAGAATCTGAGGTGATTAGATGCTAGTTTGGAAGACAGAGGGAGAGCCAAAGGGACGAAGGAACCTGGCCAAGGGGTAAGGGAGACAAGATGAAAAAGAGAAGTAGGCTTGTCAGATAAAGGAGGCTTCTTGGCCACAATAGCCTGAGAAGAATTAGCAGGAGAAGTTCGCCTATCACTCTGCCATTACTCTCGTGAAGAGGCTACCTGAGAACAAAACAGACCTAGTAGGATAATTCCTCTGGAACTTAGGGATAGGAGAGAGAAAAATATGAAAGTCATGTAAAGCCTTACCTTTTTATTGAAGAGACTTAAACTTAGCTGCAGCAGCAGTCCTAAAAAGATTTTTATTATCCAAAGGAGAATCCAGCAGCTTGGCCTTAATGTCCTTAGGTGAAGAATGTAGATGAAGCCAAGAGTAATGCCTCATGAGAGAACCAAAGGCAGCAGCTCTGGAAGAGACATCAGCAGCATCATGGCTGCACTTGAGAGTGGCAAGCCACTTGAGAGGCAGAACCCAAAATATATAAAGCGGAAGACTTATCTTCAGACTCAGGGAGATCAAAAATAATTTGACAAGCCTGGGCAATTAAGACCATTGTATATCTGATCATGTGGGTTAGGTAATATATGGCCTAAAAGGCCAAAGTTGAAACAGTATAAACCTTCTTACTAATCCTCTCCTTTGCCTTATTATCCTTAACTGAAGCCAGAAGCTTGAAAGAGGCCAAAAGGTTAGAAGGCTTGTCAGAAGAGAATGACACCACAGTAGGGTCAGCAGATGGACACAAATAAGAATGATTAATCCTTTGGAATCTTACAGAATCTGCCAGGTTTCTTTAGAGCAGAAGGCTGAGAATCAGGAGACTTAAAAGCAGCTATAAAGGTGTCTAACAAAGCAGTCAACACAGGATGCAGTGCAGAAGGTTTAGGAGTGGCCACCTAAAACAGCTCATAATACCTCTTTTGGATATTAGACACCCGATAAGAATCCCACTTAAAGTTGTCCATCATTCTAGCTATTGTGCCCCAAATGACAATTCTTCAAAAGCAGACATAGGGCTAATGGACTCCTCTTCATCAGAACCATAAGCCAAAGGAGAAAGCATCTGGGAAGAGTAACACAAGGACACTTCATCAGACTCTGAATACTCATCTGAGGAGTTGGAATGCCTAGGCCATTTGGAAGGAGTTGAAGTCCAAGGGAGAGTAGGCACAGAAACCCCTTGGGGAGGTTTCAGGGTCATTAAGGCATTAAACAGGCCCTGAGTAAACTCCTGCCATTCCCTTTGAGGATCCTTAGGGCATACAGAAGAATGTTTAGCCTTTTGCTTTTTCTTAGCAGAGACATCAGCCCTAACAAACACTGGAGGTTCCAAACCCTGACAGTATTCAATTAGAGAACCTAAAACGTCTTCCCTGACCAAAATCTGTGAAATCCCTCTAGGGCCCTCTGAAATAATCAAACACGGCTCCCCCTCGGCATCTGGAGTAGATACCTGCAAAGTCTCAAAGGATGTACAAAAGGATGGTTCCATGCCAGCCTCTGACAGGGTCAAGGCAGGCAAATTCAACAGAATTATCAGTTGCTTCTAGAGGAAAGTCCAGTAGAGGATGGACAGCCAAAAAATCCAGCTAAGATTTCATGACATTCTTCTTGCTTAACAGTACCTCTGGGTTAACTGATTCTGCCATGATACCCTGGACTAACAGTTTAAGCCTCTGGTTCTCTAGACAGATGGCCAGGGAAGATAACTGGTTTCTAAGAGTCTTATGCACAAACACCTTACAAATGCTACAGCATGTATGGTTATGGGAAGCACCCAAACAAGAAATACACCGTTTGTGATGATCATTATGGGGAATCTGCCTCCCACACAGACATTTTCCCTTCTTGGTTGACATGAACTCCAGGTAACCAAAATAGAACAAGACCAAAAGAAAAAAAAAGACTTCAATGGGGCACTTATCTGATGGCTAGGCATTCAGCAGAGCAAAAGGGAGTTCAGACTGACACATGATGAGGGTGTTCAGACTGGTGGCCAAGAAGTTCTGGGTAACTGCGTCTGTAAATCACCCCTATGCCCTACATGCCATATGGGGAGCATACATGTGACATATGGCAAATATGAGACCTATAGGCTTTGGTATACTGGCCGGACATTGGGCTAGCCTTGGCAGGAGACCTCTAAAGTGAAGAATACTGCAACAGTGATATAAAAGGACATCCACTATCCTAGCCAGCCTTACACATAGGCCAAATAGGTGGCCGCCTAAGGCGCCGCTGTAGCAGGGGTGCCTTTCCAGTATTTATTTGATGTGGGGAGACCAGGATGGGGACACCAGGTGGTGTGGTGGGGGACACCATAGAGCCCTTTTGCCTAGGGCACTAGTTGACCTAAAGCCACTCCTGTCCACTATTCCCGGGGCGAGAAGGGATTCACCACAGTCATCTTTGGAGAGCCTTTCTGAATCTTCAGAATGACCATAGATATTAATTGAAAGGGTGTAAAAGGACACAACAGTCCAAAGAAAAGGTATTTGTTTTCTAGGCCTTCTTGCATGGAGTCCTGGAGCAGAATTTTGCCAACTGGTTGTTGTGACGGGAGTTTCAAAGATCAATCGGAGGTGTTTCCCCACAGCTGGATCAGTTCCTGTTAGACCTCCTTATTCATTTTCCATTTGCGATGGTCTGTCCTGGTCCTGCTCAGCTTGACTGCCACAAAATCTTGGTCTGATGGAATGCAAGATGTAGAGTGAGACTGTGCTGAAAAAGCTATACACAAAGTTACACGGCTGCTATGAACAGAGGGTATATTGGTACTGTCTGTAACTACTTATAACAGTCCTGGGGACCATAGATGATTGAGAGGCTTGACAGCAGTTACTACTGAAATATTTCTTTTACATTTGTGTGTTTTAGTCTGTCTTTTTTCCCCAAAGATCCTGCATTCTAATCCCCGTAGACACTGCTCCCAAGCAATGTCTGAGGCTTCTGTTGTTATAGACTTTGCTGAAGCTGGAAAGGAGAATGGTAGACCTAGAAATCCAATAAAACTGGTTTCTCCGCCAAAGCACTTCCCTTCTCACAACCCCCAAAACTAGAGTATGTAATGTCAGGGGATGTTGATGCTGGGGCCATGATGATTTTGGGTGCTAATTAATTTTGGGCATGTAGAGTCTTGCTAGAGAAATCATAAAGACCACAAAAGCCACACAGACCTGGTATCCTGAAAAATTCCCTTGCTGAGAGTTTTGAGTGGAAAACCTCAGGAACAGATCTAGATATAGATCTACATTTGCCTGTGGAAGAAAACCTCTTTGAACGGAGGTATCTAGGAAACACCACAGGAAAACAATTCTGTGTGAAAGGGTTACACAAGATTCTCCTGAAACCACAGTCTGTGCAGGGCATCTCTCACCCAAGTGAGAGAATCCTGACATGTACGCAAGTCATTAAATAAGGAGAGATCATGAATACCTAGCAGTCTGCATTAGTCTATCACTAGAGCTAGACGATTTGTAAATACCCTTGGGATAGTGGATAACAAAAGAGTAATAGAACTAAAAACCAAAGAGTAACAGAAAGAACTAAGTGTGACCCAATTACAGAAAACCTTAAGTCTGAACACTGGAGCTATATGAATGAGATGAGGAAGCAATCTAGGGACACAAAAAAAGGAAAACTTTGTGGGGAATGAGAGGTAACAGGTGGTGAATAAATAATATTTTGAACTTGGGAATTATTACAAACTGGTTTAAAAAAGAAAGATCCAGAAATGGTCTTTACAAAGCTGCTTTCAATGACACCAGAAGCATTCCTGAATAAAAACCTTCTTCTGTCTGAAGAAGAGATCTCTGTCTATCTCTTTAATTACCACACACACACCACCTGAGTCAGATGATTCTGAATGACAGGTTGGAAAAGAAAAGTTTTATCCAGCAGATAAGGAGAAATCCCTTGAAAGGGAGAAAAAGATCCCCACTGCTATTTGTATGCATAATGAATCACTTTCAGAATCCAGTTGTCTGAGACAATATTGTGCCAAAGAGAGAAATGCAGGTTTAGATTTTTTTTGGGAAGGATTACATACTTGCCAGGGTTGGGGGGGTACTCTGAAGTTAATCATATAGACTTTTTAGATTGTCCTTTATTCTGGATGGCTCCCCTTATTTGTTTCCTTGAGCCTCGCTGCCAGTTTTTTTTTTTAATTCTGCTTATCAGCAGCTTGCTATGTCTGCTTATTTTGCTCTTTTAAAATGTAAGGGTCGCATTATCTCATTCCTTCCAATATAGCTCTGGAACTCTTCCAATTGGGGGAGCCTACGTCTTTTGATAAAATCAATTTATGATGTCACATTTAAAACAAATGTTTTTATCTCTGGAACCATACGGGTTAGTAGAGGGAAGTAAAAGGCAAACTCTTCAGTACAACTCATTGGTTACAGTGGTAGTATGTTAGGTTTTAGGTCTTAAACTGGATTTTAAAAGTGACAATAAACCATTAACTATTATGTTTGTAATACTTTGTGAACAACGTACGATGTCTCAGCAAGTACTCAGGTTACACACATACTGTCAACAGCATTTTGTTCATCTGATTCAGAGGATTCATATGAGGCTATGCAGCTCTGTCTGTGCCACTTGGCTGTTGAGACATTTAGAAAAATATGAAATTTATGACAATATAAATATTATACAAACAACAAGTAGCATAACCCCTTAACAAATGTGGATAAGGAGGCTGAACATTCTGTGAAATTCCATGAATCAGCTTGTTCTTTCATCACATTTTTGATGTCCTCTGCAGCAGATGATCCAAAGACTACGTCTCTCTAAAGGAAAATTCAGAATTTCAGATTTAACATCCAAAAGTAGGTTTTGAGTAGCCAACCAAATATACCTTCTCATAACGGTTCCAGTAGCAGTAGCCTTGGGAGTGGCACCATCTGAATCATAAGCACATTTCAAAGAATGGATAGGCACTTGAGACACAAGCAATGAGATTATATAAACAGGCTTTTTCCTCAGATAAATTAAAAATTAGCCATAATGTGCCTCATGTTCCCAAATCAGGCAAGCATAAACATTAACATATTAACTTGACAATTAAGAATTCTAAAAATAAGAGCTGCAGAAGAATACATTTTTAACCAAATGTATCAAAAGCGTTCCTATCCTTATCAGAAGGGGAAGAATTGATATGAACCAGATATTTAGCAGAAGTAGCTGTTCTCACCAGAGAAATTACTGTTGGGTCTAATCTGGGGTTTAAAAAATAACTTGTAAGACTGAGAAATTTTACACAATCTGTTTTTTTTTTTTCTGTGCAGCAGACAGGATGTCATACCAATTACAGACTGATTAAATACATCCTCCAAAGCTGGAAGAACAGGAAGAAATGGAGTAGGTTCAGGAAATTTCAGTTGCAGTAAATCATAATATTTCTTAAAAGAGAGTGGAAGATCATTATATTCCCGCCAAAACAGCGGATTCATTCTGGAAATTGCTTCAGAAAAAGAAAACCATTCAAGGGGACTGCCAGAACTACACTTTCCACAAAGCTAAAAACTTGAAGAGAGAGAAAAAAAGACAAGTTGTCCCTTCCCAACAATTACGTGGTTCAAAAATCCTGAAACTCCTCAGAAAATGGCAGTAAAGCTCAACAGGGATTTGGACCAAAACCACTCTTTGCCTTCAGGTCTGATTGAACTGACTTGTTTGGGCATGTGGAAGGTGCCCTTAAGCTTTGAAAGCTGGTTGACTGTTGTATTCTTAGCATGATATAATCCATATATAAGCTAAGGCTACTGCAGCAATGATCAATATGAAGAAAATCCAGAGGCAATCAGGTCTGAAAAGAATCCTAGTTAATTGTCTGGCATCCACTAGAAAATCTTTTCCACTTGCACATGTATGATGTTTTTAGTAGCAGGTTTTCTTACCTCCTTTAATCTCAATGCTCCACATCCTCAGAAAAAAAACGTGCTTAAAAGGTGTCAAAATTCTATCATCCAACAGTTAGATGAAGAATTTACAGACTGGAGTGTATCAAATTCCCCATGACTTGTGTGAGTAAATCCAATCTGTGGTGAAGCTTGTGGTAACTCCCCTTGGCCAGAATGAAAAGAAAGCAGAACCACAGCTGCTTTGGTCAAAAAGACAGTCATCACCACAATTTTGGAGAGTCCTTGATTTTTAGAAGAACCCTTTATATCTGTGGAAAGGGTAGAAAAGCATACAGGAACGTTCCTGTTTGGGGGAATAAGAATGGTCTTCCATCGTTGTTTGCAAGGAGTCCTGCTGCAGAATTTCTTTAGTTGTCCATTCTGAAGGGAAGCAAAGAGATCTATTTGGGCTATTCCCCATGGTCAAATAAATTCTTGAATGAATCCAGCATGAAGTTTCAATTCATGGTGGTCTATCTTGAGAAGGATAAGAATCATGGATGCAATGCACCCTAGAATTCTGAGAAACACCCTTGCAGATGCACGGTTTTGGCTTGAGAAACTCAGGAAGGACTGCTAAAATACATCTACTTCGGAGGAGGAAAGGCTCTTCCCAAGGCGGAGTCCAACATGCACCACAGAAAAATCATTATGTAAAAAGGGATAAGAGAAGACTTGTGAAAGTTGATTTAGAAACCTAGACTGATTCAAGAACAGTTGCTAAAGACTATTCATAGATCAAAAGAGAATCTGCAAAGATAAGACAACTGTCCAAATATGGAAAAATGCTAATGCCAAGTGTAAATGTTTTGAACTCTGCAGTAAGCAATGACTAGAACTAGGCTTTTGTGAAAATATTTGGTGCATTAGAAAGTCTAAAGGGTAAAATAGAAAACTTATAATGTAAGCAGGAGATGCTCTGTAATGGGAATATGATAGGCATCCTTTAGATCCATTATTTTGAAGGCTAGAGGGAGGAATCAGAGGTATGAAAGACTTAAAAGATAAAATTTTGAACTCTGTATTCTTGACAAAAACGTTTAGAAAATAACGATCCAGTGTAGGCCTTTTGGGAACTAGAAACATTCTTGAATAAAAACTTCTGCCTAGGAGATTGAGTGGCAAGTGTTCTATGACTCCCTGATACAGCATGTGCTTCAGGATGAGAGGTAATAGAGAAATTTGGTTCCCTGGACAAAAGGAAATCCTTTTGAATGTTTGGAGGGATGCCCATTGCCAAGTGTACCCCCTCTGGATTACCATCATAGCTGTCTGAATCAATCTGATGCCACAAGGGAAGGTGAAGTCTTAGATACTTGGAAAGGTTGCCAGACAGGGAGGGGGTGACAGCTTAAACAGGTGGAGAGTTCCGTTGACTGAGAGGACTGTCCTTGATTTTTTGAGGATTTTACTTTCTTTTTAAAACCCTGTCTGCTAGCTTCTTCCTGCTTAAACTGCTTTTTGGAAAAGGGAGTTGAGGAGAAGGGGATATTACTATTTGCTCTAAAAGATGAAGACTGAAAAATTACAGACATTCCTTGAATTGTTTTTTTTTTCCTGTTTCATTACACGTCTTAAGCACCTCAGCTGCAGAAGGGTTAAACAGCACCTTTCTATCTAAGGGAGAATTTAAGATATCAGACTTACCATTATCAAGGGATCAGAACAAAGGTAGGCAAATCTCCTCAAAAATGATCCAGAAGTAGCAGCTCTTGGGAAAGAATCAGCAACATCATAAGCACACTTGAAAATATTCTCAGTCACATGAGAAACAATTGTCAGAGAAGCATTTAATGAATTCTTTACCTCAGAGGAAATAAAAAGAATACCATAACGTTCCATCTGTGTTGTCGATCTTCATTCATTCATTCTTTTTTAACAATTTTTTATTGGGTTTTCAAATCAACAACCATAAAAAAATTCAATAACAATAAAATAACTATGTCAAAATAATATAAAACAGAGCATAACATTTTCCTGTAAATAAATAAGAAATAAAGATCATACAAACATCTAATAAACAACTATTTACACAGGGTGTCTATTAACACACAATTAAATATGTATAGGTATTTATATACATAGCCAAATAACAATCATTACTTGTTTAAACATTCACTTAGTCCTTTCCATGAGTTATATGAGGAAGTGATTCTTGTAGTTCTGTTTCTTATTGTAATAATCTCCAGTTGAGTAACTTTAAAAGCAATGTTTCTAAATTTATTAAATGAGGGGATATCATCACTTTTCCAATTCCTTGTTATTACTTTTCAAGCAATTGATAGTAGACTCCATAAAATTGGAAAATTCAGTTTTGCAACACATTTAGGTATTGGAGTATTGAAAAGAACTAAAGATTTAGTCAATATAAATTTATCAGAGAAAAAAGCCTGTAAGAAATTAGTAATTTAGTCCCAATATGTTTTAATTTCAACACATTAAAAAAATATATGTTCCCAGTCTGCCTTCTCTTCTGATTTGCATCTCCAACAGATAAAAAGAAGTTATGTACTCAACAAAATGTTCATTGTGAGTTGTTCCATCTCGCCTTCATTCTTCACTGATGGGATCGGAGCTGATCCGCAGCTCCGACACGGCCGACTAGCAAGCTCAAAGTTTTCCAGTAGCTCAAGACCCAACCCTTATCCCACAATGCACTGCTGGAATTACCTCAGATCTTGTTTGCTGCGTATCATATAGAAGTACAATAATTATTCTGCCTAGGAATAAAGACACATTGAAAAACCAGGATGAAGACAGCCTCCAGGTCAACTGCCAGCCAGGAGGGGGAAGGAGGGAGGGACGTGAGAATGAAGGTGAGATGGAACAACTCACATGGAACGTTATGGTGAGTACATAACTTCTTTATGTGAAGTTGTTCAATCTCGCCGTTCATTTTTCACTGATGGGTAGCATCCCTAGCACCCTGATCTTGGGTGGCTCACAGAAGTACACTCTTCAGAACTGTAGAACCAAATGAATCCCTGTCCCTGGAGGCCTTATCCACTTTGTAATGAGTTATAAAAGTGTGAGGTTTAGACCATGTGGCTGCCGCACAGATGTTGTCCAAAGGTAATTTGGCTTGAAAAGCTGGAGAGATAGAAACTGCTCTGGTTGAATGAGCCTTCACCTTACTAGACAAGGGCATGTTATGACAAGAATATGTATAAGTGATACAATCCGACAGCCACTTAGAGTTGTTTTGGCAACTGGTTTACCTTTCCTGGCCTCAGAAAAAGACAAAAAAAAGCTGATCTGATTTCCTAATGTCTTTTGTTCTGTCTAAATAAAATCTAAACGCCCTGGATCAACTAATCCATTGTCCCACCAGGGGAGCCAATATCCTAGACATGGTCATTACCAATATGGGAGATAGATGCTCCACACCAGTGGTCACCCACTCATTGGTCAATTCTGACCATAAGCAAATCACCTTTGACATCCACATCCCACCCCCACCCCCCAGTAAGGAAACCTCCTTAAAAAACTTCTCCAAAGCCAACTTCATGCTACTGAAGTCAGAAGTGACAAATTTCACAACACCCACGCAGACGGGATCTGGAAGTTCGACTGCAGAATCCTACACTAAGGCACTGTACGAGCACATCCACTCGTGCATGAATCGTGCCATCCCAAATAGAACCAAGATGCTCTTCTCCAAAAAAAAGTAAGCCAATCTGGTGGTCCCCGTCCCCTGCTATAAACTAACTATACAACAGAAGGACAAAACTGTTGCAGAAAAGAGGAAAATCAAAGGATGCAAAAAACTCCCTCACCAGCCTCAGTAAGAAGCTGAGATCCCTCATAAAATCCTCAAAAGCTAGTTACGAAAATAAATTTGCCAAATGTTATGTCAAGAATCTAAATGGCAATGCTCAGATCTGCTCTGAGCTACAACAGAATGACATTAAATATACTGATCCCAAGGATATTGCCAATATCCTGGCAGATCGATTTAGTGCCAACTTCACCCCCTAAAGGGCCCATCTCAATACCAAAAGATTGCCAAATTCCGATAATCACGGCCACACAGGTAGAAACCGCACTCTCCAAAGCTAAGAATACAGCATCCATGGGACCAGATGACATCCCAGGCTGTGTACTACATGAACTACAAAATGAACTGGCACCTCACCTAAGTGTCATGTTTAATCATAGCCTCACCTCAGGCTTCGTGCCCACTGAGTGGCGCACAGCTACAGTTATCCCGCTCCACAAGGGAGGATCCACCTTGGATCCCGGGGACTACCGTCCCATCAGTCTGACAAGCCTGATCTACAAGGGCATGGAATGCATGATCATGGAACTTATAAACAAAGACATTGGCAACCTTCAAAAACTGGACCCCACCCAGTTTGGGTTTATGAAGAGCCGATCTTGTCTCCTGAACCTGATTGACTTCTTCGAATCAGTCTCCAGAGCTGTGGACGAGGGTAAGGTGGTCCACACAGCCTATCTGGACCTCGCCAAGGCCTTCGACACCATCCCCCACTCTGGAATCATAGATAAACTTACTAAGCTGGGCATAAATCCCTACGTCACTTGATGGGTTGCCAACTGGCTTACTGACAGAACCCAGACTGTAAAAGTAGCCGACTCCAAATCCATCTCCAGACAAGTGACAAGTGGAGTACCTCAGGGTTCAGTCCTGGGACCACTCTTGTTTGGCATCTACTTCTCTGAAGTACAGGCCAACACTACGGGACTCTAGCTAACAAAGTTTGCAGATGATTGCAAACTGGGAGCCATTACTGAATAACCAAATGATGCGGATATTCTACAAAAAGGCCTTACAGAAACAGATGCCTGGTGCCGGAGCCATGGGCTCAAGCTTAATGCCAAGAAATGTATAGTTATCCCTTTGGAAAAAAACATGTACCCATGAATTACCATATAGGTGGCAGGACGCTAAACATCGAAAGTGTGATGAGAGACTTAGGGACACAGGTGGACAGTGGTCTCACTTTTGATAACCACATCACCATAACAGTCAGGAAATCCTTCTATGTGGCACACCTCATCACTAAGGGCTTTTCATCCAGAATAAAGGAGGTCATTGTCCCACTGTACTCATCCCTCATTAGACCCATTATAGAGTATAATGCCCTGTTTGGTATATACCTCACAAGACATCTGCAACAGCTGGGAAGGCCACAGAAATACCTCACTAAAAGAATCACAGGCCTAAAGCAGATGCCATATGATGACCGTCTGAAAAAACTCCAGCTATACTCTGTGGCATATTGTCTACTCAGAGGCGATCTCTGCTTAACATACAAGGCCATGTCAAACCCTGAGCTGTTGGACATGCTACACTTAAAGAAATCCCAATCCCTTAGAGCCACACGCTCCAGGGATCTAAACCTTGTTATCACAATGAATAAAACATGCTGGAGGGATAGGTTCCTGACCCAGAGACTCCCCATACTCTGGAATAGACTGCCCATACATGTCAAGCAGAGGGCCTTATTGGCCCTCTTCAAAAGGAACCTTGATGATTGGATGGGAGATAGGAAATTCACCCCGGGGATCTTGTCAGTCGCCCTGCTAGACAGGGGCCCAGAGAAGTAAATATTGTGGGAAGAAATATCCAGGGAATTGTTATGGCTAGGCTTGCATAGGCCCTAGGGCCAATAGCCTAGTACCAACCTATGAACCTAAGTTGTCTGTGAACATTGAGTTTGTGCAACATATATTCCAATTTCTTGGTGTGATTAGGGAAGAAAACTGTCAACTCAATGACTTGGTTAATGTTAATCTCAGAACATACTTTGGGCAAAAAGGATGGATTTGTCCTGAGATCGGCATGAAAGACCATATAAGGAGGCTTGATGGATAGAGCTTGGAGCTCTGACACTCTGCGGGCTGAAGTGATGGCTACTAGGAAGGTAGTTTTCCACGATATAAATTTTAGTTCACAAGATGATGAAGGCTCAAAAGGAGGAAGAATGATGCGAGATAACATAAAATTCAAATTCCAGGGAGAATAAGGTATCTTCACTGGAGGCCTCATGTGAAAGAACCTTTTAGAAAACCATTAGACAATTGGTGAGCCATAATATTCAATCCATTGATCCCTATATGGAAATTAGATATAGCAGCTAGTTGTACCCACACCATAGCAGCCGCTGCTCCTTTGTTGAAAATTTCTGTCAAGAATTGTAAAATAGAAGACAATTGCGCTTGGTAAGGGTCAATGGTAAGGGAGGAAGCCCAAGTGGAAAATCTCTTCCACTTACTACGATACAATTTTCTAGTGGAAGGCTTATGGGAAGCCAACAAAATTTGACTAGTGTCATGGGAAAGATTATAAAGCCTGGCTATGCGGGGAATTGGGGCAGCCAAGCGGTTAGCTTCAGTGATAGCAATGATGGATGAAGATCCCCTGCCGGATGTGTCAGTAAGTCTGGAACTGGGTTCCAGGATCCATGGGTCTTCTAGAATGTGATGGTAAAGAAATGAAAACCAAATCTGCCGAGGCCAGTGAGGGGCTATAAGGATAATTGTCCATCCAAGCGACTTTGCTTTCTGTAAAAATCTGGGTATCAGAGGAATTGGGGAAAATGCGTAGAGGAGACCGGTAACCAATCGTGGACAAGAGCGTCCCTCGGGAAGTGACCCGGAGTGGGAATCAGGGCAAAATAGCTTCTGCATTTGTTGTTGATATGACTGGCAAACAGGTCGCAGGAAGGCTGGCCCCATTTACGGAAAATCCTGTCCACAATCTCTTGTTTGAGGGACCATTCATGGGGCAATAAAATTGCCCTGCTCAGTCTGTCCGCTATGACGTTGGATTTGCCCGGGATGTGCATTGCTAACAGAAAGCACTGGGATGACACTGTCCACTGCCATACTCTGAAGGCTTCTCAGCAAAGGGGATAAGACTTGGTCCCGCCTTGCTTGTTCAGGTACCAGACCACTGACATGTTGTCTGTCTGTATTGCAATTGTCCCTAGAGGAAGAGAGTCCTGAAAGTATTGCAACGCTAGAAGTACTGCTCTCATCTCCAGGACATTGATATGCAGATGTGATTCTTGATCTGTCCATGTGCCTTGGGCAGTCTTTCCCTGAAAAAAACTCCCACACCCTATCAGGGAAGCGTCCGTGGTCACAGTGGCAACTGGAGGGGGTAGCATGAAAGGACGTCCTATTGTGACATGAAGAGATGTCAACCACCACTGAAGATCCTTCTTGCAGGAATTCGTTATCAGGATCGTGTGACTCACTGGAAGTTCTTGGTAAGACCATTGCGTTAATAAAAGCCATTGAAGGATTCTCATATGCATCCTTGCTAATGGGATTGCCAAGATTGCTGCTGCCATCAGTCCGAGTACTTTCAATACCTCTGCAGCTGGTGCTCTGTTCTTTGATACCAAGGACGTGATGTGTTGGTGAAGAATACAAATCCTTTCTGGTGGAAGATGAAGAGTGGTGGTTGACGTGTCTAATTCTGTCCCTATAAAAACGATATGCTGCGATGGCAACAAGGCAGACTTTTCGAAGTTGACTGTAATGCCTAGTTGATCGCAGTGTGTCAGAGTAGCCTCTCTCACTTGAAGAAGTTGATACCTGGTGGTGGAGGTAAGGAGCCAATCGTCCAAGTACGGAAACACCTGGAATCCTAGATACCTCAGGTGAGCCGTGACTACTGCCATGCACTTGGTGAACACTCTCGGGGCTGTAGTGAGACCAAAGAGCAGAGCTCAGAATTGATAATGATTGGCTCCCAGCCAGAAACGCAGGTGATCCCTGGATGGTCTGGCCATCTTTATGTAGTAGTACACATCCTTGAAATCAATCAAGCACATCCAATTGTCCTTCCCTAAAAAGGAAAGTATGGACTGTAGTGTGACCATTCGGAACTTCTCTTTCCTCACAAATTGGTCGAGTCTGCTGAGATCCAAAATGGTTCTCCAGTCCTGTGTTTTCTTTGGAACCAAAAGGAATCTTGAGTAAGTTCCAAATCCTGTTTGGTGTGCTGGGACTGGCTGGATGACTCTTTTTTCTAGCAATCGGCGTACCTCTATTGTTGCTTGTTCCCTGTGACTGGGTGGAATGTCCGGGATTTTTTTGACGGGAAGGGGCTGGGTGGAGAACAGTATGAAATACCCTCTGGAAATGATACTTTGTACCCAAATGTTGTTTGTTATATCTAGCCAGGCTTCTGGGTACAATGACAAGCGACCCCTGACTGTCACCAGAGTAGGACAGCCGGGCCTCCCTTCAGGAGTGCTGGTAGAACTGACCAGAGAAGTGATCTGTCACCCTGGTGTTGTGGACCCCCTCTGCCATGAGGGCGGTGTCTTCCATTGTAACCCCCTCCTCTGCCTCTGGAGGGGGGCTCTCCACATGCGTCTTGAAAGGCTCCTTGGGCTTTCCGGAACCATATCTTTCCTCCCCTCTGACCTTTAGGAAAGGGTCGAGTGGGGGTGGAAAAATGGACTCCGACGGCAGACACAGTCTTTCCTTCTTGTTCACACCTGGTCAAAGTCTCCTTCACCTTTGGCCCAAACAAGGATGAGCCGTCAAACGTAAAGGAAGACTTGAAGGGTTCCACAAAGGAACAGAGTCACATCCAGGCATGAGTACGAAGAGCAATTCCTGTACCTGCAGCTCTACTCGAACCATCAGCTGCGTAAGATACGAGATGCATGGATGAGTTAACTATCAAATTAAGGGTAGCGAGCTGGGTAGCAAGTTTGTCAGATACACTCGTAGCCACAGCACCCTGAAGAGTATCTCCCAACTCCTTAAGGAGATCTCTCTGCAGTCTGGTAAAATGGGTCAAGTAATTCAGTGATCTGAGTGAGAAAGTCGCTGAACTAAACATGCGTGTCCCATATCTATCCATGATCCTAGATTCTCTGTTAGGAGGATGGAAGTCTCAGACATTTCCTTTTTGGTGGCTGCCGCCACCACCATGGCATCGACAGGGACTCCCTTGGTCAAAAAGGAATTATCTACGGGGGCAGAAATAAACTTATTAGGCCTCCTAGGAAAAGGTTCCATAGATTCTGGTGACTCCCGTGCCCTACAAAAGACCAAATCCATAAGCTCATCGTAGGAGGGAGGCACCCAAGAGGTGGAAGGTTGAGACCAGAATGCCTTCAGGAGAGCCAACTCGTCCTCAGTAGGACTCTTGGACTGCCAATCACCCCTCTGCCTAAGAATTTCAAGAATCTCCGCAAAGGAGATGTCCTCAGAGGGGGATCTAGGGGACCCTTCTGATTCATCCAAGTCGGTGTCTGATGTTAGAGACTCCTGTGGGGAGTCCAAATGCCTCCTCTTGCATAATCTCTTCCTGGGAACTTCTTCAGGGGGAACTTCTGGAGAGGTCTCAGAAGAGCAGGGAGCGCCCTGTGGGGCTACCTGAGGCTCTGGGTCTCTACGCTTGGGATGACCGGAGGAAACAGAAACTGACACAGGCACTTTAGGGGAGGAAGAGGCCAGACCTTGAGATGAGGAAGTCTTGGGAGACAACACTCGCCTCATGGCTTTGAATGCACCATGGCTCCGATGAGAAGGAGTTGACGGATCAGAAAGAGCAGCGATCCCCTCCCGCACCGAAGCCGAGGGCTCCAAGCCTGAAGTAGGAGCCGAGCTCACCCGAGCCGAAGCCCCGAGGGCAAGAGTAGGGACCGACAAGTCAGTGAGACTATCCTCCCCGGACCTGACCGGAGAGTGTCGGCTCCTAGAGTCCCCGGTCGGTGCCGAGAACGTCTGAGCAGATGGAGCCGATGACACTGGAGCAGGTGTCGGCTCCAAGGGATCCACAATCATCAGGTAGGCCTCCTCTGGCTCCGAAGGTCCGGTATGGCTCGGAGGAGGAGCAGACAATTCAGGAGTAATGGTCTTCGGCTCAGACGGTTGGGTCTGAGCAGACAATAATTTAGCTAGTCCTGGTGCCTTTAAGAGTTTCTGAACCAGCTGGTCCATATCCAGATCGGACAGGCTGACGGAAGACCTGGAGGAGTGAATAGATGGAGCCGACTGGAGCAGTAGAGAGGGAGGTTTTTCGGCAACCGGTTCCAGAGCAGTGTCCCAGTTCCGAAAAGAACAGACTGCTGGCTCCGAAGTCACAACACTTTCTGATTTTATTCATTTCTTTGTCCTGGATTCTAGGGAAGATTTGGATGATTTGCTGGCCCCATCCTGGTCAGACAATGCCTCTGAGAAAGGGTGTTTGATAATACCCCTAACAATTAACTTCCTCTTCCTTTCTGCAAGCACTCTAGTAGAAAAGGAGTGGCAGATACTACATGACTCCTGCAGGTGCACCTCACCCAAACAGTATACACACTGCACATGGGCATCCGTAACGGACATTTTTTTGTCCGCAGTCTGGGCATTTTTTAAACCCAGACTTTGGATGCTTTTCCTTCTCTTCAGACATAGTACTAACTACGATTCACAAAATCAAAAAAGAGAAAAAAACACACTATTTAACTATATAAGATAGTTAAGTTAGGGAGGATTAATCTAATTAACTACACAGTACACACAGCCCAAAAAGACAACTAGTAACAACACAATTTAGCTATATAACATAGTTAAAGTTAGAGAGGATTATAGCAATCCAATATCAAAAAGCCCAAAAGGGCAACTCTATCTAACAAGCTGTAAGAAAAGGCCGAAGGCAATCAGAAGATTTTTACTGGGAAAAAGGGGAAAAACAGAAAACAACTGCTAACTAGATAATAGTATATAATGGTAATAGTAAAAGATATAAAATTCAAATAGAAAACTTGCTGAAAGTTGAAAACTCCCAATAACAGTGTCGAGCAACACTGGAAACCGAGAGATCCGTGCCACGGCAAACTAGATCTGAGGTAATTCTAGCAGTGCAATGTGGGTAAGGGGTTGGGTCTCGAGCTACTGGAAAACTTTGAGCTTGCTAGTCAGCTGTGTTGGAGCCGAGGATCGGCTCTGAACCTATCAGTGAAGAATGAACGGCGAGATTGAACAACTTCACATTTCTAGTTTTAGATATGATTCCCATTTTGTGTGGTGTATAAAATGACCCATGCATAAATTCCCATGAGAACAATTTCCAGTTAACTGAGATGATTTTAAGAGTAATCGTTTGTCTACGTCACTAGGGGATTTTTTGTTTATACTTTTAAAATAATTCCAGTATGCTTCTTTTACATAATGTAGTTCTATTCCTTAATATTTTATATGTTCTTCATTCATTCTTGACTGTTGGGCTCGGTTCCGATCTTCAGAACTGACTCGACCATTATCTCAAGCTCACGCCAGCCAAAAACTCTCAAGCTAAGGCTACCCATACTGCTCCTATTCCCTTTACCTCAGATCGAGTTTTCCCATTACGAAGAAAATTATGGAAGCTCTATCTGAGCAACAACCCTACTAGAGTCCCAGGACTAGTTCTGAACCTCCAGCAGTCCCTAGGAGGGGCCCAGAGGATGGGATGTCAAGAATGAATGAAGACTGACAACAGAGATGGAACGTTATGGTAAGAACATAACTTCTTTATGTGATGTTGTCAATCTTCATTCATTCCTGACTCTTGGGATAGAGTCCCCAACTACTTTAGATCCAGGAAGGCCTAAGGAAGGATATTCCTGAGCACCATAGAGGCAAAGGATGCTCTTTCCCTGGAGACCATGTCCAATTTGTAATGAGTGATAAAAGTATGAGAAGTAGCCCAAGTTGTGGCTGTGAATATGTCTTCCACAAAAGCTCTGGAATGAAAGACGACTGAAGTGGAAACAGATCTGGTCAAATGAGTTCTAACATTTGTTGGTAAATCAAGTTTATTTTGATTATAAATAAATGTAATGCAGTCTCTTAACCATTTCAACAGAGTGACCTTTGAAACTGGTTTGCCCAATCTAGTGCCCAAAAAGGATAGAAACAGTTAGTTCAGTTTTTTAGATGATTGTGTTCTGTACACATAAAAACACAATTGTCTGTGGACATCCAACAAATGGCAGCAATATTCTCCCTTGTTTGAGAAATTTGGAAAGAAGACTGGTTAATCTATGATCTGATTGATACTGGAGTCTGAAACTACTTTAGGCAGAAAGGAGGGATTAGTTCTGAGTGATACTCTCTCTTTGTGAAAAATGATATACGGATGCTTCACACACAGAGCCTGTAACTCTGAAATTCTCCTGGCAGAAGTTATATCTACCAGGAAGAGGGTCTTCCAAGATAAAAACTTGAGATCACAGGTGGCTGCTGGCTCAAAAAGGTGATGCACAAAACACTGCAAGACCAAGATTAAATCCTGAGGCACTATGGGATTTTTGAAAGTAGGCTTCAAATGTAAAACACCCTTAAAAAAGTTTTGCAAAGACGGTGAGACATCAAAGAATGACCATTAAATCCATTATGGAAATTTAAAACGGCAGCTAAATGAACTCTAAAGGTAGAAGTTGATGCCCCCAGTTGGAATAAGGTAGCTAAGTATTCCAAGACCTTTTCGACTGGTGCCAAGAAGGGATCAAGACAGTTTTTATCAGACCAAATAGCAAATCTCTTCAGTTTGCTAAGATAAAGTTTTTTGGTGGACGGTTTATGAGAAGCTAGAAGTATCTTTTGCACTGGGGAGGACAAATTGTTTCGCCTGGCAATTATTGGAAGTGGAGAAAATAAGCAGTCAGCTTGAGATTTTGAAGGCTAGGATGGACCAAGCCCTGAGGATGAGATAACAGATCTGGAGTTGGATCCAGAGTCCTTGGACGGTAAACTAGGTGAGGACAGAGAAAGAGAAATCAGATTTGATGGGGCCAATAAGGTGCAATGAGAATCAATTTGCTTCTCAACCCTTGGTCTTTCCTCAAAAATTGGGGAATTAGAGAGGTTGGTGGGAAGGCATATATAAGTCCCGGGGGCCAGTCTTGGAGAAGTACATCTCTCAGGGACTCCTTGTGAGGGGGGACTAGGGCAAAGTAGATGCTGCATTTGTGGTTTATGGGAGATGCAAACAGGTCGCAGCAAGGCTGACCCCATCAAAGAAAGATTTTCATCACTGCATTGGGATTGAGAGACTACTTGTAAGATGGAAGGATACACCTGCTTAGTTTGTCTGCAATCACGTTGGAATTCTCCAGAATATGCATTGCTATTCGAAAGTGGTTGGAGGCAATTACCCATTGCCAAACTCTTAGCTTCCTGACATGGAGGATAGGATCTAGTTCCCTCCTGTTTGTTGATGTACCAGACTACTGACATGTTGTCTGACTAGATAGCAATTGTCCCTGAAGGAAGGGCAGACTGGAATGCTTGCAACACTAAAAGCACTGCCCTCAGTTCTAGGACACAGACATGCAGATTGACCTCTTGAGGGGACCAAGTGCCTTGGTACGTCTTTCCCTGAAAATGCCATCCCCCTCCCCAATCAAGGCAGAAGGGGCGACTCAGTAGATTCTCTTCTGGCTTCATCCACCAAGATAAATCTTGTCTGCAGCAGTTCGTTATGAGGAATGGGTGAGTTAACAGTGACCAGTGTGATGCCAGGAGCCATTGAGGCAGCCTGATGTGGTACCTCACCAGGGCGACTAAGGTGATTGTCGCTGCCATGGACCCAAGAAGTTGTAACACTAGACGAGCAGGAACTTTGTGTTGAGAGAGTATCACTTGGAGTTGCAACACAACTTTACCAGTCTGTGATGAGGAAGGGAAGCCATGCAGGATTTTGTATTCAGTTTTGTTCTGATGAATTCTATGTCCTGTGTGGGAGATAGTTGGGATTTTTCTCTGTTTTCAAAAAATCCAATAAGCAGTTAAAAGGACAGAGGTACCTGCAGCGTCAACAACAAAATGCAGAAATATCCAAAGAAATATGCCAGGTACCACCACAGCTCTTCAAATTCACGATCCTTTATTAAAACAGTAACTTTTTAGATCAGTAAGCGCTTTCGGGCTACTTCAAAACCCTTCATCAGAATTAATGATATTTCTTTTCATTTAAATATAGAAAAAGGAGCCAAAAAATTCATTAAATTAATTCATATATCTAAACTCACCACTAGATGGTAGCATTTATCTAAAATTAAATTTTTATAGTGTATTAATATAAATGAATATGTTTAAAAGTGTCTGTATATGTATAAAAGCATGTATATATAAACATATATATAAATACATATGTATAAATAATATATGAATGTATATAAATGCAAACAAAAATATAGCACACTATGACACATTTCATACATTAATATATTAAAATCATTACTAACAATGCATTTAATCAAAATAAAAATATATAGGATTGTGTCATAGAAATGTACATGTATAATATCATAGAACAACTCCCTCATAAATGCATACTCAATGTTTCAGGGGTCTATCTCTCAGAAATGGTTTGATGGAAACCCTATCATTCAGCCCCTTCCCTTTATCTACTTGCATCCTAATTATCCATTTAATTTCTTGTTCTGTGTGACTCGTAATGTTTCCCAATCTTTTACTTCTATTAACCAATTCTATTACGGTAAACTTAAACTTACGGCTTAAATCATTTTCTAATGTATGTTTTGCCAAAACATTTGTCTCATCCTCTCGATTAATGGCATAAATATGTTCCCTCAACCTTTCTCTTAAGGTTTGATTGGTTTTACCTATATAGTAGCTTGTATATTTCTCACAGCTAGCTAAATAGATGAGTCCCTAGATTTGCAGTCAGCATAATGCCTAAAAATGTAAGTCCTAACATTCTTTGGATGTATGTATAGCTATATCTAGGGTTGGAGCCAACAATAGTACACATCACTTCATTGGTGGTCAGAAGGGCCCATCAATGCTCATACATGTGAAGTTTCAACAGTTTCGTACATCAAAATCTTCCCCCGACTGCTTCCAGAAGTAAGCAATCGGGCCGCTGTTCAGGAGTACTGGTAGGGTTGTCCAGAAAAGGAATCCCTGGAACCCTGGTTGCGCAGAGCCCCTCTGCCATGGGAGGAGTGTCTTCTTGAAGAGTTCCTCTCTCTGTCCCAGGTCGAATACTTGCCACGTGTGTCCCTAAAAGGCCCTTGAGTCTTCCTGAACCACATCTTTTCACTCTTCTAATTCCTGGAGTAAGGTCACTGAGGAGTGGAAAAATACAAACCCACAGCAGAAAGGTCTTTCCATCCTTCTCACACCTGGCTAATGTGTCTCTGAATTTTGGGCCAAACAACAAAGTAGCATCAACAGGAGTGTTGACAAAGGAAGACTTAAAGGGGCCCGCAAAATCACACAAGTGCATCCTGGCGTGGTACCTAATGGCAGCACCTGTACTCACTGCCCTGGACGTCCCTTCGGCTGTACATGCAATAAGCCTCATAGACGAGATGGAGATCGAATCTAGGGTGGCAAGCTGGGAGGCAACCTTATCCCAGACCTCTTTAGACACTGCTCATGACAAGGTATTTGAAAGCTCAGTTATCAGATCCCTTTAGAGTTAGGTGAAGTGTACCAAGAAATTCAAGGACCGAGTAACAAAGGTTGATGAAGCAAAGACCTGCTTCCCAAATCTGTCCAACATCCGAGACTCTCGGTTTGAAGGATAGTTGAACTTTCTTCGACGATTTCCTTTTTAGTGTCTGCCACCACAACCATGGCATCCACTGCTAGACCTTTCTACAAATGGAATTGATCCTCCAGGGCTGAGATAATTTTGTCCAGTCTCCAGGGAATTGGCTCTATGGTGTCAGGAACCTGCCACACGCTGAGTTTAATTAGTTCATCTGTAGGTGGGGTCACCCAAGAAGTAAATGACCGGACATGAAAAGATGAGATATACCATCAATGCTGAATTAGCTGGCACTGGGAACATCAAAGTAGTGGGCTCCAAGACCTGCGGAGAGATTGAAGGAGGAAGATACATGGGAGTCCTGGGAGAGTAAACTTCGGCTCCAGGAGGGAGGGAGGGAGGTCTCGGGGGGGGGGGCAGGAAGACCTCTGGCTGCCAAGAGCTGATCCACCAATCTAACTACGTCCAGTTCTGAAAGACTCCTGGAAAAATGGATGGACATTCCCAAAGGCTATTCTGGTCTGTCTACAAAGGGACTTAACAACTGACCCAAAAAGGAGTCTACAGATGGGGAGTATCTAGTCCTGGGGGTACTTAGTATCTTTCTGCTGAACAGAAATTTGTTTGGCAGGGGAAGATGGAAACAAAATATTTAAGGAAACTGTTGTCTGTGCCGGGGAGGTCTTCGGAACCGAAGACTAGTTCAGCACCATAGTAGTCTCAATGATACTCGGCACCATGGGGGATTTAACTAGTTTTGGTGCCGTAGCAGGAGCTGGTGCAGTCTTAGGAACTTTAGGCTTCAGTTTTGATGTATGAGTCAAAACCTGAGACTTTGGAGTCTTAGATTTGTGTACCTTGGGGGAGGATGGTACCGAATGGCTCCTTTTCTTTATTCTGTCCTGGGAGATTTACATGTCTCCACCTCAGAGAGAGCTTCACTAAATGGGCATTTTAGCAATCCCTTAAGAATGTGTTTCTTTCATCTCTCTGCAAGAGTATGACCACTGAAACCTTTGCACAGTTCACATGGAGGTTGCATCTCAACATGAGGGACACTCAAGCAATAAACGCATGAAAGATGCCCATCGGAATTGGACATCTTTCTGCTACAGTCCCTACATTGTTTGAACCCTGTGGTTCCCCTTCTGCTTTTCTACCATTTCTCTAGCCAGAAATGGTTTGTGCATGTACACACCCACACACGACACAAACACTTGAGGAAAACAAGTATAGAATAAAGTCTTTTTTTTTTTCTTTAATACCAATAATGGTACTTGAAGATTACCCACAAAGTGGGTAAGAGAAAAAGATAGGAGGGAAGGAAATAAAGATACCAGCGATGGTATCAAAAAAATAAAACAGTGCAAGAAACTTCTGTGTGTGGAAGATTTTCAGTCCATATATCTCTAGTTAATCACTGTATATTAATCAGATCAGACAACAGTAGTAGAAGTAGCAAATGTAAACTCATCTTAAGCAAAAAAAATAATAATAAAAAATATATAATTGTATAGAATTACTAAGTATTCGAAAGTAAACCAAGCAAGGCGGGCAGTCTGTTTCCAGCCGAAAATCCTTTAAGTACACAGACAAGCGATCCAAGTAAAACAAAAATAGAGTAATAGTTTCCTCACAAGCTTTCTAAATATATATATATATATATATATATATATATATATATATATATATATATATATATATATACTTTTATCAGGCAAGGGAGTGGTTTATTGTGCTGTAAAACAAAGTGTTATTGGTACACGTTAAATTCACATCCCTTCCTCCATCAGTGTGACATTCGATCTGTTCCTGCCCTACTTAGTAGTTGTCACAATAACATAACCCTTATGTATTTTAAATAAAACTTATAATGATGTGGTACCTCTTATTTAACCACATTATTAAGTAGATTATTACGTCTGCGATTTTATCCAAGACAATATACCACATGGCTGGAAATATATCAACCTTAGTCCATATGGCAATCAAAAATATCTATAAATATATACATATACACTTTGCATGTAAAAAATCAATTGTAAAAATCATATTCTATTTTCATAAGCTATTAACAAAGATCGCTTTCGTCCTTCTAGACTTCAAGTCTGTATACAAGAACCCTAAAAACTATTTATAAAAATATTATTGTATAATTAGTATTGTTATTGCACATCATTTTGAATAAAGTGGAAAAAAGAGAATCAGAAAAAGAAAAAATAATAAGAAAAAATGTATGATGATGGAAACAAAATACACACTTAAATTACAACTGATTTAAAATGGTATTTGAAACCAATTGGTAGAATAAAATAAAATAAAATTAGTCATGTAAACAATTTGGCAATTTTCTAAGTTCCAGTACACTTTTAATTTAACAGTAGTAGTTTAGTCCAGGCTTCCTAAAAGAGTTCAGCTTTAATTACCACGAGTTCATGTTTCTCCAGAATATTCGAGATATCTCCTTCAAGATCATCCATGTCTATGCGATCCAGGATCTGGAACTTAAAACCTGTGTGTCTTTTATGAAGAGAAATGTGTTTGGCTAGTGCATTATTTTTACACCCATAGCAGATTTCTGACACACGACATGAAATCCTATGCTTGAGTTTATTTACAGTCTTGCCCACATGTAGAGGGAAACTAGGGGCCTATACCAATGATGTAAGCAGAATACCTAGAAGGTAAGAAAAAAGAGTGGATACCAATCACTCACTACTAACGAGAACCTTAGAGAGCAAGAGAAAGAAGAACCGAGCAAAAAGGTTAGACAAAAAACATAGTTATATAATCAAAAATGTTAGCACTTAGTTGAGAGCACACCCAATGTGTCTGATTTTCTAAGCGGTAAATGAGATATGAAGTAAAGGGAAGAGAGGCAGTATAGGTAAACTTAGCTTGAGAGTTTTTGGCTGGCGCAAGCTTGATATAACGGCCGAGTCAGTTCCGAGGATTGGAACCGAACCCAACAGTGAAGAATGAATGAAGGTTGACAACATCAGATGGTTAATTACATCAACTTCTGCATGCTCTCAAAAGATAACAGTAAAACCTTTAACATACGAGCCTGACAGTTTACAGTTCTGAAAGTAATGAAAGCATATATTTTCTTCCCCAACTTATCCATTGCTTTCCCATCCTTGTCAGAGGGAATGGGATTAGTAGCAGTAACTTCTTTAGCAGAAGCAGATTTGGATAGAGAAACAACTGCAGGGTCTGGCTTTAGGATTAGGAAACAGATAGTTGTTTATATGGGGTACCTTGTATAACTTTTGCCAGACTTCTTGGTAACAGGAGGCTGACCATCGGCTAAGCTAAGATTAGTGAGAAAACACTCTAAGGTAGGCAAAACAGGAGGGATAGCTGCAGCTTTAGGCGTCTTTAACAGTAACCAATCATAATACATTTTCTTTGCCACAGGAACTCCATTCTGATCCTAATGGGGGACTCTCATATCAGATAAAGTGTCAGTTAAAGAAATATATTCAGCATGGAGATCTGATGACTTTTTTTCCCTTAGAAACAGTGTGTTCAGACTGAGAAGAAAGTACAAACACTTCCTGCAATGTCTGTTGTTCTGAGAGAAATTCCATTTCAGAAAGAGAATTAACTATTTTCCTTTTCCTGACTGAAGAATCAGAAGGCAAGGAAAAATCTCAAATAAGTTTCTTAGCAAATTCCAGTAAAACCACCCTGCTCATAGAAATAGAAACAGGAAACTGATAATATTTCTCATTAGGCACTCTCTCCCTGTAAAATGTCGGACTCTTAGTAGGTACACTGGCCCTACTTTCTACTTCCTTATCCCTCCCAAGTGAAGACCCTTCACCTGACCCTTTCTACTGACACCAGCAAAAGTGGCTCTCCCTTGCCTACCAAGGGCACTTGCACAGGACATGGCAATCCCACAGTCTAAAGTCCAAAGTCACACAAAGAGGACTGGGGGAAACGTGGCCAAAGCAAGGTCACCTACCAGTGGCTTTCATCTTTTTGAGTGCAAGGTAGGGTACTACTGCAAAGACTGAAGTTTGCTTCATAGGTTGATACTAGGCTATCTGCCCTAGTGCATTTATAAGCCTAGCCAGAGTGTGTTTCGCTTTCGCCACCCTTTTAGATTAGTTGACTGTGCCTCTGTATAGTAGGTCACAGAAGATAGCCCTTTTAAGGTTAGTTTGCTGTGCCTCTGTCTAGTAGGGACACAGAAGAGATCCCAGGGGTAAACCTACGATCTCCCATCCACTCGTCAAGATTTCTCTTGAAGAGGGTCATTGAGGGGCTCTGCCTAACCTGGATTGGGATTTTGTTCCAGAGTGAGGGGAGCCTCTGGGATATGAATCTGTCCCTCCAGCATGTCCTATTTATTTCTGTGCTGAGGTTTAAGTCCCTGGAGCGTGTAGGATTTGGATTTCCTGCGGTGGAGCATGTCCATTAATTCTGGGTTGGACATGGCTTTATACGTCAGGCACAGATCGCCTCTGAGTAGGCGGTAAGCAACTGAGTAGAGCCTGAGTTTCTTTAGCCTAACTGCGTAGGGCATCTGTTTGAGTCCCTTGATCCTCTTGGTGAGGTACTTTTGGGGTCTTTCCAGTTGCTGCAGGTGTCGGGTAACGTACATCCCAAATGGGTCATTGTATTCAATTATGGGCCTGATGAGTAGAGGGGCACAATGACCTCTCTTGATCTACATGTGAACCCTTTCGTGATAAAGTGGGCTATATAGAAGGTCTTTCTAACCACTTTGGCAACGTGATTGTCAAAGGAGAGATTGCTATCTACTTGGGTCCCCAAATCCCTAATTACTTCTTCCGTACTTAATGGATTACCACCTATGTGGTAATTTGTAGGCACTTTGTTTTTCCCAAAGGGGATGACTATGCACTTTTTGGCATTTAGCTTTAGGCCATGGCTCTGGCACCAGTTATCCGTCTCTGAGAGACCCTTTTGGAGGATGCTTGTGTCAGTCGGCGAGTCGATTATGGCACCCAGTTTGCATTCATCTGTGAACTTGATCAGCCATAGTCCTCCCATGTTAGCCTGTGCCTCAGAGAAATATATACCAAACAAGAGAGGTCCCAGGACTGAGCCTTGTGGGACGCCACTTGTAACTGGTTTAGAGTCTGACATGGCACCAGCAATTCTGACCATGTGGGTTCTATCCCTGAGCCAGTTTGCAACCCATCTTGTGACATAGGGGTTGATATTTAAGCTGGTGAGCTTATTTAAGATGCCCAAGTGGGGTATTGTGTCGAAGGCTTTTGCAAGGTCCAGGTAGGCTGTGTGGACTACCTTCCCTTCATCTATGGCCTTGGTGACTGTTTCAAAGAAATCAACCAAGTTCAAGAGGCAAGATCTGCCCTTAACAAAGCCGAACTGGGTAGGATCCAGTGTTTGGAGGTTCCCAATGTCTTTGTTTATGGGTTCCATGATGATATGCTCCATAGCTTTGCAGACCAGGCTAGTCAGGCTTATAGGGCAATAGTTTCCAGGGTCCGTTGTGGCACCACCTTTGTGGAGTGGGACCACTGTTGCTGTATGCCATTCCTTGGGTACATATCCTGTAGTAAGGCTGAGATTGAACAGTGAATTTATGTGAGGGTTCAGTTCTTCTTGGAGCTTGTGTAAGACGCAGCCCAGGACACCATCTGGTCCCAATAATGCTGTGTTTTTTACTCTGGAGAGGGCAGCTCTCACCTGTGCATCTGTGATGTCAGGGAGGCTACACTCTGTTGGGATAGACATTTGCTCTTTTGGGGGGGAAGTTTGCACTGAACCTGTCTGCCAGGATGTTGGCAATATCTGTGGGTTCAGTGTATTTTTTGTCATTTTGCACTAACTCGGAGCATTTCTGGGAGTTGCCACCCAGGTTCCTGACATAACTAAAGAAGGCCTTGTGATTATCTTTAGCGTCTTGTGCAATTTTTCTTTCGAAGCTGGCCCTAGATGATTTTATAAGGGATCGTAGTTTCTTGCTAGTACTGATCAGAGATGCCTTCCTTTTTTGGGATTTTGCTCTATCATGTAGTAGATTCCTCCTTCTGTTGTATAGCTTATTTATGGCTGGGGTCCACCAGACAGGTCTCCTGCCTTTGGAGGAGTGAGTCTTGGTTTTATTTGGGATAGCACGATCCATGCATTCCTGTAGGTGTCCATAGAATGTGTTTGTAAAGGATTCTGCGGTTTGGTCCGTATTTTCCACTGGCCCGGGGGCTTTGAAGGATTCCACCTCAAGTTTTGAGAAGTGTGAAGTTTGCTTTTGAGAAGTTCTTCACCGTGAGTTCCTTGGCTGGGGGTGGGGACGGGATATGGATGTCCAGTGAGATTAACTTATGGTCAGATCTTACCAATGAGGAGTATACCTCTGGTATGGAACATAGAGTCCCCATGTTGGTGATGATCAGGTCCAATATGTTTTCCCCTCTTGTGGGAGTGGTGACCAGTTGTTCCATAGCATTTGAGTTTATTAATTCTAGGAACCGTTGAGCGGGGGTGTTGGGGCTTGAGTAGTGCTCCCAGTCTATGTTTGGGTAGTTGAAGTCACCTAATATAATGGTGTTTGGAGAAACCTTCATATTCTCCAGTGTTCTCAGGAAAACTGAGTGGGGTTCCTGAGTTTGAGAGGGTGGTCTGTAGCAGTCTACAAACTGAAAGGCAGTTTTGCCCACTGTTAGTTGCACATGGATGGTCTCCGATGCTTCGTGCAGTGCCACTAATCTGGAGGTGTGGGTATCTTTGATGAATATGGATACTCCCCCTCCTTTTGTGGTTCGGTCCGAGTTTTGGGGCCGAAAAGCATGGTATGAGGACCTGGTAGTGCTGGGGTGCTCTCGGGAGCCTTGAACCAGGTTTCTGTTACTGCACAGATATCGATATTCTCTATACTGAGGAGAGCCTCGAGTGTGTGCATCTTGAGGTTTAGACTTCTGGCATTGAGCAGCATTACCCTTAGTTTCTTTTTCCTTGTGTTGTCTATGGAGATGGGTTTGTCTTTTGAGCCTTGCCTAAAAAAGGCACTATGGGGGTGGCAAGAGCCTTAGCCAGTATTCGAAAGCCCAGGGGTGACAGGTGCAAGCCGTCCCCAGCGAAGCAACGTGGCTTGTCGAGCATGTCATCCCAGGCTGACAGACACTGGATCCCCTTTGAATGACACCAATACTTTAGTCATAGGTATGCTGAGAAAGAAACATCAGAAGTGGGGGGGAGGGCAGAGCCTGAATGGCTTGGTAAAGTGTAAGGTAGAGAAAAAAGAGGTTTGGGGGTAAATAAATCATTGACAGTCCCCTACAAGCACAGTATCCTACCCCTAACATACAAAATTTTCAAATCTGAGTAAAAATTTAGTCAAATATAGACAACTTTTCTTCAAAAAATTTCACACAAGCATGAACTTGACAACTCCCTTAGAAATTCAACAGTCCAAAAGTTTTCCTACTTAAACAGCATAGTTTTTACAGAAAAATACCAACTTTCCTTATAATATATAGTGGAAGGCTTTGCCCAATGGGCACTTATCTACCCAGTTTTTGAAGACCGCTAGCTGATCGACATTTCCACTGGGTCTGCTGAAGAAGTGCTCTCTTTGCTGGCAAAAAAAGCTCTGAAGCTTATCATACTTCAACTGTCCATGGAGCTCTGCTCAAGTGCCTTACAACAGGAGTGTGTGTGGAAGGCAGCCTTAGCTTTGTGAAGTTGATGGTCACAAGTGGTAGGATCCATATAGCTTTAGGCTACTGCAACAGTGGTCTATGTCTGAACATCTGTCTTACCTATTTGCTGCCCTTGCTGGCGCTGTTAGAGGTAAGGAGAGATTTTTCTGACTTAGAACAGAATTAACTTTGCTTCTAGCTTTTTCTACTTGGAAATGGAAGTTGATGGTTTTCTCTAACCACAACCCAAAGTATTTGGATAATTCAAAGATATACGTTTGTGTACTTGTATTTCAAGCAACTGTGACTTCTGCAAATATGGTATAAATAGTTTTAAAATTGGGATGCTGTTTGTGTTGGGAAGGTCCCACACTTATTTTAAATGTACTTCTTAGTAACAAAATGAAATAATGAGAACTAAAGTCTCAATTTTACAGTCTTAAATTATTCCCGAAATTCTCACAATCAAATGACTACGTAGGGCTCATGTTGTACCTTAGATAAATTTTGCAAGCCATTTGATTTTGCTGTACTTATTAGGCAAGCAAACAGTGTTGAAAGAAACTAATGACACATGAAGGAATTTAAGAAGATTGAGATCGTGCTCATTAGTGAAGGTATAAGAAATTGGGGGACGTGACTAGTGAATGGGTGCAGTGGCAACAGAATGCAGACAACGTACTAACTACAGTGGTGAAGAGCAACCTACTTCACAAGATAAAATTCATAATTTACTGGCCAATTTATGTCCCTATCTGCATGCACATTCATGAGCTTTGGGTAGTGACCAAAAGATTTTCTTTTCTTTGCAGAAGAGCTGAGCTTACTCTTTCTGATACACCGAGGAGATAATTTATCCAGCAGGATTTCAGGGAAGAGACACTGCTCTTCCAGTTTAAGAGGAGTCTGCTGAAGTGGTTTGGACAGCAAATGAAGATGGTCTCTGGGCACCTCCGATGAGCAGTACACCAGCTACAGACCACTGGAAGGAGGCTTCTGGGTAGATCCAGAACATGCTGGTGGAAATAACTCTCTCAGCTTTCTGGGAATGTCTGTGAATTCCACAGTATGGGCTGCAGACTTGCTGGGGATAAGGAAACCTGCTCTACCCTGCTCAGCTTGTCAATACTTTATCAATACTAGCTGTTTAAAAAACACATGAATGACTATTTACAGCACTACTTGAAGAAATTAACAATGCTATATGTACTATAAGCATCTTTAAAAATCCAATATCCTTTCAGTACCAAAGAGAAAATAGCTTTAAGAAATACCTGAGGTTAGCCTCCATCAGTAGCATACAGGGAAAAAGCCTTGACAACAGTCCAGGCCATTCAAGTTTTAAAAGTGACCAGGGTGACTGACAGCACCAGCAGGGAGAATGGGCATGCCCACTCTGGGAGGAGGGTGAGGGAAGGTGGTTTCTATCTGGTTCATACCACTGATCACCTGACAAGGTCTCTGCTGAAGAGTGCAGGAGGTCATGCAAGGCAGACATAGGTGTGGCCACACAAGCTGGTGATGACAGCCCCTGGCAAATGTGTAAGAACACATCTGTGGACAGTGATGTACTGGTGGCTCTTGTGGTGACATAAGTGTTCACATCACTACCAAAAGTTGCAGTTAGGTCAGAAAATACAAAATGTCTCATTAATGAGACGCCAGAGAGAATATAAAGTACATTCGTGATTGACTGGATGCCAGTCTTTTTCAGACAGCACAGCATCTGATTGAAGAGAGATTTGATAGTTGAATGCATGGGGAAATGTCACAAAAAATGAAATAAATAATTAAGGTTAGATTTGTGTTTTAGGATTTCTTTCATTTACTACAAAATATTATCTGGTATGTAATATTAAATGCAGATTAATACCTCATAACTTGGCATTTGAAGCAGCTGAACATTATTATTATTACTAAAGGTTACAATATATTCAACAGTGTTGTCAATATAAAGTTTTACATACACAATAAATTTACATTAATAAAAACACAAACATCAAGCTAACAAGTATTTAGTAGCCTTTTCTTAAAGCTATACCCAGAAAGACCAAATCAAAGGCAATTACTTGAACAAAGCTATAACAAAGTTGCTAAGTTTTGCAGCAAATACCCCTTTCAGAATCCACCACTGTATAGCACTAAAAAGCCTAAACTGGCTAGAGCCAACGCATCAACTAATATATACACACTTCTTATCATTATTATCCAGAATCTATCTGCTTGTCCAGTACTAAACAACATTCTATACAGCTATGCTCTAGTCGGTCATTATGATCCAGCGACCAAAAACTCTTGTCTGCCCACAAACCCATCAAATCTGCTGGGCATTGCCTGTACTCGTACCATGATGCTAAGGCCTAGAACTCCATATCTCTATCCATTAGGTCAATGCCCTCCCTCCCATCCTTCCAAACCATTCTGAAAGACTTCCTAACCAAAAGCTGGCTCTGTACTTGGTCAATATCAGGATAAACTGTATCCCTAAATGTGGACAAACACCTATTCATACCTTACATCTCCCTACCCTCCCTTCTTCGCTCACTTCCTTACTTCTATCAATTTTTCTCCCCTGACTTTCTCTTTAAATATACCAAAAGCCTGTTTTTCTCTCACTTCATATTGCAATTCCTGTTTGTATTATACTAACTTACCTTTAATTTCTCTATAAATTGGCTAAAATGTCTCTATTAATTCACTGTCATACAACTTGCATGTATTCTTAACAAATGTTTTCATATTATATCTAATTTGGTATAATTATTTAAACTGTATTTGTTTTTTATAATATTTTTAAAGAACATACAATTCTTCTTAAATGTTTTGTTGTACTTTGGAGCTTTTCTCCCCAGGCTTCCGTTGATAATGGGTTCCTATCCAGTTGGACTTTCCCGGTAATCAGACAGATGTCAATAAACAAAAAAATAAATACTGTGATTTATTTACTGTTTGCTGTCCAGGGTTGTAGAATGATCCCAATGGAGCCACTGAACCAGAGGCCAAGAGAAAGACTGTACAGTATACAAAAAGAAGTCACGTACAATAAACTAGCAATGCATACTCAAGTAAATGTACAACAAACAGCAATAATAAAAAAATACCATACACTGCTAGTCAGAATTAAAACAATGATAAAATGCACTAGTACTGCATAAATATGTACAGTGAACTGAAGGTCTGATACTGCAATTTTAAAGAATATAATATTTATGCATTTGTTCAGTCTCTGCATGTTGAAATTCAAATTGCACACCTTTAACAAGTCAATGCTGCCTTTCTTGCCATTCTTCTACTCAATTCTTTTATTAAAGTGAACATTTGTGACGAGACCTGGTATTACCTTACTAACTAATGACAATACAGTTACAGATTAGGAAGTAACTAGTGACTACATTGTTTTATCATCACTACATTATACATCTTCTTCTTGACTTCTGTTACATAGTCAGCTTTATAATCTACTTCTCAAGTGCTTTGTTCTGTGTCTATGCCTTGTTAAAGTTGAACTTCAGTTACATCCTGTGCAGTTCATTTACTAAGGATTTCTTTTTCTGAGCTGTAGCAGTTCTCAGTTCTATACTTTTAATCGGTATAATCCTCTTTTTACCTCTCTTATTGATGGTTTGCATTTGTTTTTCCATCTTCTACTTACAGCTTTCTAAGTCACAAACAACAATGAAGATAGTAATGCTTTCACCTCTTTACTACATGTTATTTTTACATCAAGTAAACAAGAAAGTACAGTTATATAACATATAAATACCAGGTCCAATGAAGGCAATGTAGCTGTGGATGTGCAGGAAATATAATTTTAATAAATCATAAAAACAACAAACAGGATTAGGTGCTTTCATCTAACAACATACACAGACTTCTTCAGAATCAATACTGCATCTACAAAAAACTCTTGAAATCTCCCACCCACAAAGCCACATGAGCATTCCCCTCCAATTAAATCCAAAATCAAATAAAAGTTGTCATTAAGAAATGGAAATGTAATAAAACAAAAATCAAATTAAAATAAATGTTAAGCAGAATAGGACTTAAGTCTCAAAACACTCCCAGTATATATGTGATCATACAAACCAGGTAAACAGTGGCATTTAACTTAAGTTGCCAATGTAATTCTCGTTTTTCTAAAAAGAAAAATGCCCCCTTTCACACAAGCATGCTCGCAACCAATGGAACTTACAAGAAGGAAGGAAGGAAGACAGATGCAGGTTTATACAGGAATGGCTGTACCTGTAGGCAAAATTAGATCTATGCCTGGCTAATGACACAGTCACTTGTTCTGAATGTAGTCCTCAGATTTCAAGCTTTTTAATTTCACTAGTACATGTTTGGGCAGTGCACACCACATAAACTTACTCAGTAAAGGCCTTAACTTCGTCCCTTTGTAACATTCACATAGAGACAATTTACTTATTGATTTAAAACTTTTCACAAGCATGTTGAATTTCAAGGTTATGTTTAATGAGGGCCAAGTTTGTGCTGACATTTTACATTGCAGCAGCATTTTCAACCCCCGTCTTTCATTGTCTTTACTTGTTTTTGAAAAATTATGTAAGAATGATTTTAAGTATTTATGGCAACGTAGGTTTCACAATCACAGCCCACACAATTTGACTTAAGCAGAGTATATATTAGGGAAAAGTTTGGTTTATGACAAAGCTGTGAGGGTGATGAAACCTGATAAGGGGACGGGGTTGTTGTTATGAGTAAGCAAAACTACCTCAACCGAATGAATGAATATGTCTGGCAGAGTGGCTTTTACAATGAGGTCTCTATAAATATGATTCATATACATACAAAAAAACTGATTACTACTTGAAAAACTTGATAGATCAAGGGCAGATTAGACCTGAATTGTTTTATTTTCTTAAGGTGAAATTTCCAGTGGTGCCCTCATTACTTGGCATTCCAAACATACATAAAAGCACCAATGATCCACCAATGAGACCCATACTTGGTGCAAGATGTTTAAAAGATTATCCCAAAAAGTGGTTGGAACCTTTTTCTCATTTGTGTCAGGATTCTTGGAATTTTTTGCCCAAGCTGAAACACTTGGGTTACCCTGATAGATATGTGTTTCTTACTGTGGACGTAGTTGAGCTTTTCAGTGTTATACCTCATTCCACAGGCTTGGAATGGTTCCAGGATTTTTTACTAGAATCAACTACCTTGGATAATAACAAAATTAGTATTTTGGTTTTGTTCATGGAACTGGTGCTTAGGAACAATTTTGTGCATTTGGATGGCCAATATTTTCAGCATATTAAAGGCATTGCTATGGGGGGCATCCTGTGTTCCCATTTTTGCTAACATTGTGCTTATTCAATGGGAAAAACACTTTGTGCTGAATAGGTTTGTCCCTGATTCCATCAAGTTATATGTGCATTACTTGGATAACATTTTTATTATTTATTTATTTATTTATTTTATTTATTTTACATTTGTTAACCGGGCTAGTCTGGCTGGATACATGTCCAGACTAAGACATTACATGAGGAATACTTTACTAAATAGATCAATCTTTTTAACAAAAGAACAAAAACAAAACAAAACAAAATGTACAAAGGGAAAATACAGTTTGTCTTGACTAACTTAACTAGGTTACAGTAAGATTATAATCAAAGTTCACATCATGTGGCTGAGGAGATAAGCTCAGGCACCAAAATATACAGTTGAGTTAGGATATCTGAAGTGTAGGTACATAAAATTAATCATTGGTCAGAAGGTAGTGTTAAAAATTATTGTCTGGGACAAACCCAGTGAAGAGACTGGGACTTTTATTATTTGAATTCTGCTACTATGTTTTTGAAGTTCACTTTTGTTTACAATAGGCTGTAAATTATTTGGATGCATCTACTTTCAAAGATGTTAGTAGGCAGTGTATTTTAAGTACTGTGTTCAGAAAACCCACTTATTCCAGCAGTTTGCTGCACTATTCTAGCAATCACCTGGAGCATCAAGAAAGAGGCATCATTAAGGGGCAATTTATTAGATTGGCAAGAATAGTGTCAGAGGATAGTTTGTTTCAAGATGAGTGTCTCATACTAGTGGGTATGTTTGTGGCACGTAGATATCCATTCAGTCTTAGTTAAGAATGTCAGTTCTAGTGTTGCACTTAAAAGAAAAGGAGAGATTTTGCCCTCTTTAAAATCCTCATATTATAGTGTGCATGAGTTGTTTGCTGGTAGCCCACATAATGGAAAAGACCAGACATTATTATCTCTGGTTCTCACTGTTTAAATTGAAACTGCAGGTCTGATAAACATTACATCATCTTTTTTACACTTTCCTGGTGTTCCCAGGCTGACACATTAACGACACTGACATTCTTAACATCTCCCTTTTGTTATCTTGCAGCTTGTCAGGAACAGAGCAATAAAAATACATTTGCATGTTTAAGTCTAGCAATTTAAGTCTTGGTTAAAACAATAGAAAGAATTTCTTCATCTAGACTTTTCGGCACCACTGTCTACTTGAAAGGGTCACCAGACGCTTTACTTTGGTGAGTACAGTGCACTGTTGTTACATTTATTTCCAGTTTCACATGTAACAGTATTTCTTTACATTTAAGACAACAAGCCTAAGATTCACATTCATATTTACAAATGATAGAATTATGTATAAAATTCTATCTGGCTAGGCTGGCAGCCTTCAACCATCTCTACCAGTCTTCACACTGGTATTTATTGCTTTTGTTTGTGGATTTGTGCCTTGTTTCTTAGTTTTTGTGACAGTTGTACAAGATCTTACCATGATAGCAAATGTCCTACTTCTCACTGTTGCAGTATTCCTTACTAAAGGGATATCCTGCCAGGAACAGCTGAACACCTGGCCAGCATACAAAAACCTTAGCTCCTTAGAGTCGCTTAAAATCACACGTATGTCCTATGTCGAAGGTGTACGGTGCATAAGAGACATACAACTGCATAATCCTCAAAGTAAAGTTGTGTAAGCAAACTTACCATAACAGTAGATTCTTCAGGGCACCTTCCATGCACCCAAACTGTCTGGCAGCTCAAGTTGATCCAACTAAAAGACAAGTTTGGGGGCCAAACCCTTCAGAGCTTTCCTGCCAATAAATTGAGGGAAGCTAAGCCCTGAAATGACAATGATAGGAAGAACATAACGCACACCCTGGAATAATAAACACTAGAAAATAAGGGGGATGGAGTGTGGGAGTGCCTACTGTAGCAATGATCATTCAAACATCTACTGTTATGGTAAGTTTACTTACACAACTGTACTATGTCCATCATATTAATCACTGCTGCAGTAGGCTTAGCTATATAGGTAGATTACCCTAGATTACTACATTTGGAAGGTGGAAAGAGAAGAGACCAGGATCTCGACTTAAGAGAAGGAATCAAGCTTATACTGCTTTGTAAAAGAATGTACAAAGTTGCAGCTTCTAGAATACTTCTAAAATCCAACCCTTTACAACCCTTTCCAAAAAGCCATATATGTAGTCAAGGCCCTGGTAGAGTGGATCTTAACCCTACCTTGAAAACGTTTGTTGTGGTGAGTATAGAAAAGATAATAATCTTAGACAACCATTTGGAAATAGTCTGTATTGACACAGATTGTTTCTTTTTACTTTTATAAGAAAACAGCAGATCTGAAATATTTAGTTCTGTCAAGATAGTACCAGAGTTGTCAGTGGACATCCAAGGTATGGAATATCCTTTCACCCTCATTTTTCAGATAAGTAAAGAAAATGGGGAATTGATAGTTTGCCTTAAAGTAAACTTGGATAAAACTTTAGGCATAAAAGATTAGTTCTCAAAGAAACCCTGATTCCGTGGAAGATGACATAGGGATGACTCACCATAAGAACTTGCAACTCAAATACCCTTCTTACAGAGGTCAGAGCAATTAATAAAACTGTTTTCCAGGTTAAGAATCTCAAGTCAAACAGATTAACAAGTGTTAGCTTACCTAAAATAAAATTAAGATTCAAAGAAGGGGCCACTGGCTTTCTTGGAGGCCTCAAGTAAAATCTCTTTCAAAAACAACTTGACATGAAAAATCCTTCAGTAAGTATGACCCATGGGAAAACATGCTGAAATGGCCAATACATGAACTATGATGGAGGAGTAAGAAAGGCTACAGGAAAGTAACTCACACAAATACTGTAAAACCAGAGAACAACTAGCCCTGAATGGGTCATCTAAATATGGAAAAAAGAAAATGGATACCCTGTAGTCAACAATGAACTATAACTGGAGCTAGCCACTTAGTGATCATTCTCGGTGCAGTGGGTAGTCCAAAGGTAAAGCAGAGAATTGATAAAGTGATCCAGACACACAAACCTTAAAAAACGCCTGAAGTCTGGATGAAAACAAATGAGATAAGCACCTTTTAAATGTTGGCATACCGGGAAACTTGAATGAGAAAGAGGAGTTAACAGATTGTGAAGTGACATAATTTTGACATTAGTCACAGGTCTAAGAAAAAAAGATCTAGAACTGGCCTCCAACCATCATCTTTCTCTGAAACTAAAAATACTCTTGAATAAAAATGTTTTCTAACTGGGGAAGGAGGAACTGGTTCTATCACAACCTGGAAAAGCATGCAATGATGAACAGGTGTAAATAAGAGTGTCTGGTCTGGTGGATAAGGAATAACCTACTAGCAAGGAGAAATATCCCCTCATTGCTTTCTATAACCTTAATAAATGATCGTCAGAACCCATTTGTCTGAAACTATCTGCTGCCAAACAGAAAAATGGAAAGTCAGACTTTCTGGGAGAAAAAAGGGACAGCTAGGGTGGGGGTGGGGGGGGCAAAGTCCCTTAAATAGTCAAATTGACTAAGTGGACTGTTCTTGGGTTTGGTGGTTCCTAAATTCTTTTAGTAACACCCCTGCCATTATGCCAAAATTGCATGAAGGGTTAGATCATCCCTTAGAAAATTAGAAAAAGGATGGCAGAAAATCAATGATGATCCACAAGGAAGCAGAATGTAAGAAAATACCACTGTTGTTAGTAGGTCCTGATGCAGAGAAAGCATTGTACAGAGTAAGCTGGGATTTCCTAAGCAGGGCAATGGAAGCATTTGCATTCACTAATAAAAGGTTGATTTGGAGGATACATGAGGGACCAGAGGCAAAAATTAAAGTGGTTGCTCCTCTTTAAGTTCTGTTTGAGGAGAGGAACCAGACAGGTGTGTTCTCCTTCCCCTTTGTTATTTGCATTATATTTAGAACCACTGGCAAGGAAAATAAGGGACTCAGAAATTCAAGGATATAACTGGTATGATAGTCAAGAAAAATTGGCTTTATTTGCAGATATTATTTTATACCTGACAAAACCAGAAAAGGGTATTTCAGTGTAGCAAAATATTCTACGATCATTTCAAGTCTTTTCAGTGTACAAAATTAATGAAGATAAAACAAAGGTGAAAGTTGTAAATTATACACCCACATACAGATTGGTTCAGTGATATCCATATTTATAGGGACATGGTAAAATGAAGTCCTTAGGATATGGATTAAAAAGCATTCTGTTTTAGCAGCTAAGGATATGTGGGAAGAGACTAAACAAAAGAAAATACAAAAATTGAGAAACTGGAAGCTCTGTTACATGGATATGGATAGCAAGATACAAGCAGTGAAAATGTTTTAGTCCCCTTAGTTTTATACACAGATCAGGCATATTTTTATCAACTAGAGCAGAAGTTGTGGATATCAATTAATAAAAGTTTGAGTGAGGCCCTGCTTTGGGTGTAGGCAAACCCTGGGAGCTACAGACAGATATACCTGTGAGACTAAGCAAGTGGTTTATCAGACTCAATGTGTCACTTGTGATTGCTTTTATACATGGAAGACTGTTCACACTTTGAAAGTAAGAGCATCAGAACATGTTAGAGTCATAAAAAATAAGAATGTGAATAGTGCTTTTTCCAAACACCCCTTTCAAAGGTTTTCTTTTCGCTGTTTTAGAACATATTAAGATGGATATGTGGGACAAGGATGTTAATACCTTGCTTGAGAAAAAAAAAACTGTTTTGCAAGATTAGTATGAAAGCTTTTGTGATGTCCCCTTTCTGGGCCAGTAATCAAGGAGCCTGAACCGTCACCACTGACACTGGAGAGGGACATTTACTTGGAATAAAAATAGATACTTTACTGAGAACGAAAACACTAACTCAAGAATACAGAAGTCTTCCGGGATGACCAGTACTCCACTTTATTATAATAAAACAATAAAACAATAAAACTAGCAAGTCCAAATGAAATGAAGCGCTTTTCATTTAGCACAATGGCTAAACTTCTTCAGATTTAAAACCATAGTTAAAAATGCACTTTTTTGTATATCTACATATCAGGCTTAATTAGACTTAAACATGTGACCAAATCCAATTAGTTTTTTAAAAACATACAGCTATGTAGTACTCAGCTAAAGATACAAAAACACATAAAGGTAGTGTATTTATATATATATGTAAAAATATATGATAAATGTATAAGATATATGAAAAAGAATATATTGTATGGAAGTAGATTATTTAAATAAATAAGTTGTGCATGTACCAATAGTAAACATGAAATTGAACTACGATTTTGTAAAAGTGTAAACTCTACTACTTGTCAATTTTAATAACCCTAATAACATTAACTATTGGGGTTACCTGGGTAACGATACCATCAATAAGAATATCTATTTTTATACACAGTTCCTGGACGACATCTTCATGCTATTTAAAGGTGACACTCAAAAAGCCTGTGATATGGTCAATTACTTCAACAACACAACTAGTTTCCTGAAATTTACAAGTTCATTCAATTAGGACAAAATTAATTATTTGTACATCGAATTAAGGAAGGACAGTGGCAAATGGAGATATACATCTTGTATATATAGGAAAGAGACTTATTGTAATACCTTCCTGCACTTTTCCAGCTCAACCCTCTCCATCAAAAGCAATCTGTCCTTAAAGGTCAACTGTTGTGAGCTGCGAGAATGATACGTGAGAAAAGTCGATTTTTAGAAGAATGTGTAATGTTGCGACAAATGTTCGCACATAGAGGGTACCCTGAAGCCTTTTTGACTGAGGTAATTACTGACGTTCAGTTAAAATGTAACCTAGATTTGTTTACAACTATTTTGCACCATGACGACAGATCTGACTACAGTGACAGTTCATTAGTACTTTCATCAACACTGGAAATGAACTTGAATAAGTCAGATAGTACTGACTTTAACAACAGTAAATATCAATTTACTCTATAAGCTTTACAACGATTTACACAATAGACAAACGAAGTGAGGAAAATCTTACTAAAAAATTGGGCCTTATTGAAAACAGACAAGCCATTATCACAGAAACTTGGACCTTCACCTTTGATCACTTACAGAAAAGGAAGAAACTTAAAGAACTTAATTGAATGTAGGACGACATGGAATGTATAAATGTGAATCCTGTAACCAATGTAAATTTATGGAGACTGGGCAATGTTTCAAAACGGGATCTAAAATTGAACACCAAACACAGATTTAATTGTAATTCTAAGTCAGTGATATATGTGGCCCAATGTCAAATCTGCCCAGCCTTTTACATTGGCAAGACGGACCATAGACTGAGGGAATATGTGTATGAATACATTTACAACATTAGTAAAAAGAAAGAGAACACCTTAGCATGTCATTGTACTGAATGCCCATTGCATAAATTTAAATTTCAAGCCACTGACCATGTTTCCACAGACATTTGAGGTGGCCCTACCTCACTTCTGTTAGAGTAACTTGGATTAATGTGGCAGCTGAGAGTAAATTCTGCATATTCTCCAGGACTGAATGAAGTGTGTTCTCTGGCATGTGTTTTAAAACTGAAAAGTTTGGAGAGGTGAAATTTGTATGTGAAACATCATGTGATTAGAACCCCAATAGTTAATGTTATTAGGGTTATTAAAATTGACTAGTAGAGTTTTCACTTTTACAAAATCGTAGTTCAATTTCATGTTATTACTACTGGTACATACACAACTTATTTATTTAAATAATCTACTTTCATACAATATATTCTTTTTCATATATCTTATACATTTCTCATACATTTTTACATATATATAAATATACTACCTTTATGTGTTTTTGTATCTTTAGTTGAGTACTACATAGCTGTATGTTTTAAAAAACTAATTGGAGTTGGTCACATGTTTAATTAAGTCTAATTGCGCCTGATACATAGATATACAAAAAAGTGCATTTTAACTATGGTTTTAAATCTGAAGAAGTTTAGCCATTGTGCTAAACGAAAAGTGATTCACTTCATTTGGACTTACTAGTTTTACTGTTTTATCATTCTATTATAATAAAGTGGAGTCTTGGTCATCCCAGAAGACTTCTGTATTCTTGAATAAAAAATAGATACACACAGTATTTCCAGATGCATCTCTCTGCATCAAGCGCAATTTCCCTTAAGAGTACACAGGGAACATACTCAGTCCGGGGTCTGGGTTTCTCTCTCTCCAGGTCTGCAGTAAGACTCCCCCACTGGCACAGCTGTACAGTTGAGTCCTCAGTCAAGTGTCCAAGCCAAGTCCTCAAGCACCCTCTCTGTGGAACCAGTGCTTCGTGTCCCTGCGCCAAGCAGCTAACACACACTCCCTGAGATTTGATTTTCACATGCACACACACCTGGGAAAGACTGACACAGACTTACAAGCTATGCCCCTTCCGCCTAGACTATAAGGTAGTTACTGCCACCAGACACTCCAAAGCCAGCTACTCAAAGGCTCTTACAAGGGTACCCAATTATACTGAGTTAAATTAATATTAATACCAATGGTAGTGTTTGATCAGTGCAGTAAGGCTTTCTGGAGTGGCCACAGAGTCACCAAATAGATATAAGTACTCTCAAAGGTTAAAATATTCTCTAAACAACTAGCCACAATGAAAAGTTTAAATATATTTATTAGTAAATAATAAAAGAACATGAACATACTAAATATTTATTTACAATAACCACCAGAGTTTTAGTCACAGGAAATATTAAAATAACATAGACAAATAGATTCACACAGATACAGAAAAACAGTACTTAACTAATCTCACTAAATTTTCCTAACTGATCTAAAGAATTACTATTCCCTGTTTCACTTACTAGAGCAAAGCAAGATGAAGTAGGTGAGGGGTCCTTCTTTGTCAGGTTCCAGAAAAAGACTGCTCTGAGACTCCTCTCTCATTTGCTATTAAAAAATCATTTTTGTCCAAGATTACAGAATGACATCACATACACCTGATCCCCATGCTACCCCATTGATATAAACTGAACCAGAATTTAGCACATATGTGTTACCATACACACAGACGGAGCTTTGCTAAGATGTGTTATAGCATTTAGAAGCTATAAAACCATAAAACACTTCCACTCTTCCTACAGGAGCTAATAAACCATTCTCTGGCACAGACATTTAGTCTCTCTGTCTGCAATCAGAACTGTAAGATACAATCTTTATGGCCTAAACCAGGTAATTTAATTTCAGGATATTTTTCTAAAAATTAACTGGGGCTGAGCTTAACCTCCTCTCTTCCAGTATCATCTGTTAAAACATAAACATTTAATCAGTTACAATAAAGTCAGGACCTACTGTTGGTACATTTTTAACACAAGCAGCTTACAAATACATTTTACAATACAAGCACCTGTACAAATCAGTTTGATATGCAAATGACATATAACTATTTACAAAATTCCAGCTAGCTATACTGATATATGTTACACATCCACTGCCCTACTTCTCCTGGCATAGCTGGCAATACCTCACATTGTCACAGCTTTTGAATGCTCAGGTTTGAATGGTGCTTCTAACAATGTTTTTTTTAAGAACAAATCTCTTGTTTACTGATTTGCAATCAGTCATTTTAAGTTGTGCTATCCAACAGAATTTTAGGTATTGTTGGCACATAATGTTGCGCTAAACATGCATCTTATTCTGAAGAATTTCTGTACAGTTGAACAAAAGCACTTACTGTCTTTAAATAAAATGGTTAAGTTTTTCTGGCTAAAATTCTGTTATCTTTTTTTTCTGCTGAAGCTAACACACTGTTCTTAAGAGATGCTAGCTTATAATAAAGTACTGTGCTGGATTTCTCATCTGTTCACTGTTTAGCACAAACATTATGATATAGACATTATATTTTTAAGTGTCTAATTAAAGTGTTTTGTCATGCTTACATGACTTAGCTTTTACACAACGTTATGTGCTGCAGCAGGAAGCACCGATTAGGATATTCATTGTAATGGCACTTTTTTTTTTAATTCACAAAGAAAATAAAGGCAAAAGTCTTTCGAAATTTGTTTTTGTTACATTGATGGTACTAAGGAGTAAGGGCAACCTTTCACTTCAATGACATCAACTTGGAAAAAATGTAGGGTGCCCATAGACTGTAATGAATAATTTATTTATTATTTATATTTGTTTACCGGGAAATTCCAACTGGACGCAGGTCCTTTTTCAGCAGATGCCCGGGAAGAAAAGCTCCACATTATGTACGTGATAAATAGAGATACAAATTTGCAGCAATAGTAAACAACATTACAGGTTGTTGGCTTTGATACAATAACAAGATATTGATTATCCACAGTAAATGTTACAAGTTAAGATAAGTTGTCAGACAAGATTTTAAAGTATGTAAAGACAACTAGCTAATTCTGACTGTGGTTAGTAGTGGCAGTAGTATAGCTGGGTTAAGAGTCTAGGTTGGGGGAGGGTAAGGGTGGGGGTGTTAGTCTGGATTAGAACAAGGACAAAGCCAGTGCAAATTTAAGTGGAATTTGAACGCAGTCTTGAAAAGGCTGCTGGAAGGTAGAGTAGTTATAGAAGATTTTTCCAAAGTTTAGATATGGTACATGAATGGCTGTGCATGTGCAGACAGACGCCCATTACAGTCTATGGAGCCTTGCCTGACATGTCATCACTGGGGAAAATGCTAAATTTATTTGGGCCATGGCTTCAAAAAAGTCTGTAAAGCTTTTATTGAAACAACAACCTAAATGCATACTGGTAGATTCTGTCAAAATGTACCTTGGCACTTAACTTATCAGATACAGTATCTTAGTGTAACAAAACTCTAAGCAGTTACTAGCCAACAAGAGTTTTGGTAAACACTACAATACTGTAAAACTACAAAAACTACCACCACTATAAAAGGCTCACTTACTGTGTCCAAAGTAAAAATTCCAGCAACAAACGAATAGGAAGACACAGAGACAGCTGATATATCCAGTTCAAAACTTTTACTGCAGTGCAACAAACACAAGCACTTTCATCAAACAGGCATCATCAGGTGTATTACAAAAGCACTAACAAACACACCCCTATTTATACATCAAATGTCACATGATACAAATTCAAATTTAAAACCACAGGTTTAAAGACACAACACATATAAAAAAACATATAAACTTAATTTAAAAACATACATAAATAATACATACTAAAACTATACTTTAATACTTATAACTACCTTCTTAGGGGGTCTCTTCTTTAATTTAGGTACTAATGAACTGATTCATTAAGCCCATGTCCTATATCAGCCCTAAACCTCACTATCCATGAGGATTCCAAATCTTCAGTCTTAGCACGTATATCACCCTGCTTGTGTTTATTGCACTATAATACTGTAAATAAGGGAGAGTCTACATGCCAGCTTTATTTTACAAGTGCTCAAAGTTAACTGACCTTGGAGTTTTAACGCTACAGTTTTCTACCCTTACTCTTGGCCTTTATGGAATCTGCTTCCCTTTGCACTGTAGTATGGTTACTTTTAGGGTGAATACAGAGTAGCCTCACTTAAATAGTGAACAGTACCTGGGCAGCAGCTACCAGAATGTCATGTACCACACCAGCCTAGAGAGGATCTTGTTGGTGGCATGTGAATGTGTGCAACAGAGAGAGATATATAGACAGTCTGCAGTAGGTACAGGCTTGCACAAATTGGTAGGGTACCCACCAGAGCAGTTTTTTTTAAATGCTCAGGTGAGCAATTCTTAGTCATATAAAATTAGGTGCTGATGTAATTCAGCTTCATCCAAGGTATGTGCGACATGGGACTGCATTAACCACGAGAAGTTCAACTTGCCTCATCTCGGCTAGCACCCAAACATGTTATAACTTCAAAGTGCACAAATTAGACTAATGTCAGTCTGCTAATAAAAGCATAGGGAGAGACTTCTCTCAAATGTTTCTTAAGTTCAGTAGTCTAGCAGCAAATTAAAAAAATGGAGGAAGCTTAAAAAAGGAGAACTACACAAACGATGCAAGAACACAGGTTAAAGATACTTACATTTTTAGGCAATACTTGCTATGTTTTCTGGAAAACTGGCATTGTAGAATACTGGAAAGATTTTCTTATAAAGGAGGTAAGATTAAATGAACACATTTCTTTTCATGTGCATAATTCCTTGAAATTTCAAGCAGCAAGTATATACACGAAGTCAGAACTATTTTTTTCTTTTAAATAGGTCATTTACGTAAACAATATATTTGGAAAGTTATGACATTGAACTGCGCTTCTATTACAGTCCTGAAATACCAAACAGAACTGATGGCTCAGCTGTGTATTATAAAATGTTTGTCTAAGTAAAACCTTGCTAACTGACTTATTTCTGTGAAATGCTTACCTGTAGGAACTGGGTGTGCCAATGGCTTCTGAGGTTCTCTCTATCTGATTTGCATTTTTTCCTCCTAGCAAACAAAATGAAAAACATGCTTTTACATTCATGCTCAAAATTGCCATTATGTGACATAAAATAAAACAAGACTCATAATAGGCTTACAAATGATTTGAAAAAATATTATTACAATGGCTGAAATCTCTCTTGGCTTGGGGCATTCACCAAGGCTTCCTCAATCAAAAAAAAAATAAATAATGACAAACCGGCACAGGTAATCAAGGGCATTGTACTTTATAAGAAATAATTTTATTTTATTTACACTCCCATATACAATATGCTACACCCTAAAGACAGCAGATACAGGCTTCCAGGTAATGTCAGTTCATCCAAGTAAATCAACTGTATTGTACTAACACAGTTCAACCTAAAAGGTAAGATTTAGATCAAAAAATGCTAGGAAACAATGACACTACATAACAAGGTGTTATAAAACTTACCTGGTTATTAACAGCAATTTAAAAAGCTGGAACCCTTTGCACAAATATGAAAAACAGTCAAGTTTCTGAACTACGTACACATGTAAGAAATTAAAAGGAACTTCAATAAACACAAAATGTCTTTCAGAGTCATCTTGCTGCTGTAGAGGAAGCCATTCGTCTACTGTGACACAGTCCTGGATAAGGAGCATAGGCCACTGGAAGTAGAGAGGTGTGGGCTACTGAACCATTAACTTTTGAGCACCTGTATGCATGGTTTCCTTTATTTGGAAAAGCGAGCATTTCTCCTCTGGTGAAGACATGTGGAATTCAGTATCCAAGTTACCCAGAGATGTGACATTTTGACTGTGACACGTACAATGCATACTGCAAAATGCAGTGGGGGTTAAAGCAAGCCTTACTGGTGAAACAATGCATGTCTACACTTAAAAGAAAAGCCTCTGACTGGTTAGGGGTTGTGCTTCATGTGACATCCTTCTCCCTCATTTTGTTTTTTTGCTTTCACCCACGCTCCCTTCACAGCCTCTGCAGACCTTCAAATCTTCCACAATTTTGATTGTAGTTTCAGTATGATCCCGGATATAAAAGTATGCCCTTTTACTGAGTAGGCTCTTCTAACTACACAGAAAGTGAAGTATTATGGTTACCTGTAGTTAAGGGCCAAAAAACATGGGTTCTGGTAAGATGCCCATAGACACTCTCCTTCAACTCTGCAGTTAGGCCAATCAGTTTCAATACCTAGGAGGAGAGATGTGATGTACTGCATCCTCCCATACATTGCATACAATATGTCTATCATGTCCCATTCATTGTTTTTGTGGCACACACTGGTCTCGGTCTCAGTCAGAAGTGACCCTAACCAAGTTTATTTACATGAGAGAACAGCAAGTAGACATCCATGGCACACTATACTGCCAAATGATCCTTTTAGTGATTCAGGCTCAGTCCAGAAGCAAAATTATCAGCTACACAGACACACACCCAGTTTCTGTGATTGTGGCTCTTTTCTCTTCCACAGGGAGCATCCACCCCATAAAACAAAAAAGGAAAAGAGGCTCAAGCAGCCAATAAGAAGTGAAGTGACAGCTCAAGCTATCAATCGGATGGAGGTCAGAGCCCATGATAGGACTGAGCAAAGGGGATGAAATACAATTTAATAGAACTTAATAATAAGTACTTTAGCATTAAGGACAAAATTAAGAAACTATTGAGACAAAAACTTACTCTAGAAGACTGACCTAACTGTCATATGATAGACTGTCTGCAACTCTCTCGATACTGTAGTTTCTTACACAAGGTATACAAAGAAGGGTAACATGCACTATCATAAGTTTAAAGTGCATTTAACAAAACAGCATAATAATAAATAAAGCTTTTAAAAATGACAGAAAGCACAGCAATAAGTAGGTAAAAAAAATAAGCCAGAAGAAATTCACGAACAAAATTAAAAAGGTGGACTTTTAGGTTCCTTTCAAAATTGATTAGGCTGGGGGACTCCCTCACTCACTGGGAGAGGAGGTTCCAGAGGTGGGGCAGATGATGGGAAAATGACTGAGTGTTTAATGCCTTCAAGTACAACCTTACAACTTACAAAAGCTACAGGCAGGAAGGGATGTAAAATCCTAGGAGGACTGTGAGGGACCAAGAATGTCTTCAGATATAAGGGGCCCAGTCTGTGTAGAGCTACATACAAAACAGAGGCTCCGATCTAACTTGAACCATTCACTGCAGTTTATTATAAAGCATTTTTCTTCAATACTAATGGAAAACTTCTTCAGACAACAAAGTACAACAAAGCACTCCTTTTAAAACTAAAAGGGCGGCAACATTAACAATCAACTCATTACCCTAATTACTCAAAGAATCAATCAATTAGAAAACATAAAAATTCCAAATAGAAAATGTTAAACCAAAATTATACTTTTCTTACTAAAGCAGCAATCTTATTAAATCTTATTAAAAATGCTCATATATATATACTACTGTATATAACAATAATGAATAAATAAATAAATAAGTAAACACTTTAAAATGGACATTGTGTTCCTGTGCAAACAAGGCAAAAATTACAAAACAACTGTAACTGCCTAAAAGACTAAGTGTGTCAAAGAAAAGGTGAAGAGAAAGTGTCCACCTAAAACATCTTGACGAATAAAATGCATGTGTGTGTATGTGTATGTTAAATGTACAAGAAACTGTTAGTACGTATAATACATTACGATACACATTTCAACTAACGTAGACGATTAATAAGATAAACAGTATTGTTAAGAACAATTAAAACAGTGTTGATAAAAACGATTTTCTTATAAAAAACAAGTCACCTGAGTAAACTTCTTAACTTAAGGATGCATGCTAAAGAGGTGATTTCATTTAAGCTAGGAAGAGTATATGAATTTAACCTAAGTTGCCAAACCAATTCATGTTTCTCCAGTATCAATTGGTAAGGTCCACCCTTTCCATCTAAAGCTACCTGGTCTATAACTCTGAACAAAAATGAATGAGAGGGGTGCTCACTGCAGTGTCTAGCCAGAGCGTTAGTGGTGCTTTTTTTCTTAATGTGGTAAACATGTTCATAAATCCTATCCTTTAGCTTCCTGTCCATTTTTCCTACGTAAAATGCTGAACACATCTGACAGGAAGCTAAGTACACCACAGATTTTGAATTACAGCAGTACCTACCTTTGACTTTATATTCATACTGGTTTACTGTGAAACTAAACCCTGTAGCAATGTACCTACAATAGTTACACGCTTCACATTTATAAGTTCCTTCGGTCCTAAGAAGCTTCGAACTATTGTTTTCTATAATGTTTTTCAAGTCTCTACCCTTCTTAAAAATAATGACCGGGTAGTCACCTAATTTCTCTATTGCGTCCCTCTCAAAGGTCAATAAAAAACAATTCTTTTTGAAGATGTCCTTAATTAAGTTTGTCTCCAAATAAAAGGGTGTAATGAAACTCCTCTTAAAACTCACAATTTCCTTAACCGTGGAACATTTCTCTGGTGGAGTAATGCTAGTCTTAGTTAGGGCCAAACCATCTGAACTTTCTCCCACGTTCAAATCTGTTACCTCAGTAATACGTTCCCTCTTAGTGAGAATTGGACTAAAAGAACCTGCCAACCTTTTGAAGCGGACTTCACTTACTAGCTTATCAATTTTCTTCCCTGGGTAACCTCGACTCATGAACATATATTTCAACAACGTACATTCATCTTCAAAGGAAGTATTCTCAGTTGTCATCCTGGCAGCTCTTACCAGCTGTCCTTTGAGGACAGACCTTTTCTGATGGAACAGGTGACAACTGGAATAGTGCACCAATGTATTCGAGTACATAGGCTTTCTGTATATTTTAGCCAAGCACCCTTCACCTACAGGATCCCTCTTTAATTCTACATCTAAATAGTTAATGATGTTCACTCCATAGGTGAAGGTGAATTTCAAAAAAGGTGTACTATTGTTCAAAGTTTCCACAAATAGTCGTGCGTCACCCGCACTCCCCTCAAACATGATAAAAATATCATCCAGAAACCTGTTGTAAAGTTTTACCTTCTCGTAAATGTTCTTCTTGAAAATAAACTCACTTTCCCATTGAGCTAGGAACAGGTTGGCGTAGCTCGCCCCACATGACGAACCCATAGCTACACCTACCACTTGTTTGTATATGCTGTCATTAAAACTAACAAAGTTGTTGTTTAAGATAATATCTAGTAACTCCTGGATTAACCTTATCTCATTACTCTCAGTCTCATAAAATAACAATTTCTTGGTAATGTATTCAATTCCTACCTCATGAGGGATAGAAAAGTAAAGATCAACAACATCTATTGTTAAGAAAAAATGTTCTTACGATAAACAAAATTCGATAAACTTTTCAAAAAGGCCCAGGAGTCTTTGCAAATTTGTTCTTCTCTGGATACATACTTTTTTAACAAGTGGTCTACATATTTAGAACATGCATAAGTAATGGACGACCTTGCATTCACTAAAGCTCTCATCGGGGGATCATTGACATTTTTATGGAGCTTAGGTAATACAAACAGGTTTGATATTCCTGGTTTCAAAATCACTAAATAACTGTACACCTCAACACTGATCAAACCTTCAATCAGTAAGTCTCTTGTTGTTGTTGTTGTTGTGTCTTTCTGCTTTTCCCGGTTAGGGGTCGCCACAGCGGAACTCCGGTCCGCTAATGATTGGTAGTTGATGTTTACGTGCGGAGTTACCAGCCCTGATGCACAGCCTTCAACTAAGGTACGCCCATTCACGCATGTCTCCACGCAGAAGACGCTTTCACCGAGAATCGAACTGGACAGCTTCTTACTGTGAGGCGACAATGCTACCGCAGCACCACCATCGCGAGTCAATCAGTAAGTCTCTAAAAAAGAAAAAAATTCTGTTGTGTGCAGTGTTCATTTCATTGAAAAAAGATTTTACATAAATCTCACTGTCCAACACTCCCAGCATTCTAGTCTCATAGTTCATAATCACCAGTCCGCCTTTGTCTGGTTTCAAAATTCGGACTGGTAAAGATTTAACGGTGCTGAGGGCTTCAGCCTCGTTTTTGGTAATGTTCACCATGTCATGTTTCTTAACACCCTTGTGTAAGTTTCTTAAATTGAACTAGCACATATGTTCAAACAAAGAAAAGAAAGGATAAATAGGTGGGTTGTAAGTACTAGCCACCCTTAAAGGACCAACATTGACAACTTTGTCACCAAGTATTAGAGCCAAGTTCAGCTTCTGAATGTAAAGTTTTAAGTCTATCAGAACCCCTGCCAAATTAAAATGGTCAGCAAGTACAAAAGTCAACCCCTTACTGAAAATCTCACACAGTTCAAGGTCGAAGGTAAAAAGTACAGTTTTGTACCTACCATAAATGTAGATGTTCGAGGATCTCCATTGCTGCAGTCCTTAGTCCTTATATATGTATTCCCACATCCCACAATGCCCGAAATACCAAGGCTAGAAACCGGGGTCCGGCGCCCGAGCCTGTACGCGACGTCGTACGTGCCAAATGATGAAATGATACCCGGCGCCATAACCTCAGTCTTTCTTGCCTCAGACGTCAGAATGCAAAAAACACCACCCAAACCCCAATCCTAAAAAGAAAAAGGTGGGAAGGAGGGAGGGAAAATTGGACTGCAGCAATGGAGATCCTCGAACATCTACATTTTAGGTACAAACAAAACTAAACTCTATCTCTGCTGCTCAGTTCCTGCAGTATGGGTAGAATCCAATCCCAGGAAAACCGACGGAAAAAAGGGAGGCTGGCCAACTAAATAGCATTAGGAGCTGCTAACATGCCCTGTAAGATTGCAGTGGCAAACCCAGCCCTAGACTTAAAATAAAGAGGTAAATGATAATGCTTTGTAAAGGTATGTACAGAACTTCAAGTAGCTGCCTCTAGAATGTCTTTAGTAGCTACCCCTCTCAAAAAAGCAGTAGAGGTGGCCGTAGCCCTAGTAGAATGAGGCCTGATCCCAACTGGAACATCCTTTCCATGATGAGAGTAACAAAAAGCAATACAATGGCCAATCCACTTGGAAATAGTTTGTTTCGAGACAGCGTGAAGTCAAACAAATAATTGTTGAGATCTTCTGAACTCTTTGGTTCTGCTCAAATAATACCTTAATTGCCTATGTACATCCAAAGAATGCAAAACTTTTTCCCCTTCATTTTGGGGGTTAGCATAAAAAGTAGGCAAATGTATAGATTGGTTCAATGCCACATTAGAAATCACTTTAGGCAGAAAAGTAGGATTGAAACTCTGTCCTTGTGAAAAATCAGAAAAGGTTCCACTGCCATGAGGGCCTGTAATTCAGATACCCTTCTAGCAAAAGTAACAGCCAATAAAAAAGCAGTCTTCCAAGACAACAACTTCAATTCAGCTGTAGCTGCAGGTTCAAAAGGAGGCAGAGTCAGCTTTTCCAAAACAAAATTAAGATCCCAGGTAGGAGTAGGAGCCCTCCGGGGTCTTATATTCTTTGCCCTCTAAGAAACTGTTTAACCAATGGATGTGAAAATAAAGGAGGGTCACAATCATAGTGAGCAGAAATAGCTGCAGCATGCACTTTTACAGAAGAGAAGGACAAACCCTTGTCCAATAAAATAGTCAAATATTGCAATGTACAACTCAAATTAGGCAATTTGACATCAAAGCCTTTAGCTGAACTCCAAAGAAAAATCTCTTCCATTTATCAGCATAAACTTTTCGAGTACTAGGACGCCTGGCTTCCAAAATAACATCCAAAACTTGTTGAGGGAGCTGAAGGCCCTCCTTCTCTAAAACAGAATGCGCCAGGCTGTCAGGTGTAGGGATTGCACCCTGACATTGAGAAAATGATTGTTTTCCTGAGACAATAAGTGAGGAATCTGTGGTAATGGCCAAGGTGTTCCATGAATTAGGCTCCTCAACAGAGGGTACCAATGCTGGGCCAATCCGGTGCTATAAGGATCATGCAAGGTTTGTCCCTCCTGACTTTCAACAGCACCTTTGGAAGAAGAGGCAAAGGAGGAAAAAAGGTTGCTCCAACTGAAGGATAGTGCATCTATTTTCCAGGCTTTTGGATGAAACAGCCTTGTGCAAAACAGTGGCAGTTGGAAATTCAGAAGAGAAGCGAACAGATCTATGTCTGGAGTTCCCCAAGCCATGGTCAACTGAAGAAATACCTGAGGGTCCAATTTCCATTCGTGAGGATCCACAATCTGTCTGCTCAGAACATCTGCTAAAGAATTTTGTGCTCCTGGCAGAAACTGTAAGAGTGATGTGCAGATTCAAAGCAGTTTCCCATAACAGCATTGCTTGTCTGCAAAGAGGGTAAGAATGAGTTCCCCCCTGCTTGTTGATGTACCACATGACAGTTGTGTTGTCTGTTCGAATCAACACCAGTCCTGGTTGAAGTAGGCTCTTGAATCCTTCCAAAGCAAATTGAACTGCCAGCATCTCTTTCATGTTGATATGCAAGTGAAGTAGCTCTGGGGGCCAAAGGTCTTGAATCCATTTTCCTCTGAAATGAGCTCCCCAGGCTGACTCCGAGGCATCTGTCGTCAATATCTGACTTGCCTCTGGTTGGGTCACAGAGAGCCCCTTGTTTAGGTGACATTCCTGAGCCCACCACAGAAATTCTTTCTGAATGCAAGGTAGAATCCGAATGACAGTGTCCAAATCGTGGCTGTGTTGAGTCCAAACGCTTTTGAGATACCATTGTAGCTTCCTCATATGCAGTTTGGCATTGGGAAGTACTAGAATGCAAGATGCCATGAACCCCAAGGCTTGAAGGACTGTCCTTGCAGTCAGCCTGGACATTACTGATAGCTGTTGGAAGTATAGGTGAAGATTTCTTTGTTTGTCCGGGGTAAGAAATGCCATCTGAGCAGCTGTATTCAGTCTTACACCCAAAAAACACTCTTATGAGGGTACTAGACTGGACTTTATTTCGTTCACAGAATACCTCTAGGCATCTTAAAACTGTCATTACATACTGCAGATGTTGAAGAAGTTCGTGCTTGCCTTGAGCCAGAATCAAACAGTCGTCCAGATAAGGATAAATTCGAATTCCTGTTAGTCTGAGAAAAGCTATTACTGGAGCCAGGACTTTTGTGAATACCCTTAGACAAGCCAAAGGGCAATGCAGAGAACTGATAATGCAAATTCCCATTCCGAAATCTCAGGAATTTTCTGCAACTGGGCCTGATAGGAATGTGAAGATAGGCCTCTTTGAGATCCAGAGTCACCATCCAGTGATCTTTGCCCAGCATAGGTAACAGCTGTTGCAGTGTTAACATCTTGAATTTTGGAATTTCCAGAAAGGTGTTTAGAATGGACAAATCCAGAATTGGTCTCCAAGTATTTCCTTTCTTTGGCACTAAGAAAAGACGGAATAAAACCCTGTGCCTCTTTCTGCAGAAGGTACTTCCTGTATTGCTCCCAACTGAAGCAGAGAAGAAATTTGTGCCTGTGCTTCCAGTCTTTGCTGATGAGGCACATCCGGCATACCTTTGAAAGGAGGGAATGTGAAAATAAAATTTGTAGCCTCGATTTATTATGTCCAATACCCATTTGTCTTGGGTAACCAAATGCCAATTCCTTTTGAAAAGTCCCAGTTTTCCTCCTAGAGAAGCTGCCAGCAAGGCAGAGTCCGGCAGCTGAAGACACAGGTCATTGGGTCTGTTTCCGAAAGGACTGACCCCTGCCCTCCCCAGCAGAAGGGGTAGAAGAACTCAAAGACCTAGAAGTAACAGGGCCCTGAGAGGAAGCCCTACCTCTGCCTCGCCTCGACCTGCCCCTAGATTGATAATCCGAAGAGGGGAAAGACCATCCCTTAGCAGACAAATTCCTACTGAACTTAGGGGGCTGAACCTGTAAAAAGTCCTTAACTGTCTGCATAGACTTAGCTTTTTCCTCCATTTTTTTCAAAACTGATTCTACTGGAGGGCCAAAAAGAACATCAGATTGCAGAGAAGCATCCATAATTCGAGCCTTAACATGCTCTGACAAGGTCTGATCTTTAAGCCAGGCATGCCTGCGCACAACTGAACTAGTAGCAGCCACCCTGGAAGAAGCCTGTAAAGCATCAAAACCACACTGCAAAGAATGCTTACCAACTTGGTCTGAAGCATGCACCAAATCCTGAAGCTCCTTACATTCAGTACCTTCAGCTAAAGCATCTACTTTACATTTCAATTGGCCCAGCAAATAATTTTGATACCTGAGCATATGAAACTGACAATTTAAAGCTCTCATAGCCAAAGTAGAAGAGGTATACAATTTTTTACCCCACCTATCCAGGGCCCTAGCATCCTTGTCCAGAGGAACTGGATTCCTAACCACAGAAGCCCTAACACCTTTGGGGCCTTGAGTAATAGTTTCCGGATCAGCCCTAGGACTCATATAAGTACTTGTGAGCTTCTGGAACCCTGTAGTATCTATCTGGTTTAACCGGGGCAGGAGGCAGAGAATCTGGGTTAAGGGCAGCCTCAGAAAATACATCCTGAACAACATCCAGTACAGGGGAAAAAGGGCCTATGCTGAGGCAAAACAAGAATTCTCTTAGCCTTTACGAGAATCAGAATAATCCTGGCCTCCCATTTGAAATGTTCCCTCATGGAATGCAAAGTCTCAGAGAAAGAAAAATCTTCTGGAGGGGGGAGTAGTGTCCTCAGCCTCCGAATCAGAATAGGGAGGAAATCCTGAAGTTCTTCTACAGAGGAGTCTGACTCATTGGAAGACTGAACCAAACCCTCCAACTCTGTCTCTACCCTGGGCCTCTTAGCAGGGGGCTTAGAACCCCTAATTAAAGTAATCAAATCTTCAGCCATCTTTAACATGTGCTTCCTAGGAGCTGGACCCTGGGGACTAGCACCAGCAGGGGCAGACTTAGACTTAGAAAGGGCTTTGCTTTGAGAAGGAGGAGGCCTAACTACCCTATGAGGGAGGGAACCACTGACATCAGAGAAGCACCCTCAGCCTGGCCTAACACAGGAGAAGCCACTTCCTGTAGTAACAAAGGCTCCCCTTGAGACTCAGGTAAACTTTCAGAAGGAGCCGCTGAAGTAGTCAGTGGTTCTACAGAACCGCATCCGGACTCATCCTGTTTGGACCTTTGCGTTTCTTAGAAGAACCAGTCGTCGGAGAATCCAATGGCATGTTGTAATTACAACGTTTACCAAACACCAGCCTAGCACAGTCCAACCAACATTAATAGTACGCTTGTTAAAAGTAGCACAAAAGCGACACCCAACAACGTCGTGCTCAGGCCCCAAACAAGGAATGCAGAGTGAATGGTAATCCCTATGAGGAATCTGTTTCCCACAAGAAATACAGTTATTAACTTTTTCTGACATCCGTCAATACTGAGGCAAGAAAAGACAAAAGTCCAACTTGGTTTCTGGTCTGAAACTCGAAACCGACAATTCCAGAGCACTTGCAAATGCTGCTTCTGCTAAGGACCACGCAGCAAGAAAGACTGAGGTTATGGCGTTGGTCATGAATACCCATATGTAAGGACTGCAGCAATGGGAGACGAAGAACATCTAGAAAAATTGTACACTTTAAAGTTACCACTTCGGTTCAACAACACAACTGGATCACTGGTTACCTGTTGAATTTGTAGTTCTCTTTTCTGCCCCTCATGTTGTACCTCCGTTGGTGGTTTTGGCCTCGGTTGAAAAAGAATTATTCAGTTCATTACCATTAAATTGGCCGTTACTGGTTCTATTGTTGACCGGGTGGCTTTCCGTGATATTGTCACTCCAATTACCTTCAAAGAAATCAAGATTGTTAACCCCTGGACCTACCCCTACGGGCAGCTTAACAACAGAATCGGTGTCCATGCTGTTATGGTTAACATTCTGAGTAATTGGGTGACCAAAAATATTTTTACCCTGAGAAGGTGGTGGTTTTGGGTAAGCCACCCCATTCTTATAGTCACTTATGTCTCTCCTTAACTTTTTTAATTTCACTTCAGCATTTTTAGTCAACTGTTGTTCAACTGAGGAAAACACCCTCTTATAGTCGTACTGGTACCTTACAAAATCAGGGCATGTTTTTATGGCCTGGTTCAACTCTGTTATATCTTTAGATAAGCAGTCTATGGTAACAGAATAATGCTTGCACATAGTATCCATTAGCTCAGTACCGTATTTGCTAAAAAGGTCCATCAACTCGTTGTAAAAGTCAGTCCCCGCTTCCAAACCTGAAGGGTACTGCCAAGACCGTAAACCCTTCAGAACTACACCTTGTTTTTTACATTCATCAAAATACTTGATTTCCAGTTGTAATTTCTTTAGCTTAAACATTTTTCGATCAATTTCTTGTAATTTAACTGCCAATGACTCACCTCCTTCAGCCGGGCATTCACCAAGCACATCGGTACTGTTACCTCCAAAAACCGGCTGTGCTATTAACCACTCAGAAACATTAGGAAGCCCAATAAGCCCTAAGGAGGACTAGGTTATAGTTTTAAAACATCCAACAAGTTCGCCAGTGCTATTAATCCCAGCAGGAATGTTGCTAGACAATGTGTTAGATCCGTTTAATCCCACTCCACAACTTACGCTGTTTTGAGAACTCAAACCATTTGAAAGCCCTCTTGTAGTGTTCAAAGCTGCAGGGACTTTCAGTCTTACTACAGCACCTGGTTGAGATAAATTGTCCATGCACAAAGATAGTGTCTCAAGCCTTTCATTCATAAGGTGCAGTAATTGGGTCAGGTTACCAATGCCATTTATACCAGCAACCGAATTTGTTGATGACTGGACCAGAAACTCCATGGAAGTGTCCAAGCTGTTATCGGAAGCCATGATGCCAAAAACTTGTAAACCCAGAAAAACGACAAAGAAACTTGAGAAAATGAAACAAAACATAGGCTCCGATCTAACTTGAACCACTCACTGCAGTTTATTGTAAAGCACTTTTCTTCAACACTAATGGAAAACTTCTTCAGACAACAAGGTACAACAAAGCACTCCTTTTAAAACTAAAAGGGCGGAAACATTAACAATCAACTCATTACCCTAATTACTCAAAGAATCAATCAATTAGAAAACATAAAAATCCTGTTACAGACTTGACAACAAAAATTCTTAATAGAAAATGTTAAACCAAAATTATACTTTTCATACTAAAGCAGCAATCTTATTAAAAATAACAATAATGAATAAATAAATAGGTAAACAAGTAAACACTTTAAAATGGACATTGTGTTCCTGTGCAAAACAAGGCGAAAATTACAAAACAACTGTAACTGCCTAAAAGACTGTGTGTGTGTCGAAGAAAAGGTGAAGAGAAAGTGTCCACCTAAACATCTTGACAAAAAAATGTATATGTGTTTGTATGTGTATGTTAAATGTATAAGAAACTGTTAGTAGGTATAATACATTACGATACACATTTCAACTAACGTAGATGACTAACAAGATAAACAGTATTGTTAAGAACAATTAAAACAGTATTGTTAAAAACGATTTTCTTATTAAAAAAACAAGTCACCTAAGTAAACTTCTTAACTTAAGGATGTATGCTAAAGAGGTGACTTAATTTAAGCCAGGTAGAGTATATGAATACAGTTACAGCTGTTTTGTAATTTTTGCCTTGTTTTGCACAGGAACACAATGCCCATTTTAAAGTGTTTACTTATTTGCTTATTTATATATTCATTATTGTTATATACATTAGTATATATGAGTATTTTTAATAAGATTGCTGCTTTAGTAAGAAAAGTATAATTTTGGTTTAACATTTTCTATTCAGAATTTTTGTTGAGTGTCAAGTCTGTAACAGGATTTTTATGTTTTCTAATTGATTGATTCTTTGAGTAATTAGGGTAATGAGTTGATTGTTAATGTTTCCACCCGTTTAGTTTTAAAAGGAGTGCTTTGTTGTACGTTGTTGTCTGAAGATGTTTTCCATTAGTGTTGATGAAAAGCACTTTACAATAAACTGTAGTGAGTGGTTCAAGTTAGATCAGAGCCTGTGTTCTGTTTCATTTTCTCAAGTTTCTTTGTCATTTTTCTAGAGCTACATACAATAACACTAGATGCTTAAAGATGATATGAGACTGAGTTGGCAGTTAGTGTAGGCTGAGCAGAACAAGAATTATATGGTGGTAACCAGACGTATCAGTAAGTAGACTTCCAAGATGGGTGCACATTGAATAACAGCTTAACTCTAGCTCTCTCAGTGTGAAAACAGAAACTCAACAGAGAATGTCAGTAGACTTTTGTGTTTATGGGTAATTTTCTGTAACTGGCTAATACATGTACTTCCTGGATGCTAGGAAAAAAGAAATACAGAGCACCTGGAAAAAAAAATCAGCTAAAAAAGTGAGGAAGAAATGCTGACTGAGGAAAGTTCTGCAACTGTTCAGCAAAAAGCAATGTAACCTCCAGACATGACTTCCAGTAACCTACATGAAGATAAGACAACTACACACAGACCTGGTTAAAATCAAGCGAAACAGTGATGGAGTATATCAACACAAATAACAAAAGCAAGAAATCCAAGCAGGCAAAGGACACGCACGGCATAAAACCAAACAATTTACTTAGTAAAAGACATGTAAGCGCTTTCACGTAGTACTCCTATGCTTCATCAGACCTAAAATTCTGTCACAAGCCTAAACATTTTAAACACTGTTAAACCAATCACTGCTAGCAACCTTTTCCCTCCATTTAAGTAATTAGTGAAAACCAAGTGATTTAAATTAACCTAACACGTTTGCAAAATAAATACATTTTAGTATATTCCAACCACTGCTTATATAACAGATTTCAGATATAATAAATAAAGCACATTGTACACATAGTTAAACAGTATAATATGCATCATACATAAACCATTTTATCATGCTGTTGCAAATATACTGATGTTTTGGAAATTTTAATACAGAAGTGCATCAACAAAAGCTAAAGTATTAATAAATAAAATTAATAATGATGCGGTACCTCTTATTAACCAGTTTATTAAGTCTGTGATTTTATCCAAGACAATATACCATATGGTTGGAAATATATAAACCTTAAATCATTTGACAATCTAAAAAATATATATAAACGGGTTCACTTCAGTTTATCGAGGTTCCGAAATCTCGAAACTCATATGGTGGAAACCATATGATTGAGTTTTCAGAAACTCGAACATCTGAAGGGGGGGTTAAATAAAGTGTGTGAGTGTTTTAGGTGAGGGATTCTGTAGGGGGGCAAGCCCTCTGCACTCCTGCATCTTAAGTATACTAACTCAGAGACTGAGCTACATCGGGGAACAGGAAAATCTCTTGTTCCGCATTGTCTGCAAAGCGCAGAACGGGAGATTTCCCTTTTCCCCACTGTAGCGCGATCACGGAGTTAGTATATTTAAGTAGGGGTGCAGGGGGGCTTGCCCCCAGCAAAAACATCTTTAACTGTGTTTTTTTTTCACTTCTGATGTTCGAGTTCCTGAAATCATGAACATATGGCCTTGATCATATGAGTTTTGAGATTTCGGATATTTGATCATCTGAAGTGAATCCATATAAACATATACATTTTGCATGCAAAAAATCCATTGTGCAAACCATATTCTTTTTCCATAACCTATTGTTAACAAAGACCACTTTTGTCTTTCTAGACTTGTTCAAGTCTGTGTACAAGTACCCTAAAATCTATCTAGAAAAAAGTATTGTTATTACACATCACTTAAAATAAAGTGGAAAAAAGAATAAGAAAAAGAAAAAAAAAGTATGATAGAAACAAAATATAAACTTATATTAAAAATTATTTACCAGAGTATTTAAAACCACCCGGAAGAATAAAATAAAATAAAATTAGTCATGTAAACAATGTGGCAAATGTCTAAGTTCAAGTACACTTTTAAGTAAACAGTAGTAGTTTAGTCCAGGCTTCCTGAAAGAGTTCCACTTTAATTGCCATATGAGTTCACATTTTATCAGCGTATTCAGGATGTCTACTTCAAGATCACCCATGTCTATGCAATCCAGTATCTGGAACTTAAAACCTGTGCGCCTTTTATGCAGAGCAAGGTGTTTGGCTAGTGCATTATTTTTGCATCCAGAGCAGATTTCTGCTAGATGACGTGAAATCCTACACTTAAGTTTATTTACAGTCTTGCCCACATACAATGCATCACATTCATTGCACTATACCCTGTAAATTACTTTTGTAGAGTTATGCTCACCTCCTGCACTGGTCTTAATGATTTTCTTTAAATAAGGGCAACAAAACTATCACCTTGCTGTATAAATATACAAAATGTAAAATTAGCTTCACATCTTTTAGTGTTTCTCTTATATAGTCTAGGTTTGAATTCAACAAAACTTCTAATGTTCCTGGCCTTCCTGTAAACAAAGGATGGGACCTCACCTAAGATGTTAATCAGATAAGGGTTTCCTCTGACAATGGCCCAGTTACTTAGTAATCCTGTATAACATTCAAATTATATTTTTTATTATTTGTCTGACTTAGGATGAGTTTAAGTTTGCTACTTTTACTACATTATCTGATCTTATTAATATACAGTGATTTTATATATATAGATATATATATATATATATATATTTATAGATATATATATATATAGATATATATATGCGGTAGCGTTGTCGCCTCACAATAAGACGTTGTCCTGTTTGATTCTCAGCTAAAGCGTCTTCTGTGTGGAGACATGCATGAATGGGTGTACCTTCATTGAAGGTTGTGCATCAGAGCTGGCAACTCGGCATGTAAAAATCTACTGCCAATCATTAGCGGACCGGAGTTCCGCTGTGGCGACCCCTAACCGGGAAAAGCTGAAAGATACAACATATGTATATATATATATATATATATATATATATATATATATATATATATATATATGTGTGTGTGTGTGAATTGAAAATCTTCCAGACAGAGATGTTTCTTACACTGTTTTGTTTTTGGACCCACTATACTTGTTTAGTAGGTTGTTTGAGACTTTGGGGATACCACAGAGATTACTTGTTTTTTTATATGGGATTACAATGCAATAATTATATTTGTGAGATATGAGAAAAAAACAGAACCCAGCAATCCGTTCCAAGACAAGGGCTCCAAAATTCCACATTCATTTGAAAATTGTTGTAAAAGTTGCCAAAAAAACAAGCTATTCAACATAAAAATGAACTACCACACTCAAAAGAACTAAAATTAAAAAAATATTTTTTATTTTTTAAACTATTCAACATCACACTGAATGCTCAACAGTGTTATGCTGAATAGTTTGTTTTCTGGCAAGTTTTACAACAGTTTTCAAAATAAATGTGGAATTTTGGAGCCCTTGTGTTGGAAATGACTGCTGGATGCTGTTTTTTCTTGAATTTATTGTGTATTCAGTGCTTGGGCTTTTTTTGTGGGATATTTGTAAGAAATGATAGTACAAGAAAATCTGGAAATAATTGACTTTTCAGAATTTGCTGGACTTGTAGTGAACTCTAAAGTATATGCCCTACTTGTCATTAATGCTCAGAATAATGCTTTGAGGAGGGGAAGAGATGGGAGAAAGTTAACTGTAAGTAAAGAAAACAAACATTTTTTTTCTTAATAGTACTATTTTAGTGGTGTATGGTTTTCTTTGCATGCTATAAAGTAAAGTTTTCTCAGTTATGTTTAAGTATAACAGGCACTGTAAATAGGTACTGTTATTTTTTTTTCTTTCTTTCTCCTTGTTCAGTTTCAAGAAACATATGCATTGCAATGTAAAAAAAAGCCTGGTTAAAAGTGCATGACAAAAGAAATATTTGTGTGCTTTTTCTCATTCTTGCATGGTGAAATGACTGGATTGAGAACCATAGCTTGATTTGGTAACAAGTTTTAAAATAAAGCAAGTAAATGAAAAAGAATACTGATTATTATGAAGCTTTTTTTCCTACCAAATGAATGTATGCTTAGTAGTAATTCTGTATCTGGCCCTCATAGCTCAATGGAAACAATGTGATAAAGAGAAACTGACTATCTGGTTTTCATGTCTCCATGGCGACAATCTGATAATGACAAATTGGCTGTCTGGTTCTCATGTCTCCATGGAGACAGTCTGATAATGACAAATTGGCTGTCTGGTTCTCATGTCTCCATGGAGACAATAAAATAAAGACAAATTTGTTACAGTCTGGTAGAAAGTGAATGGTTGAGAAAAGAGAAATTAGCTAGGAGATAATGTTCTCTAAAAGCATTCAGGGTTTTCCCAGCTGGGAGTGCTATAAAGTTAAGACAAAACAAGTTAGCACTTAGAAGAAGCACAGGATGCACTATGCATTATTGCATGGATAACCTTTCTTTTAGGTTAACTCATGTCTGAGTGTGTGGCTGTCAATTTGGGACATTTGTTCCTGTAATGATGTGAGGTACTGCCAGCCATGCTAAAAGTAGGGCAGTGAATGTGTAACATATACCAGCAAAGCTAGCTGGAATTTTGTAAAGAATTATATGTCATTTGTATATCAAACTGATTTGTACAGATGTTTGTGTTGAAAATGTATTTGTAAAGCTGCTTGTGTTAAAATGTACCAACAGTGTATCTTGCTGGACAGATAAAGAAATATACATGCATTATTGTAATTGTTTAAGTGCATATGTTTTAACAGAGGATACCAGAAGAGAAGAGGTAAATCAAAATCCACCTAACTTTGAAAATAGTTTGAAATTAGATTACCTGGCTTATGCCATAAAGATTGTATCGTACAGTTCTCAATGCAGCCAGAGACATAACATCTGTACTATTAAGGTTTCTGCATTGACTTTGGGGTGACCTAAATGCTACTCTGGAAGGATGGAGGTTTGAACTTGTTTTATAACTTCCAGGAGCTGCAGAAGATCTTAGCAAGTGTGTGTGTGTGTGTGTGTGTGTGTGTGTGTGTGTGTGTGTGTGTGTGTGTGTGTGTGTGTGTGTGTGAGAAAGACACATATATGCTACACCCTGACAGCTTCTAGCCAAGGGGGGTAAACATGGAAACCAGAAGTCATATGACCAGCCGTATGTAATGACATTCTCTAATCCATCACTAAAAGATATTTTATTACTAGGTGAAACTGTAGTCTCATTGCAGTCTGTTTTTGGAACAGGACAAAGGGACCCTCACCTACTTCACATTGCCTTGCTCTAGTAGGTGAACCAGGGAATAGTATTTTTTTAGATCAGTCAGGAAAATTTAGTGAGATTAGTTAAGTACTGTTTTTTGTATCTGTGTGAATTTGTCTATGTTATTTTAATATTTCCTGTGACTGAAACTCAGGTGTTTACTGTAAATATATATTTAGTATTTTAATGTTATTTTCTTATTTATTATTAAATATATTTAAACATTTCATTGTGGCTGGTCTTTTAGAGAATATTTTATTCTCTGAGAGTACTTACATATATTTGGTGACAGTTCTGGCTGCTCCTGAAAGCCTTGTGGTTGGTTAAACTACCATTTGTATTAATATTAATTTCACTCAGTATAATTGGGTACCCTTAGAAGAGTCTTACAGTAGCTGGCTTTGGAGTGTCTGGTGGCTGTGTAACTATTTTATAGTCTGGGCAGAAGGGACGTAGCTAGTTAATCTGTGCCAGCCTTTCCCAGGGGTGTGTGTGCGTGCAAAAATCAAATCTCAAAGACTGTGTGTGTCAGCTGTATGTAGCAGGGACACAAAGCACTGCTTTCACACAGAGGGTGTTGGAGAACTTGACTTGGATACTCGGCTGAGGTCTCAACTCTATAGCTGTATCAGTGGGGAGTCTTACTGGGGACCTGGAGGGAGACCGATAGAGAAATCCAGACCCTAGAATGAGTTGTTTTCCCTGTGTGCTCTTACGGGAAATTTTGCTTGATGCAGAGAGCTGCATCTGGAAATACTGGGTGTATCCATTTTTGTTCCAAGAGTGAACATCCCCCTCTTGTGTCAGTGGTGAGGATTCAGGCTCCTTGATTACTGGCCCAGAGTGGGGACTTCACAGTTACTATTAAGAGGGTAAAACTTCAGTATTTGAAGACATACAAAGTTTTGTCTGTTAGTATTAAATTAATAGCTTTTTAAGGGGGTATTAGGGTCTTTTTTGAGGGCTTTCAGTAAAACAGAGTTTTGTAAGATTGTAATTTTGTAAGATAGGCTCAAATGGATACAAAAAACAACATATTAAAGTTCAACCTGCCAAACAGTGTATGCATGCAACAGAAGCTGAAACTAGACATTTAACAAAAGAGGTGTAATACATAAAAGGTGGGAATAATAATTTTTTAATACAATGATGCCTTCTGTAATGTTTTTAAATGTCAATAGTCTCACAGATAAATACAAAAAAGAAAGAACAGTGAACCATATTAAAAAATGTAGAGTGCAAATAGCTACGTTACAGGAAACGCTTGGAAAGAACTGAACATGTATATTTGATAAAGAAAGGTTTTCAGCATGGTTATTAAGCAGAATATCTGAGACAAAGGAAAAGAGGAGAACTTATATTAATTGCAAGAGGAACTGCAATATTAATAGAAGATAATAAAAAAGATAATGGCAGACTTGTAGTACTAAGGGTTTACTGGCAAGGGAGGAGGATTACACTGGCACATATTTATATTACATCTAAAACTGCTATAATGGAGCTGAAGAAAATTCTGTGAGAAATAATTAGCCTTCAGCAAGGAATATTACTTATAGGAGGGGACTGGAATTTGATTTGCAGCAGTGAAGATTTGCCTAGGGGCCCAGAAGGAAAAGTATAACAAAGCAGGGTAGATTTTTGGAGAGATATGTGAAAATATTTGGCATGAAAGATGTGAATTCAGTAACAGGAGTTTAAAGTGAATTTACATATTACTCCCAAGATAAAAAAAAAACAAAAAAAACTGGGTTAGGCGAGAAAGAAATTACATTTCACAGAAACATGTGCATTTAATTGAAGGTCTTGATACACACCCAATAACTATCTCAGATCGTGCACCAATAATAACTAAAATAAAAACACAAAAATGAGACCCATCTGTTGAAAAGAGAGGAATTTAAGGAATGGGTAGTGGAGATTATTCGGGCGGCCATGGTAGTGCAGCGGTTAGCGCTGCCACATCACAGCAAGAGGTTCTCCAGTTCGATCCTCGGCTGGGGTGCCTTCTGTGTGGAGTCTGCGTGTCCTCCCTGTGGTCACATGGGTTTCCTCCGGGTGCTCCGGTTTCCTCCCACATCCTAAAGACATGCTGTAGATGGATTGGACACTCTAAACTGGCCCTAGGCGTGAGTGTGTGCGCCTTCCATGGAAGGTTGGGCGGTGAGCTGGCAACTCGACACTGTAAAACTCCACTGCCAATCATGAGCGGACAGGTGATCCTCTGTGGTGACCCCTAACTGGAAGAAGAAGTAGTAGTAGTGGAGATTATTCAGGAGATATAAGAGAGGACAGAAATTACTTCTGAAAATATAGCTAAGGAGTGGGATAAAATTAAGTTGGAGTTTAAAAATCGGGTGGAAATAAAAGAAAGGGAGCTATGGTTAAAGAAGTAACAATAATTTTTTAGAGGGACTGACAAATGTTAAGTATTGCAGAACAGGGGGAATCTCTCAGAAAAAAAGACTCAACTGCAGAATGCTAAGCAGAAAATAAAGGATTACCTCAGTAATAAACATGAGTTTAGAAAGACTGATGTTAAAAAAAACTTTTTTGCTAACACTAGAGCATAAAAACTTTTAGCACAATGACTCGGGCAACAGAAAGTGGAAAGGGTTGCTGCCAAGCTTAGGAAATGTATAACAAAGAGGGTAACAAGAGATCCTGTATAGGTAGCAGAAATATTTCAAAATTCTATGAAAGTCAGTATGAATCAGAGAATAAGAAAATCAAGAAAAGTTACAAATGGAAATGTTTATGGAAGGATTAAATATGCCAAGGTTAGAGGCAGATGAGGCTCAATTTCTAACAGGATAGGAGGAGAGGAGATAAAAATTGTGATGTATAATCAATCTTCAGGAAAATATCTCAGGAATAGATGGTATTCCTATGGAAGTTTGGAAGCTAGGAATAAAAAAAACTGATAAAAGTTCCGGAAAGCTTTGTTTAACAGTATTTTAACAGGAGGAGAAGTACCAACATCCTGGAAGAAAGCAGTGGTAGATGTAATAACTATAGTGGGTAAAGATCCATCAGATCAGCTTCATACAGGCCCTACTCAATACTAAACAATGATTATAAAAGTGTCCATGTCTATAATGGCTAAATGAATGGCAAAAAGTAATGCCAAAATTGATGGATATGGATCACTGTGGTTTTGTGGAGGTCAGGCAAACATTTGGCAATGTTAACAGAACACTCATGATCCTGAGGGAAGCAGAATCTAAGAAAATATCATTGCTGTTGGTGGGTCTCAATGCACAGAAAGCATTTGACATAGTAAGATGGCACTTTTTGAGCAGGGCAATGGAAGCATTTGCATTTCCTGAAAAAATGATAAGGTTGATTAGGAGGATATATGAGGGATCGGAGGCAATAATTCAAGTTGGTGGGGTCCTCTCTGATAATTTCTGCTTGAACAGAGGAACCACGTAGGAGTGTCCTCTTTCCCCTTTATTGTTTGTATTATATTTAGAGCCACTGGCAAAGAAAATAAGGAACTCAGAAATTCAAGGATATAATTGGTATGAAGTCAAGAAAAGCTGGCTCTATTTGCAGATGATATTATTTTATACCTGACAAAACCATAGAGAGACAAGACAGTGTTGTGGAACATTTTGAAACAGTTTCAAATATTTTCAGGATACTAAATTAAAGAAGTTAAAACAAAGGCAATGGTGGTAAATTATGTGCCCACAAATGAATTGGTTCAGCGATTTATGGGGACATGATAAAATAAAGTATGGATTAAAAATTACTCTGGTGTGGCAGCTAAGGATATGTAGTAAGAGACTAAACAAAAGTTAATACAAAAACTAAAAAAAATGGAATCTTTCTTACATGGATATGGATAGTAAGATACAAGCAGTTAGAATGTTTTTAGTCCCATTAGTCTTAAATACAGGTCAGGCATATTTTTATCAACCAAAGGAGAAGTTGTGGATAGCAATTAGTAAAGAGTTGAAGAATGTTATCTGGAATGGGAAGATGGCAAGAGTCAAGTGGGATAAACTGATTCTTCTAACAGAACAGGGTGGATTGGGATTACCCGATTTGAAGGGTTATTTCAGAGCTACACAGTTAAGGCTCCTATACATAGCACAAGCAGAAAACTATAATTCAAAGTGGAAAGGGGATGATGATGAAACATGAGGGAAGCTCAAGAAACAAGGAGAAGCTGGGATTTTGGATGCAGGCCTTTAAGGAGAATAACAATAATCATACAAAATATTATATCTATAAAGTAGCAGAAAGTATCCTAAGAACTAAGCCAATGCAAGAACAGAGAAGGGAGATTCTGCTGATAGGGATGACTGCAATTAGGGATCTAGACAGCAGGCAATAGGTGGCTGGAACTGATTGGAGAAAACTGGCAAAGGAACCAAGGTAATGGGAGCAAATAACTAAAGCGGGTAAGATGATAGAATGAGAAGACACAAAGAATTTATTTGGACTGTAGGTTAGAGATTGTCTTCCCTATTAAGGATTGACATCAAAGTATAGGCAAAGAGAAAAAAATAGGGGTCTCCTAAATGAAAGACCAGCACTGGTAGAGTTTTTAGTAGAATCTACAACAGAAGCTGCCATTAAAAAAAGGAATAATTAGTATAGCATGTAAAATATCGCATGATAACTATAAGAATCAATCAGAGGAGGTTAGAAAGGATTAGGAAGAGAGATTGGATAAGCAATTCACAAAGAAACAATGGAAAGTTATATGTATGCCTCCCAAATATGCAACAAAATTTAGAAGGTTTAGGATTATTGCTTGGAAACGTTTACATAGATATTTTTATATCCCAAGTAGACTCCAGAAAATTTTTCCTCAGGTAGACAGCAAATGTTGGAGGTGTGACTGGGAAGAAAGAGGTAAGTGGGAACATATTTTCTGGGAGTGCAGTGAGTTGGTAAACTTTATGGATTCCTTGTGGGATGAACTGTAAGAGATGTTGGGAGGGCAGACTGGTGTGATGAGGGGATTGCCTAGACGGGTAAGGCCTTGCTGTGTCTAATTATGATAGCTGCCAAAAAAAGCAATTACTAGAAAATGGAATCAAAATCTAAAGCAGCTATACTACAAGTAGTGAATATAGTAACAGAGAGAAAACCAATGGAACTATGATCTTAAGAAAAGGGTAGGAGCAAACTACATAGAAAAAATGGGAATTATTGGAACAATACATACAGGAGAGGAATGAAGTTTAAAGGAAGGCAGGACTTAAATGAGCTACATAATGTTTGAAAATGATTGGGTAGATTATAAGTGAAGTGATGTATAATGTTTGCAGCTGGGACTGTGTCAGTATGGTTTGTGATGTAAAATGCTTGCAATTAGGACTGTGTTGGTGTGGTTTGTTTTCATTTACATAAATGTATGATTGCCTATGTCATAAGTGATGGTTTAATACAGATGTTTCTTGTTTAAAAAAATAAAAGGCAAGAATTTAATAATTTATGTAATGTTGCTTAGGCTATAAGATATATAACAATATATGTGAAGTATAATGCTTGTAAACATGAAGTTGTCAATACAGTTGGATTACTTTTATATAAAATGTAAATTTGCCTATTTCACAAGTGATAATTCAATAAAAGTGTTTAAATAATAATAATAAAAAATAGTATCAATAAGTAAACTAGCTGCAGAATTCTGTATCAGCGTTAACAGGTCAATTTCAGTGTTAGGAAACCCTAGGTACAGGGAGATACAGTAATAAAGATTCAAAGAAACAGGATGGTTCAGTCTTCTGAAAGGAGGTATGTTTACTACAGGTGAGATTCTTTAGGTAGAAACATGAAAATCTGACAAAAGAGGACACTTGCTTCCTAACTGAGAGTCTGTTATCCAGTACCACAGGTTTCTCATCTTACCTACAAAACTCAAGTTCATTATGCCACAAATGGTGGCAAGTTATAAAAACAGGACAGTTTGAAACACTGACAGTAGTATGAATAGCCACAGTCACTGTACTGAGCCTGTTAAGATTCAGGTGATCATTAATTACACACTTGGACAAATTTGTTTGCATGTAAAGCTTTGCATACTTACGCCTACATAGCTGCAAGCTGTTAAACACAGTCAGGAAAAGACATTTTTTTAACCGGCTAACAAAAAAATGAAGTTATTTTGCCACAATTATTATATCGCTTCCTGTTACTGAAAGGCAACTAACAACACATTTAGAGATATTTTTTTTCATTTAGCAGTATTTTTAAATCTAAAACTAATTACTGTCAAAGAAAATTTCAAAACGCATGTAAATGAATTCTAATGTAGAACATGCTACAGAGCAATGTACGGGCTTTACATTGCAGTCTGAAAATCCTTTAAAAATAGCAAGTTACACATGTACCATATATTTGAAGGCTGACTGCTACTGTGACTTTGCTCTTTAACATAAAGCAATTTAATTCTATAGTACCCAAAGAAATCAAACTCTCACTTATTTAAATCTTTAACTGTTTAGATATATCTACTTCCTTCGAAAACTATTTAATTTTATAATGAGGGACCTGAAAATGTTAACTCTGTGAAATAAAGTTCCTCTTTCATCAGATTGTTTGAGTACCTTAGAGTCAAAAGGACCGAGCACAACTTATTTATCTAAGGCACAGTTCAAAATCTCAGATTTAACTCTGTTTGTGAACCTTTGGTTACATACTCAGGCATATCTCCTTAAGATAATAGCAGTGGCATTAGCCCTAAACACAGTATCTGCATAATCATATAGATTCTTTATTAAAAACAAAAAAACTATACAGACTCTTTAGAACATGTTTAGAGATCAAATGAACATTAAAAATAATAGGATTCAGAAAGGAATTACTCTCTGAAGGTAGAATAGAGTATTCCCTTAAAGTTTCAGCACAATATAACAAGCTTTCGTACATGTCCCTGGTAATTGAGAATTCTACAAAACAAAGTGAGTGAACAGAAAATTTTCCTCCCAAATTTATCCAACACCTTAGCTTCTTTGTGTCCTGCAGACTGGTTAGGATTCACCAAAAGCCTATTACCAGCTGACTCTAAGGCAGAAATAGCTGCAGGATCAGACCAAAGGTGAAAAAAACAAGTATTTGTTAGCCCAGGAAACTATAAAACATCTATCTGTATTTATAGGGATTGAAGACTGGGAAACAGGATTATTGCAGACAGCATTAAAGGCATCATCTAATGTTGTCAAAATAGGAGTAGCATGTGGGACCCCTACTTGTAATAACTCGTAGTCTCTCCTCATTTCACAAGGAACTTCCACTTGTTCCCAAAAAATACATAATTCAACCTGGAAAAAGAAAACTCCTCCAAGGGAGATGGGTTATATACTCTTTCTCCAGAATCTGAGTGATGGCCTTGGGAATCTATAGCAGAGGGAACGCTTTCTCTATGAATGTATGTCAGACTCTTCTGACTGACTAGTTTCAGGATTTTCTGTATTACAATAGTGCTCATTTAAGGATTTTTAAAATCCAGTAACAACTGCCTGCAGTAAACCTCTAGCTAAGGTATGAATATCATCTTTATGCACCATAAGTGTATCCTTAGATGAGCAGTGTTTAACATGTTGTTCCCTGTTCCTAGTTTAAGTATCCCTGGAAGAAAAACGACTGAGGATGGCTCTTTATATTGGGCAAGCAGTCTCCTTCTATGGCTCCCCAGAGAAGACTCTCCTAGAGCATCTCCCAGACCCAAGAAGGAGGATGTTTCTCCTGTGCCTTATCAGATACTGGAACAGCTGTTGAGGGCACGTCTGAGCCTTGGTTCATGATGGCAGAATAAATACCATCAAAGGAACATGGACAGAATAGCTGAGTAACAATTGGCCACTACAGGATCCCCCAAAAGTGGCTGTGAAACTGACTTAACCCACTGTGACTGCAAGGATTCAATTTTACTACATTTTATTCTGTTTAGATATAGTGGGAGAAGAACCAGCAGGACTGGAGTGAGTATCCATGCTGTAATGAAGGAAGGCTAAATCAGAAGGTAAATTGTAACAAAATGATCACAAATAACACACACACACACACACACACACACACACACACACACACACAGTCTCTCTCATACTTGCCTAAGCAGTTCCAGAACCAATGTAGATGCACAGTAATTCATTTCCCTGCACAGTCGCAAATGAAAACACACAACACTCAGGTAGTCAAGTACACATGTATTACAATCATTCATAGTTTTAACACTCTGTTTAGGTAAAACACAGATATCTAAACTCAAAAGGGCATCATGTCTGGTTTGGAAACTGGAATAGCTAAACAGGGCTAAAAGGACTACACCAAAGGAAACCAGAAAGTTAATGAGTAGTCTGATGAGTGATTGCAGCCACTACAGAGTCGACCATTATTAGCTTGAAGACCGAGTACACAGAGTCAGTAAGGGTTCTTTGGCAAGTTGTTTTTTTTTTCTTTCCAGGAAATACAGAAGTCAGACCAGCAGGAGGAGGGTAAGTATTCATGTTATCACCAAAGATGATGCTTCAGATGTGGTAGAAAATGCTGGAATGAGTCAGATGGAATGTAGGTGGTCAAATAGTTTGCACTTTCACACACGTCTCCAAAACACAGTATACATAAGCAATACACTAAATTCCTGTCAGAAAACCTTTCAAAGTAATATTAATCTGACAAAAAAAATGACAGGTAAGTTGTTACAGCATGAACACAAACACTGCATAACCCATGGTATTCCCTACTAAAACTTTTCATTAAATATTCAAACGTTTACGTAAGCAGTACATTTCATCACAAAATAAGCTCCCCTAATAAGCCAAAACCAAAAACAGTAGTCCCTGACAGGAAACTTCTTATATTAGATAAATACTGGATTTCTTAAATGCCAGAACCATTTCTAAAATAAGAAAACTTGTCAGAAAGAAGGTGAAGTGCTGGCTGCAGCTCTTGTGAAGCCCCTGAACTACTACTTCATGAGGAGGCAAGAAAGTACTGAAGATTTTCCTACCTCAGGGCTGACCGATCAGCAGTCAGAGTGGAAGGGAGGAGGAAGCCAGAGCTTTTGGAAGCAATTTAAATACAAGACAATGTTGCCACTGCTGCTACCAGGACTAAAAGGGTGCGCACATTTGTGTGATTTGCCACTGCTGCTGCTACCGGGACTAGAAGTGTGTGTGTGTGGGTGTAAGATTTGCCATTGGTACTACTGGGACAAGAAGGGTGGTGTGTGTTTTGCCACTGCTGCTACCAGAAATTTAAGCATACCTCTCATCCCCTTAGCACAAGAAATCTGGATGAAGCCTAAAATTATGGGGGAACAAAGGCCCAAAAATAGGGACACATTTCAAATATTACTTTTATAAGCTTGTGATAGCATGCATTTTCTTGATGATATTAAGTCTGAAAACTAAATACATGTCATTATTTAGTGAATTCAGTCCTCAGCAATTTTCCAAAAAAACAAAAATTTTACAAGCAACAGATAAAACATATGAGGAAAAATCTGGACAATTGAGAGGCATGACCAGAAGGGTAGGTGGATGTGTAAAATGCCCTGTTTAGGGATGGCAGGTTAGTTAACCTCCTCAGGCTTAAACCCTGTACCTTAGTTATAGGAAACAGCAGCCTGCATCCTCTACTCCAGTTACCAAACTACTACAGGAACTGAGTTCTGGTGCATTTTCAAGGAATTGGGAGCTTCAAGGGAAGATAAGTTTACTGCTGCTCATGCTAAATCTGTTTTGTGTGTGCAACGGTTTTGTTTAGCAAATGGTCATAGCAGTACTGGTAGCATACTTGCTTTTGATGAAGAAGGCTGTGGGTTCTACCACCACAGCATGTACATAGATTGCTGATACAGTGTTGTAGTTTGATAGGGACAGGGAGGTGGGAGGGATGCTGCAGTCCTGAGTGTATCCTCCTCTGGATGAGATGCCTGGTAATTATGAACCTGCTGTCACTTTGCTATCCATCCTCTATTCCAATATTACCAGCTTATCAATTTTTAACTATAACATAGGCAATTTACTCTTCAATGGCAGCAGGCAGTCAATTTGTAGATGATACACTAAAATATAAAGTTGTTTGCTAGCAACAATGTCTTCATTAGTTACAGATATATTTAGTGTGGAAATATTCAGGTTACTTTTACTCTTGCAATAGGTCTAGGGAGGCAAGAAATGCATGTGGAAGCAAGACAGAAAACAGTCTGGAATGAAGGCATCTTTAGAAAGGAGAGGTCTCGGACAGGTCTCTATGACCCATCTCTTCTGGGAAACGGAAACATCCTGAAGTAAAACCGTATTCCTCGTTGGAATTCTGGAATGAGTTTGATGGTTCCCTGATCCAATACATCCTGCAGGACCACAGAAAATGAGGAAGTTGGTCTGGATGAGGTTGAGGAAGACCTGTGAAGGGGGGAAGGATTTCCATGCCATAAATTAATTGTGATGGATAATAGAAAGTCTGAAGTAATTTTTTTGCCAGATACAGAGAGAGAGAGAGAGACACACACACACACAGGAATTTTGACAGACAGTGGAATATAGCTGAGAGCAGAGGCAGAAAATATGACATACTTAGGCAGATTTGTCCTGAAAAGGGGACTTTTTAGTCTTTGAAGTGTGGGTGGGTTTATCAGAAAAAAAGAATTTATGTACTCACCATAACGTTCCATGTGTGTTGTCCATTTCACCTTCATTCTGTACTGGTTGGGTTGGAACCAATCCTCTGTTCCGACTCAGCCTTTTACAAATGCTCGAGGTCTTCAACTAGCTCGTGGCATACATCCTATCCCATGATGCCCTAGGGAACTCCCCAGATCTTGTTTGCTGGTATACTAATATAAGCATATAAACATTTACTACTTTACCAGCCAAGAAGAGGGTCAGAGAATATAGTCACCAAATGAATCCTCTCGGTCCTCCAGGAGCTAAAGGCTGGGGAAGGAGGGTAGGATGTAAGAATGAAGGTGAGATGGACAACACACATGGAATGCTATGGTGAGTACATAACTTCTTTATGTGATGTTGTCCTATCTCACCTTCATTCTGTATGGGCTGGGACAGCATCCCTAGTACCATCTTTCTCGGGTGGCTCAAGGGAGAATATTCTTCAGAACAGTGGATCCCCACAAGAAGCCCTGTCCCTGGAGGCCAAACCAGCTTTGTAATGAGTAATAAAGGTATGAGGTCTTGCCCATGTTGCTGCAGCACAAATGGTATCAATTGGCAGTTTAGCCTGAAAGGCAGAAGAGGTAGAAATAGCTCTGGTAGAATGACCTCTTACTTTGTCAGGAAGTTGTTTGTTCTGGGATTTGTAGGTAAATGTAATACAATCTGACAGCCATCTGGGAGAGTGGTCTTAGAAACTGGAGCACCTTTTTTGCAGTCTGAGAATGACACAAACAACTGGTCAGTCATTCTAAAGTCCTTCGTTCTATGCACATAGAAATGTAATTGGCTATGTACATCTAGTTGATGTAGCATATATTCTGCCTTATTGCCATAATTAGGGAAGAAAACTGGTAAGACTATGGATTGGTTTAAGTTTGATTCTGAGCATACTTTTGGTAGAAAGGACAGATTTGTTCAAAGTGACACACTGTCCTTGTGGAATAGTATTGGGGGGGGGGGTTGATAGACAATGCTTGTAACTCCGAATCTCTCCTAGCTGAAGTGATAGCTATTAAGAAAATTGTCTTCCAGGTTAAGAACTTCATGTCACAGGATGATGCAGGCTCAAATGGGGGAAGAATCATATGGGATAACACTAAATTTAAGTTCCACAGTGCATTGATAGGCAAATGGTCCTTGTCATTCTGCCAAGTGCCTTGGATCGTCCATCACTTATAATGCCCCCCCCCCCCAATCTGGGAAGCATCTGTTGTCACTATGGCTGAAGGCTGTAGAAGAACAAAGGGTCGACCTAAAGTCACGAGTGGAATGAAGCCACCAACAAAGGTCTTTCCTACAAGATTCTGTTACTATGATTTGGTGGAACATGGGTACTTCCTGCATGGTCCACTGAGTGAATAGCAGCCACTGAAGAATTCTCATATGTAGCCTCTCTAGCAGAATTATGTTTATTGCTGCTGCCATGGTGCCTAGCACTTTTAGAACTGTTCTTGCTTGAACCTTCCTCTTGAAGAGAAGGGCTAAGACCTGATGTCAAAGGGCTTGAACTCTTTCTGGGGGAAGCTTTACCATCATTTTTGTGGAATCTAGGTCTCCTCCTATAAAAACAGTATGCTGAGGTGGCAATAAGGCAGATTTTTCATAATTTATTGTGATCTCTAAATGGGAGCAGAGTTTCAATGTGGTGTCTCTTGTTTGTATTAGTAGATGCTTGGTGGTGGCGGTTAGGAGCCAGGAAACACTCGGAATCCCCGACGTCTCAGGTGAACTGTATCTACTGCCATACATTTGGTGAACACTCTGGGGGCTGTAGTGAGACCAAATAGCAAAGTTCGAAACTGGTAATGACTGCTTCCCAGACGAAAGAGCAAATGACTCCTGGATCGCCTGTCCATTTTTATGTGGTAGTATGCATCCTGGAGGTCTACAGAGCACATCCAATTGTTTTTTCCCAGAAAAAGGAAGAATTGACTTCAGTGTTACCATCTGGAACTTTGACTTTTTTACTGCTTTGTTCAGTCTGCTGAGATCCAAAATGGGTCTCCAGTCCTCTGTTTTCTTTGGAACTAAAAAGAACCTTAAGTTAGTTCCGGATCCTATTTGGTCTGCGGGTACTATTTGGATGACTATTTTTTCTAGCAACATCTGTATTTCTAGTGTTGCCCATTTCCTGTGACTGGGTGGAACATCTGAAATGTTCTTTATGTATGGGGTGGGAAAAGAAAAGCGTACACCGTAACCTCTGGATACGATGTTTTGTACCCATTTGTCTTTTGTGATTTTTAGCCAGGCTTCTGGGTATAAAGATAAGCGACTCCTGACTGCTCCAGAGACGGACAGGCGGGCCTCCTTTCAGGAGCGCTGAAAAGGCTTGCCAAGGAAGAATTCCCTGTCACCTTGCTTTTGCGGACCCCCTCTGCTGCGTGGCCGGCATCTTCCATTATTGCTTCCCCCTCTGCCCCTGGGGGAAGGATCAACATGTGTGTCTTGAACTCTCTGGGATTTTCAAAACCACATTTTTCCTCCCTTTTGACCTTTTGGATAAGGCCTAGAAGGTAGGGAAAAAATAGACTTCTACGGCAGAGAGATTGTTTCTTACCTGTTCACACCTGGTTAGTGTGTCTGACTTTAGGCCTGAATAAGGATGAGCCATTGAAGGGAGAGTTAACAAAAGAAGACTTAAAAGGCTCCGCAAAGTTATACAAGTGCATCCAGGAATGCCTCCTTAGGGAAGTTCCTGAACCCGCTTGCCCTACTCGCTACATCAGCTGCATAGGAAATGAAGAGTTTACTACTGAATTCAAGGTGGAGAGCTGGGAGGAAACTATCTGATACCCCCGCAGCTACTGAACCCTGGAGAGCATCTCCTAGCTCCTTCAGGAGATCTCTCTGCAACTTGGTAAAATGTGTAAGATAATTCAAGGACCTGAGTGTAAAGGTCACTGAAGAAAAGGTGCACTTTCCATATCTGTCCATCATACAAGACTCTTTGTTCGGAAGATGGACGAAGGAGGACATCTCTGACAGTTCCTTCTTGGTGGCCGCCGTCACCACCATAGCATCTACTGGGACACCTTTCATAAGGAAAGTTTTATCAGTGGGGGATGTAATTAATTTATTTTGCCTTTGAGGGACAGGCTCCACCGAGTCTGGAGTCTCCCACATCTTTCGACAAACTAGGTCCATGAGCTCGCTGAAAGGTGGAGACACCCAAGTGGCGGAAGGGCGAGACCCAAAAGCCTTCAGGTAGACAGACTTCTCCTCAGAAGGGTTGAAGGGCTTCCAGCCACTTCTCGGCTTAAGTATTTCTAGGATGTCTGCAAAGGAGGCATCCTCAGAGGGTGACAGTGGAGACCCTTCTGATTCATCCAGGTCTATGTCAGATGTAATGAACTCCTCTGGAGAATCCAAATGCTTCCTCTTACACAGTCTCTTGTGAGGGACCTCTTCAGAAGGGTATTCTGGAGGGGTTTCAGAAGAGAGGGGTTCACCCAATGGGGCAACCTGAGGCCATGGGTCTCCACATCTGTGTGGATGCAGTTGTGCCTTTGGGGGAGGAATGACTGGGTCTGAGAGTGGAGCTGCCCATGGGGACAGCGCTCTCCTCATCATCTCAAAGGCCCCCCCGCCCATGATCCGAGGAAACTCCTGCCTCTGAAGAACTAGATGGCATCTCCAGAACCAAGGGGATGTAGGAGCCGAGCTCACACATGCCGAAGCCCCAAGGGGCAAGTTCGGATCTGACAAATGTCCAATCTGACTGTCCTCCCCAGACCTGACCGGAGAACATCGGCCCCTAGACTCGAGCTCAGCTGGGACCGAGGAAGTTGGAGCAGTAGTCAGGGCTGACGATCCTGGAACAGGTCTCGGCTCCATGCAGTCCAGCTCCGAATTCCAGAGTCGGGTCAGAGGAGGAATCGATGTTGACAGGGTAGGCTTAGTCAGTTCAAAAACCCTCTGGGTCAGCTCCGACAAAAGTTTGGCAAGTGCTGGTGTCCTCTAAAGTCTCTACACCACGCGATCCACATCCTCATATGAAAGGCTCCTGGAGGATCGAGAGGAAGGAGCAGGAGATCTTGAAACTTGCAACATGGGGATCTCAACATCGGAGAAACTGGTCCAATTTCGGGGACCAGTTCTGAGCTTGAAACACCAACGGTTCCGATACTGAAGGAGCTGAGGTGTATGCTTTCTGGGGCTCAACAGGTTTAGGGTCTGAGGAGGAAATGTCTGTTAACTTTTTTGTTGATTCCAAATGATGTTCTGATGATGTAGAAAAAGATCTTTTACCGGATTTCTCCAATTTTGAAGAAGGGAAAGAGATCTGTTTTGTAGGACTCTGACCTTCTCCTATGGCTTCTGAAAAGGAAGTCTTCAATAACCCCCTAAGAATCAACTTATTCTTCCTTTCAATAAGAACCCTTGCGGCTAAAAGAATGACAAATCACACAAGATTCTTGTAGATATACTGCTCCAAGGCAGTACACACACACACACACAGTATGACCATCAGTCATCGACATTTTCTGACTACACTTAGAACATTTTTTGAACCTAGAGGGTTTGGTATCTTTGGTCTGTTTTGACATCTTAATAGCCAACAAACAAAAATCACTAAATATATATATATATATATATATATATATATATATATATATACACACTAAAACGAGCTAGCTTACTGGATGGAGGAAACACCAAAAAGTAACAGTTTTTTTTTTTTTTTTTTTTAAAGAAGCTTACTAAACAGAAATATATGTAAAGCACACACCAGGAAAAAACCCTCTAACTTAAACGAGGTAGCTTAAGTTATAGGACAATCCACCAAATAAAACAGTCAACCAACGCATTTAACAAGACTAATGCACACGGTAAGGGAAAAAGACCCTCTAATTTAAACAGGCCAAGCAGCCCTCTAACTTAAAAGAGCTAGCTTAATCAACAAAAAAGGACTATAAATAAAAAGCTCTTCACAAAAAGGGAAGAGCTTAAAGAGAATTATCAAATATGCACTCTATCTAAACCAGGCTATAGGTAGCCCTCTAAGTAAATATCGAAGTAGAAAAACAGACTAATTTAAACATCTCAAAACAACAAGCCTAAGAAAGTTACTCTGAATGCATGCTTAGGAAAGCCGGGATAGAGTAGATATATAGGCCTTGAAAGTAATGACGGCCAACACTCAAACAGCAAGAAAAAACTAACTCAGCCAAAGCTGTTAACCAATTTAACTAAGCTAAACTACTATTAAGTAATCCCAAAGAGTAAAAGCTACTAAATTTTAAGGAAAACACAACTGAAAGAAGTCACTTAGCCACAGCCAGTGTGAAGCACCCAATCTTGTTTAGTAGCAAACAAGATCTTGGGAGTTCCATAGGGCATCATGGGATAGAGTGTAAGCCAAGAGCTAGTTGAAGACATCGAGTTTTTGTAAAAGGCTGAGTCAGAACAGAGGATCGGTTCCATACTCAGCCAGTGCAGAATGAAGGCGCGATAGGACAACATCACATCAAGGGCTTTAGAATCCTTTTCCCTTTGGAAGGTAGATGAGGGTGCCTATGAACAAAGGCAGACTTAGAAAGATTGTTTTTTATGTCTCCATATTCTAGAGAAACTAACACTTGTGTAAGGTCATAAATAATTTTGTGTTTGTTTTAAAGAACAGGTCAGCAGCAGTACCAAAAAAGATTTTGGTTGTCCAAAGGAGCTTCTAGGAAGTTGGCCTTAATATCATCAGGTATGCCTGGAGACAAAGCCAGGAGTACATCCTCCTAACTGAACCTGAATTAGCAGCTCTAGAAGAGGCATCAGCTGCATTATAACTACATTATTAGACAGAGTGATGGGTTACCTCTGAAGTGAAGCTCAACAAGGAAAGGGGTAGCGGTCTTGCTTTTAGAGTCAGGAAGGTCTCACAAGATCCCCACCACCAAAATCAGACAAAAGTGCTAGAACATACATGGTCATATGTGTCAGATAATTTATGGCCCTGAAGGCTACAGCAGCCTGACTTCCTTTATCAGAAGGAAGAAGTTTGGAAGTGGATAAAAGTTTGGATGGCTTATCAGCAAAAAGAGAGACCATAGTAGGGTCTGAACAAGGGCACTTGTAAAGATACTTAAAGACCCCAGGCACCTAACAAAAGCAGTCTGCCTTCTTGGGGGCTGGGGGCTGTTATTCAGAAGGCAATGAAACAGCTGCAAACATATCCAACAAATCATCCAAAAAGTACAGTTTTGTACCTACCATAAATGTAGATGTTCGAGTGTATTCACTGCTGCAGTCATTACACTTGGGTTATCCTGCCATCAGGCGGTCCCGCAGTCAGCCAGAGTTCCAAAGTCTTGGTCTGGCATCAGTTGCTGTTGCTTCTTCCCTGACGTCAGTGTGCCAGGGGTATATAAGATGCAGCCGACGCCATTTTCTTCAGTTATTCTTGCCCCAGATGTCAGGTGCCCCTAAATAGGTAGGCAATACATATTGCTAATAAAACATGCATAAAAAGTAAAACCAAAACCTTCAGTTACCAGCAAATACACCATATAGGTAGTACAGGGTAGAAAGGTATAGATAAGTTCCAGCTAAGAAAGAGGGGATGGAGGGAGGGTAACCTGGACTGCAGCAGTGAATACACCTGAACATCTACATTTATGGTAGGTACAGAACTGTACTATGTTCATCGTGTTTCACTGCTGCAGTCATTACACGGGTTGAATCCCAAAGCTGAGGTAGGGTGGCTGGTTCTATAGAGGATTTGGGGTGGCTATGAGGCCCTGCAGCACTGCAGTGGTAAAGCCAGCTCTGGATTTAAAATAGAGAGGCAAGTGATAATGTTTGGTAAAGGTGTGCACTGAACTCCAAGTTGCAGCTTCCAGGATATCTTTGGTAGGTACTCCTCTAAGGTAGGCAGATGAAGCGGCTGTTGCCCTGGTGGAATGTGGCCTAATGTTGCTTGGTACAGTTTTCCCATGCTGTGTGTAGCAGAAACGGATACAGTGCCCAATCCACTTTGAAATGGTCTGCTTTGAAAAAGCCTTTCCCTGTGATCCTGCAGCATATGCTAAAAAACAATTGCTCAGTTTTCCTGAAAGCTTTTGTTTTGTCCAAGTAGAAACGTAGCTGTCTGTTTATGTCCAAAGAATGCAGAAGTCTCACCTCTTTATTCTGGGGATTTGGATAAAAAGTTGGCAAGTGAATAGTTTGGTTAAGAGCCACACTGGAGACCCCCTTTGGCATAAATGAAGGGTTTGTTCTTAAAGAAACTCTGTCTTGGTGAAAAATGATGTAAGGCTCCACTGCCATTAGTGCCTATAACTCTGAGACTCTTCGTGCTGAGGTTATTGCCAGAAGCAGAGCAGTTTTCCATGACACATATTTTAATTCTGCTGAATTGGCTGGCTCAAAAGGAGGCAAAGTTAGTTTTTCCAAGACAAAATTGAGGTCCCAAGTAGGTGTTGGTGCTCTCTGGGGCGGTCTTATGTTTTTAGCCCCTCTGAGGTACTGTTTTAGCAATGGATGAAAGAAAATAGGAGGATCTGTGTTGTAATGAGCTGAAATAGCAGAGGCATCGATCTTAATGGATGAAAAGGATAGGCCTTTGTCCAGCATCTCAGTTAAGTATTGTAATATCTGAGGAATATTTGGGACAAGAGGGTCAAAGCTTTGAGCCTGGTTCCGGGCACAGAATCTCTTCCATTTTTCTGAATAGGATTTCCTGGTGCTAGGCCTCCTGGCCTTCAAAATGACATCCATAACAGCTTTAGAGAGATGTGTTGTCCGCTTGACTAAGGAATCTGCCATGCAGCCAGGTTTAAGGATTTGAGCTGGCTGTGCAGGATCTGGTTGTTTTGAGTCAGAAGATGCAGAATTTGAGGTAAAATCCATGGTGGGCCTTGAGCCAAGTTCTTTAAGATTTGGTAACAGTGCTGGCTTGGCTAGTCTGGGGCAATCAGGATCATTTTTGGCTTTTCTTGTCTGGCTATTAGGAGTACCTTTGAAAGGAGAGGCAGTGGTGGGAAGGCATAAACTTTTAGGCTTTTCCAGCTGAACGAGACAGCATCCACTTTCCATGCTTGTGTGTGGTTAAGTCCTTGTGCAGAAATTCTGTAGTTGGCAATTCATTGGGGAGACAAAAAGATCTATGTCCGGGCTCCACCATTTTTGTGTTATCATGCTGAATACTTGTGGATTTAATTTCTACTCGTGAGGATCCATGATGCTTCTGCTTAAGTCGTCTGCCAGAGTATTTTTTCTTTCCTGGCAGGAATTGTGCTTGCAGATGAACTTGATAGGTTAGAGCTGTGTTCCGCAAGGTTATGGCTTGTCTGCAGAGGGGATAAGAATGAGTGCCCCCTTGCTTATGTACCACATAACTGTGATGTTGTCTGTCTTTAGTAATAGTTGTCCTGGATGCAGAAGGTCCTTGAAAGCTGTTAGGGCATTTTGTACAGCTAGCATGTCTTTTTGATTGATGTGAAGATGCATTTGGTCTGCGGCCCACTTGCCCTGAATACATTTTCCTGCCATGTGTGCTCCCCAGGCGTAATCCGATGCATCTGTTGTTAGTGTCTGCCTGGCTGTGGGAAGAGTGAAAGGCTGTCCCTTGTTGAGGTGACATGCCTGTGCCCACCATCGAAACTCCTGTTGTAGGCAGGGTATAAGTGGTATTACTGCTTCCAAACTGTGACAGTGTTGAGTCCAAACACTTTTTAGTTACCACTGTAATTTCCTCATATGCAGTCTGGCATATGGTATTAGTAGTATGCAGGATGCCATGAACCCCAAGGCCTGCAGAATTTTTCTTGTAGGGAGTTGGGTTTTTGTTGCCATCAATTGAAAGTACTGAGTCAGTTGACTTTGCTTGTCTGGTGTGAGATAAGCCATCTGGGCCGTTGTATTTAAGCTGGCACCCAGGAATATTATCTCTTGTGAGGGCACTAGTTTTGACTTCTTTTCGTTTACTGTGTACCCTAGGCAAATTAGCAATCTTTTTACAAACGCCAGATGCTTTAGAAGAATGTCCTTGCTCTCTGCTTGAATAAGGCAGTCGTCCAAGTATGGATATATTTGAATTCCTTTTTGTCTGAAAAATGCAATTACTGGTGCCAGGCATTTTGTGAAGACCCTGGGTGCGGTATATAAGCCAAAGGGCAGTGCAGAGAATTGGTAATGCATTGAACCAGCTATGAATCTGAGGTATCTTCTGCAATTTTGTCTGATAGGGACATGCAGGTATGCCTCTTTGAGGTCCAAAGTAACAAGCCAAGCCTTTTTGCCCAGCATGGGAAGAAGCTGCTGAAGAGTCAACATTTTGAATTTCGAAACATCCAGTATGGGTCTCCAGGCTTTGTCCTTTCTGGGGACCAGGAAAAGTCTTGAGTAAAATCTTTGTCCTTGTTCCTATTGTGGCACTTTTTGAATAGCTCTCATGTCCATGAGGGCTGTAATTTGGTTTTGTGCCTCTGCCCATTGATTTGGTGGCAGGTCTGGCATTCCTTTTAGCCTTGGTAGAGTGTGAAAGTGGAACCTGTAACCTTGAGACACAATATTCAGAACCCATTTGTCTTGGGTGATTATATGCCAATTTTGTGAAAAAAGTGCTAGTTTTCCCCCTAAGGGAGCTTCCAAAAGGTAAGTGCTTGGCATTTGAAGGGGGAAGTCATTGGGACGGTTTCCTATAAGGTTGTGACTTGTCTTCCCCTCCTTTTGGGGTTGAAGCACCCCACTGTCATGGTGTGTAAGAGCCTTGGGGCTGAGAACTGCCTCTTGGGCGTCTGTATCTGCCTCTTTGTGGTCTGTCTGACACTGGAAAGGACCAATTTTTGGAGGGCCAATTTCTACTAAATCGAGGTGGTTGTACCTGTAAGAAATCCTTCACTGTTTGCATAGATTTTGCCTTATCCTCCATTTTCTTTAATACCTCTTCTGACTTAACACCAAATAAAATATCCTGCTGTAAAGGAGCATCCAATAATTTTGCTTTAACATGATCAGGTAAACCTTGTTCTTTCAACCAAGCATGCCTTTGTATCACAGATCCTGTAACTGCTGCTCTACAAGAAGCCTCTAATGAATCAAAATCACATTGCAGAGTATGTTTTTCTACTTGCTCAGCTGCATGCAATAAGTCCTGCATTTCCTTATAGTCAGGATGTCCTGAACTTGTAAGCATTTTCTGTTTTAACAGAGACATTAAATATTGTTGGTATTTAAGCATGTGAAACTGGCAATTTAAAGCCCTCACTGCTAAAGTTGCAGAAGTGTAAACTTTCTTCCCCCATCTGTCTAATGCTCTAGAATCCCTGTCAGAGGGAACTGGATTTTTAGCTGTGGACGCCTTTACCCCTTTGGGACCCTGGGAAATAGTTTCTGGGTCAGCAACAGGGTTTTTATAAAGAAATTTGTGAGAGTCAGAGACTCTGTAGTACCTGTCTGGCTTGACTGGAGCAGGGGGCAAAGAACCAGGATTTAAACTGGATTCAGAGAACACATCATCCACAATATCTAACATTGGCGGAATAGCAAGGGGCCTGTGCTGAGGCAATAAAAGAAAGTCTCTGAGCCTTTTCTTGGATTCTGAGTAATCCTGGCCCTCCCAATGGAAATGCTCCCTCATGGTATGTAAAGTTTCCCCAAAAGAGTAATACTCAGGAGGAGAGGCTGAAGGAATTGATTATTCAGCATCAGAGTCCTCATAGGGGGTAAAGCGTATCCCTGGTCTGAAGAGGAATCAGAAGAAATGGAAACCTGGTCAGAGGAATCATAGTCTGTATCCTGCCTAGGCCTTTTATCTGGAGGGGGATGGGAACCCCTGATCGGAGTAATTAAGTCTTCGGCCATTTTAAGCATCTGTTTTTTAGGCATGGAGGCGTGTCCAGGAGAATGCTGTACTTGCTTCTTTGTCTTTAATGGAGTTTTAGACTTGGCTGTAGATTTAATGGTAAGTTGTGAAGGTCTGAAAACACCCTCAGAAGCCAATGCCTGCTCAGCGGCTCTGGACCCATCTGAGGGGTTATTTTCCATAGGCCCAACACCTTGAGTTTCCAGAGGCCTAGACATCTCCATGTGGGAGTCGGAAGCGGCCTGTGGCTCTGAGGTAGCGGGTGTCAGGGGCTGCGAAAGCGCCTCACTGAGAACCGGCGACTGGCCTAGAAGAGGCTTAATCGTCAGTTTTGGGCCTCGGATGCCTGTCCGTATCCTTGTCTTTACGTTTTTTGTGTATTCCGGTCATCAGTTGTTCTGACGTTATGGTATAATTGAACCTTCGGCCAAAGTAATGGCGAGCAAAGTCAAACCGACGTTTAATAGTGAGCTTGTTAAATCTAGCAGAAAACCGACAACTAGTGACGTTGTGGTCTGGGCCTAGGCATGGAATACAGTAAGAATGAAAATCCTTATGAGGTATTTGCTTCCCACAAGAAATACAATTATTAACTTTTATTGACATCGGTCTGAGGCAAGAAAAAGTTTCGACCTGCACTTGCGAACTGCTTTTGCTTCGGGCACCGCGCGGCAAGAAAGACTGAAGAAAATGGCGTCAGCTGCATCTTATATACCCCTGGCATACTGACATCAGGGAAGAAGCGACAGCAACCGACGCCGGACCAAGACTTTGGAACTCTGGCCGACTGCGGGACTGCCTGACGGCAGGATAACCCAAGTGTAATGACTGCAGCAGTGAAACACGAACATCAGAGGGAACAGCAGAAGGTTTAATAGATTCCATTGAGAACAGCTCATGATACCACTTTTTAATGTCAGAGACCTGGGAACAATCCCACTTAAAATGCTTCATCATGATTCCTCAGTGTCTCCTAATTTAGGGACATCTCCTCAAAGGGAGAATCAGGACTCAAGGAATCCTCTTCCACTGACCACAGTCTAACTGTGGAGTGATTTGTCAGTAATAGGCCAAGGATTCATCTCCTAAATCAAAATACCCTAGTCCTTTTGGCTGGAGTAAAAGACCAAGGAGAAGCAGTAACAGATGATCACTGAGGGGGCTTCAAGGCCACCAGAGCATTGAACAAACCCTAGGTAAAGGTCTGCTATTCTTCCTGGGGATCTTTAGCAATGGGAGGAATACATTTAGATTTTTGTTTCTTTTTTAACTGGACATCAGCTCTGGTCAACCTAGGGGGCCCAGAGTCATGCACAGACTCTATAAGGGTACAAGGAACTTCTTCTCTAACAAGAAAAGAATCTAGGGAATCACCCTAGGCCTTTCAGAAATGATCAGATATGGTTCCTCCTCAACATCCAAGGCATTTGTCTGCATAGCCTCAGAGGACGTGCAAGAACCTGGTACCATGCTGGACTCTGACAGATTCATAGCAGAGGAAATCAGCACTGCATGTTCTTTGTGGTCTTCATCCACTTCAGAAGAGACATCTGGTGGAGGCTGGACAGCAGCAGATTTAGATGGAGACATTTTGGTCTTTTTGAGAGATTGCTGACCCTTCGGCTGGGGTGCTTTCTGTGCAGAGTCTGCATGTCCTCCCTGTGGTCACGTAGGTTTCCTCCGGGTGCTCCGGTTTCCTCCCACATCCCAAAGACATGCAGTAGGTGGATTGGACACTAAAAATTGGCCCTAGGTGCGAGTGTGTGCTTTCTGTGGAAGGTTGGGCACCGGGCTGGCAACTTGACACCATAAAAACTCCACTGCCAATCATGAGCGGACAGATGATCCGCTGTGGCGACCCCTAACGGGGAAAAAGCCGAAAGAAGGAGGAGGAGGGTGGATAGATTCTGCTACAACACCCTGGGTCAAAAGTTTGAGATGTTGATTCTCAAGGTAGATGGACAACGAAGACAGATGGTTGTGAAGAGTTTATTTAACAAAGGCCTGACAAATGGTACACTGGATATGGTCACGTATTGCACCTAAGCAGAAGTGACACTTCTCGTGACAAGCTTTATGGGGAATCTTCCTCTCACATTAACAATCTTCCTTCCAGGATGACAAACTCTCAGTACACAAACAGAAAAAGGAAAATAAGGAACTCAACGGGGCACTTATCTGTAAAGAGGTTGAGACCAGTTCAGTGAAAAGCATTTAGATCAACTTTCAACCATGGCGTTTGGACTGACAGCAAATCTGTGGTACTGGGGATCATTTCATCTTGTACAACAGACAAAATGCAACAATACCATGTCATTTTATTCCTGTCACATTAGGAAGAAGGTCTGTGCATTTTTAAGTGCCTAAAAATTGTGGAAGTCTGCCAAGAGGCATGTTTACATCACGGCAGAAGAAAAACAAAAAACATTAACAAATCAAGGCAGGAAAATTGGTCAAACAAAATTTGTCCCTCTGAATCTTTATGTACTGCAGCACTTTCACAAGACCAACACCACTGCATTATCCACTGCGGAAAAGTCATTTGATACTTACTAGTCACTAAGAGCTGCCAAACATTACCAGTGAACATTACAGCACTTCACTTTCTTTAGCCTCCTATCTTTTCAAATGAATCTGTCATATAAGAATGCCAGCTTTCTGATAATCAGAATTCCCAAAAATGGAAATATGCTGCTAGCCCAGAATGTAATTCACTCGTTACACAACAAGCCCTATTCTCAACGCGCCATGCTGAAAGCAGAGATGCCAAGAGTGGTGAGAACTGTGTGTGTGGACTGCAGAGGGCAGGGCAAACAACTGTGAAGACACTGCTGTGGTGAGACCCAGCAGCAGAGCAGAAGAGAAAGCCAATCTTGTCCCCCTTTCTCAAGTAGTCATTATATCTATGAAAATGTGAAAAATATTCATTATTATACAACAGCTGTATTAAAATTCAAATTTTTGGAATATATTTGGCTATTTTTTCAAACAGTTATGAGACACTGCAATGTCCACCTAAAAGTGTAATTCAGTAAAATGGATTACATCCCAAATATCCACAAAAATGAACCTGCTACTATTACAGTAACCACAGCAAGCCTGCAAAACCACTTCTTTAAAACAGCATGATTTCTAATGTTGCTGTGAATAAACCGCAGAGAAATCAGACAACTCAGAGCAAATAATATGCAGTCTTGCATTGCAGCATATTATTTCAGAGAGCGAGAGAGACAAAAAAGTATAAACCAGATGCACATTACATTAGGTATCATAGGTGGGCAGAGTCGGTGGTTAGAGGATACCAGTCTACAAAGCAGCTGGGAGCCACCAAAGATACAACTGGATAATCTTCTTCTTTCAGCTTTTTCCCAGTTAGGGGTCGCCACAGCGGATCACCTGTCCGCTCATGATTGGTAGTGGAATTTTACAGTGTCGAGTTGTCAGCCCAGTGCCCAACCTTCCACAGAAGGCACACACATGCGCACACACACACCTAGGGCCAATTCAGAATGTCCAATCCACCTACAGCATGTCTTTGGGATGTGGAAGGAAACCCATACGACCACAGGGAGGACATGCAGACTCTGCACAGAAGGCACCCCAGCCAAGGATCGAACCGGAGAACCTCTTGCTGTGAGGCGGCAACGTTGACCGCTGCACCACCGTGGCCGCCCAAAGACACAACAGGAGATTACACTTCATAAGTTAAAAATGAAGTTTTATCAACTGCATAAAAGCAATAAACATTGCTCAACTATAGGGAATACTAACTTTACTAGTGGGGGAGTACCTTATCAGGCTTTGCCCTTAGGGGAGAAAACACTGTTGTGATCCAGCCCCACCCATAACAGAATGAAAGTTACTGCTTAATTATAGTATAATGGTTTAGAATGTTTTTCATCAGGAAGGGGTAAAGATCACTTGTAAATTATAATTAATGTACACATTTTGTATGAGTAGAAAACCTTTAGAAACTCAGAAGGTAGACATTCTATTTCCATTTAAAGTACTTAAAATAGACATTTGTGTTAAAGCAGGATGCTCCGTTTTCAATTAGGTGACTACATTATTGAAACTCTTTCACCTCATTTCACATATTTTTGTGGAGGAGACAGACTCAACTTGCTTCAAAATAGAGTTTCCTTCCTTGACGTGCCTGTATTTCACTGTTTTATCTAGCTACTACTTATCAAATACTGTATTTGCGTACTCATCCTAGACAGAGAGAGTTATGATAGGGTCTCCGATCGTAACCATATTATTATGTGGTTGAGACATGGAGGTGAATTTTGGCATCCATCTTGCGAACACAACAATGGGTTATGATCAATGAGACCCAATCTTAACCCTTTGTAGTGCATGGAGTTTTATCTATTCCATGAACTAGCTGATAGGGTAAAAAGCTGAAGTAGTTAAGTGGCTTTGAAAGCCATTAAAGCAGTTAGCAATTACTGTCACACAGACAGAAAGTAAGGAAAAAAATCAGAGACAATTTTTAAATACTGCCCTAATTTAAATAAGTAACTTACAGATTGATGTCTGTAAACTTACATGGACATAGTAAGAGAGATAGTCAGGGACTGTTGAGTGCGAAGGAATGTCCCTTCCCTTAAACTAGATTCTAACAGCGCTTATGGGGTTTGTGTGACATTTGTCATACAACTTTGAAGGAGCTGTTACAGTCAGGTCTCCCACTACAGAAATGCATAACAGATTTATCTTTTTTTCTGATTTTAGAAATTAACTATGATGCTCCATGCACTACAATACATTTATATTCAAAAATAAAGATACTTAAAACATACAAAATGTCTTATCTATAAATGCATAAAGTTTTAGTTGTAAAAAAAAAAAAAAAAAACTGTCATGATTTTTATCTGTTCAGTTACCATTTCCACAAGTCGACTGAAGTGTTTCCTGGCTGTCAGTTTTATTTCTTTTAAATAAGAACAGGTGGCATACAGCCAGAATTAATACTGTTTAAAATTGTCATGTGACAATTTAGCTACTCAGTTTATGAAATCATATGAAAGAAAAATATGTAGTCAAATAAGTATAGCAGTTCTACAAACAGAGTATACTGCAGTTTTCTCCTACACAAATTAATTTACAATTATCTTGCAAATATAGATAAAAATATAATGATATGTTTGATATGTTTACCATTACAAATGAAGGCAAGTAATAAATAACGGGTCTATGTCATTTAATCGACCGTCAAGATGTTCAAAGACTAGAAGTTCGAAAAATGAAAATGTCGAAGCCGCGGAAATACGAATTCTTTCCCAGGGAGAGAATTCAGCTGGCTGTTTCCACAGCTTCGACATTTTCTCTACTGTGGTGCGCAAGTTACGGATCGGGTTAAGGTAAGTGTGTGTGTGAGACAAAGGTTAGGTTGCTGGTAAGGTAAGTGTGCGATAGTGACGGACCTTAGGGTTAGGGTTAAGGTTACATAGATAGTTGTGTATGTAAGGTTTAGTGTAGATTTATTAGGTTTTTGGTGTGCTTGTTTTGTGTGTGTGTTTTTCAGAACAGCAAATTTTTTTCCCTGTGAAAAAATTCGTTGTTCTGAGGTTTCGATGTTGTCATATTTCAAACTTCCAAGTTCGAACATATGGTGTTCGAAATTTTGGAAGTTTGATTATATGACATAGACCCTAAATAACACTATAAAGTTGCCATGTCCTGCAGAGTTCAGGTACTATGTAGCCTCCATTTGTAGCTTTACTACCCAAAATGACATATCAATGCTCAAATTGAAGCCCCACACTAAGCCTTCCTAAACGCAAACCCAGCTAAGTTTCAAACAATTACTTGTTGGATAGAATTTTAAATGAAATGCAGGATCTAGTTAAGGCAAGAGCCATAACAACCAAGAACAATACATATTTGTTGTGACCAAGTTGCTAACACTGTTCACATTGCACAATTCCCTGCTTGTTTCCCAAAGAAAAAATTCCCTACAACTTGCTATGTTCCTTTTAACCACCGTTTAAAAGCTCAATAATTTAATGATTTATCCAATTTAATTTACGCTTCCCAACCACTCTGAACAATTGACGGTGCCACTGGAGATCATAACAGTAGCCCTAGTTAAGTCAAATAATAATTATGGAGCTTTCACTTTAAAGATGAGATTATTTTTAATTATTGAGTATAACACTGGAGGCACCACACTTATATAATTATGCTACTCATTAACTGGTTATTGAAAGCTGAAGTGTAATTTTAATGACACCTACCTATTTTTCCTAGCACACTTTATACTCAACAGTGTAGTCAAGAATAAATATGGGTTTTACAGCACATTCTTTGCAGCTGCAATGAAGCCATCAGGTGCAGAGTTGAATGCTGCTCATTTTCTCAACCTTTCTCAGTATTTTCATTAATAACAATGCTGTTCACTTAAGTGTATATAATGTCAGCCTTTGTCTGTGCAAGGAATTTACAGAAAAAAAAACGAGGGAGACAACAGCATATTCACGTATTTTTGAAACACAAAAAATTTATATGACACTGCAGGTGAACAATTCAGTCCTAAAGGTTGAAAATGGTGACCTAAATTTACATCACCACAGATAAACGAAAACGCATTTGTATTATATCAGGCAAAATAAATCCTTTTAATGCAGCAGTTTACACTGAAACACATACTGAAGGGATCTAAAGATGGCATCCACAGACCAGTCTTAACTCTCTCATCTTTTGACAATGTATTGGCCATGTCTCCCTACTGACATTTATTTTGCGTTTATTTACCGCAGTATACTGCAAGAAGGATCCTCATTTTGGAAGCAATTAGAAATGAATGTCTTTTCTCAATTTGCGATCCTAAATAAATAACAATAAAATTGATTAACATTAATACTGAGAGGCTACATCTGGCTTTTCAGTATCTTGCTGGGCTGAAGGCTGTGAATGGCAATGTGTCATGCTGTGTGCTAAGTAGTGACGATCATCAGTGCAAAATACCCTTCAACACTGGTATCAGAATGATTACAATATGCCAGGGGCTGCAGAGGGGCACAGCAGCACTACTGCTGATATGTCAATGTATATCAGACTGTACTGAAATTACCCACTTTTTAACTTTTGGGTTTATCAGTAGAAATAAGGAGTTACAAAAATTCCAGCACTGCCAAACATTAAGCATAATATTGCAAGACAGCACTGCATATCTTAATGAGAGCTCTGACCATTTGGGAAACCTAATAGCTATAATTAAGTCTGCTAGTAAATTCTGGTACAGAGTTTATAAGCAGCATGGCATTAAAGAGTTTTTAAAAAAGTCAGCTGTTAAAATTTCTGTACAACCTCCCCAATTCCATGGCAGCAAGTAGAATGCTATTCAGCTAGTGGCAAAATGTAACACATTTACATTTCTTTAGACAGTCATCCTTGTTTGCTAACATACAGCACAAACACACAGCTATAACAGTGGGGTAAACAGCAAATTTAACTTTAGTCATGTACATGTCATTCGACTTTTCTCCTTCACATTTAACCCTGGTAATAAAAACACTACATGTGTAAGTTCTTCAAAACGAGGAATTGATTTAGTCACTTATTTATGAGGAGGAATACATTCTGCTTTCCAGAGCTAACACACAGTCACCTGCTTCACAGTACTGCAAGCACCAAGCAGGTTACAGGAGACTGGTTTCTGTGCAACAGTCAACTTCGAAATTTTCAAAACTCTCCATCCCTATCCTGATTCTAGTTTGAGGTCAATGCGCTACACAAATCTAACATGGAGAGCATGCAAATGAAGATATTATATTATAAACACAAGCAGCAGATAATAAAAAAGCATGTATAGCTCATCAGATGAGGAACTGAAAGCACAACTGCAAGTTGTCAAAACTTTTTCAGATGATATAAGAATGTCATTTCGTCTTGATAAATGTGCAAAAGCAACCTTTAAAGCAGGAAAACTGCAGCACCAAGAAAACATCAGTTTTGGACAAGGATGTGATATAAAAGAACTTGAGCAAGAGGGAGTGTATAAATATTTGGGAATTGATGAAGGATCAACAATAAAGCATGAACAAATGTGAATAAACTTAGTAAGGAATACTTTAGAAGACTTAAATTAATCCAAAAAACAGTGCTGACATCTAGGAACAAAATCCAAGCTATAAAACCAATTTGCTCCTCCTGTCCTAACTTACAGTTGTGGAGTGAGACTGGCCCCAAAACATATTGGATAGATTAGACAGGAAAACAAGAACAATGCCTCATGCTCACCAAATGATTTACAAAAATCAGTGCATACCCAAAACTATATATTCCCAGTTCCGAAGGAGGTATGGGCCTCCTTGAAAATGATTACATGTACAGATCTGCAATCATGGGACTACAGATATATCTGCTAACCTCACAAGACCCAAACTTAGTGAAAGTTTTGAAACATGAGGAGAATAAATCTAAAATGACTTCCCTGCTTAGACTAGCAGAAGCATATCGGCGTCAATTAGGAATGGAAATCAAACCAGAAGTAGATAAAAATCAGGCAGCAACTGAATGTGCCAAAAAACAAAAGAAAGAATATATGGTGAAGAACCAGATTAGAAGGCAAGATATGTGGAAAATGCATAAATATAGTTGCAAATATAGAAAACTTCTGGAGGAACCTCATGTTGATCAGGAACAAATGCAGGAATGGTTAAGGAGAGGCGAATTCAAACCAAGAAATGAAAGGTTAATATTGGCAGCCCAGTTTACAAAGTCCATTGAACATGTGGGAGAAAAAGACAAATGTAGGTTTTGTAAAACTGAACTGGAAACAGTCACACACCTCATTCCTGGTTGTGACATACTAATGGCAGAACTGTATACAGAACGGCATAATAATGTGGCAAGATTGTTGCACCGGGGATTGTACAAACATTATGGTACTGCAGTGGCTGAAAAACACTGGAAACATGAGCCGCAAAACATCACAGAAAATAAAGTTTACATCAGATGGGATCATCCATTACCAACAATTCAAAAGACAGATGATAGAAAATCAGATACAGTGGCCCATGAAGAGAAGAAAAAACTAGCATTGATCATTGAAATCAACACATCCAGTGACTAAAGTGTCTTGCGTACAGAGAGAGACAAAGTCATAAAATATCATGATTTGCAGGAAGAAACGAAAGCAATGGGGAAGAAAGATACCCAGACAGTTTCAGTAGTAGTAGGAGCAACGGGTCTTATAAAAAAGAATCTACAATCATATTTAGATATGTCACCAATACATGTAACCCCATACGAATTGCAGGAGTCGTCACTACTGGGCACATTGCGGGTACTGCGAAGAGCACTTCTGGCTGACATCAAAGACTGAAACAATACTAACATCATGAACTTTAATCGTACTTTGACTTAAGAATGGGGTCCATTCCCGTCATAGTATTAGAAACCCAAAAGACTTACAGAAATTAAAAAAGACAGTCCTAATTACTGTGTTCATCCACTTTATTTATTTTGGCTTTTACTGACCTTCTGCAGTCTATCTCTTTCACTGATATTAATATGTTTATCCATCTCTATTAAATCAAGCAACTTTTCTCTTAGATCATTTTCTTCTAAACTAAGGGCACATTCTTTGTTCGCCATTTCCTGCGGGCATTCTATAGAAAGCTCCATAGCTTCTTCTTGTGCCATGTTCTCTTCAGTTTCACCCTGTGTCATCCGTTGTTCTTTCATATGAAAACTCAGCTGGCCTATCACTCCATGACATTGACTGTGTCAGAGTTCCCACAGTTTTCTCCTCTTTCCCTTGCTGTACAGCTCCAACTGAACCTTTGTACTGGTTTCCAGTGGGAGGCTCCAAAGTATCTTCATATGTCAACTGATTACATGCTTCCTGCTCCACTGGTTTCTCCTTAATTTGGGTTTCCATTGTTCTATTCTTTTGTGTTATCGGAGTTAAATTTTCTACACTAAATCCTTCACTTTGCAGGTACTACATAACCTCAGTTTCTTTTTCTTTAACCTCTCCATTACTAATCCACTTTTCTACTTTTCCTCTTTGTTTTCTTATTTTTTCTGTTGTAAAATTTTCCAAATCTGGATGTCTTTGCCTGTATTTCTCTTCAAATATCTTTGGTGCTGCTGTTTTCGTATTGATTAGTTTTGCTTTCTCCTCTGCATAAATATTGCACCATGTTAAATCTCTCTTTCTTTCCCATGTCCACATTTCTTCTTCAGTTGTCTTCTGCTCCTCTTGTTTCTCCTTACTTTGGGGACTAATTGTCCATCATGCTGTGATATGACCTGTGTTAGATTTCTACACTGAATCCTTCACTTCACAAATATTCCATAACTTCTGCTTCTATTTTTTTAACTTCTACTTGATTAATCTTCTGTTCTACATTCTCTTTTTGTGATCTTAGCTTTTTTTATTGTGAAATTTTCCATATCTGGATGCCTTTGCCTACATTTCTCTTTGAACATCTTTGGATTCTACACTGTCATTATTTTCTAGTCCTGGTACCGGTTTGTCTTCAAGGACTAGGTACTTTTTTATCCTGGGACTTGTGCACCCAGCTATCTTCTTTTTTATTTTAACCGACTTCTGTCCATGACAATGTGCTATATAAAATACAGTCTACATATCAATGTCATCTTGGTGAGATTTTGGGAAAAACAGGGTCCACCTTGTAAAGGTACTCACACCAAGACTTGAGGATTAATTCAGTTCCAGCAATACTTCTCTCCTTCTCCTGATTTTATCATCTCTCCATTCAGACATGTGTTTCATCATTTCTTATACAACCTACTCTGTATGTGAACATCAAATCATGAAGCTAACCTTTATCGATATGTCAATAAAGCTAGAGGGAACAGCAAACTAGTCTCCTCCTTATTTCTAGACTTGTCTAAAAGTCTTCAACACAGTTTGTAACTTCAAACTTCTACTTGAAATGTCCTCACTAGGTCTATCTCAGCCCACCTTCTATAGTTCAAAAGCTACTGTTCTAATAGGTATCAATCAGTAAAATGGCACTTTACCCTCTCTCCATACCTCCTAGTCACCACAGGGTTGTACTACAAGGCTCTATCCTTGGTCCACTCCTCTTTAAAATTCTCATCAACATCCTCGACACATCATGCCTCCCTAACACAATATGCAGATGACTCCACAATCATATGCACAGACAACCCAACACATCTCCAGAAAATTATTCAGGAAGCTTAACCAGCCACTGAAACATGGCTTTATTACTCACAACTCATGCTCAACCCTCCCCCCAATCCCTGTCACATGAGAGAACAAAATTTTAAATCTTCTCTCTCCTAATAATACAACCACTGAAACCACTTCTCATAGCAATGATAGTGGATGATAATCATAAATGTCACCTGCATGTACAAAATTGCATAAAAATACTCACCAAAAACAAGGGATGCTTTATAGAGCCAAACACTTTCTCACAGATGCAACTAAAACTACACTTGCCACTACTTACCTTCTCACCTCATTACTATATGGCACTCCCATCCTTACTAACCCCCAGGCATCACAAAAAGTAAAACTTGAGCAATGCTATAATAAAGTGGCTAAATTTGCAGCAAATACCCCTTTCAAAATCCACCACTTTATAGCCCAAAAAAACCTAAATTTGTTAGAAATTATCCCCATCAACTAATATGCAAACAGCTTCTTACCACCTACAAAATTATCTAACATTCATCTCCTTGTCCAGCACTAAATACTATTCTACACATCTATGTTCTCACTCAGTCATTATGATCCAATGACCAAAAACCTCTCTCTGTCCACAGACCTATCAAATTTGCTAGGCATGGTCTGTACTCACAGCATGTTGCTAAGGCCTGAAACTTCTTCCCTATACCCATCAGGTCAACAACCTCTCCTCAAGTCCTTCAAAATCATTCTGAAAAACTTCCTTGCGCAAATCTGGCTGTTTTTTTTTTTTGCTTAACAGTCTGTTTGGAGATACAGAAGTATAATTTATAGTGGAAAAACTTCTTCAAATACGATCAATAAGAATACTCTTGTTACAACTTAGTGGAAAACTAGAAGGTCTGGATCTAGAAATTCAATGTATTCTTCACTGTGATTCAAACTGCAAAGAAATCAAGGAAGATGCGGGGTGCTATACTTCTGTATGTCAGTAGGAAAAGGCTAGAGGGTATTTAACATCTTTAGTTTTCTTCAGCAGGTGAAAGACAAAACACAGCACAGAAAGTCCAGGAATTACTGACAGCCTAGAAAGGAATTTATGCTTATTAATCATCTGTTCTTTACAAAGGCATATCATCCTTTAGAAATCCTTATGTTAAGTGTGCTGACGAATGAAGCCCAAAGACTTCAAATTTGGTGAGCTTCATGATTAGCTATTCACAAAGTAGGTTGTATAAGAAATTATGAAATACAGAGCAAACACTTAATAGGAAACAGGTTATTACCAAAAGCTACAGCTTCATGGAGAGCAAGTGAAATTAGCATTTCACAGTTAAAATAAATATAACAAAAATGGATGTGCGCAAGGCAAAATATAAGGCGAAAATGAAAAGAGAGAGAATGTGCTGTGGCAGTGGTGGAGACGATAAAGAGCCATGAGGTGGCACAGAAAATGGACTTTCATACGTGCAAGTTGTATGTATGACAGAAGCACTGTCCTGCTTTTTCTAAATACCTTTTTCTGAATTTTAACTTAAAACACGGGCAAACATACATTTATATAAGAGAAAACAAACCATGTTATCATGTTCACAGTTACAAACTTTATACATCACATACATGCTTTTTATCAATCATCAATCCAACACTACATAAATTACTCAATTCCTGCCTTCTCATAAACCTCACTCCTCTTCTAAAACATTCTGCGTGTATCGCTCCTACAATTTCCATTTTTTTCTATGTAGTTTGCTCCTATCCATTCCTAAATATCGCACATTCAGTTCATTTATCTCTCTTATGACATTCACTAATTTAAATACAGTTGGTTTAAACTTTGATTTCTATTTTTGAGTAATCCCTTTTTGGCAGACACTAGAATTAAACTTAATAAGGCCTTATTATGTTTAGGCAATTCAGATCCTGTATGATTACAGGTTGTATTCCAGCTCATAAAAATAATTTCCTTAGTTATACCCATTTCTAACAGAGTATTCTGTAGGGAATTTTTAAAGTCTGCCAACTAATTACATTCCCAAAACATATGTCCCTAGTTAACTTTAATGGAGATTTAGACAAAACCATCTGCGCTAGTTTGCCTATCTATAGGTCCCATCAGAACCAAGAAAAACTTTGACCCAACAAAATTTCACATGGAACTCAAATCCTGTAACTGGTCAAAGCTAAAGTACCTTCCCCTAGATGAGGCAGTGTCATTCTTTAATAACACATTCCTTACCATACTTGACTCTCATGCTCCAAAACGGTCACCCAGAATTAAAACACAACTAGCACCCTGGCTAACAACAGAGTCCAAATCTAAAATAACAATTACAGATAAAGCATGGGACAAATGGCATACTACCAAGTTACCCCTAGATCGCATTAAATTCCAACAACTAAGAAACGAGACTAAAAAAGCCATCACATTAGACAAGAAAAACTACTTTTACCATCTGCAACATAAACACCAAAATAACCCTCAAAAGTTCTGGGCAGGCTTATATAAACTTCTCCAACCAGGCAAATCCACCACTCCTACCCCAGGAACATTATCTGATAAGAGCCAAGAAGTAGCAGCAAATACTTTTAATACTTTCTTCACCGAAACCATTCAGTCCTTAGCTAACCAACTATCTCCTCCCTCCTCCACATCAAAAAATGCTACACCCAATTCGCTACTCTCTTTTAACCTCCAACCTGTGTTCACATCCTTTATCAGATCCCTATTGAAAAAGCTAAAGCCAACCACCCTTTCTGCTGATCTTCTCCCAGCCGAATATCTGCAAATAGCTGCAGATGTCATAGCCTACCCTATCTCGATCTTAATTAACAGAACCATAACCGAGGCCACTATCCCCTCAATATGGAAAATATCCTACGTTATACCACTCCATAAAGGCGGCACATCCACAGAACTATCAAACTACAGACCAATAGCCATACTATCACCACTTGCCAAAATTATGGAAAAGTGTGTGCACAACCAACTAATGTCCTATCTCACCCAGAACAAACTACTAACAGACTCTCAACATGGATTTAGACCCCATCACAGTACGACCACTGCCCTCCTCTCTTTTACCGAAAAAATAAACCTTAACCGAATAACAAAAATATCCTCTGCTCTCTTCCTGGACCTGTCGAAAGCCTTCGACATGGTAAACCACCAGCTACTTCTCCACACTCTGGAAACCCTGCATCTAGAAAATCCAGCTCTTGACTGGTTTCAAGCCTACCTCACTGGCAGACAACAAGCAGTACTGTGGCAGAACAAGCTCTCTTGTCTGCTACCAAATACCATAGGAGTTCCTCAAGGCTCCATATTAGGACCTCTTCTCTTTTCAGTCTTTATAAATGACCTCCATACAGTTATCCCTGAAGCCACCTGTATTCAGTATGCAGATGACTCAACTCTAATATGTTCCAATGCCTCTGTAGAAAACCTACTAACTCCAACCCAGCATAGTTTTACAACAGTCGAAAACTGGCTCGCTGACCATCACCTGATCTTAAACCCAAATAAAACCAAACTACTTCTCTTCTACCCAACTAATAAATCACCTACCACACACTTTACTATACAATCCAACAATGGGACCATTATCTCCCCTGACACCTATACAAAGCTACTAGGAGTAAACATTGACAATAAACTTAGATTTGATATGCATATCAACCAAACCATTAAGTCAGTAAACAAGAAACTTGGGTCCTTATACAGGATAAAAACCTTCCTAACTCCAACTGCCAGAGCAGCCACTGCCCGCTCACACCTTCTCTCTACCCTACTATATGCCTCTCCTGTGCTTACTAACCTTAACAAATCTGACCTAAACAAACTCTCATCTTGTTATAATCATATTGCCAGATTTGTAACTGGCTTGCCCTACAGAACACACCATTGTATTAACCTGAAAAAACTTGGCTGGATAGAACTTCCAAATCTTCTCCAGCTGTACCAACTCATAGAAGCATTTAAAATCCTTAAACAACCTGAGAACACCCCTGCTCTAAAAAATATAATAATTCCTTACACCAATCTAAGTTGCCTTCGCTCAGCAAATAGACTCCTTGTCCAAACAATTAAATCTTACAACCTAGGTGGTGAAGCTCTGTTTGCCAATACCACTGGAAAAATATGGAACTCCCTCCCCAACAACCTCATGCTTATAACTTCACTAGTTCAATTCAAAAAGAGTCTAAAACTCCATTATAAGTCACATTGGCTTTGTCCTTGCACAAACCCAGACTAGCTCTCTGCAGTAAACCAAGCCCATACTAGTTCTTAGTATTATCCAATCCCAAAAAGAACAACCTAGAGAGGGGATATCTAACCTCAAAAGAACAATGTATGTTAGCCAAACTCTAAGCTATAATTTGTCCTAATGACTTTGCTAGCATGTTATTAATGTACAGTATAATGAACTGTAGTATTCTGCATTTGCTAGAGCATGATAGTTTATGATAGTATGTAAATTGCTTTTTTCTTTTTCATTTTTGTTCATCTTAAACTCTATTTTGTAACTATCTGTTATTGTAACTCTGTTGGAGCTTTTCTCCCCGGGCCTCCGCTGAAAATGGACATGTATCCAGTCGGACTATCCCGGTCAACAAATGTAAAATAAATAAAAAATAAAATAAATAACTCCCTCTTATAGGTACATAGGAGATTACTAGGCTAACAGCTTAAAAATCCCTTACAAGACTAGCCAATATAACCCAATTTTACCATACATGGCCACTAGGGGCAAGAGGGTGGCATGGGTTTACGTCTGTGCCATGAGTATCTTACAGATTGCCCCAGTCCATAAGGGATACAGGTGTTATACCCAGGTGTGAATTTGCGATTCTCTACCCATTGATCCAAATTGTGTTTGAAGAGAGACAGGGAGGGAGTTTATTTAACAAACAGGAAACCTGTTCCAAAGAAGGATCAATCTGTGAGACACGTCCCTCCAGCATATTTTGTTTGAGTCGCTGACTATGTTTAGATCCCTAGGTCAGGTAACCCTGTGCTGTTTGACGTGCAGACGTGTAGGAATACCACCTTCTCCCATCACACCTCCAGTATTTACCATCTACATGACGAAAAATTCCTTGGAGTCTGCTTGGGGTATAAAAATACCTATGCCAACACCTCCAAGCAAAAATCCTAAATCTTCTAGAATCTATTGCATATTTGGGGGTGATACATATATCCTCCCATTGGATGATAATTCAGAAAGAAACAATCTCTTCCCAATCTTTTCTAACCTCCTGTAAATGATTCCAATAATTAATGTGCAATATATTATATGCCCTACTAATTATCCCCTTTTGACACCAGCTTCTGTTCTAAACTCAACTTAAACACTCCAACACAGATGGTTTTCTACTATCCCTTTCTCTTTGCCTACACTCTGATATCAGTCCCTAATAGGAAAGCAGTCTCTAGCCTGCAGTCCAAATGTCTTTTTGGCTTATTCTCATTTTGTTAACTTTCCCTCTCTAGTTATTTACTCCCAATACATTGGCCCCTTTGTCAGCTTTCTCCAGTAAATTCCAGCTCCATCCTGCCTATTCTGTGAACCCATAATTGAAGGCATCTTTCTCATCAGAATCTCCTTCCTCTGTACTTGCTTTGGCTTAGTTCTTAGAACACTTTCTGCTACTTATTCTCCTTAAGGATCTGCATCCATAATCCCTCCCGCTCCTTATTTTCTGAATTTCCCTCTGCTTCATAGTCATTGCTTTCAACTTTGAATTGCAGCTCTAAAATATCCCTTCAACCCAGGTAATCCTAAACCACCTTTTTCTTTTGGAAGGATCAAATTATCCCACTTAACCCTTGCCCTCTTCCCCTCACAGATAAAATCCTTCAACTCTTTACTAAAGTCCACAACTTCTCCTCTGGTTGATAAAAATATGCTCGACCTGTATAAAAAACTAAAGGGACTAAAAACATTTTCACTGCTTGCTATCTTGCCACATATATCTAAAAACAAGAGCTTCCAGTTTCTCAGTTTCTGTACTAGATTTTGTTTAGCCTCTTCCCACATACCCTTAACTGCCATAATGGAATGCTTTTTAATCCATACGCCTAAATACTTAATTTTTTCATGTCCTCATAAATATGGGTATTACTGAATCAATTCATGGGTGGGTACATAGTTTAGAGGTATAACCTTTTTTGTCTTCATTAATTTTATATCTTGAAAAAACTTGAAACGATCTCAGAATGTTCCACCACACTGAGATGCCCTTTCTGATTTTAGGAGGTACAAAATAATATCAGCTGCAAATAAAGCTAGTTTTCTTGATTACCATATCAATTATATCCTTACATTTCCTTAAATTTATCAGTCAGCGGCTCTAAATATAATGCAAATGACAATGAGGAAAGAAGAAATCCCTGCCTGGCTCCCCTTTTCAGATAAAACCTATCAGACAGGGATCCTCCCATTTTAAGTTTTGCCTCTGGTTGCTCATATATCCTCCTAATTAACTTTATGACTGTATCAGGGAATGCAAATGCTTCCATTGTCCTACTCATAAAATCTCATCTTACTCTGTCGAATGCTTCTTTTGCATCAAGTCCCACCAACAACAGTGCCATTTTCTTGCATTTCTGCTTCCCTTTGGATCATCATTTTGCTATTAAAGTTGTAAAATGTTTGGCTCCACAAAACCACATTGACTCATATCTATCAATTTTGGTAACACCTTTGCCATTCGTCTGGCCATTACAGACACAAACACTTTAAAATCATGGTTTAACTCATTAACACCTATGTGATGTGGAATGTTACACCTCTCTCAGCCTACACATATTTTGTATTCCAGAGCATTATCTGAAAAATAAACTTAAAAATCATAAGATAAATGGATGTAGATATTTTGGGATAAATAAAAACTATTAAAACCATACAAATAGCAAGGGTATCAGTAGGAAGTAATCTTTACAGTGATGACAGTACATTCACAGTCTTTACATAAATATTATAATGTGCAAAAACCTCAAATTATAATTTTGTTAAACCTTACAAATTGTCATATCCTAGAAACTATACTACCTAGACATATATATGTAGAACACTTCTGTTAAGCTTACATACAGTTTCACATAAGAAATTCCTCAATAACTGCATGTTTATTGAGATCTGCAGAAGTAGGAAAACATAACGCTTAACTGTATAATTAGCAATATAAGACTGAGTATCTCTAACGATGTGCAACATATAGTTTTCTTCAAGAACATCTAAGGTTTCACCTATTGCCCTGCAACAGTTTGTAAGTTACTCGTTTTTTTTTTTTTAATAAGTAGATGTGGAAATATTGTTTATTTTAATAATTACTAACAAACAGCAATCATACCTTTTAAATGTCCACATTTTCACAGAATATCCAGATTTTTGCACCATATTTTTAGTCTGTTCCTCATAAAATTTCTATTTTCTGCCAAATCATTGAGAAAGTACAGTTGTGTAAAATCTTACCATAACAGTAGATGTCCTTCTCTCCATTGTTGTAGTATACAACAGGGATTCCCTGCCAAGGGTATCCCAGTATCCGGCCAGTATACAAAAGCCTTTTGATTGTAAAGGGTACAACATACGTCAGAGGTATGCTCCCTGTACATGGTGTAGGGCATAAAGGTGATGTACGGACATACCATCCTCAGAACTGAAAATGCCCCAGTAGGAACAATGGTCCAAGGATAAAAAATAGGCAAGAAACACATCCAGTTTGAAAAGGAGAGGGGAGGAAGGAGGGAGTGAATACTGCAACAGTGAAGAGAAGGACATCTACTGTTATAGTAAGATTTTACACAGCTGTACTATGTCCTTCCACATCACTGTTGCAGTACTGTTTACAACAGGAGAATGCAAAAGCTCAGGAAGAAGACTAGGAGGAAGGAGGACCAGCAGAGCCCTCTAAGAAACCATGCAGAATGGTCCTGGCAAAGCCAGCTCTGGCTCTAGAAATCACATCCAACTTATAGAGCTTAGTAAAGGTATGCAGAGAAGTCCAGCTTGCTGCCTCAAGAATAGAATTAGTATCCACACCCCTGAAAAAAGCACCAGAAGAACCCACAGCTCTAGTGGAATGAGCCTTAACAGAAGAAGGAAGGCTCTTCCCATGAAAACAATAGCAAAAAGAAATGCCTTTAGATATCCAAGAAGAAATGGTTTGCTTGGAAACAGCCAAACCCAAAGACCTAGGATGAAAAAAAAACAAACAAAAAGCTGATCAAATTTATGAAAAGCTTTTGTCTTATCAAAATAATACCAGCGTTGTCTATACAAATCCAAGGTGTGTAAAACCTTCTCACTAGTAGACTGCAGAGAAGGGAAAAAAGTGGTCAAATGAACACACTGATTAAGAGACAACTCATTATCACCTTGGGCATAAAAGAAGGATTAGTATGGAAGGACACTCTTCCTTATGGAAACTAAAAAAGAATGAACAGTTGTAAGGGCTTGCAGCTCAGACACTCATCTAGCAGAAGGGCTAAAAGAAGAACAGTCTTCCAAGAACAATGGTGTAAGAAGCTCAAACAAGAGGCTTAAAAGAAGCCATAGGAAATTTTTCTCAATCAAAATTGAGGCCACAGGAAGGAGGGGCAAGCTTCCTGGGAGACCTAATGTGAAGGACACCATTAAGAAACTGTTTGACCTCAAATTTAAAGGCTAAAGGGGTAGACAAGCATATATAGCTGATAAGTCGGCCTTAACGGAAGAATACACCAACCCAGCATTGAGCAATTCATACAAATAATAGAAAACTAAAGGAATATCCACAGTAAATGGATCCATGTAACTACAGACACCAAAACAGAAAACCTCTTCCATTTGTAAAAGTAAGACTTCCTAGTAGTGGGGTTCTTGGCCTCCTACAGGACCCAAAGCACATCCTCAGAAAAAAGGTGTCTGTAAGGGATCAAAACCCTATCATCCACAATGTCAGCCAGTAGGGACAGGGGGGGATGGATGAGAGATCCCTTGTCTTGTGTGAGTAGGTCCACTCTGTTAAAATAACTTGTCACAATATAACTTGGCAATATGCAGAAAAGGGAACCAATGTGCTCTGGTCCAAAAAGGAGTCACCAGCAAAATTTTGTGAGCATCCTGTTTCATCTTGAACAGGACTTTTGGAACGAGAGGAAAGAGGACAGAATACATAAACAAACATCTCCTTCCAAGAAAAAGAGAGATCATCTACCTTCCAGGCCAGAGGGCATGGGACTCTGGCACAAAGGAGAGGAAGTTGTAAGTTCAGAGAGGAGGCAAAGACAACTACTTGAGGGGCAACTCACAAGTGGACAATGTCTAGAAACGCATCCCTGCGAAGCATCCACTCATGGGATAGTGTTATGGACCTGCTCAGAGAATCTACCACTATGTTCTGATCTGAGGGAATGTACACTGCCTGAAGAGGCACTTGATACTGGATAGTTAGCTCCCAAACCTGAAGAGCTAACCTGCATAGGGGATCAGCCCTTGACCCCCTCCTTGCTTGTTGACATACCATATCACTGTGGTATCGTCTGTGAAAATCTTGAGGTTCCCTGAAAGAGAGAGAGAGAATTAAAATCCTGAAGAGCCAGCAGAATTCTCATCTCTCATCGCAGGGACTCTTCATCAGAATCGGTGTCCAAAGGCCCTGTATCTTCAGAGGGCCAAAGGAGGCCCCCCATCCCACATCTGAGGCAACAGTGAAAAGTTCCTAAGAGGGGACTAGAGGTTGAAAAGGAAGCTCTAGGTTGAGAGACAGCTGATGAATCCACCACTGAAGGTCCAGCTTGAGGCATGGAAGTAAAGGGACTACAAAATCTATAGGATTAGAATGTTGAAGCCAAACTAACTTTAGAAACCACTGAAGATTTCTCACGTGGAGCTCGGCTACAGGTAGCGAAGGAATGGTGGAAGCCACGTAACCCAGAGCTCTCAGAAATTCTTTGGCTGTTACTGAAGCCAAAGGAAGAAGGGACTGAAAGAAAACAATGAGAGTTGAGGCCTTGGGAGGAGGCAGGGATGCCAGCATTGGAACAGGATGCCAGCATTGGAACAGTCTGGATCCTGCAACCAGAAAAACATGATCCTGAGGAGGAGTATGGAATGACTTCTGGAAATTTATTGTAAACCCCAGGCTTTCCAAGACAGAAATGGTAACGTGTAGATGCTGATCTCTTGAGAGGAGGCCTGAATAAGCAGGCTGTCCAGATAGGGAAAGACCTGCATCCCGCTTAGTCTGCAGAAAGCAATCACAGGAGTGAGGCATTGATGAAGACCCTTGGGGCAAATAGAGACATCAAGGGGTAAAGCAAAGAACTAAAAATGCCAGGAAACAACAGAGAAACATAAAAAGTTCTTGAAAAGGGGATGAATAGGAATGTGTAGATAAGCATCCTTCACATCCATGGAAACTAGAAAAGCCTGAACGAGAAGCAAAGGAAACGAGGTTTGAAGAAATAGCATCCAAAAGAAAGGGACATTCAAAAAAGCGTTTAGCTGAGAAAAATCTAGAATGGGTCTCCAGGTGCCCTTCTTTCCTTGGGACCAAGAACATTCTAGAGTAAAACAACTATCCCCCTGTGAGAAGTTGGAACCTCTTGATTTGTTCCTTGAGCCAACAGGCCCTGAAGCACCTCTGGAAAAAAGGGCAACGGTTCCTAATGAGGCTGATGAATGCCCAAAAAGGGGGGAACAGATTTCTAAACCACATAACAACCCTGGCAAATTATGGAAAGAACTCAAGAGTCTTGGGTGATTTTTACCCAAAAAGGAAGGGGCAGGAAAAGATGCAGAGAAAGAGGAACGTGAGAAAGTACAGTTTTGTACCTACCATAAATGTAGATGTTCGAGGATCCACATTGCTGCAGTCCTAACTATTGGGTAGTCCACTGTCCAGTCGGCCTGAATACCAAAGTATATGTCAGGGCGCATTAGACGGTACTAATGCACATGACCGACGCCATATCCTCAGTCTTTTCTTGCCCCAGATGTCAGAAGACCCTGAAAAGATAAGTCCAAAAACCAAAAACTCCCAACATACCTGCACCAAAATATATATATATACAAAATATACAAAATTAGCAGAATAAAACCTCAACTACACAACCACCCCTAAACACAGAGGGGAAGGAGGGACAGCAATGTGGATCCTCGAACATCTACATTTATGGTAGGTACAAAACTGTACTATGTTCTTCATTCCACATTGCTGCAGTCCAGAATCCCAAAGCAGAGGTAAGGGAGGCTGGCAAATCATAAGGAAGCAGGAACTGACAACATGCCCTGCAAAATAGCTGTGGCAAAACCAGCCCTAGACTTAGAGTAGAGAGGAAGGTGATAATGCTTAGAGAAAGTATGCACTGAACTCCAAGTAGCTGCCTCCAAAATATCCTTAGTTGCCACCCCTCAGAAATGCTGTTGAAGTGGCAGTAGCCCTAGTGGAATGAGGCCTAATCCCAGCTGGAATCTCCTTGCCATGATGGGAATAACAAAATGTAATGCAACACCCAATCCATCTAGAAATAGTTTGTTTTGACACAGGCTTGCCCTGAGAACTCAAAGCAAAAGAAACAAACAACTGCTGAGACTGCCTAAAATCCTTAGTCCTGCTCAAATAATAATTGCCTGTGTACATCGAAAGTGTGCAAAATCTTTTCCCCTTTATTTTGGGGATCTGCATAAAACATAGGCAAATGAATAGTTTGGTTTAAAGCCACACTAGAAACCACTTTAGGCATAAAGGAAGGATTAAATGATACCTATCCTTATGAAAAATCAAAAAGGCTCAACCATAAGGGCCTGTAACTCAGAAACCCTTCTTGCAGAAGTAATGGCCAACAAAAAAGCAGTCTTCCATGACAAGTATTTCAGTTCAGCAGTAGCTGCAGGCTCAAAAGGTTGTAGAGTAAGTTTCTCCAACACAAAATTGAGATCCCAAGCAGGAGTAGGAGCTCAGGGGTCTTATATTCTTTGCCCCTCTAAGAAATTGCTTGAACAAAGGATGTGAAAACAATGGTGGGTCACAATCATAGTGAGCTGAAATTGCTGCAGCATGAATCTTAATGGAAGAGAAAGACAAACCTTTGTCCAATAACTCAGTAAGATATTGAAGAGCCACACTCAAATTAGGCTCAAATCTCCAAATTCTTTGCTGCAGTCCAAAATAAAAATCTCTTCCATTTTTCTGACACTTTCCTTGTACTAGGTCTTCTGGCTTCCATAATCACATTTAAAACTTGTTGAGGAAGTTGAGACCTGCTGTCTTTCAAAACAGAATATGCCAGGCTGTTAGATGAAGAGAGTGAAGCTTGACATTGAGCAGACGACCGTCCTTCTGAGACAACAGATGTGGAATCAAGGGTAAAGGCCATGGAGGCTTCTTTACCAGACTCCTCAGTAATGGGTACCAGTGCTGCGAGGCCAATCTGGAGCTATTAAAATCATCCTTGGCTTGTCTTGTCTGACCTTTAGAAGCACCTTTGGAAGAAGAGGCAGAGGTGGAAACACATGAAGATTTTTCCAACTGAAAGAAAGAGCATCCACTTTCCAAGCTGTGTGATGAAACCTCTTTGTGCAAAACTTTGGCAGCTGGTGGTTTAGTGGAGAAGCGAACAGATCTATGTCTGGAGTTCCCCAGGACACTGTCAACTTTTGAAATACATGAAGATCCAGTTTCCACTCGTGGGGACCCATGATTTGTCTGCTTAACACATCTGCTAAGGAGTTCTGTGCTCCCGGCAGAAACCTTGCCTGAAGAGTTAGTTGCAAGCTGAGTCTCCCATAAAATCATTGCTTGCCTGCACAATGGGTAAGAATGTGTTCCCCCTTGTTTGTTGATGTACCACATGACAGTTGTGTTGTCTGTTAGAATCAACACCTGCCCTGGAAGAAGTAACTCCTTGAAAGCCATTAATGCAAACTGGACTGCTAACATCTCCTTCATGTTGATATGTAGATGCTGTAGTCTGGCAGGCCACTTGTCTTGTATCCACTTTCCATTTAGATGAGCTCCCCAAACAATATCTGAGGCATCTGTCGTTAGAATTTGACTCGCCTCTGGCCGGGTCACAGAGAGTCCCTTGTTTAGGTGACATTCCTGAGCCCACCACAAAAATTCCTTTTGAATGCAAGGTATTATTTGAATGACAGTGTCCAAATCCTGGCAGTGCTGTGTCCATACATTTTGAGATACCATTGTAGCTTCCTCATATGCAGTTTGGCATTGGGAAGCACCAGAATACAAGATGCCATGAACCCTAAGGCTTGAAGGACTGTCCTTGCAGTCAGCCCGGACTGAAGAGATAGTTGATGGAAGTAACTGGAAAGATTCTTTTGTTTGTCCGGGGTTAAAAGGCCATCTGGGCTGCTGTATTCAGTCTCACACCCAGAAAGCACATGTCTTGAGAGGGTACTAGACTGGACTTTATTTCGTTCACAGAATACCCTAGGCATCTTAGCACTGCTATGACATATTCCAAATGCTGTAGAAGGTCTTCCTTTTCTTGAGCCAGAATCAGGCAATCGTCCAAGTAAGGATAGATTTGAATTCCTTTTAGCCTGAAGTAAGCTATCACTGGAGCCAGAACCTTTGTGAATACTCAGTAGATAAGCCAAAGGGCAATGCAGAGAACTGACAATGAGAATTTCCAGCTCAGATACTTTCTGCAACTTAGTCTTATAGGCACATGAAGGTAAGCTTCCTTGAGATCTAAAGTTACCATCCAGTGATCTTTGCCCAGCAGAGGTAAAAGCTGTTGTAACGTCAACATTTTGAACTTGGGAATGTCCAGATAAGTGTTGAGGATAGATAAATCCAAAATTGGTCTCCACGTGTTCCCCTTCTTCGGTACTAGGAACAGGCGAGAATAAAATCCTAGGCCCCTTTCTGGCACAGGAACCGGCTGAATGGCCCCTATTTGGAGTAACTGAGAAATTTGCTTGTGAGCCTCTTGTCTTTGTAGAGGAGGAATGTCTGGCATGTCTTTGAAAGGAGGCAAGGTATGGAAATAAAACCTGTAACCGTGGTGAATAATATCCAGAACCCATCTGTCTTGGGTAATTAAATCCCAATTTTCTTTGAAAAGAGACAGTCTTCCTCCCAACGGTGCTGCCAGGCGAGAATGAACTGGCAGCTGAAAAGGCAGGTCATTGGGTCTGCTTACGAAAGGACTGACCCCTGCCCTCACCAGAAGTCTGAGCAGGGGAACTCCTGTCCTAGGCCTAAAAGAACCCTGAGCTCTGCCCCTACCATGTCTAGACCTACCCCTAGACTGGGAATCATAAGCAGGATAAGTCCATCCCTTAGCAGGCCAATTTCTACTAAACTGAGGCTGCACCTGCAAAAATCTTTAACAGTTTGCATAGACTTAGCCTTGTCCTCCATTTTCTTCAAAACTGCTTCTACAGGCGAACCAAACAACACATCAGACTGCAAGGGAGCATCCAAAATCCGTGTCTTAACATGCTCAGCTAAATTCTGATCTCTCAACCAGGCGTAGAACAGAACCAGTGGCAGCCACCCTGGAGGAGGCCTGCACAGCATCAAAACCACATTGCAAGGAATGTTTACCCACCTGTTCAGACACATGAACTAAATCCTGCAACTCTTTACACTCAATACCTTCCGCCAGAGCATCCACCTTAGATTTCAACTGTGAAAGAAGATAATTCTGATATTTTAACATGTGAAACTGACAATTCAACGCCCTCATGGCTAAAGTGGAAGAAGTATACACTTTCTTTCCCCATCTATCCAAAGCCCTTGCCTCTTTATCAGGAGGGACAGGATTTTTAATAACTGAGGCCTTTACACCTTTAGGCCCCTGAGAGACAGTTTCGGGTCTGCCCTAGGACTCTTAAAAGATACTTATGAGCTTCAGGCACCCTATAATACCTATCCGGTTTAACTGGGGCAGGAGGCAAAGAATGGAAGCCTCTGCAAAACATCTTCCACCACAGTCAAAACAGGAGGTATAGCTAAAGGCCTATGCTGGGGTAAAACAAGAATTCCTAAGCCTTTTCCTGGAATCAGAGAAATCTTGACCTTCCCATTTAAAATGCTCCCTCATGGAATGCAGAGTCTCTGAAAATGAAAAATCCTCAGGAGGGAAGCTGAAGGAGTAGAATCATCCACATCAGAATCAGAATAAGGAGGGTACTCCTGCAAGTCTTCAAAGACTCAGAAGCCTCGAGCATTGCTCAAAACTCTCAAACTCAGGTTCCACCCTAGGCCTCTTATCAGGATGGGGCATAGAACCCCTTATCATAGTAATCAAATCCTCTGCCATTTTAAGCATATGTTTCTTAGGCAAAGACCCTGAAGCACTAGGAGAAACCCCACTGAAGCAAAAAAGCCTTGGAAACAGAAGGGGAGGCTCTGACCACCTTAGGAAGAGAGGGAAGAACAGCCACCGTGAAGCCCCTCAGCCTGGCCTACTTCCTGAGAGGATACATCCTGTAACAGTAAAGTCTCTCCCTGAGACTCCAAAGAAACACCTGGCAAAACCTCCGGCTCCACTGAGCCCTCTAAAGAACCGGCGTCTGGGACTGTCGGTTCTTCCTCTCTAGACTTTGCTGTTTTGTCCTTTTTTAGCATCCGGCGGCATTTTATAATTACAACGCTTCCCAAACACTAACCTGGCACAGTCTAACCTTCTCTTAATAGTGCGTTTGTTAAATCTAGCACAAGAGCGGCATCCAACAACGTCGTGCTCAGGCCCTAAACAAGGTATACACAAAGTATGGTAATCCCTATGAGGTATCTGTTTCCCACAAGAAATACAGTTATTCACTTTTTCTGACATCCGGTTAAATACTGAGGCAAGAAAACCAAAATATTCCAACTTTGATTCGGTCTGAAACTCTGGCTTCAGAAACTTTCAGAACGCCAACCTGCACTCGCAAAATCGCTTCTGCATCGGACCATGCGGCAAAAAAGACTGAGGATATGGCGTCGGTCATGCGCCTTAGTACCCTGACGACGCATATACTTTGGTATTCGGGCCGACTGGACAGCGGACTACCCAATAGTTAGGACTGCAGCAATGTGGAATGAAGAACATCAGGATAGTCAGACAGCATCTGGTTTGTCAGGAAACTGAGGCTTCTGAGTAGGAGGAGGTTGGATAGCCTTAGCAGGGAGAACCCTTCAATCACCCTTTTTACCTCTGGGGGGATGACAAGACTGTCTATGGACAAACAGGCTTATTAGCATAATTCTGCTGAAACTTGGGCATAGGGAAAACAAAAATATGCTTCAGTTCTTGTAAGGCCTTGCCCTTTTATTGCAGGGACAAAAACAACACTGCAGCAGCACCACCAAGCAAATGTTTACAATCCAGAAGAGCATCCATCAGTTTAGCCTTGATATCATCAGGTAAAGGCTGAAGTCTGAGCCAGGAATAACACCTCAAAACAGATCCAAAAGCAGCAGCCATAGATGAAGTATCTGGGGAGCTACTTGAGAGGACGTCCCAAGCAAAGCAAGAGCAGAGGCCTCCCCCCTCAGAATCAAGGAGATCAGAAATAGCCTGATAGGCTTGAGAGAGAAAAGCCAAAATGTACCTAGTCATATGTGTCAGAGTTAACAGTCCTAAAGGGTAGGATAGCTGGACTCTCCAAAGTCCTGCTATCGTTTTCACATGGTCACAATTTAGTAGAAGGCAACACTTTGGAAGGCTTATCAGAAGCCACTGACATCACAGAAGGGTCAGCAGAGGGACACTTGTTTAGAAACTTGCAGTTCTCAAGCACTTTATAAAACCTATCAGGTTTTTTGAGGCAGGGGGTTGAGAAGCAGTAGAAAAAGCATCCAGTAAGGCATCAAGAACCAGAAGAACAGCAGACAGACTAGGAGACTCCATTTGCAAAAGCTCATGGTACCTCTTCTGAACACCAGACACTAACACAGTCCCTTTTGGAAACTTCCATCATTCTGGAAACAGTATCACCAAATGAAATCTCCTCAAAAAGATAGTCAGGACTGATGGACTCTTCTCCTCAGAACCATAGTACAATGGCGAAGGAATCTTAGGTCAGTGACTCTTCATCAGAATCAGCAGCATCCTCCTCAAATGAATCCCATTCCCTAGGCCTCTTAAGAGGGGTAGAAGATCGGGGGAAGCAGAAAAAAAAAACACCCTGTGGAGGCTTGAGAGCCATAAGGGCATAACACAAGCCTTGCATGAAGTTTTGCCATTCACTCTGAGGATCCTTGGGAGCAAGCAAAATATGTTTAGTTTTCTGCTTCTTTTTGAGTAATGTCATTTTTAAAAAATTTTGGAGGCTCTGACCCCCTGACAGCACCTCTTCCCTGACTAAAATTTGAGGATGAATCGCAAGGGAAGAAATTCCACTCCTCAATGTCTTAGGGACAAAGGACTGACAAATCTTGAAAGATGAATGGTTGTGAGAAGCACCTAAACATAACAAACATTGCTCAAGATCATCTTTATGGGGGAATCTGTCTCCCGCACTGACATTTCCCCTTTCTGGATGACATGAAACCCAACAACCGGATTACAAAGCAAATGTAAGGTAAAGTAAATGTAAGGTAAATACAATCAAAAACCGAAATGGGCACTTATCCAAAAGCTGTAGAACCAGCAGACAAATGGACATTCAGACAGATGATCGAAGATGGTGTTCGGACAGGGGGTAGAGATGTTCTGAGGATGTTACGTCCAGATGTCACCTTTATGCCCTATGCCATGTATGGGGAGCATACGTGTGATGTACGGTGTACCTTTTACAACCAAAACACTTTGGTTTACTGTCCAGACATTGAGCTGCCCTTGGCATGGGATCCCTATTGTAAACAATACTGCAACTTTGATATGGAAGGACATCTGAAGTAACTAAATAATGACAGAAATTTGAGTTTCAGACTTAACAGTTTTCAGAAAACGTATGCTACCACAAAACCTTTTATTGTAACAATTTTTTAAGTTTGTAAGAGTGATATTTAAAATCTGTCCCTATTTTTGGGTCTTTGTCCCCCATTACTTTTGGCCCTGTCCTAATTTCTTGCGCTAAGAGGTTGAAAGGTATGCTAGCAACACCTCAGGTATAATGCAATATAAATTCAAACTGACAATAAATTTTCTGTCTCCCACCATAACATTTTATACCACATCCCTCAATAACACATAGGGCTCTCAGCTATGAAATTATGAACATATATATGAATAAGTGACAAATTAATTTCTCCACTGCCCGACATCCTACATTAACAATCTTAGTGTCATTTTATTAACTCTCTGCACTTTCTAATACTACCTATTATTAGTTGATAAGTCACTTAGTTAAAGAACACAGGCCCAAAAGACGTTTGGAAGTCATAAGAAGCTATGGATGTGAACTGGAAGCATACAAAAATGGCATTATAGGCTTGAGTAAGTTAAAATTGAAATGGGCCTATATGAAGCTGGGTCTGATGTGTATTGGAAATGGGCCTATACGAAGCTGGGTCTAACAGGTAATGGGTTGGGAGATGGAGATGAACAGGAAGAAGACAAGCAACATTAAAACTGGTGAATTAATGTGAGACAATAAAGCATCAATCACACTTGTGAAGCATGGCTTTACAAGAAAAAGTAGCTAAGATTGGACTTTTGTTGACTTTGTTAAGCTTGTGTGGGGATCAGGGGAATGAATAACATATACTCCACTTCATGTCATCAATGTTTGAAAGGACACAAGTAACTTTGTTCTTAATATTTGTATAAAACGTTTCAGGATATAGATTGCAATTTATATAGTAAAGCATTTTCAGTGATTGTAAATGTTATAAAGGTACGAAAGCAAACAAGTACCACTTTTTTTAGTTTTAAGAAATGCAGGCATTATAATGTAGATAGAAAAGAAAGGCTGGAAAAAAGTATACTTAAGTTAACAGGCTTATAATATTGAGATGTTGGGGTGGGGAATGGGGTGTAAAAGTGCACTGACTGTAATGTGTGTAAAGCTGAGGGCTTTTCTCTTACTTTTACACAGATAAATGTATGGATTAATGCCACTGGCTTAATTTAATAATACGTTTCTTGTGTAAGCATGCAGATTTTAAAAATAATAGAACACCTGGAATGTACTGAAACGTTTTTCTTTAGCAAACAAATATTCAGTGTGATATAAGAAGTCTGCAGCTGAGGGTAGCTGTACACTCTGTTCTTATATTTCTCTAGAGACAAGCTGACTACAGGTCCATTCAGTAAATCTCAGGAGTTCTGGATATTGTTTGCTGGAGAGAAACTTAAAATGAAAACATACAAGAGCAAGCAGCTTAGCAAAAAATAAAGTTTGAAATTCCTGGAAGTGAATAAGAGATTGCAGCTTTCCTGGTATGTAAATATTTCAAGACACCTGCTAGAACAGTGTATAATTTCGTTTTATTTAAAGATAGCCAGTGTGTGGTTTCTTAAGACTAAAAGTTAATGTTTTCTGAAAGCACACTAACTTTTTCACATCTGGGAGGTGAATAAAGTTAACAGGCAACCAATATTATAAGTAGGAGCACAGGCTGTAACATGCACCTTAGCATGGATAAACTTAATTTTAGGTTAGGTAATGCCTGTGGGTACAGCTGGCTATGTGGGGCAATTGTTCTTCTCAGGAGGATCAAACTTCATCATTGGAAGGTGTAAATAGTTTTGTGTGCTTGTTTTACGTTATGAAGCTATACGGAAGTTTTCTGTTTTTTTTATTTTTGATGGTTTTCATGAAAACATTAAGTCTTCTAAAATGTGACATAGGTTCAAATGGATATGGCAAGAAACAACTGTATAATAGATCTGGAGATATACATTTTTAAAAAGCTGTCATACATAACAGGTGGGAATAATAACTTCTTACCATAAAGGCTACTCTACCCATATTTTTTTAACATGAATGGACACACAGGTATAGACAAAAATGTAAGAATACTGAATTATATTAAGAAATGCAGAGTGCAATTAACAATGCTACATAAGACATTTGGAAAGAAGTGAGCATGTCAATTTAATAAAGAAAAGACTTCAGGATGGATATTCAACAGAATATCAGTTACAAAGGAAAGGGGGAGTACTTATACTAATTGCTAGAGGAGATCCAATAGGGCTGGAAGAGGGAAAATTAATAATGGCAGCTTTGTGGAAGTAAGGGGTGACTAGCAAGAGAGGATTATGCTGCCATGTATTTGTATTACCCCTGAAACTGCTATTATGGAGATTAAGACAATTTTGGGAGAAATAATCAGCTTTCAGCAGAGAATATTACTTTTAGGGGGGAACTACGACTATATTTGCAAGAGTGAGGATGCATCTCAGGGACCTAGAATGGAAAATATAACAAAGGAAGGTAGAGTTCTGAAGAAATTTATGAAACATATTTGTTAAAGAAGATGTGAATTTAGTAGTATGAACTCTAAATGATTTACACATTATTCCTCAAGGTAGGATAAGTGGGCTAAACTAGACAGAAATTATATTTCACAGGAACATGTGCATTTAATTGAAGGCTTTGACACATATCCAATAACTATTTCAGATCTTGTGCTAATAACAACTAAGATAAAAATGTAGGGTAATTAAATAAAAATGAGACACTGGCACTTCCCCAACTATCCACTAAAAAGTGAGGAATTTAAGTAATGTGTAGTGGAAATCAGAGTGTTAATAGGGAAGACAGAAATTACAGCTAATGAGTGGGATAAAATGAAAGTGGGGTTTAAAAACAGGGAAGAAATAAAATAAAAAAGAGATGTAGTTAGCAAGTAACAAGAACTATTTAGAGGGGCTGAGAAATGTTAAAGTACTGCAGAATAAGGGGACTCTCAAGAGTACAAGAAGAGGCACAAATGCAGAGTGCAAAAGTGAAAATGAAGGGATATCTGGACAATATGCATGAGTCTAGAAAGATTGCTTTTAAGCATTTTTTTGATAACTCCACAGCACAAAAGCCTTTAGTACAAAGATTTAGCAACAGAAAGTAGGACGGGTCGATGCCAAACTCAGGGAGCCTATAACAGGAAACATAACCAGAGATCCTCTAGAGGAATTAGAGATATTTTGGAAATTTTATGAAATTTTGTATAAATCAAGAGCAAAAATGGAAATAGTTACAGAAGACTTACATATGCCAAAATTAGAGGTAGGTGAGAAAATACCACTATTCTTTGTAGGTCTCCATGCAGAGAAAGGATTTAACAGAGTAAGCTGACATTTTATGAGAAGGGCAATGGAAACATTTGCCTTGACTGATGCAATAATAAGGTTAATTAGGAGTATATATGAGGGACCTGAGGCAAACATTAAAGTGCAACCATCTAAAAGTTTTGGAAATGGGTGATCAAAGGGGACATTTTCCAACTGTGTGTGTGTATGCTGGAGCAGGAGAGAAACAGGAAGAGGAACATACTACATTTAGTAATGGAACAGCAGTGGAGAGGGGTGCTTACATGCCCCAAGGATGGTACTCATAACAGAATGGATGATAATACCTCATGTATTCAAATGTGCTAGAACCATGACAGTTACAGAGTGAGGAGGGTATATGCTTTCTGGGATAGTTTTGCACTTAATGGCCTTAAAATGCATCACAGTTAACACAAATGACCAAGATGAATATCACAGGCCGGTGCTATGCAATCAGAGAAAAACTGAAATTTACTCACAAGACCTTATGCTGAGTAAATCTTTGTGAATTTGTGCCATGTTACTGCTGATTTGTGTTATGATCAATCTCAATAACTCCATTTTAGACATAAGTGATAAAATGCAGCAATTACAGAAACAATTGATTCAGTGTTAAGTATATACAGTGTTCATATTATCAACTTATTATGTTGCATTCTTTAGCTCATGCTTATTTAAATGTTAGCTAGATAAAGCATGACGTTTAAGCTATCAAGTTTTTCTTTTCATGGTTAATTTCACAACTGCTGAATTTGCTTTCTCTGATATTTTACCGGTAAACAGCATTTAATATAATCAGTTTGTGTCTGATTTACCCACAGGGCTTTAAAAGTCAATGTTTGGATTTTCCCATACGACTTTATAATGACATATCATGCACTTAAGTATTCCTGTCATGCTGGAATAAGTTTTATGCTTTGACAATAGGAATTTTCAAAACATACACATTTCCAAGAAAGACGATTATACAAATAATGCATGGGAATCACCAGTAGCGGTGTGTGTGTGTGTGTGTGTGGGGGGGGGGGTTCTGGCAAAGGGGCATCTCAAAATTATATAAATTCTTCTTTCAATCCTTACGTAACATAACTGTGTAGCAATACCCAAGTAACAGAGTAAAGTTACTGGTGGACCAACTCAGCTACTACTGCAAATTTCATCTCTCTCGGACTCTCCCCGACACCTGGGTACTTAGCCAAGATGCCAAAGTTAAGATGCAAGGATAGAAGGCAACTACATCTTCTCAAATACTTGTCATTCAGAGTCTACAGCCTGCATTCCAAGATAATAGTTTCTCCAAGTTCCACTATATACTGCCATGTATAACCTCACATCACAGTAGGATGATCACAAACTCCAATTACAGCTCAAGAATGCACATTCTAGAAATACATGCATCTGGCTATCGATTTATAAGCAAATGTGACAAAAAAAAAAAACATGCAAGTTGTTCAAGCACCTCTGCATCTGCAAACTTTACTATTTTCACCCTTTAGTTAACAAACCTCAGGGAAACGGCCATCACTGCCTAACACCTAGGTGTAATGTGATGCCTTGTCTCACTTTTTCACCGAAGTGCAATGACCTTGGACCACACAAACCCTACAAAATAAGGGAGTATATAAAACTTGCTCTACAAATAAGTCAGCAATGAAATTCCAAGGAAAATGCAGGAATGGTTAAGAGGAGGTGAATTTAAACCAAAAGATAAAATGTTAATATTGGTGGCCCAGGATAGTGGACTACATACACGACGGTTTACAAAGTCAATTGAACATGTGGGAGAAAAAGACAAATACAGGTTCTGTAAAACAGAACTGGAAACAGTCATGCATCTTGTTGCTGGGTGTGATACACTAATGGCAGAAGGCCTGTATACTGAAAAGCATAATAATGTGGCAACACTGCTGCATTGGGGATTATACAAATATTACAATATTGAAGTAGTTGAGAAGCATTGGAAACATGAGCCACAAAACATTACAGAGAATGATGACGTTTATATCACATGGGCTCTCCCATTACCAAGAGTTCAAAAAAACAGATGCGAGAAAAATATAGTAGTCCATAAAAAGATGACAAAAGTGGCATTGATCACTGAAACTGCTACACCCAGTGATTACAGTATCTTTTGTACAGAGACACAACATAATAAAATACCAGGATTTGCAGGCAAAAATGACGGCTATGTGGAGGAAGGATATCCAGACAGTTCCAACAGTAGCAAGAGCAATAGGTCTCATAAAAAAAAAAAAAAAAAAAGAATTAAAAGTCATTTTTAAATATGCTACTGGTACATGTAACTTCATATGAATTACAGGAGTAATTTCTGGGCACATTGTGGATGCCGCAAAGAACACTTTTGACTAACATCAAAGACTGAAACAATACTAATTTCTTGAAGTTTAATCATACTTTGACTTAGGATTGGGGTCCATTTCCATTATGGTATTAGAAACCCAAAAGACTTGGAGAAATTAAACTGAGCCAGTTTGATCCTATGTGGTCAAGCAAATTTGAATGGAGTTCAAAAGATCAAACAAATGAAAGTAAGAGATTTCTCCACCTGGGATTCATTTCACATCTGAGGGGTTCCATGGACAGTGCAAGTAAAGAACCTTCTGATATATGGAAAATTATAAACACAGAGAGTGCTCAACATATGACTTAGAAAAGGACTAACTACTGTAGCCTGAATCTCAGATCATTCAGCTTGCATTAGCATCTCTCTTGTTGAGTTACAGTATATACACTTAAACTTTGACTAATCCAGAACTCAAAGGGAGTTGGTCCAATATGGCTACATATTGAGTAACAGCTTAATTCTAGCTCTCCCAATGTGAAAACAGAAATTAAGCAGTGAAGGCCAGTACACTTGTTTTTATGGGTACATTTCTGTAACTGGCTAGTACGTGTACTGGCCTAGAGGCCAGGAAAAAATACAAAGGACCTAGGAAAAAATCAGCTACAAAAAGTGAGGAAGGAACACTAACTGACTGGGGAAAATCCTGCAGCTGTTCAGCAAAAAGCAATGCAACCTCCAGACATGAATTCCAGTAACCTACAGGAAGATACAAGACAACAGCACATAAACCTGGTTAAAATAAATGAAACACTGACGGAGTATATCAACACAAACAACAAAAGAATGGAAAAAATGGAAGAAGCTTTAAACAAATATTCAGATGAGGTGATAAAGCTACAAAAATCAGAGGTCAAATGAAGAAAAGGTTGGCTGAACATGAGACTGCTCAAGAAAAGATGTTTCAAAAAAAATAACAGAATTAGAAAACAGAGCACATAAGGAAAACTTGAGATTTTCAGCTATAACCAGAGAAGCTGGAAGGAACAGACTGCATTAATTTTATGAAAGCACTGATAAGCAACTGGATAGGTATTCCACAGCAGTTGTTGTTAGTTGAAAGGGCACATTGTGTGCAGACTCCAAATCTGACTATAAGAAAATAACCCAGACATTTAATAGTAAAGATGCAATCTACCAGCAGAAGGAGTTGATTTTGACAAAACTGTGGCAGAAGGCCAAAGCATTTAAAGTAGGGGACAGCAGAGAGTTTCGGGAGAATGATTACTCATTGTACACCAAATAGAAGAGAAGCAAATTTCTTCCACTATTCAGGGAGTGTTAAGACACAGATGTGAGATTCAAACTGCTGTACCCAACTGTCTTCAAAATATTCTTCCCTGGATGGACAAAATCATTTTTTGCTGAAGTACATGCTGAGGAGGAAATACAAAAGTTTGTCCAACAAAAACTGAGCTGTGAAACAGAAAGAAATTATGCTTCTTGTTCTTCTGGTAATAAAGACCACAGACAGACTTGTACCTGTGAAACGTTTGTCAATGTTTCATCAGAAAAGAGAAGGAAGGGAGTACAAGAGTTGGCTAGAAGAATCGAGAGTACATTGGAAATGAAGCAGAGATGGGATTTGGGAGCTAGAGAAGAACAGTAATAAAACCAGTAAGTTAATGTGGGATTGCAATGCAATAATTATGTGTGTGAAATATGACAGAACAAGAAAATCTGGAAATATTGGACTTTTTCATAACTTGTTGCACTTGTGGGGGTGGGGCTCTAAAGAATATGCCTTACTTCATGTCACTAATGTTCAAAAAATGCTTTGTGGAGGGGAATAGGAGGGAGAATGTTCACTAAGTAAGGACATTTTTTTCTTACTAGCACTATTTTTCTGCTGCATGATTTTCTTTGCATGGTATGGAGTAACAATTTTCAGTTATTTTTAAGTGTAATGAGGTTTATAAACAGGTGGTGTTGTTTTTCTTTCCTTTCTCTCTTCTCTCTTTCTTCTTGTTCAGTTTTAAGAAATGTAAGCAATGCAAGGAAAAAAAGCCTGGTTCAAAGAGCATGACAAAAGAAAAATAAATTGCTTTTTTTCTCATTCTTGCATGTGAAAATGAATAGATTAAGGACCTTAGATTGACTGATCCTAGAAAATACATGTATGCAGTTCTGTAGCTGGTCTGCATGTTTCCATGAAAACAATCTCATGAAGAGAAACCGGCTGCTTGGTTTCTCATGTCTCCATGGAGACAATCTGATAAAGAGAAACTGGATACAGTTTGGTGGAGAGTGATTGAGAAGAGAAAATGGCTAGAAGATCATGTTCTCTGAAAACATTCAGTGGTTTTCACAGCTGGGAGAGCTATAAAGAAAAGACAAAACCAATTACCACTTAGTAGAAGTATAGGCTGCACCATGCATGTTACCATGTTTAACCTTTCTTTTAGGATACCTCAAGTCTGTGAGTGTGGTTGTCAGTTTTGGACTTTTGTTCCTATTAGGTTATTACGAAGGTAAAATGTCAGTATTTGAAGATGTACATAAGTTTTGTGTACTAGTATCACATTAATAGGTTTTAAGGAAGCATTGGTGGTGTTATTTTTTGAGGGCTTTCAATAAAACAAAATGTTTTGTAAGATGTGACATAGGCTGGAATGGATATAACAAGAAACAACTGTATAAAAGTTCAACATGTCAAACAGTACATGCATGTAACGCAAAAGCTGGAACTAGATAATTAACAAAAAAGGTTTTATATATAAACGGTGGGAATAATAACTTTTTAATGCAATGATGCTTTCTGTAATGTCTTTGAATGTCAGTGGTCTCACAGATAAATACAAAAAAGAAAGAGTAGTGAACTAAATTAAAATGTAGAGTGCAAATAGCGATGTTACAGAAGACACTCAAAGAACTGAACATGCGAATTTGATAAAGAAGTATTTTCAGGACGGTTAGTGGAATACCTGGGACAAAGGAAAAGAGAAGTACTTATATTAATTGCAAGAGGCACTCCAATACTGATAAAAGAGGATACAAAAGATAACAATGGCAGATTTATAGTGATAAGGGTCTACTGGCAAGGGAGGAGGATTACACTAGCATGTATTTATACTCCACCTAAAACTACTATAATGAAGATTCTGGGAGAAATAATTAGTTTTCAGCAAGGAATATTACTTATAGGTGGGGACTGGAATGTGATTTGCAACAGTGAAGATGTGTCTGGGGGCCCAGAAGGGAAAGTATAAAAAAGGAAAGTAAAGTTTTGAAGAAATTTATGAAAGTATTTGGCAAGGAAGATGTGAATTTAGTAATAAGAGTTCAGAGTAATTTTACATATTATTCCTCAAGATAGAAAAACTGGGCTAGGCTAGACAGAATTTCACAGGAACATGTGCATTTAACTGAAGGTATTGATACGCATCCAACAACTATTTCAGATCATGGGAAAATAATAACTAAAATAAAAACATTGGGTAATGAAATACAAATGAGACACTGGTGCTTTCCCACCTATCTGTTGGAAAGGTAGGAATTTAAGGAATTGGTAGTGGAGATTATTCGGGAGCTATTAAAGAGGATAGACATTTCTTCTGAAAATATAGCTAGGGAGTGTGATAAAATTATAGGTGGAGTTTAAAAATAGGGTGGAAATAAAAGGAAAGGAACTATGGTTAAGAAGTAAAAAGAATTATTTAGCGGGACTGACAAATGTTAAAGTATTGCAGAATAGGGGGAATCTCACACAAGAGGGAGATCAACTGCAAACACAAAGCAGAAAATAAGGGATTAACTCAATAATATGCACGAGTTTAGAAAGATTGGTGTTAAGCAACTGTTTTGTGATAACAGTAGAGCACAAAAACCTTTAGCACAACTCAGGCAACAGAAAGTAGAAAAGGCTGTCACCAAGCTTAGGGAGCCTATAACAAGGAAGGTAACAAGAGATCCTTTAGTGATATTACAAATATTTAGGAAATTCTATGAAAGTCTGTATAAAGCAGAGAAATGTGTCAATGAAGAAAAGATACAAAAGGAAATGTTTATGGAAGAATTAAATATGCCAAGGTTAGAGGCAGATGAGGCTCAATTACTAACGGTTAGGATAGGAGAAGATGAGATAAAAAGTATGATGTATAACCAACCTGCAGAAAAGTCCCTTGGAATAGATGGTATTCCTAAGGAAGTTTGTAAACTAGGAGAGAAAAAAATGATAAAGATCTGGAAGGTTTTGTTTAACAGTATTTTAAGAAGAGGAGAAGCATCAACATCCTGTATGAAAGCAGTGATAGCTGTGATACCTAAAGTGGGTAATGATCCATCAGACTCAACTTCATACAGGCCTATTTGAATACTAAACCATGATTATAAAGTGTTCATGTCTATAATGGCTAAAGGAATGACAAAAGTAATGTCAAAATTGACAGATACAGATTAATGTGGTTTTGTGGAGGGGAGGCAAACATTTGAAAACATTAACGGAACATTGAGGATCCAGAGGGAAGAAGAATTTAAGAAAATACCATTGTTGTTGGTGGGTCTTGATGAAGAGAAAGCATTTGACAGAGTAAGCTGGGAGTTTATGAGTAGGGCAAAGGAAGCATTTGCATTTCCTGAAATAATTATTAGGTTGATTGGGAGGCTATATGACGGATCAGAGGTTAAGATTAAAGTGGGCCGGGTGCTCTCTGATAACTTCTGCATGAACAGAGGAACTAGGCAGGGGTGTCCCATTTCTTCTTTGTTGTTTGCAATACATTTAGAACCACTGGAAAAGAAAATAAGGGACTCAGAAATTCAAGGATAGAACTGGTATGGTATGCAAGAAAAGATGGCTCTATTTGCAGATGATATTATTTTATACCTGACAAAACCAGAAAGAGACATTACAGTGTTGTGGAACATTTTGAGACAGTTTCATATTTTTTCAGGATACAAAATTAATGAAGCTAAACAAAGACAACAGTGGTAAACTATGTACTCACACATGAATTAGGTCAGCAATATCCGTATTTATGGGGACATGTTAAAATTAAGTATTCAGGAGTACGGGTTAAAAATGATTCTGGTGTGGCACATACGGATACGTGGAAAGAGACTAAACAAAAGATAATACAAAAACTGAGAAGATGGAAGCTTTGCTATATGGATATGGATAGTAAGATACAAGCAGTCAAACATTTTTTGGTCCATTTAGTCTTATACACAGGTCAGGCATATTTTTATCAACCAGGGAAGTTGTGGATAACAATTAATAAAGGGCTGAAGGACTTTATCTGTGAGGGAAGATGGCAAGAGTGAAGTGGGCTAAGCCGATTCTTCCAGAACAGCAGGGCGGACTAGGATTATCCAATTTGAAGGGGTATTTCAGAGCTACACAATTAAAGTCCCTTTACATAGCACAAGCAGAAACCTATAACTCAAAGTAGAAAGGGATGATGTTGAAACGGGAGGGGGGGGGCTCAAGAAATAAAGATACTGGGATTTTGGATGCAGGCCTTTAAGGACAACAACAGTAATCACACAGGATATTACATCCATAGAGTAGCAGAAAGCATTCTAAGAACTAAGCCAACATGGGAATGGAGAAAGGAGATTCTGCCGATAGAGATGACTGCAATTAGGGATACAGACAATAAGCAAGAGGGGGCTGAAATATAGTAGAGAAAACTGGCAAAGGAACCAAGGTATCATGGAGCAAATAACTAGAGAGGTAAAGGTAATAGAATGGGAAGAGGTGAAGAATTTATTTGGACTTCAGGTTAGAGATTGCCTACTTTATCAAGGATTAATATCAGAGTATAGGCAAATAGTTAGAAAAAGGGGAGACGAGTGGCGGCTCTTGCCATCAGAATGCAGCACTGTAGCCCCCTCCAGCTGTAAAAAGAAAGAAAAAGAATTAAAAAAAATAAAATATTTATTTCTGTACACATACTAATACTTGGTTATACTGTCTGGCTGCTCCTTAGCTGTCCGACTGACAGACTCGCTGTGCTGTTATTAGTCCTGGAACTCGAACTGCGCATGTTCGTCAAGTTCCGTGTTTAATAAAAATAGGCTTTGTATATCCAGACTGCTGTAAAAGCAGTCCAGATTAAGGAGAGAAGGCATCGGTATGATGCCCAGAAGTCTCTGTGGTTCGTAACTGCAGTAAAGTAGAAGGAAATGGGACTGCCACATCCGCAGTCACGTACGTGACATGGGTGGCTAGATGGGAACTGACTGGTTCTCGCTCTCTTCTCTTCCCGCACTTTGCATGCTGGAAAAAGCAAGCAAGAATTGAAACAGTCACTTTGATTTATGGTCACAGAGTTCAACAGTTCATCAGCTCAAGAGTTTATGCAGCTAAACTCATGCTTTGAAATGGAACATCTGGCTAAAAAAAGCATCCGTTCAGATTTCGGTAAGCAGTACACAGATTACGGAGCTTTTGGCTTCTTACAGCTCACTGAACAACTGTTAGTTATATCAACACGTGGGTTTAAACTTTTCTACAGCTTCAAGTAAGACTTGCACCTCTAGCTGTTAAAAACAGTAACACTAACATATTGCATTTGCAAATTATGTAATCTTATGATTGTCCTTATCAAGAGAGTTGCTGCTTTTCATGGTCACAAGGCTGCACAAAAAGTAAATTTACGTGAGTACTATGACCCTTTATTTTTAAGAATAAGGGTGATGTGCAGAGCTGTAGTAACTACAGAGGGATTAAATTGATCAGTCACAGCATGAAGTTGTGGGAAAGAGTAGTGGAAGCAAGGTTAAGAAGGGAAGTGATGATTAGTGATCAGCAGTATGGTTTCATGTCGGGAAAGAGCACTACAGATGCAATGTTTGCTCTGAGAGTGTTGATGGAAAAGTACAGAGAATGTCAGAAGGTGTTGCATTGTGTTTTTGTAGACGTAGAGAAAGCATATGACAGGGTGCCTAGAGAGGAGTTGTGGTATTGTATGAGGAAGTCAGGAGTGTCAGAGAAGTATGTACGAGTGGTACAGCATATGTACGAGGGTAGTGTGACAGCGGTGAAGTCTGAGGTGGGAGTGACGGATGCATTTAAGGTGGAGGTGGGGTTACATCAAGGATCAGCTCTGAGCCCTTTCTTATTTGCAATGGTGATGGACAGGTTGACAGATGAGATCAGATAGGAGTCCCTGTGGACTATGATGTTTGCAGATGACATTGTGATCTGTAGTGAGAGTAGGGAACAGGTGGAGGAGACCCTGGAGAGATGGAGATATGCTCTAGAGGGAAGAGGAATGAAGGTCAGCAGGAATAAGACAGAATATATGTGTGTGAATGAGAGGGAGGATAGAGAAATGGTGAAGATGCAAGGAGTAGAGGTGGCGAAGGTGGATGAGTTTAAATACTTGGGGTCAATAGTTCAGAGTAACGGTGAGTGTGGAAGAGAGGTGAAGAAGAGAGTACAGGCAGGATGGAGTGGGTGGGGAAGAGTGTCATGAGTGATTTGTGACAGACGAGTACCTGTAACAGTGAAAGGGAAGTTCTATAAGAGGGTAGTGAGACCAGCTATGTTATATGGGTTGGAGACAGTGGCATTGACAAAAAGGCAGGAGTTTGAGCTGGATGTGGCAGAATTAAAGATGTTAAGATTTGCACTGGGTGTGACGAGGGTGGACAGGATTAGGAATAAGTATATTAGAGGGTCAGCCCAGGTTGGAAGGTTTGGAGACAAAGCCAGAGAGGCACGATTACGTTGGTTTGGACATGTGCTGAGGAGGGATGCTGAGTATATTGGGAAAAAGATGCTAAGGATGAAACTACCAGGTAACAGGAAAAGAGGAAGGCCTAAGATAAGGTTTATGGATGTGGTGAGAGAGGACATGCAGGTGGTTGGTGTGACAGAGCAAGATGCAGAGGACAGGAAGAAATGGAAACAGGTGATCTGCTGTGGTGAACCCTAACAGGAACAGCCGAAAGAAGATGACTGTGACCCTTTATTTCTTGTTTAACCAACTGAAAATGTATGTCGAGCATCACTTTAATGCAGTGTATATTCTGGTGGGATAAGTGGAGAAGTTTCTTTAGATGAGATACATGGAGGGTTTTTTTTTCTAGTTTGTCATGCAGAAACTAATACAAAAGGAGTATTTGCCCTTTTTTTTTTTTTGTTAACTAGCTAGGCAAAGTGAGCAGTATTGCTTATATAGTGCTCCCACCTGCTGGTGGAGTAAGTTATCACAAGTACACAGCAGATTACAGAGCTTTTGGTCACAAGGCTGCCCAAAAAGTAAATTTATGTGAGTACTGTGAGCCTTTATTTGTTTAACAAACTGAAAATGTAGGTGAACATCAATTTAATGCAGTATATATTCCACTGGAATAAGTGGAGAAAAGTTTCTATATGCAAGATACATGGAGTTTTTTTTCTAGTTTGATGCTTTGATAATTAGTTTACCTTACTAAAGTAATGTCTTTCAGCTTTTCCCGGTTAGGGATCGTCACAGCGGAACTCTGGTCCAATAAAGATTGGAAATGGATTTTTATGGTGCCGAGTTGACAGCCCGATGCCCAACCTTCAGAGAAGGCACACCCATTCACGCACACACCTACCTGCATGTCTTTATACTGTCAAACAATAAACTAATACAAAACAAGAAGTTATGTACTCACCATAACATTCAATGTATATAGTCCTTCTCGCCTTACATTCTTACCCCTGGGTTCAGAGCCAAACCTCGGCTCTGACTTGGCCATACTCTAGCTCAAAGTCTTCAAATGGCTCGTGGCTAAGAGGTATCCCATCGTGCAACAGGGTCTCCGCTGTTCAGGGATAGAGGGTGACCTGAAACTGACACTGGTGCCGGAGGGGGCAGAGTGTCGGTGCCATAGGATGCAGCTGACAACCTGCCCAGCATGCTCCTCATAACCTCGAAGGCTGATCCCCCGGCTCCGAAGGCCGACTGACCATATAGGATACGGTAGTAGCCCTCGGCGCCGAGGAGATGAGGTCTGATGCAGATGTTGGGTCCAAGCTCACCCGAGCCAAAGCACCGAGAGGAAGACTCAGAACCAATGAAGATGTTGGGTCCAAGCTCACCCGAGCCAAAGCACCGAGAGGAAGACTCAGAACCAATGAAGATCGATCCAAGCCCTCCCTCTCGGGTCCAACCGGGGAACTGTAGACCCTCGACCCCGTGGACGGAACCGACGGGGTCAGAGCAGAAATCAGAACTGAGGGGCCAGGCGAAGCTACTGGAACTGACCTAATGGCAACCAACAGAACCGAAAACTCTGGCTCTGAGGGCCGAGAAAGGCTCGGAGGAGGAATGACAAACGATGAAAGGGCCATAGTCTCCAGAGCCGACTGGGTCGGAGACAAAATCAATTTGGTCAGCACCGATGACTGAAGCAGTTTCTTCACCACTCTATCAATGTCCTTATCAGAAAGGGACCTCGAGGACCCGGAGGAAATAGTTGGAGATCTAGATCTCCCTACAGAGGGAGACTCACGTGAAAGAGAACCCGGTCGAACAACTGGAGACCGGCTCCGAACCAAAATATCCGTGACCGGCTCCGAAAGGCTGGGAGCGGATACAGACTTAAGTCAATACACTACCTTCTGTTGGCACCGAAGCCAATGGAGCCAAAGAAGGAGAAGCTGTTCTAGCAACTTTCTCTGGTGGCTCCAAAGAAACAGATGGAGCCGGAGAACGCTTCTTAGCAGTCTTTTTGCCCGTTTTAGCTGAAGAGGAAATGGCACTGGAAGACTTAGCCAAGTCTTCCTTGAAGGAGTGTTTAAGCAGTCCTTTCAGAATGAGCTTGTTCTTCCTCTCCTGTCGCACGCAGGGACTGAAAGAATGACAAAACAAGCAGGACTCTTGGAGGTGAATAGCCCCCAAGCAGTACATGCACATGGAATGCCCATCAGTCAAAGACATTTTATTGTTGCATTCAACACACTTTTTAAAGCCCGAAGGCCTGTGTTCCTTAGAATCCTTACACATGCTGTATAAAGGAGTACACACACAGGGACAAGCTGCAAAACAACACGTATACACAAAAGACCTAACTAAACCCCACGTGGGAAACTAGAGCCTCTAACTAAAAACGGCGTAGTAACAGACGGGAACAAAAAACTACAGGGAGGACTATGTCCTCTAATTTAAATGGGCCTAGCCCGGGGGAAACAAAGGCAGGATAACACCACTACCAGACGACAAAACACTAAATAAGCTAAGAAGTAAACAGGAAGCACAAAACAAAAAGATGACATGGAAACAATGGGGAGGACTAAGTCCTCTAACTGAAACGGGCCTAGCCCGTGGGAAGAAAGGGAGTGAACGGGATACCAAAAACGTCCAACGAAAAGGCCACACAACCAACAAGAGAGACGCACAGTAGCTATGAAAATAGCTTTTTATGATAAAAAAACAGCCAAAAATTTAGAAAAAGTATACTTAGCCACAGCCAAAAGCGAGACCACGTCTGAGCGTAACGAGCAGCAACGAGATCTGGGGAATGGGCCTGTTGCATGATGGGATACCTCTTAGCCACGAGCCAATTGAAGACTTTGAGCTAAAGTATGGCCGAGTCGGAGCTGAAATTCGGCTCCGAACCCAAGGTAAGAATGAAGGCGAGATTGGACTACATAACATCAAGTGTTTTGCCATTTTTTTTTCCTGTTAACTAGTTAGGCAAAGTGAACACTATTACTTAAGTAGTGCTGCCACCTGCTGGTGTAGTAAGTTACCACAAGAAATGTGCTGTTTAAGGTTACTGTAGGTATTCTGCAAAATTAGTTTTGAAAAAGTTTTATCCTGCATTTATTTTTAAATTTATTATATGTAAATGATATGTTGAAGTGAAACAATGCATCTCATTTGTTTAATGTATTTTTTCCTTTTATGATTTTATTAATTTGTTAACCTTGGATAAGTCTATTAGGCACATCTTATTTACTGGTGTATTCCAGGAGCACTGTCTGGTTGAAGGACATAGTTATAAGATAAAACCGTGCTGCCTTCTTTTCACTTTTGGTAAAATGTCCAAGTTAGAGTCTCAGAATAAATCAAGAAATTAGGAAGAAATAGTATATTGCTATTCTTCCTCAATAACACATTTGTAGCAAAGTTTCTGAGCTGTCCACCTGTTTAACAGTCAGCTTTACAAGAATGTATGGTTTCTAAGAATTAAATATTGATCTCAATATAAGGAATTCCTATTTCCTTGTGGTGCATTGATTTCACAGTTAATTTTATAAAGTAAAATATCTGCAAGGAAAGACTTTTTGGAACAGTGAGTGTGACAATCTTTTTATTTTGCATCATTCTGAGAATGTCCTCTGGCGAAGATACCTAGTAACTATGAACCTGTTATCAGTTTGTCATCCATTCTCCATTGCAAAATGATTAGCTTATCTTTTTTTTAATGTAACATAGGCAATTTATTCTTCAAGGGAGGGCAACAGGCACTTTATTTGTAGATGAAACAATGAAATATAAAGTTGTTTGCTAGCAGCAACCTCTTCATTAGTTACAGATCTCTTTAATGTGGAATTATTTAGATGACTTTTACTTCTGCAGAGATTGTGCATATTTACTGATACTGGTGGATAGTAGAAGTTTGAGTAGACTTATGATAGAAATTTCTGAACTGGGCAGTTTTGTCATTATTGGTGCATGCATTTTGTTTCATTGTTTACTGGAAAAATGTTCAAAACAAGTTTAAAACGCCCTCTAACAACTGTACTGTATTATACCATATAATTTAATACAATCAGGAAGGTGTATAAAAGAACACATGTATGTTTTGTGTGCAAGGGGCCTATGATTTGAAAACAGCCCAAAGTTAATCTTTATCTGCCACTGGCCAGATGTGTTTTCTTTGAATGTGGGTTTCAATGAATGTGAGTTTCAAGGGCAGAGAAGTTTTAATGCAAAGTCTATTTTCACTGTGAGATTGCATTGCTTTGTTTAGCATGTCTATTAGTGTGTGTGCTGTAAAACGTAAAATAAAACTTTTAAATGAAATCTAAATCATCGTAGAAGTAAAGCAGTATGCACATTACAGTGTTGATGGTAAATGCGGTGAAATAGCCAAGTAATGGGACACTGAAATGGCTGCAGGGGGAGGCCTGATTCGACCATGATTTTATAAGGGCGGAAGGGCAGCAAACTCCAAGACAGCCCTGACTGAACTATACCTCTCAACTGTCCAGATTTTCACAGAATGAAAAGATTTTTGTTCCTCATAAAATTTTTGGTTTTCTGGGAAATCATTTAGGAATGAAGTCACTAAATAACAGACATTGAGTTTCAGACTTCATACCCTTCAGAAAAATGCATGCTAAACCAAGACCTGTTATTCCATCAACTAAGTTTATACAAGAGCAATTTTTAGTACTGTTTGCATGTTCCCCCAATATATTGGCCTTGTCCAGATTTTCTCCATTAAGAGGTACACTCAAATAAATCACTTTATAGAATTAGGCATATCCAAACCTCTCAACTGTCCCTGATTTTGACTCAAAACGTTGCTGTCCCCCTAATAATCCCTTCGCAACATGCCAATTTTGGAAGAAAACATGGAGGGTTTACAATTAATAAATAATTGTAATGATCAGAGTTATAGATTACTTTTATTTCAGAAATGCATGTAGATTCTCTTATTTTGTCAGATGCTCAACTTAACAGTACTAATTTAAAACGTGTCCCTTCTTTGACAGGTTCCTAGCTGTATTGTGTGGCTATTTTATATTTTTGCATCACATTTTTGGTCTGTTTTTCATAAAATTGTGGTTTTCTGGCAAATTAGTGGCAAATCGTTAGACTGAAATTAGAAAATAATGGCAGACATTTGGGTTTCAGATTTCATACCCTCCAGAAAATTCATAGTAATGCAAGACCCACAATTCTATTATCTTTCTAAGTTTATAACAGCAATATTTAAAAAATTGTCCTTATTTTTGGGCCTTTGTCCCACTTCTGTTTATGGCTTTGTCCAAATTTCTTGCTCCGAGGTTGTGAGGTATGACAAATATATCAGGGCCATCACAGTCAGCCAGAGACATTTCAAATTATGATATACTTGTTGCACCCCACTCCCCCATGTAGTGACTCTGGATGTGTCCAATCAAGGCAAGGAGCAGTTATGCAGTGCAAGTGTGCAGAGTATATCTCCCCATCCAAGGTAGACACAAGTACTACAGTGGCTTTTCATCTGTCCTTGATTTTGCAGAATGTTCTGGTTTTCTGTCATATTTTTATACTGTTGATGTATGCTTATTATTCAGAAAATGTATAAGCCTCGGGTATTGAAATGCATATGACAGTATTTGTAATAAAGGGCAGGATTACAGTATTTTCAGAAGCTCATTACATTCGTTGGAGACTTGCAGTTATCTTTACAGGCTTTACCCGTAAACTAAACAGAATGCCAATCTATCATGTGTGGTCCATAACCTGTGCAGTAGTCCTTTAAGCAATTTATCTTGAACTTGTTTCTTGTTTGCTGTTCATTTTTTTACTTTGATCATGTTTTCCACATGAAACAAGTAGATAGTTGTTGTCAGGCAGCATGTCTTTTTAGGATAAGAAACATTTTTACAAGTGGGGGTATCACAGAGATTGCTACTTTCAGCATGTTACTTGGTACTTTTATAAAGCTGAATATACATTATAATTAGAACTGCAGTGCAAGGAGAAGTGGTTTGAGTTGAGTGCTGCTTGTTTTTTTATACTTGACTTTGACTGGCATTCCAGTAATGTGCTTAAAAAGTAATTTATTTTTCATGCCTCACAACCTTTTTGTTTCCCTCTAGATATTAAGTAAGCTGTCATGTAGCCAATGCATTGAAATATTTTTTCTTCTACACTTCACTTTTTGATTGGACTCTTATAATGACAGTTTGGCACCCAGAGCAGGGTGGTGTGGTTCTGAGCATAGCTCCACCCCTTTCAGGTTGGCTACACTCCTTCCCATTGGCCTCACCCATTCAGCTGTCTCCTGCAGCTCCCCACCTTTGATTTGAAGTCACCAGCCGCCACTGGGGGAGACCTAAATGAAAGACCAGCACAGGTATAGTTTTAGTAGAATCTAGAATAGAAGCTGCCATTAAAAAACTAATAATTACTACATCATATAAAACATTGCATGATAACTATAAGAATCAATCAGAGGAGGTTAGAAAGGACTGGGAAGAGAGACTGGATAAGCAATTTACAAAGAAACAATGGCAGGATATATGTATGTCTCCCAAATATGTAAAACATCTAGAAGATTTAGGATTTTTTGCTTGAAAATGTTTACATAGATATTTTATACCCCAAGTAGACTCCAGAGAATTTTTCCTCAAGTAGACAGCAATGGTTGGAGTTCTGACAGGGAAGAAAAAGGTACTTGGGAACATATCTTCTGGGACTGCAGTGGGTTGGCGGACTTTAAGGAGTCCCTGCGAGATGCACTGTTGGAGATGCTGGGTCAGTGGATTGGTGTGACAAGAGAGATGATTTTTCTGAACTGTGATACAGAATCAGAATTGCCTAGACATAATAAGGCCTTACTGTATCTAATTATGGTGGCTGCCAAAAAAGCAATTGCTAGAAAATGGAAATCAAAATTCAAAACCGATTACATTAGAAGTAGTGAATACAGTAACAGAGATAAAATAACTGGAATTGAGATCTTTAGAAAAGGGTAGGAGCAAACTACATAGGAAAAATGGGAATTGTTGGAACAATACATGCAGGGGTGGAATGAGGTTTTAAAGATGGCAGGACTTAAATGAGTTATGTAATGCTTGACCGAAAACGATTTGGTGGATTATAATCTTTGTGACTGAGTGTGTGTCTGTATGGTTTATGATGTAAAATTCCTGCAACTAGGATTGTGTAGGTGTGGGTTTTCATTTACATAAGCAGTGATGGCGAACCTTTAGAGCTTAGCGTGCAAAAATTCGGAAAATGCCTTGACTCTGCTGGTATGCCCCCCCCCCCATAAATAAATAAATAAAAATAAAACAGCATAGCTGTCAATACATCAGGGATAAATCAGGGACAAATCTAAAAAATAAGAGACATGGACAGTTTTAAACTACTAGTACTATTAATTTGAGACACTGACAAAATTAATGTGAATTAATATACATTTTCTGAATTAAAATAAGTTGATAAATCTAATTATTGTCATTAAGTGCAAAAAGTCACCTGTTTTAGGAGGGATTAAGAGGGACAGTTGAGAGGAATGTAGGACAGCACACGCTTAGAATTACAGACTACTTGCCCTTTGCAGAAGTGTAACCATGAAAAACAACAATGGCAGCACTGCCCTTTGCAGACTCTATAGAGACAGTATACCAAAACAGTCTGAGGTTAATAACTTCCTTACCTCTGCAGCAGTGTTGGTGAACTAGCTCGAGCAATGAATGCAAAAGCAGTTTCTTTTGTAACGCGAGTGTTGGTGAACACTGGCGTGTCACCCAAAACATTGTGCTGTGTCACCCTTGACACACGTCATAGGTTCACCATCATCGGTTTAATAAAGATGTTTCTTGTTATTAAAAAAAAGGGGCAAGAATTGAATAATTTATGTAATACTGCTTAGGGTATATGATATATAGCAACATATGTGAAGTGTAATGTTTGTTAATGTTAATTTATTAATACAGTTTGATTACTTTTCAATAAATGCAAATTTGCCTATGTCACAAGTTATAATTGAATAAAGGTGTTTAAAAAATCCAGAACCCAAAGTGAAACATAAAAGCAAAGCTGCTACCAGTTAAATTCAGTCTCACAATGTAAGCGGAGGATATTGCTTTTAAACAAGAAACATCTTTATTAAATTATCGCTTATGACATTGGCGATCATACATTTATATGAATGAAAACAGACCAAACTGACACATTTTCAGTTGCAAACATTATACATCACTTATCTATCCAGTCACTGTCAGTAAAACATTACAAAGCTCATTCAATTCCTGCCTTCCGTTAAACCTCACTCCTCCTCCAAAAAATGACTGCATGAATTGTTCCCACAATTCCCTTTTTTCTTTGTAATTTGCTTCTTCCCTTTTCTAAAGATCCTAATTCCAGTAGTTTTATCTATGTTACTATATTCACCACTACTAGTACCCTTGGTTTAGACTTTGATTTCCATTTTCTAGTAATTGCTTTTTTGGTAGCCACCAGAATTACATTCAGCAAGGCCTTACTAGGCAATTCCAATTCTGTATCATATCCCAAAAAAATCATTTCCTTAGTTGCAGCAATTTGCTCACTCAGTATTTCCATTAGAGTACCTCTTTCCTCCCCATAACACCTTCAACATTTGCAATCTACCTGAGGAAAAATTCTTTGGAGTCTGCTTGGGGTATAAAAATATCAATGCAAATACTTCCAAGCAAAGATCCTAAATCTTTTAGACTCTCTTGCATATTTGGGAGCTATTAACATATTCACTTATTGTTTCTTTGTGGATTGCTTATCCAGTCTCTCTTTCCAATCCTTTTTAACCTCCTCTGATTGATTCTTACAGTTGAAATGCAATATTTTACATGGTCTACTAATTATCCCTTTTTTAACAGCAGCTTCTGTTCTAGATTCTACTAAAACTCTACCAGTGCTCGTCTTTCACTCAGGACCTCCCTATTTCTGTTTGTTTATACTCAGATATCAATCCTTGACAGGGGAAGGCAATTTCTAGCCTGCAGTCCAAATGAATTCTTGGCCTCTTCTCATTTTATTACTGTTCTGTCTCCAATTATTTTCTCCCAATACCTTGGTTCCTTTGTCAGTTTTCTCCAGCAAATTCCAGCCCCCTCTTGTCTATTCTCTGTACCCCCCCCTAATCGCGGTCATCCCTGTAGGCAGAATCTCCTTTCTCCATCCCAGTGTTGTCTTAGTTCTTAGAATACTTTCTGCTAATTTATGCACATAATTCAGGAAATCCAAGGCTGTCAAATAAGGCAGACTTGTTAAATGTTTATAATTTGTCTGAACGGACACAATTTTTACTACAAAAGGCAGAGTCGCTTCAGTGTGGGCACTATATTTAAGATGAACTTGATGTGAACTATCTTAAGTTCATCAGTGCCCCCATAATGGATTCACTGACCAGGAAATAAGTTTCAACTGAAAAAGTGAGTAGGAATTGTGAGTATACTTTGTTTACAGAATATTAAGTATAAAAATAAAAGAAATGAGATACAAATGGCAGCTCCCCCAATATTATCCTTTCTAAAGTATGATGCATACCCCTGGAGTGTGCTCCCCCTCCCCAGACTCGACATGCTCGTCAACAAAAAAAAAAAACACCAGCAAGAGACAGTGTTCCCAAGAACTGTGGGGTTACTTGCGAGACTTGAATAAAAGCCATACAGCTCTGAGATTTCCAGGTTGATAACAGGGCTGCCTAAACATGATTAAAATCTAAAGAGGAAAACCTGTCAGTTATTTGCACTTATGCATAAAACAGTTGCAGAAAAAAATCAGCCTTTATGGAGGAGACAGATCAAGTGTTAAGGAGGATGCAACTTACCAACTTTGTAGTCATACTGGTACAGTTCAGTACTGCATGAGGAATGACTAAGATACTTAAAGGAGCAAACAAAAAAATATATATATGAATAGTCTCCTGGATTTGAACCTGATTAGTAACTTGTTACTGAACTTCTGTGGAAACCACAAACTGTTCACAACAAACAGCCATGTTTGAACACACAGGTATATCCAGCATTCAAGAAGCTTGGAACAAAGATCAGTGACAAGCTCTCAGGCTGTGTCAGTAGACTCTAAATTCTTAGCTGTAGAAAGGAGTAGTGATGTTAAAAGATCACCAATAGGTGGTGAGCTATGTTTGTTGGACAGGGCATTGGCCAGGCAAAAAGGCCTGGGATTCCTAAATGAACAGTGTGGGGCCTCTTGCAAATGTCTCCAAAGGCTTCAATGTGACATGAGTTCAGCCCCAACCTCCAAAAAGGCTGACTATGTTTTGAATGAGGCTGAGGACAACACATCAAAATGAACCATGTTCAAGACCTCACCGGCTAGTCAGCAGCAAGGGATGGTGGCCAGTGGATAGTTTATACCCGTGAAGATTAAGCCATAGTTCCACTGGAAGATACTAGTGGCAAGATGAAAAACAGTCTTTCAATTAATGCAGATGACTATCCTGATAGTAAAAAAAACAATGACAGCAAAAGTGAAAGTGTAGGCTCATGGGGAGTTTGAACAAGTCGCAGAAAAAAGATTATTGGAGGTCTCCCAAAATCTTCTGGCAAACCATCCAACATTTCAGAAGAGGAAGGTGATATTCTGCGACTGTGCTAAGCAAGGTCATTGGAAGTGCTAACTATTACTAGGGACATTTCTGGAAAGTAGAAGGAACACTTTAAAGAACTCTTTAGCCCAGTGGGTATGCTCACCTAGCAGGAGGCCTGAAATCATTTGGGGGAAGGTAAGAGAAGTCACTGTAGCAGTCAAAGTACTCAGTAATGTTAAAGTTGCAGGTGTGGATCAGATACAGCCAGAAAGTTTGAAGGTACTGAGAAGAATGGGGTACAGTCTTTTCAATGTTGTATGAAAGCTGTGGACAATATCTTTGGACTCAAAAGCTGTGACAGTTGCCCCATCTTTAAAAAAAGGGGATCACATGCTATGTTCTAGACATGGGGGGAATCACAGTCCTCAGCATTTCTGTGAAAGCTTAAGCAAAAGTGATGAAGATGAAAATTTATCTGACAGATGAACCTTGGATTCAGGAAGAACAAAGCAGATTCCACATAGGCCACACAAGTGTGGACCAACCCTTCAATTTTTAATATCTGTTTAAAGGATTACCAATTTTTTCTGATCAGCTTATAGCAGATCTGGAGACACAGACAATGCTTATGACCACCTGCCTTTGCATGTGCTGTTGGATGTCTATGAGGTGCTAGACAGCAAGGCTATAGAGGATTTACATACAAATAAAAATATTTTTATTCCTCCATGTTTCCATTACAGTGATTAAACTAAGCTGAATTGTCTGATTAGTTTTCCAATGAATAACACTGACACAGAATTGACTTGAGACAGCCAGAGGTGAAAGCTTCTAGAAACCCTCTGCGAGGAAAATGCTCCCAAATATACTGTAGTAACATTCAACCATGTTATGAAAATCTCATTACTGTCAACCCATACCTTAACAAAATTAACAATCTTGGCCAGCCAGTAACTCTCTTATGACATTACTCCTACTAATTTTTGTCACCAGCAGCCTCAGTGTACCCATTACAAGTCCTGGTTTCTTAACAGTTTTTTTTTACTTCCTCTTTCATTCTTCTTTGTTGCAGTGCTCAAGCAGCCACCAATGTTCAGAACAGGTTCAGCTGACCATGTGGTAAGCATATTGTAAAAGTCTGACATTAGTACAAACTCTTAATTTTTAAAAGGCTTTCAGATTCAGTCCATAGGTATGCTAGATTACCAGAAAGATGCTCTTCAATGAGTTTTGCTGAATTATGGAAACTAATTGTTATCACATTATCAGCCCAAGAGCTCCCCTTCCTACACCTAAGTGAACTAGTCATTCTTCACTAAGCAAATGCACTCCAGACCATTTGTTTTCCTTGTACCCTAGTATAGATGAGAGTCGGATGTTAGGGAGCAGGCCAGTCTGCAGATCCTTAGGACGGTCACCCCCCACCGCGGTCCCGCAACCTGAAAGCATTGCTACAGCTGCTTGAAAGTTGCATGCAGGCTTCTTCGCATGCCCAACCTCCCAGCCAAGAAACACACTGCCTGTATAGTAAGCAACCCAGGCTCTTTATGCTGCAAGCATAAAACCTATATTCCTGCAAGTGTTGCCACTGCAGTGAGCCAAGCTGACTTCCTCTCCCAGGATGGGGAAGTGGAATTGGCTGGTCACCATTATTCTCCCCCACCAGTTCCTCCAGAACTTATGCTGCTAGTCAAACACAGATAATGTGGGGTGCAGTTAGGGCTTTATGCCTCTGGGCTATAGGGCCAGATAATAGCTATACTTCTGATCCATGTTAATACAAGCCAGCAGTGCACATACAAATGCATCAACAGAATAAAGTACTATGCTTGCTGCTGCATTTTTAATGGATCATTTAGGAAGTATCCAATCAAACAAATGGGAAGCAACAGCCACTGTCCTTTCTATTAAGATAAATGTCAAGACAGACACTACAGAGGTTTAGATGTGCTGAAATTTTATTTTTAAAGTTTTCTGGTGAAAAGATACTAAGGCCATTCCATAATAATTACTCGCATGGATGTTATTACAAACCTATTATCATGAAGGAAAATGCATACTCAGGTAGGAGATGGACAAGGAATATTTTAAAGTGGCTTCTTCTCCCAGTGCTAACAATAACCACAGTGCTTTCCTGCTGATAACATGAAATACCTTTGGTCAAGAGCTTTGCCCCAGTGATTAAACCATACCAACCATGGGTAAATGCTGCGATACCTACACCCAGTCATGGGTTACTGTTAAAATAACTCATCCTCCAATTACCCGCTTTATTCATTTTAGGGTTGCATGTGCAACCTATGACAACATCAGTAGATTAAAGACAGGATAAACTACCATGGGCAGGATGATTATTTATGTTCACACACATACAGCATGCAAATCCATTTAAAATTTGAAAATCACATTCATCTACAGCATGTCTTTAAGCTGTAGGAGGAAACTACCTAAACCCATGTGGATATATGCAGGAAATGCAGATTCCAAAAAGAAGGTACTCAAGCTGGAAACTAAACTAAGATCTGTGAGGTAGCAAAGTTTTACTACTAATCTCATGCTGAATGTGCAGTATGAATGCATAAGCAAGTGCTGCAAATGTGTGGACCAATGTCCTAGACAAAATAAAAGCTGTGCAAGCTAGCATTTCACAGACTGAGTTTAACACTACTCACCTCACACAGGGAATGCTTTTTTATGTACCCATTCTAAACAGGTCCCCTTCACATGGTCGACTTTTCATAAAGTCGACTTTCATATGCCCGAGACCATATGATCAACTTTTGAAAAGCCGACCATGGGAAACCGCTATCTCCGCACAGTGCGGAATGGGAAAATTTCCCACTTCTGCACTGTAGTGCGATCTCAGAGTTGATATATTTAAGTTACGGGGGCGCAGGCCCCCTGCTAAAAGTTTAAGGTAAGTGTTTGTTGTTTATGTTTACTTTACATAGTCGGCATTCTAAAAGTTCATCATATGGTTTCGGCCATATAAAATGGTTTCGGCCATATAAAAGTCGACTATCTGAAATGTCGACCATGTAAAGTAGACCCTTATAAACATATGTCAGTTTTAGCACTTTTCCACACTAGCTCCCTTTATCTCTGCAAAATGGGTCCTTCTCCTGTAAAAGGCCAAAAATTAAGAACAACTACCCATCTATATGCAAATTAATTACATCTAGCTCTCTCATCTGGTAGTAACAAGATTATGTTTAAGCCTATTAAACCAGCAGTACCTCCAAACAGTTAACTGTTAAGAGAGTTGGTAAAAATGTAAATATTGGAAGGAATGTGCAATCTTTGAATAGCTGCCTTTGGCCGTGCTCCTCCTTGCAAAAGGAAAAAAATCTCAATTAATATATATATATATATATATATATATATATATATATATATATATATATATACATATATATAGCTGCCTTGGCCTTGCTCCTCCTTGCAAAAGGAAAAAAATCTCAATTAAAAAAAATATATATATATATATATATATATATATATATATATATATATATATATATATATATATCAAAGCTACAGCTCCCTCTCTCTGAAATGTTTATTTTATTTTTCAAGTAACCTGCTAACTAAAACCCTTCTATACAAAGAAACAAGAATTCACAGAACGATAAGGAAAAAAATAGCTCAACTTTACGTAACTTCACAGATAGCAGAAAAGTACAGTTTTGTACCTACCATAAATGTAGATGTTCGAGTGTACACCCTGCTGCAGTCATCACACTTGGGTTATCCTGCCGTCAGGTGGTCCCGCAGTCGGCTGGAATTCCAAAGTCTTGATCCGGCGTCGGTTGCTGTCGCTTCTTCCCTTATGTCAGTGCGCCAGGGGTATATATAATGCATCCAACGCCATTTTCTTCAGTTTTTCCTGCCCCAGATGTCAGTTGCCCCCAAAAAGGTGGTCAGTAATTAGTACCAAATTAAATTAATTTTGCACAAACACAAAATCCCTCCAGCTATAAGCAAATACATCAGGAAGGTATTGTAGAGATTTAGCCACTTAGATCAGAGGGGATGGAGGGAGGGTAACCTGGACTGCAGCAGGGTGTACACTCGAACATCTACATTTATGGTAGGTACAAAACTGTACTATGTTCATCGTGTTACCCTGCTGCAGTCATCACACTTGGGTAGAATCCCAAAGCTAAGGATGGGTGGAGGAGTCAAAGAGGGTTAGTGGAGGCTAGAAGGCCCTGCAGAACTGCAGTGGCGAAGCCCGACCTAGTCAGAGTAAAGTGGTAAGTGATGGTGTTTGGTAAAGGTGTGTATTGAACTCCAAGTTGCAGCTTCCAAAATCTCCTTGGTTGGAACCCCCCCCTGAGGAAGGCTGTAGATGTAGCTGTTGCCCTGGTAGAGTGGGGCCTAATGGTAGCAGGAACTGATTTTCCATGATGGGTATAGCAGAAACGAATGCAATGTCCTATCCATTTGGAAATGGTTTGTTTTGATATAGCCTTCCCTTGTGAAGCTGTAGCATAGGATACAAAGAGCTGGTCAAATTTTCTGAAAGCCTTAGTTTTATCCAAGTAGTAACGAAGTTGTCTGTGAATGTCCAAGGAATGCAGGAGTCTCTCTCCTTTGTTCTGTGGATTAGGGAAGAAGGTGGGTAAGTGGATGGTTTGATTTAAAGCCACACTGGAAACCACCTTAGGCATGAAGGAAGGATTAGTTCATAGAGAAACTCTGTCTTGATGGAAAATGAGGAAAGGTTCCACTGCCATTAGTGCCTGCAGCTCCGAAACTCTTCTAGCTGAAGTTATTGCTAGTAGCAGGGCAGTTTTCCATGATAGGAACTGGAGTTCTGCAGACAAAGCTGGTTCAAAGGGAGGTAGTGTAAGTTTTTCCAGAACAAAGTTGAGGTCCCATGTAGGTGTAGGTGCTCTCCGTGGGGGCCTAATGTTTTTTGCCCCTCTGAGGAACTGCCTTAGCAGTGGATGCGAAAGCAAGGGTAGATCTGTGTTTGTAGTGGGCTGAAATAGCTGAAGCATGGATTTTAATGGAAGAAAAAGAAAGTCCTTTGTGCAACATCTCAGTTAGATACTGTAGGATGTGAGGCATGTGAGGCTGAATTATGTTTTGGCCTTTGGCTTGGTTCCAGGCACAAAACCTTTTCCATTTGTCCGAATAAGCCTTCCTGGTACTTGGCCTTCTAGCTTCCAGAATAACATCCATAACTGCTTGGGAAAGAGGAGCTGGCTGGTTGCTTAGGTGATTTACCATGCAGCCAGATTTAAGGTTTTGAGCTGGCTGTGAAGAATCTGATTGTTTTGCTGTGTGAGCAAATGGGTAACTTGTGGTAAAATCCAAGGTGGGCCCTGGGCCATATTCCTCAATAGGGGGTACCAGTGCTGGTGTGGCCAGTCTGGGGCTATGAGTATCATTCGTGGTCTCTCATTTCTGACTTTCAGAAGCACCTTTGTGAGCAGAGGCAATGGAGGGAAGGCATATACTGTCAGATTTTTCCAACTGAATGAGACTGCGTCCACTTTCCAAGCTTGATGGTAAAAAGTCCTTGTACAAAATTTTGTCAGTTGATAGTTTTGAGGACTGGCAAACAGGTCTATGTCTGGAAGGCCCCATTTTTGAGTTATCATTGCAAATATTTGTGGATCCAGTTTCCACTCGTGGGGATCCATGATGTTTCTGCTGAGATCGTCTGCCAGTGTGTTCTTCTTTCCTGGCAGGAATTGAGCTTGTAACTGAACTTGGTAAGCCAGAGCTATTTTCCACAAGGTCATTGCTTGCCTGCATAGAGGGTAGGAGTGTATACCTCCTTGTTTGTTTATGTACCACATTACTGTGCTGTTGTCCGTCTTTATTGTAAGTTGTCCTGGATGTAATAGACTCGAAGGCTGTCAGAGCATTCTGTACAGCTAGCATCTCTTTTTGAATGATGTGCAGATTCCTTTGATCTGCTGTCCATACGCCTTGAACGCACTGTCCTGCCATGTGTGCCCCCCAGGCGTAGTCTGATGCATCTGTTGTCATAGTTTGCCTGGCTGGGGGCAAGGTGGAAGGCTGACCCTTGTTGAGGTGACATGCCTGTGACCACCATAGAAACTCCTGTTGTAGGCAGGGAATAAGAGATATCATTGTGTCCAAGCTGTGGCTGTGTTGAGACCATACGCTTTTTAGGTACCACTGTAATTTCCTCATATGCAGCTTTACAAATGGTATTAGTAGTATGCAAGATGCCATGAAGCCCAAGGCCTGCAGAATTTTTCTTGCAGTTAGTTGGGTCTTTGTTGCCATTGTTTTGAAATATTGAGTCAGTTGTAGTTGTTTGTCTGGCATCAGATAAGCCTTCTGGGCCATTGTATTCAAGCTGGCACCCAGGAATGTCATATTTTGTGAGGGTACTAGTTTTGACTTCTTTTCGTTTACTGTGTACCCCAGGCAACTTTGGAGATGTTTTACAAAAGCCAGATGTTGTAAGAGAATATCCTTGTTTTCTGCTTGGATGAGGCAATCATCCAGGTATAGGTATATTTGAATTCCTCTTTGTCTGCAGTATGCGATTACTGGTGCCAGGCATTTTGTGAAGACTCTGGGCGCAGTAGATAAGCCAAAGGGCAGTGCAGAGAATTGGTAATGGGTTGAACCTGCAATGAAACGGGGGTATCTTCTGCAACTTTGTCTGATAGGGACATGCAGGTATGACTCCTTGAGGTCCAACATTACTAGCCATGCATCCTTACCCAACATGGGAAGAAGCTGCTGTAGTGTTAGCATCTTGAATTTGGGTACTTGTAAGAAGGTGTTTAGAATTGAAAGGTCCAGAATTGGTCTCCAGGCATTGTCCTTTCTGGGCACTAGAAAGAGTCTTGAGTAAAATCCTTGACCTTGCTGTCAAGTAGGTACCAGTTGAATGGCTCTCATATCCATGAGAGCTGAAATTTGTTGTTGTGCCTCTGCCCATTGATTTTGTGGCAGGTTTGGCATTCCTCTTTTCAATGGCAAGGTGTGAAAATGGAATCTGTATCCTCGTGAAATTATGTCTAGGACCCATTTGTCCTTTGTGGCAATGTGCCAGTTGTCTGAAAAAAGTGCGAGTTTTCCTCCCACGGGGGGCTGCCAAGAAAGCGTTGCTTGGCCAGATGAGGTGCAAGTCATTGAGTTTGCCTTCTGGTAGATTGGGACCTGTCTTCTCCTCCCTTCTGTGTTGCATTGCCCCATTGGCGAGGTTTGTACTGGGCTTGTGGTTGTCCTCTGCCTCTTGGATGTCTGTACTTACCCCTCTGTGGTCTATCAGTAGCTGGAAAGGACCAATTTTTTGTTGGCCAATTTCTGCTGAAGCGAGGGGGCTGTACCTGTAGGAAATCTTTGACTGTCTGCATAGATTTTGCCTTATCCTCCATTTTCTTTAAGACGTCTTCTGCTTTAACTCCAAGAAGGACATCCTGCTGTAAGGGAGCATCTAGAAGCTTTGCTTTAACATGATCAGGCAGAGTTTGTTCCTTTAACCAAGCATGCCTATGTATAACAGACCCAGTGACAGCTGCTCTGCAAGAGGCCTCCAAAGAATCAAACCCACATTGTAAAGTATGTTCGCCCACCTGTTCAGTTGCATGCAATAGATCCTGCATTTCTTTCAATTCAGACTGTTGAGGGAGAGTGCTCATTCTTTGTTTTAACTGAGAGATAAGAAATTGCTGATACTTTAGCATGTGAAATTGGCAATTTAGTGCCCTCATAGCTAGAGTGGCTGAGGTGTAAACCTTTTTCCCCCACCTGTCTAGCGCTCTAGAGTCCCTTTCAGAGGGTACAGGATTTTTAGCCATAGAAGCCTTAGCCCCTTTGGGACCCTGGGAGATAGTCACTGGATCAGCAACAGGGCTTTTATAAAGAAAATTGTGGGAATCAGGCACTCTATAGTATCTGTCAGGTTTGGCCGGAGCAGGAGGTAGAGAGTCTGTGTTCAAACTGGATTCTAAGTAAACATCATCCACAATGTCTAAAACTGGTGGGATGGCAAGTGGTCTGTGCTGGGGGAGTAAAAGAAACTCTCTGAGCCTTTTCTTACAGTCAGAGTAGTCCTGACCTTCCCAGTGAAAATGTTCCCTCATAGTGTGTAAAGTTTCCCCAAAAGAGTAGTCTTCAGGAGGAGAAGCTGAGGGAATGGAATCCTCAGCATCAGAATCTTCATAAGGGGAGAAGGAGTACTCTTGGTCCTCAGAGGAGTCTGAAGAAATGAACACTTGTTCAGAGGATGCATAATCTTCCTCTTGTCTAGGCCTTTTGTCAGGAGGGGGCTGGGAACCCCTGATTAAAGAGATCAAATCTTCAGCCATTTTGAGCATCTGTTTCTTAGGCATGGGGCCTTGAACAGGGGACTGAAGTGCAGTCCTTTTAGGTTTAATAGGAGTCTTCGTCTTAGGATACGTTTTAATGGTGAGCGTTGTCAGACTGAAGATGCCTTCAGAAACCGAAGGTGTTTCTGCAGCACCGACATCTTTTTCAGCAGTGTCATCGGAAGGGTCTAAACAAAAAGGCTGCGTCGGCCTGGTACATTCCGCCAAAAGTTCCAAAGCGGTCTTGGGTTCCAGATCTGCGGTAGTCAGGGGCTGCGTCGGAACCTCACTGAAGGCCGGAGAACCGGAGACCGGACCAGCCGAGGCCTCGGAATCTGGCTTAGGCCTGGGCTGCCTGTCCTTATCCTTGCGTTTTTTGTGCACGCTGGTAGTTGGTTGCTCTGACGGCATAGTGTAGTTAAATTTTCTACCGTAGTGTCGTGCGAAATCAAAGTGTCTTTTTATAGTACACTTATTAAACCTAGCACAAAAACGACAACTAGTGACGTCGTGGTCTGGGCCTAGGCAAGGTATGCAATAAGAATGAAAATCCTTATGAGGTATATGCTTCCCATAAGAAATACAATTGTTAACTTTTTCTGACATCGGTCTGAGGCAAGAAAAGTTTCCCCAACGGGGTACTTAGCTTTATAGAAGACTTCGGTCTGAAATTCAAGTTCGAAAATCTCAGGAGTCGGCCGACCGGCACTTGCGAACTGCTTCTGCTTCGGGCACCGCGCGGCAAGAAAGACTGAAGAAAATAGCGTCGGATGCATTATATATACCCCTGGCGCACTGACGTTAGGGAAGAAGCGACAGCAACCGACGCCGGACCAAGACTTTGGAATTCCGGCCGACTGCGGGACCGCCTGACAGCAGGATAACCCAAGTGTGATGACTGCAGCAGGGTAACACGATGAACATCAGATTCTGATCAAAGATAACAAAGTGCAAATTCTGATTAACTAAAAGCTCATTTTCCATCTTTAATGAGAAATATTTTGTGTCTTTTACATACAGTCTTAAATCTGAGTGAATTTCCCCAACTCCTCCCTTTAGAGGGTTGTTCCAGTCATTTACAACCCCTTCTGTGAAGTAACACATCATCATATCCCGCCATCCACAAATGTTATACTTTTCAGTTGTCTCCACTTGTTCTCTTACAGCTATCTTTCTCTTTTCTGAAAGAAAGTATCCACTTGGATCCCAGCCCCACAGATACCAAACGTTTTACTTACACATTTCTCTCTATTTTCTAAAAAGCAACATATGTTATACTCTAAGTCTTCTTTATACAACTTCTTGTGCAGTCTTACACAATTTTGATGTCCTCCACTGAAATGCTTTTGCTTTGGTCTTATGTCCTTACAAATATAAGGTATCTAAAACTGCAGGGAGTACTCCACATTGGATTTGGCTAACTCTCTGTATAATACAGACAGTAATATACAAATAAACTTAACTACAGCTGAGTACAAAAATGCATTCATTTCACATGAGGCTACCAGAAAGAAAATTCTCTTTTGCCCAAGGTGCAGCAACCTCAGAGCTCAGTACATTAGAACAGTATACAGGACAAAGGACTGCGCACATAGGACTTATAGCGTCTTTACCCCAACCAAAAAGATTGCAATTATGTCGCAGACTTTTTTTTTTAAATCACATGAAGAATTTAAAAACCTGCTTTTCACATTTGCGACACTGAACCATTACAAAAATGATAACTTCTTATTTTATACTACACACAATTCTTCCTGTGCATCCCAATGATATGCAGGCCTTCTCTGCTGATCTCTGGTCGTCTTTAGGTCTTCTGCTGTGATTACAGCCAAGTCTCTCTCCTCTTTCGGTGACTGTTTTCCCTTGTGCTCTGCATTCCTTAACTTGGTTTTTGTTTCTGGGTGCACTGTTTTTTTTTTGTACTAAATTTCAACTGCAATATTTTGGGTCATTTATGTGATCTTGCTAAGGGTCTCTACATCTTTTCTGTAACTTTCTGCATGTTTTACCAACTTGTCCAGCTCATAAAAGTTCATCAACTTGTACAGCTCATAAAGGCCACTAAAATGTAAAATGATAAGTGTATTTTTTGCAATTCTAACACTGCCTTCTGACCTGGGTACAAGAAGCTGCTTCCAGGAGTATTTTACTAGCCTGGTCTAAAAAAAAATCTCCGGTGGTGATTTTCAAATAGTTTCATGAGAAGTCCAGTTAGTACCTTGGCCTTGGTTATATTGAACTCCAAAATGACACCCGCAGAAGTGTCTCAATTTCCTTTCAAATATCTTCCAGCATGTATCTCCAAAGTCAAAATCAAAAATACTTATTAACAAAATATATTGTTTACCAGTTTGATGACAATGACAGTGCTTGAATACGAAACATAAAAGCCTGTCATCTGAGACCAAAATGCCTATAAACAGTCTAGTAATGAGTGCATAAAAATAATTAAATAAAAGTATCATTATGTGACTTAGTCCAAAGGCTGCTTCTAAGAATCTCAAACAATGTCTTAGATTATGAGCGCGTGTGTGTGTAAGCACGAGTGCATGCGCTTGTGTGCTAAAAGCTATATTAAAATGATGTAATGAGCTCTCTATTTTTTATTTTACATGTGTTTACCAGTGATCACAACTGACCATTTACAGGTACTGCCAGAGTGAAATATTTCACAAAGGAGAAAATAGTGTAACAGAGAGGCAGTAAATTATACATATCAAAAACATAGCAGAAAGTAACAATACATAACAAAACTGTACAGTATCAATTAACAGCACTCTGGTGTGCTTAGACATATCTCTCAACAGTACCTCATTATTGGGAACATTCTTAATTCCGACTCTTAAAAATGACATTTTCTATGCTGTTCCACATTGAACGGGTCTGTCACTTTCAACATTAATACTTTTTTTTAATAAATAATTATGATTAATAACACTGACTTTTTTGTATTAATTCTGCAAAATAACTTTTTTGAAATTATGAAGAAAAAAGAAGTTATGCACTCACAATAACGTTCCATCTGAGTAGTTATACTTCATTTTCTGCAACCTGTGGGTATTCGGATCCATATCGGATCCAGGCCGGCAACATTTTTCAAGCATATGCTCTAAGCTCCTCCCCTTACCCATAATCCCTCACATCTCCTACCTTCCCTCAGATTGAGTTTGCCACCATTCAAACTATTAGCAACTCAATAACAGCACTAACCTAGAACAGGTTCGGGGGAAGGAGGGTGGGACAGTTGCAGAAAATTAAGTATAACTACTCAGATGGAACGTTATGGTGAGTACATAACTTCTTTATCTGAAGAAGTTAACTTCATTTATCTGCAACCTGTGGGACAGAGTCCCCAGCTACCAAAACTCCTGGGAGGCCCTCATGGAAGGATATTCCTGAGCACCGCAGAGCCAAAGGATGCTCTCTCTCTAGAGATCAAATCCAACTTATAATGAGAAATAAATGTATGTGACCTTGCCCAGGTCGCTGCTGCAAAGATATCATCCAGTGAAACCCTAGACCAAAAGGCAGCAGACGCTGGCATAGATCTGGTAGAATGAGCTTTAATAGGACCAGGTGGAGACAGACCTTTATCCTTATAAACTTGCAGTATACATTGTGTAATCCATCTAGCTAAGGAGACCTTGGAAATGGCCTTGTCCAAAAACAGTCTGGAAAAGGACATGAATAACTGGTCAGACTTACGAAATTGTTTAGTCCTGTGTAAATAGAAATGAAGCTGTCTATGAATATCTAGCAAATGCAGCTTATATTCACCCTTGTTCTGAAAATTTGGAAATAACACAGGCAGATTAATAATCTGGTTAACATTTGATTCAGAAGTAACTTTCAGTACAGGAGTTTCAAATCTACTAACATGGCTGGTTCGAATGGGGGAGCCACCAACACCTGCAGAACTGGGGTAAGGTCCCAAGGAGGGACGGAATCCTTAACTGGGGGACATAAAAGAAAAGTACCTTTCAGAAAAGCTTTCCACAATCTCATAGAGGCCAGAGCATTCAGATTTTTGCAAATATGAAAATTAGATATGGCTGCCAGTTGTACTTTCTCTGTAGAGGAACTAGCCCCTTGTTGGAAAATATAGGACAAAAACTCCAACACTGCAGGAACCAGGGCTGTAAAGGGATCTAGGTTCCTCTGAGAAGCTCAAATAGAGAAGTGTTTCCATTTGCTGCAATAAACCTTCCTAGTGGAAAGTTTTGTGGGATGCCTCTAAAATATTCTTTACTGAAGATGACAGACTGGCATTCCTAGCAACCAAGGGAACTGGAGCAACCAAGCCATCAGCTTGAGGCTGCCCAGATCGGGCGGATTGATGCCCGAGGGATGAGAGATGAAATCCGGGCAGGGATCCAGCATCCGAGGAGGAGTTAGAACATGAGACCATAGGAAAGGGAACCACACCCGATGAGGTCAGAACGGGGGCAATGAGGATCACTTTGCACCCCAGTCGGCAAAACGGGGAATAAGCATTCAGTAACCTGGGAAGCCAAGCATGGACGGGGGCGTCTCTGGGGAGTCCTCTGGTGAGGGGATCAGAGCAAGGAACTCTCTGCAATTCATGTTGGAAGGAGATGTGAAGAGATCGCAGCAAGGCCGACCCAATGCAAGGAAGATCTCCTCCGCTACTTGACTGTTTCATAGACCACTCGTAAGGCATTAGAATAGCCTGACTCAGTCTGTCTGCTAAAATGTTGGAGCGTCCCGGGATATGCGTTGCAATCAGAAACCGACTGGTGGAAATCGCCCACTCCCACACTCTCATGGCCTTGCGACAGAGAGGGTAGGATTGTTTGTTGATGTACCAGACAACAGACATGTCTGACTGAACTGCAATTGCCCCCGAGGGAAGAACAGCATGAAAGGCTTGCAACGCTAAAAGCACTGCCCTCATCTCCAGAACACTGATATGCAATCTGGTCTCGGTCTGAGACCACGTGCCTTGGACCGTCCTCCCCAAATAGTAACGCCCCCCACCCGAGCTGGGAGGTGTCCGTGGTCACTGTGGCTTGGGCTGTGGGTGTTATGAAGGGACGACCTTCAAGATTTCCAGCGATTGAAACCACCAGAGAAGAGAAATCTTGCAGGCTCTGCTGATTCATACTGGATAGTCCATGGGGAGGTCTAACCAAGACCACTGAACTGCCAAAGTCCACTGAAGCACCCACATGTGAAGGCGCACACAGGGAAGGATTGAGATTGCTGCGACATGGAGCCTAGGGCTCGGAGAACATCGCTCGCCGTTGGCGTCCTGGGGCCGAGGATCACTGATGCATGAGCCTGCAGGATCTGGACCCTGTCCAGAGTGAGAAAAACTTGCAATAGTAGTGTGTCCATGCCCCTATAAATTCCAAGGTCTATGTTGGGTTCAAACGGGACTTGGAGATGTTGATGGTAATCCCTAGGTTGATTGCAAGATGCAGGAAGGAGTCTCTGGCCATGCAAAGTAGACGCTTGGTGACAGCAGTGAGGAGCCAAGCATCCAGGTAAGGAAACACCTGAATTCCCTGAAGCCTCAGGTGAGCCGCTACGACTGCCATAACCTTGGTAAACACCCTGGGGGCTGTGATGAGACCGAGGGGTAGGGCTCTGAACTGGAAATAACTGGCTCCCAGACGGAAGCGAAGGAATCTCCTGGTGCTTCTGCAAATTTTGATATGGTAGTAAGAGTCCTGAAGGTCTATCGAGCACATCCAATCGTATTCTCGGAGGTAAGGTAGAATGGACTGCAAGGTGACCATACAGAATTTTTGCTTGGCTGCAGTAAGGTCAGGGTTGATAGGTCCAATATGAGCCTGAGGTCCCCCGTCTTTTTTGGTACTAAAAAGAACCTGGAGTAAACGCCTAATCTGGGCTGATCTGGGGGGACTGGTTCAATGGCCCGATTGCGAAGCAGCTTTGAAATTTCTTGTGCTGCCGCCTCCCTTTGAGTGGGTGGAACATCCAGGAGGCGCTTTGGTTGGATGGGTGGGGCAACGAATGGGATGGAGTAGCCTTTGGATATTATTTGGAGCACCCAACGGTCCGTCGTAATGGACTCCCAAGCCATGCATTCTTCCGCCGACTGTCTCCAGAGTAAAACAGTCAGGCAACCCCTCAGGGTTGCTGCACGGATCTATCCGAGAAGGTCTCCCTAGACCCAAAGTTCCTCAGGCCCCCTCTGCCTCTGGGGTGGTGTCTGTCTTGTCCCCCTCTGCATCTAGGGGATGAGTTGTCCTGAGAGTCCCGGGAAAACTGAGATTTTTGGAACCACATCTTCTTTTGCCCTCTCTGATTCCTAGTACAGGATCTTTGAGGGCTAGAGAAGCGGACTCCGACGGCAGACAGAGTCTTCCCGTCCTTCTCGCTCTGGACCAGGGTGTCATGATCTGTCTTCCCAAATAGGGAGGAACCGTCAAAGAGAGCATTTGTGAATGACGCCTTGAAGGGGTCTGCAAATTGACAAAGTCTGAGCCAAGCATGCCACCTCATAGCTACGCCAGTCCCAGCCGCCCTAGCAGCTCCTTCCGTGGCATGTGAAAGAAGACGCATGGACATGTTCAAAACAGATTTCAGAGTTGACATTTTCACCGAGTACAGCCCCTTGTCCTCTGGCGACAAAGACTCTGGGGACGACACAGCGAATTCCGTGACTAGGTCTCACTGAAGTTGAATGACGTGTGCCAAATAATTCAGCGCTCGTATAGAAAACGTCACTGAAGAAAAGACTCGCTTCCCAAACTGATCCACCACCCTAGACTCCTTCTCCGGAGGGTGGACCGAAAAACTTTCCTGTGCCAGTTCTCTCTTGGTGGCAGCTGCAAACACCATAGCATCCACCGGGGATCCCTTGTACCAGGCCTGTCTGTCTGTGGGAGAAGAAAGGATCCTATCCGGGTGTTTGGGTATTGGCTCTATGATGTCAGGCTACTTCCATGCCCGCATGGTAATGAGATCCACTAATGGATCTGCAGGAGGGGCCACCCAGGATGTAGATGGGCCCATGCCAAAAGCCTCCAGGAATACTGACTCGTCCATAGAAGGTTTTGGGGCTGACCAACCTCCCCTCTGGCAGAGGATTTCCATGATGTCTCCAAAGGAGACATCCTCGGGAGGTGACCTGGGGGAACCCTCACCTTCATCCAAGTCAGTATCTTCTGTGAGGGACTCGGGGGAGTCCATGTGCGTCCTCTTACAAAAGTGCTTATGGGAGCCTCCTCAGTGGGACTCTCTGAAGAGGGCTCGTAAGTCACGGGGGGTTCCATGACGGGATCCACCTGGGGGTCCTCTAGCATGGGCTGTCCCTGGGACAAGCTGATGGGAGTTGTGACCAAATTCACAGAAGCCTGGGCCAAGTCCAAGGCAATGGGCTGGGGTCTCAATCCTTGGGAGAGAACATTCTCCACCACGTCGAAGGCTGAATGAGAGTGCACCTCGTTAGCAACCAACAAGGAAGAATCTCTCCCTGGCTCCATCGTGAGGATCAGCGCTGAAGCCAAGGTAGCCAGGGTTCTGAAGGAACGGCTCAGATCTGACAAAGTTGGAGCCAAAGACACCTCCATTCCTTTGGATCCAGCTGCCCGTTCTCAGCCGGGAGAGTTGCTCAGATCTGAACAAGTCTGATCCAAGGAACTCAAGGTAATCGCCTGCGTCGAGGTTGGAGGAACCGTCGATGCTGAACCCCCAGCTCAGAGGATCCTAGGATCCATAAACCCTGAAACCACAGGTTGGATCGGGGAAAGAGAGACTGGATGGAAGAAGGGCGTAGAGGTCCCCTCTCCGGCCAGAGAGGGGCCTGGCAAGACTCCCATTTGGATTTGGGTTCGAATGAACCTCCGCATCATCCTGTCCATGTCAAGCTCCAACAGACTCCGAGTCGACCGTGAGGAGGTGACCGACTCGGATCTGGCTGGTCTGTGAGATGACCTCAAAGAAGGCTTCTGGTCCGAGGGGCTCAGTTGGCTCTGATGAGAACCTCAGGGAGTGGAGCCGAGGAGAGGTGGTCCTGACAACTTTAGTAGGAGGGCTGGGAAATGGCTCCGGCTCTGGAGACCGTTTGCGGTGCCTTTCCCCTTTTTTATCCTTGTCTCTCTTGTCTTTGCCCTTTGATGTTGTCCCCGTGTCAGAAAGCTTAGAAGGAGGTTGAATCCCAGCCTGAGGGGGGGGGTTTGTCGGCTACTGGAGCCGATGTCGAAGTCGAGTCCAATGCAGAAATTGGTAGCAGGCCCTTAGCTACCAGCTTTGCATTCCTTTCCTTCAATGCCCTAGGGTTGAACCCTGCACACACACTACAATGCAAAGATAGGTGGGAAACACCCAGGAAAATAACACACAGAGTGTGGCCATCAGCTGGTGAAAGCTTGTGGACAAACACTGTGCATTTTTTAAAAGTTGGTTTTGGCTGCTCAGCCATCACCACACACCACTCAGCCAAAACTACACCAACAAAGACACACTAAGGACAGTTAGCCCTATACTACCTCACAAATCCTAACTTTTTAAACTACTTTTTGTTTGACAGAAAACCGACGAACGGGAGGAAAGGGATGACCAAAAAACGACTACACTCACACACTAAATATATATCAAAAAGTACCACTTACTACACCCAACTTGGAGCTATAGAGACCACGATGCTTACGCATGAAGTGGCAAACAAGATCTGAGGGAAGGTAAGAGATGTGAGGGATTATGGTAAGGCGAGGAGCTTGGAACTTGGAGCAGATGCTTGAAAAATGTTGCCGGCTCGGATCCGAATACCTACAGGTTGCAGATAAATGAAGTTAACTACTTCAGATTAGTTGTTAAAGCATTTAACTAATAATTTAAAATAGGAAGCTAATGTTCTACAATTTGCCCATCTATTGCACGTTGTGAGATGCAGTGTTTGATATTTTGGAAATGTAAGTTTGTCAGTGCTGAAAACGTCAACCTCCCATATTAATTTCAAACCCATCTCTATCGATAACTGTCAAGATCTACTGTAAAGGGAAATTTCTACACCCATGCTCAGTTTTTACAACAAACTTGCTACCATTGTCTCCTGAATTACCTGTGTGTCTATGCCAAGCTGCACCAAGAGCAACTGCTTAAATGAGGTACAATAAACATGGTCTTCTGAAACCGCTTCCTGCCATTACTACAATAATCTAACTTCCCTCATGTATCCCGCCATATAAAATGTATATTGAAGTCCTGCACTCAGCATGCATAGGTCTGCAGTGTTATAACCACTTGTGCCTTTCAATATCTCACTCATACACCCCAATACTAACTGCTCAGCTTTTCTCTTATCTTCTGTCTCAGGCAGACTGGTCCTTTGGGCTATTTCTAATTTAGAGAATCCTCTTCCAAAAAACAGTAACAAAGTAAGCAATTTCAAACCATCATTAAAGCTTTTCTGTTGGATAACTCCAGTGCAAGTTCCCAAAGTGCATTATATATTAATAGCTGTTCCTAATTTGTCACAGTGGAATGAATTCATCGTCCATGCAGAACCGAATGTGGTTATATTGTTAGAACTGTTTATACTAGATGACAAATGCAATTCTGCAACTGTTTCAGGTACTGAAAACTGGACTGACTGCATACTTCAAATGGACTAGCCTATTTATCAAATGTAAATGAAGATAACAGCTCAGTACACAGGCACCTGGGTGTCTCACTGGTTAAGATTTCTGCTTGACATCTCCCAGATTCAGGCTGTGTGTGTGTGTGTGTGTGTGTGTGTGTGTGTGTGTGTGTGTGTGTGTGTGTGTGTGTGTGTGTCAGAGAGAGAGAGAATGTGTGTTTTGCATATTCTTCCCATGTCTTCAGATTTTCTCTAGGCACTCCACTTTCCATTCACCTCCCAAAAACATGTTGGTCGAATTGCTTTCCTAATGCATTCATATAAACTGAATTTAAATCTGTCTTTCTGATCAGGATAGACCACTTTAACTACCTAATTAAATAAAACAAAACACTCTATTTTATGTTTTCCAATTTTGTATTTTGGAAAGCTGAAAACTCTAAATTTGCAGCAATAATAAAATAAGTAAAATGTAATCGGCATCAGCAATAACATCCTAATGCAACTTAGGAAGTATTACTAATGTGTATACAACAGATGATTTAGTATTTTTATTTGGCAAAGTCAAATTGTTTTAAGCTTAAATCAATAATATGTTTGTCATTAACACTGTGAAATAAAACAATGTTTGAAGGGTATTCTTAAAGAAACATACTACACTAAACTTCAATTTAAAATGCTCTCTGCAATGAACATTTAGCTCTCCTGTGAAAAATGATGTCTAACAATTCAGCAGTATTACAACAGAGGGCACTGGAGAGTTATGTATGCTTCATTAATTACTGCTTCGTACATGCTGCATACACCTGATGGACTAGGTAAACTGCATGCTTACAAAAGAACCTACTATACATTACACAAAACCTGTGCAATTATAATGTTAAAATTAATTTATAGCAAACAGGTGTTCAACATGATTAAAAGCAGCACACAGAAAGTGAGAGTAATCCCTTCAGTGAAAGGATTAAGAGCGCTGTGCCAGTGATCTTTATAAAATAATTATTAGACTTGGGAAAAGGCACAATACATTGACTGCAAGGAGGTTTTTATCATTGAATAAAACTGCAATACACCTGCCTACTTAACCAACTTAGGGTCAAATAAATAGAAGAGAGCCCCCTTTTTAAAACAAACTTCTGTAGTTAACAGTTATGCTCTTTATACATTAGAATTCAAATTATTGTCATTAACACTATAAACTGAGTTATCAACCAGTCCTGTTTATAGCAAAACTAACTGGAGCACAGAACCTATCTATAAATAACAACTCTGCATCCCTAAAAGATGTTTTCAAGAAGCCTTCAGACATGTGGGATTTGTGGTGTACAGCAATAAGACTGAGACAAGAGGAAGTGGCACGTTTTCAGCACTGTTGGCTAGACTGAGAGGATGTGCATCCCACACATACAGTTTGATGACAGATCATGCTCGGCCCACATGGTATGCTCATTTTCCTATCTTCTATGTTAATGATAGATGTCATTTGACCAATCCCTTATTTATTCCTCACCTAAACACAACACATCCTTCATCAGAATCACATCAAAACTTTTCTAATCAACAAAAAGTACTCTAAACTACCAATTTACTTATTTAGATTCATTATCCTAGGTAGTACACTAATCCACAAAGAACTATTTCAAGATCAGCTGGGGTGCAAAGGGAAAATGCACATTAAATTGTAAAGTCGAGGTGCAAACTAAATCAAAACAGTGCATCAAACTATCATAACTTTACACTGACAATTGTTCAGACAAATAATTAATAAATTGACTAAGGTAGCCCTATCAGCTAACAGAACAAACAGTAGGGTATATGCAGAGAAGAGTAGTAAGTAAGTAAGGGAGAGATAAAGCAAGTTAAGGGGAGGATTGAGAAGTGTCACATTTCAACACCCATAAAATGGTAGAAATTGTAAAAAGGACATTGCTTGTGAACTGTTAGAGGGGTGGGAGTCATCTTGGTTTTATGTTACACTCAATGTTATGTTGCATCTTCCTTGTCATTATCAACAGACAAATTACTTTTTCTGAGCAGTCAGACTGGGGGAACATGGGATACAAGAAGTAAACCTCACTGCAAGAATCAATGTAGCTATTACATCTAAAAATACAAATGCAAGTTTACATGTACAAAAACATATTTAGGATCCTCAAACCAACACACAATTTGTTTCCAGCATCCGACGCAGGAGGGAAGGGTTCTGGATAACAGGAGTTGTTTTACAGCTGAAGAGGAACATAATTTCTGTGAAAATAACTTGTATAACATGTGATGCATTAGTCACCATGCCAGCCCATTAGTTCCCTGAAATATATATGCATATATAAAACAGATGTGCATCCCACCAAAGCAAAGGTCAGAAATGTCGGAAGAACTCTGCCTGAAGTACATGACACCTCTACAGGTGAGAGAAGTTGTGCATCTGGTTCTTCACCTTTCAGATAACAGGGAGGAATGAGTTGTCAGCTACTACCACCAGTGCCAATGGCTTATCAGCTGTAGATTCCACATGCAAGTAATGTTTATTTGTAAGTCACACTTTTAGTAATGTGATTATTTTACAGCTCAGAATTTCAGTAATACTTTTAAGAGCCAGGTCATTTTAATGCAAGTTATGCAACTTATACCCAATCTACTGTTTTTAATTGAGTTTGATGTAATAGCTTAATAGGTGTTTACTAAGCTAACAACCACAAGGGCCTTTTTAAGCCTAGCCATGAATCACAAATCTGTGACAAGTTCTGGTACCCTTGATAAGTGTAAAACAGGGGTTGAGAGATGAAACATTTACTAGCAGGGGCCTGGGAGATTAACCATTTACAAGCAGCCTGTGTCCATTAGAGACATAGGTGCCAACCCAGGGATGAATTTCCTGTTCCACATCCAGTTGTCCAAGTTACACGAAGTGGGTTAGAGAGGAACTCTGCTTCACATGGATGGGGAGCCTGTTCCAGAGGAAGGGTAGTCTCTGGGACACATTCCTGTCTCTCCAGCAGGTCCTATTTATATCACAGGCAAAGTTCAACTCTTTAGAACAGGTAATTCTGGTGCTATTTGTTTTGTGGATATGCAGGAGGTCCACCAGAGTGGGGTCTGACAATGCCTTGTATGCCAGACATATACATCTCCTCAACAGCCTATAGGAGACAGAATACAGGGAAAGGGCCTTGAGGCTGTCTGTAGAGGACATGTTACTTACCCCCTGTATTCTTTAAGTAAGGAACCTCTATGGATGTCCCAATTTTTGGATATGTCTTGTTAGGTACTTACCAAAGAGGCATGGTACTCAATGATAGGTCTGATGAATGTGAAATAAAGTGTAGTAATGACTTCCTTGGAACTATATCACATACCTTTGTTTATAAGTTGCACAACACAGAATGATTTCCTCACTACTGTAGATACGTGATGGTCAAAGGCTAGATTACTGTCTAGGTGTGTTCCCAAGTATCTGACTACTGGGTCAACTCTTAGGGGGGTGTCCTCAATATGATAGTCACCAGGGGTGGATGACTTCCTGAAGGATACTGTCACAAAAGGAAATATTGCCAGTCTAGCTATCTGGAATTTTGTAAACAATTTTATATAATTTGTGAATATTAATATGATTTACATAGAAATGTAACCAAAGGAGAAACTGCCAGCCCAGCTATCTGAAATTCTGTAAAATGGTTGTGTGTCATTTGTGAACAGCAACATGATTTATAGGCCTGTGTTCCAAATGTATTAGAACTGTATGTCATATTGTATAGAGGTGTGCTGAAGAGATATTTTTATACACTATTGTAATTGTTTAGATGTATGTATTTTAACAGCAGATTAACTTGCAAAACATAATAGTTGAGACTTAAGCACTTTATTGCTGGGCCATAAATAAGAGATATCATCTTTCAGTTTCAGATCCTGCTGGTAGATAGACTAGTGGTGGACCGTAGCTGGGATAGCTACTAAAGTTCAAAAAAATGACACGGATATATGAAACTTGAATTATGTCACTGATAAAACAGAACGAAAAAAAGATGAAAAAACACTCCTTTTAAATCCACAGAAACCTCACTGCTTCGCCGAATTGGCAAGATGTTGAACTAAAGTGTAACAAAAAGACTGTTACACACTGATGTTTAGCAGTTCAAAAGTAAAGTAGGACTAAATCTGTTTATATCCCAGGCATATACATTCCTATAACTCTTCCAAATGATGCAAAGTAACTTGAACACAACTCACAACAGTCTGTGTGGGAGACCACAACAAGCATAAAAGTACCTTAGAATGTTTGTAAAAGCTGATGAAATGTTGTAGAGCAAATGCCTGGTTGCTCAGGAAGTCCTGACTATCCGTTTAGCTTGTGGTAGAAAACCCAATCCAATACTTTGTAGTTAGAAAACACAAGAAGCTTCCTTTGCAAACTCAATAGTTCCAGACTTGCAGGAAGCAAATGAAGCACTAGCACAATTGCTATGTAAACAAACTCAAGTTCCAAACTCATACACTGTTACACACTGATGTTTAGAAGTTCAAAAGTAAAGTAGGACTAAATCTGTTTATATCCCAGGCATATACATTCCTGTAACTCTTCCAAATGATACAAAGTAACTTGAACACAACTCACAACAGTCTGTGTGGGAGACCACAACAACCATAAAAAGTACCTTAGAATGTTTGTAAAAGCTGATGAAATGTTGTAGAGCAAATGCCTGGTTGCTCAGGAAGTCCTGACTATCCGTTTAGCTTGTGGTAGAAAACCCAATCAATACTTTGTAGTTAGAAAAACACAAGAAGCTTCCCTTGGCAAACTCAATAGTTCCAGACTTGCAGGAAGCAAATGAAGCACTAGCACAATTGCTATGTAAACAAACTCAGAAGTTCCAAACTCATAGGAAGCAAAAAAGGCGCTGTAGACTGAAAATAAATCCTTTATTACAACGATAGCATTCCTTAAGCACTAGTTGAGCGCTTTCATCTGCACCATCGCAGACTTCATCAGAACTAGTGCAAAACATTTAATTAACTCATTTAAAAACAGTTTTTTTATCAGTTGTTTGTTCTTGCACAACCTTATCTTTCAGTTTCAGTCAACAGGAGACAGGATGTCTACACCTGGGGACTCTGTGTTGCCTTGAAAGAGAGATAATTACTAGGCTTGAGATGTAGACGTGTTTTATGACTTCCAAGATCTGCAAACATCTGAAGGAGAAGTATTTTCACAGAGATGCTAAATGCTAGCAGTATCTAGCAATGATTGTTTTTGAGCCTGGAAACAAAGAACTCTCTGAGACCGTGACTGTGCATTTTGTATCTGTCTTTGACCTGACAACATCATCAGCTAGAAGATTAATTCACCACATTTGCCTTGCTTTGAGTATGTCAGCCTAGGATACAATAATTTATTTTAGATTCAGTAAGCAATAATAGTAAAGATTAGTTTAGATGTCTGTATTTATTTGGGACTGTCCTGCAATGTTGTTTTAAATATTTCCTGTGATTTTGAACTCTGAGGTTACTGTGATTTATTGAGTATTTTCTTGTTCTTTTCTTATTTATTATTAAATATATTTAAACCTGTGTGGCTAATATTTGTGAGACATATTTAAGCTCTGAGAGTACTTGCATATTTATTTGGTACCACTGTGCAGGCCATTCCTAATAGCCTTGCTCTTGGTAAGACTACCATTTGGATTAATAGTAACACCATAGAGTAGGATTGGACACCCTTTGCTAAGGGCCTTAAAAGTAGCTGGTAAGTAATGGCTGGTGGCAGTGGAAACTACCTTACAGTCTGGGCATAAGGGGGCATAGCTAGTAAACCTGTGCCAGCCTTTCACAGCTGTGTGTGTATATGTATGTATATATATATATATATATATATATATATATATATATATATAAAAACCTCAAATTGTGTGTCAGCTACTTGGGCAGGGACAAGAAAGGGTGCTGGAGGTCTTGGTTTGGACACTCAGCTGTGATCTCATCCTTAGAGCTGTGCCAGTGAGTTGTCTTACTGCAGATATGGAGAAAGAGGGAGAAGTCAGCCCCAGACTGACTGTAGTCTCTGTGGGCTCTTAAGGGAAATTGCACTTCACTGTGTGTGTACGTGTCATCCTCCCAGTGTGTACATCCCCCACTGTTGCCAGCGGTGAGGGTTGCGGCTCTTTGATTACTGGGTCAGTGCTGGGGCATCACATATTAAATGGTGGACAGTGATGGGATATACACATCACATATTAATTGATTTGCAGTGGTGTGGATACTGAATTCCTGTAGACTGTAAACAGCAGTCACTGAAGGGGTTTGTACTCTCAATCAGCCACACAGTGATCAATCAGAGTTTTATATCACAATTGTTTTATTTATTTTTTTGTTAGCTTAGTTAATCGGGGACAGCAGGTAAGGATGTCAGCAGAGGAGTATGGCAAGCTGACAAGGAGCTACTTGGCTGAGATGTGCCAGGCTAAAGGACTGGTACATGCCAACCTGACTAAGGCAGAAATGACTGCAGCCTTGGACACAGCTGCATCACAGACCAGCAATCCAGAGGACAATCAAACTGGCCTTGGGGAGGTACATCTCTCAGAAAATGGACAGTTCAACCTTTCCACAGATGACTTAAAAATCCATCTGAAGTTAGAGAGATTTGAACTGGAGGCCAAATGTTTGGAAACAGAATCAGCAGAGAGACTACGGCAGGAGAAACAAATGGAATTAGAAGCAGCAGAGAATCTGAGACGTCTGGAAGTTGAAGAGAATGAAAGGAAGAGGCAACATGAAAAGGAGATGCTGACTCTTCGCCATGGTCATGGAGGCAATGGGGAAGTGAGTAACTGAACCCCAGAAGCAACAAAGGTCAGTACATTTCTTCTACAATTTACAGAGGGGTATAATTTTGACAGTTTGATTTATATGTTTGAAAGGGTATATAAATAGTATAATGTTGACCAAGGGCTCTGGGCATGGTTCCTGACCCCCTTACTCGATATAAAGCTGTAACTGCTATTTCTAAATTGTCTGATACTGATTGCTTAAATTATAATACTGTTAAAATGGTCTTTTAGAGTGTTTTAAGTTAACACCAGAAGCTTATAGGAAAAAGTTTTGTGAGCATAGACGCAAGGCAGATGAAAGCGTGTGTGAATATATTGCTGAGTTAAGCACTTATTTTCATAGATGGGCGAGTGGGTGTCAGGTTACCACTTTTGAAGGACTGGCAGACATTTTGGTGTGGGAATAAGCCCTTAGCACTTTGCCTGAGGACATGAGAATCTGGTTAGCAGATAGAGAATGTAACACAGCAGCTGAGTTGGGGGAAAAGGGAGGCCTATACCTAGCAAGCAAGGCATCACTGCACTGGAAAGGGATACACAGTTCTGCTCATGGGTCTAAGGAAACCCATGGTGGGCAGCATAGACCACCCCAACAGAGTCCACCAGAAGCAGGGGAAGCCACTTGTCCAGGTACATGTCCAGGACCAAGGGTTAAATGTTTCAAATGCAACCATTGGGGCCATGTAGCATATAGACGTCCATGGAGGTAAGGTGGGGAACAAAAGGTAGGAGAGCCAGTAAGTGGGAATGACAGAATGCCAGCAGTAAGTTGTCTCGAGACAACAAGGGTACCAAACTACCGCAAGAGGTTATATCCTATCTGAGTAAATAGGAAAGAGACCACTACTAAGAGAGAGAGAGAGAGAGCCTGTGACCTAACCATTGTGAAGCCTGCAGTGGTTAAAGAAGAGCACTACTTGCTAGGCATTCTGCTCCAGTCAGAGCTTTAGGAGGGACCCCATTCCAAATTCCTTTGGCTAGGGTTCAATTTGAGTGGGAGGATGGAAAAGCAAGCCAGCAAGTAGGTGTGTTTGAGGATATGCCACAGATGTCATGATAGGAAATGATTTTCATAATGCAGTACCTTGTGTGCATGCAGTGACACAGAGTCAGTCTTACAGACAAGCATGTGGGTCTGGTAGCCTGGGGGAGACCCAGACAAACTGCAGACTTGAAGCCAAGACTGGTGTGGTGGTTACTTCAGAGAGGATGCTACCCTACAGCAGTTAGACTGAAGGTGAGACACAGCTGCTTGTGGGTACTTATATTCCCTTGGACAGACTGACTGCAAGGGCAGAGGTGAGCAGTAGTACCCAGGCTGACAATTGGGCAGCGCTGTCAGAGGATGCCAGACTTCTTGTGGAAGGGGAGCTGGGAAGGCTTGCAAACAGAGTTGAGACAGGCTCAGCTCTCAGACCCTACATTACAAGGGCTGAGGGAGGTAGCTAGTGAGGCACCTGATTTTCAAGGGAAGGAGGAATCTGTATAGTGGGGCAGAGGGTTACTGTATAGAGAGTGGACCCCTGAGGGAGGGATAGAGTGTGTACGAATATAGTTGGTAGTATCCAGAGCCTACCATCTTGCAGTTCTAGCTACAGCCCATGATATTCCCTTTGCAGGTCATACGGGCATAAAATGTACAAAGAGGAGTATTATCCAGAACTTTTATAGGCTTGGGATTTCTAGAGATATAACAGGGTACTGCAGAACCTGTGAGCAGTGCTAAAAGGTAAGCAAGGCAGGAGACAAGGTGAAAGCTCCTTTGATGCCTTTGACTGTGATTGAGGAGCCATTTCAGAGGGTAGCTATGGATATTGGTGAGTGTCTGAGTACCCCAAGTTCCACAGGGAAAAAGCATAACCTAGTGGTAGTAGATTATGCTACCAGATACCCTGAGGCAGTGGCTATGTCCTCCACTGAGGCAGAAAAGGTAGCAAATGCTTTGTTACAGACTTTCTGCAGGGTAGGTTTCCCAAAAGAAATACTGACAGAGGTGCCAATTTTATGTCAGACCTCCTGGCTTGTCTGTAAAAGCACTGTAGGGTGAAGCACCTAAAGACCCCACTACCATCCCCAGACTAATTGTCTGGTTCAGAGGTTAATTTCTACATTAAAGACCATGCTACGGACATTTGCAGAGCAGTTTGAGAGAGAGTGGGACAAATATTTGCCCCATATGTTGTTTGCTTACAGGGAGGTGCCCCAGGAATCCACAGGTTTTTTCACCCTTTGAGTTGCTGTATGGGTATAGGGTGAGGGGACCTCTAGAACTCTAGATGAGTGGGAGGGTGAGTGTGAATCTCCTGTGACATATGTCGTAAACCTCAAGACAAGACTCAGGGAGCTCATGGGCTTGGCCCAGGAGAACCTGGCAGAAGCCCAACAGCAGGAAAAAGATCTGGTATGACAGGAATGCTTGAGCTAGAGAGCATGCTGTAGGGCAGCAGTTAATGGTTCTCATTCCTGCCAGACACAACAAGTTGCAGGCAGCTTGGGAGGGACCCTTCAAAGTGATAAGGAAGGTCAGTGATGTTAACTACATGGTAGAACTGCTAGGCAGGAGCACAAATTGTACCACGGTAGCATAATGAAACCTTAAGATGATACGGAGGCCCTTGTGCTGAGTATTTGCAGTGGATGGCAAGAGGAGTCTGGGGGGATCTGGTGAATGACCTCCTCAGTGAGGCTCGACTGACAACGCAATGGAAGGGGTTGCAATGTCTCAGCAGCTATTCCCTACCCAGGTACGAGAAATCCGAGCAGTGTTACAGGAGTTTGGGGACATGTTTACTGGGGTGCACCCACCTGGTGCAGCACCATGTGGATACAGGACCCCAAAGGCCTATTAAGCAGGCCCCTTATATGATGCCTGAGAGAGTCAAACAGACTCTGAGGGAGGAGATACAGGAAATGTTGGAAAGTACAGTTGTGTACCTACCATAAATGTAGATGTTCGAGTGCATTCACTGTTGCAGTCATTACACTTTGGTTATCCTGCTGGCAGGCTACCCGCAGTCGGCCTGAATTCCAAAGTCTTGGTCTGACGTCGGTTGCTGTCGCCTCTTCCCTGACGTCAGTGCAACAGGGGTATATCAGGGACCTGGGGACCCAGGTTGATAGTAGTCTGTCATTACATTACCGCAAGCGCTAAGTAGTTAGGGAAGTCCTTCTACATTGCCCACCTTATCATGATTCTCATCTCTGTCTCTATCTAGATCAAGGTCAGTCCATCATCATCTCATCACCATCACCATGAATGATTGAGTACACCCCTGCGGAATGTATCTGACCTGCGCACTTGCAACTTCCGGCAGCCAAAAAAGTTCCTCACCAAAGGAAAAAAGGTCTCAAAAAATCTAAACTATGCTGCCCACTGAAGAACTCCAGCTCTATTCAGCTCTATTCAGTTGCTTGACGCTTGCCCTGGATTGTATGCCATACATACCATGTCAAACCCAGATTTGATGAATATGATTCACCCTCAAAAATCCTAGGCGGATCATCAGCCAAGGAGACTTAACTTAAGACACTCTCGTCGGCTTAATAGGACGTGCTGGAGAGGTAGATTCATCACATCACCTCCTATGCTGTGGAGACAAATGGGCAACTCGGTCGTACAGGCAGCACCTCGCTGGCCTTGTTCAAGCCTTGTTCATCTTGAATGGATGGGAGATCATCCAGATATACCCCAGGAAACCTCAGTGTCACCTCAGTGTCACACAGAGGCACAGCAAATAATGGTGTAGTTCCCATACTAAAGTGGCGTAAGCCTAAAAAATGGGCTGGCTTATAAATGCCTCGGCAGATAGCAACAGGGAACCTATGAACCTATAAAAGATGCAGCCGACACGATTTTCTTCAGTTTTTCTTGCCTCTGATGTCAGGTGCCCCCAAAAGGGTAGGCTAAAAAACATTGCTAATAAAAGCATGCACTAAAATAAACAATACCTTCTTCTACAAGCAAATACACCACATAGGTTTAATAGGATAGAGAAGTACAGATACGTCCCAGCAAAGAAAGGGGGATGGTGGGTGGGTAACCTGGACTGCAACAGTGAATACACTCGAACATCTACATTTATGGTAGGTACACAACTGTACTATGTTCATCGTGTTTCACTGTTGCAGTCATTACACTTGGGTTAAATCCCAAAGCTGAGGTTGGGCGGCTGGGTCTAAATAGAATTAGGAGTGGCTATAAGGCCCTGGAAGACTGCAGTGGCAAAGCCTGCTCTGGATTTAGAGTAAAGAGGCAAGTGGTAGTGCTTAGTAAAAGTGTGCACTGAAGTCCAACTTGCAGCCTCCAAAATATCCTTGGTTGGTACTCCTCTGAGGAAGGCTGCTGAGGTGGCTGCTGCCCTGGTAGAATGTGGTCTAACGCCCTTAGGCACTGATTTACCATGTTGTGAATAGCAGAAACAAATGCAGTGTCCTATCCATTTTGAAATAGTCTGCTTAGAGATAGCCTTTCCTTGTGATCCTGTAGCATATGCCACTAAAAGTTGTTCAGTCTTTCTGAAAGCTTTAGTTTTGTCCAAGTAGAAGCATAGCTGTCTGTGTATGTCCAAAGAATGCAGAAGCCTCTCCCTTTTATTCTGCGGGTTTGGGTAAAAAGTAGGCAAATTAATGGTTTGGTTAAGAGCCACACTGGACACTACCTTAGGCATAAATGTTGGGTTTGTCCTTGGAGGAACCCTGTCCAGATGGAAGATAATAAAGGGTTCCACAGCCATTAATGCCTGTAACTCTGAGACTCTTCTTGCTGAAGTTATTGCTAGGAGCACAGCTGTTTTCCATGATAAGAATTTTATCTCAGCTGTATTGGCTGGCTCAAAAGGAGGGAGTGTGAGTTTTTCCAAGACAAAATTGAGGTCCCATGCAGGTATTGGGGCTCTCCTTGGAGGTCTTATGTTTTTGGCCCCCCTGAGGAACTGCCTAAGCAATGGATGTGAAAAAATAGGCGGGTCTGTATTGTAATGAGCTGAAATGGCAGAGGCATGGATCTTAATTGATGAGAAGGATAGGCCTTTGTCCAGCATCTCAGTTAGATATTGTAAAATCTGAGGAATATTTGGAACAAGCATGTCAATTCCTTGTGCCTGGTTCCAAGCACAGAATCTCTTCCATTTTTCTGCATAAGATTTTCTGGTGCTGGGCCTCCTGGCCTCCAAAATGACATCCATAACCGCTTTAGAGAGAGGTGTATTCTGAATGGTTACAGTATCCACCATGCAGCTAGATTTAGAGTTCTGAGTTGGCTGTGCAGGATCTGATTATTTTGTTGGGTCAGTAAATGAGGACTCTGAGGCAATGTCCAGGCTGGACCTTGGGACAAGCTCCTTAGGATTAGGTAACAGTGTTGGCGTGGCCAATCCGGGGCAATCAGAATCATTTGTGGCTTCTCTTGTCTGACCTTTAGGAGTACCTTGGGGAGGAGAGGTAGTGGAGGAAAGGCATAAACTGTAAGGTGATGACAGAGCATCCACTTTCCATGCTTGTTTGTGATAAGTCCTTGTGCAGAATCTCTGAAGTTGGCAGTTGTGAGGGGAGGCAAAAAGATCTATGTCTGGGCGTCCCCATTTCCTTGTTATCATGCTGAAGATTTGTAGATCTAGTTTCCACTCGTGAGGATCCATGAGGTTTCTGCTTAGTTCATCTGCCAGAGCATTTGTTTTTCCTGGCAGGAATTGTGCTTGCAGGTGTACATGGTAAGTCAATGCTGTGTTCCACAAAATCATAGCTTGTCTGCAGAGGGGGTAAGAATGTGTTCCCCCCTGCTTGTTTATGTACCACATGACTGTGGTGTTGTCCATCTTTATCAGCAGCTGTCCTGGATGAAGTAGGTCCTTGAAGGCTGTCAGAGCATTTTGTACAGCTAGCATCTCTTTTTGATTGATGTGTAGATGCCTTTGGCCTGGGGGCCATGTGCCCTGAATACATTTTCCTGCCATGTGGGCCCCCAGGCATAATCTGATGCATCTGTTGTTATTGTTTGCCTGGCTGTGGGTAAAGTGAATGGCTGTCCCTTGTTGTGGTGACAGGCCTGTGCCCACCATCGAAACACCTGTTGCAGGCAGGGAATGAGTGAAATTAATGATTCCAGGCTGTGGCAATGTTGAGTCCAAACACTTTTTAGGTACCATTGTAGTTTCCTCATATGCAGTCTTGCATATGGAATTAGCAGAATACAGGAGGCCATGTAGCCCAGAGCCTGCAGAATTTTTCTTGCAGATAACTGGGTCTTTGTTGCCATGTTTTCGAAGTAAGAAGTCAGTTGCCATTGTTTGTCTGGCATGAGATAAGCCATCTGGGCAGTTGTATTTAAGCTTGCACCCAGGACTAATATCTCTTGAGAGGGTACTAGTTTTGATTTCTTTTCATTTACTGTGTACCCTAGGCAAATTAGTAATTTTTTTACAAATGCCAGATGCTTTAGTAGAATGTCTTTGGCCTCTGCTTGAATAAGGCAGTTGTCCAAGTAGGGATATATTTCAATTCCTCTTTGTCTGCAAAAAGCAATTACTGGTGACAGGCATTTTGTGAAGATCCTGGGCGCAGTAGATAAGCCAAAGGGCAGTGCACAGAATTGGTAGTGCATTGAGCCAGCTATGAATCTGAGGTATATTCTGCAAGATTGTCTGATTGGGACATGCAGGTATGCCTCTTTGAGGTCCAAAGTTACAAGCCAAGCCTTTTTGCCCAGCATGGGCAGAAGCTGCTGCACAGTCAACATTTTGAATTTCGGAATGTCCAGAAAAGTATTTAGAATAGACAGGTCCAGAATCGTTCTCCATGCCTTGTCTTTTCTTGGTACTAAGAAAAGTCTTGAGTAAAATCCTTGTCCCTGCTGTTGTTGTGGCACTGGCTGAATAGCCCTAATGTCCATGAGAGATGAAACTTATTTTTGTGCTTCTGCCCATTGATTGTGTGGCAGGTCTGGCATAACTTTTGCCTTTGGAAGGGTGTGAAAGTGGAACCTGCAGCCCTGAGAGACTATATTTGAGACCCACTTGTCCTGGGTAATCATGTGCCAATTTTGTGAAAAAAGTGCTAGCTTCCCCCCCCTCCCAAGGGTGCTGCCAAAAGATAAATGCTTGGCATTGGCAGAGGGAAGTCATTGGGACTGTTTCCTATATGGCTGTGTTTTGTCTTCTTTGCTTTTGGAAGTAGAAGCACCCCACTGTTTGGGCCTGTATGAGCCCTGGGGCTGTTGTCTACCTGTAGGGCATCTGCATCTGCCTCTTTGTGGCCTGTCTGACATGGGAAAGGACCAATTTTTAGAAGGCCAGTTCCTGCTAAATCTGGGTGGCTGCACCTGTAAGAAATCCTTCACTGTCTGCATAGATTTAGCTTTATCCTCCATTTTCTTTAACACCTCTTCTGCCTTAACACCAAACAAAGTTACAGTGGCCCTGCAAGAGGCCTCCAGTGAATCATAACCACATTGCAAAGTATGTTTACCCACTTGTTCAGCTGCATGCATTAAATCCTGCAATTCCTTATTCTCAGCACATTCAGACTCTGTCAACATTTTCTGTTTTAACAGAGACATTAAATATTGTTGATATTTAAGCATATGAAATTGACAATTTAAAGCCCTTACAGCCAAGGTAGCAGAAGTGTAAACTACCCCCCCCCATCTGTCCAGTGCCCTAGAATCTCTATCTGAGGGGACAGGGTTTTTTGCAGTAGCAGCCTTGACCCCTTTGGGACCCTGTGAAATAGTTTCTGGGTCAGCTGCAGGGTTTTTATATAGAAATTTATGAGAATCTGGCACTCGGTAGTACCTGTCTGGCTTAACAGGTGCAGGAGGTAAAGAGTCGGGAGACAGGCCGGATTCTGAAAACACATCATCTACAATGTCTAGAACAGGAGGAATAGCAAGAGGTCTGTGCTGAGGTAGTAAAAGAAAGTCTCTGAGCCTTTTCTTAGAATCAGAATAATCTTGGCTCTCCCAGTGGAAATGCTCCCTCATAGTATGCAAGGTTTCCCCAAATGAGTAATCCTCAGGAGGAGAAGCTGAAGGAATAGATTCTTCAGCATCAGAATCCTCATAGGGAGGAATAGAGTATCCCTGTTCTGAAGAGGAGTCAGAGGAAATGGAAACCTCATCAGAGGAATCATATTCAGTGTCTTGTCTAGACCTGTTATCAGGAGGGGGATGGGAACCCCTGCTCAAAGTAATTAGGTCTTTGGCCATTTTGAGCATTTGTTTCTTAGGCATGGAAGTCTGTCCTGGAGAGTGCTGTACTTGTTTCTTTGTCTTTAAAACTGTTTTAGTCTTTGATGCTGAAGTTGGCTTGATATAAAGCTGTGTAGGTCTGAAAACACCCTCAGAAGCCGATGCCTGCTCAGCGGCTCTGGACCCATCTGAGGGATTAGTTTCCGAAGGCCCAATACCTTGAGTATCCAGAGGCCTAGCTGTCTCCACGTGGGAGTCGGAGGTGGCCTGTGGCTCTGAGGTAGCGGGTGCCAGGGGCTGCGAAAGCGCCTCACTGAGAACCTGCGACTGTCCTAGAAGAGGCTTCATCGTCGGTTTTGGACCTCGGATGCCTGTCCTTTTCTTTTTCCCTGCGCTTTTTATGAACTCCGGTCGTCAGCTGATCTGATGGCATTATGTAGTTAAACCTTCGGCCAAAGTACTGAAAAGTAAAATCGTACCGACGCTTAATAGTGCGTTGGTTAAATCTAGCACAAAACCGACAACTAGCAATGTCGTGGTCAGGGTCTAGGCAAGGAATACAGTAAGAATGAAAATCCTTATGAGGTATTTGCTTCCCACAAGAAATACAATTGTTAACTTTTTCTGACATCGGTCTGGAGCAAGAAAAAAGTTTCCCCAATGGGGTACTTAGCTTTATAGAAGACTTCGGATCTGAAATTCAATTTCGAAAAACTCAGGAGTCGGCTGACTGGCACTTGCTCACTGCTTTTGCTTTGGGCACCGCGTGGCAAGAAAGACTGAAGAAAATGGCATCGGCTGCATCTTTTATACCCCTGTCGCACTGACGTCAGGGAAGAGGCGACAGCAATTGATGCTGGACCAAGACTTTGGAATTCAGGCCGACTGCGGGTAGCCTGGCAGTAGGATAACCCAAGTGTAATGACTGCAACAGTGAAACACGATGAACATCTAGGGATAATCCAGGAGTCCAGCAGTCCTTGGGCCTCTCCAGTGGTGCTGGTACCAAAGAAGGATGGCAGCACCAGGTTCTGTGTGGACTACAGGAAATTAAATAGTCACACAGAGTCAGATGCTTACCTCATGCCTAGGACAGATGAAGCCCTACAGCAGCTGGGTGGGGCTAAGTATCGTATCAGTATTGCTCTTAACAAGGGTTACTGGCAGGTGCCCTTGACTCCCAGCACTAGAGAGAGGTCAGCCTTTGCGACTACTTTCGGCTTTTATGAGTTCATGAAGATGCCCTTTGGGATGAAAAATGCCCCCAGCGACTTTCCAGAGGCTGGTAGATCATATCCTAGCAGGAGCAGGAGATTTTGCCCTTGCTTACCTGGATGATATTGCCATCTACAACCATTCCTGGCAAGAGCACCTTCAGCGTATCAGGAAGGTGCTGAGCAGACTACAGGGGGGAGGGTTGGCCATTAAGCCCAGTAAATGTCAGGTGGGTATGGCAGAGGTCTCCTACCTACCTGGGACACAGAGTGGGGAGTGGTAAGTTCAGGCCAGAACCTGCTAAATTGGAAGTCATTCAGGCATGGCCTGCCCCTTTTACCAAAAACCAGGTGAGGGCATTCTTAGGACAGCAGGGGACTACAGAAAGGTTGTCCTCGATTATAGTACTATAGCTGCTTCCCTCATAGACCTGACAAGGAAAATCAGGCCAGATAAGGTAGTGTGGATCCCAGCATGTGACAGACATTCCAGAATCTTAAACAAGCTTTGGGAGGACTCCCTGTGTTTGCCAGTCCAGATTACAGTAAAGAATCTGTTGTGCTGCTGGATGCTTCAAACAAAGAGGTGGGAGCTGTACTCAGCCAGGTTTCCTCAGAGGGAGAAGAGGACCCAGTGGTATATCGCAGCTGTAGGCTCCAACCCAGGGAGGAATGCTATGCAGCTGTGGAAAAGGAATGTTTAGCCATAGTCTGGGCACTGCAGAAACTTCAGCCTCATCTGTATGGAAGGAAATTCACTGTAGTTACTGACCACAATCCCTTAACATGGCTACATCGAGCCAGCCAGCAAAATGTCAAGCTACCAAGGTGGAGCCTAGGGTTGCAGGCATATGATATGACAGTGCAGAACCACAGTAGGGTTAGTAACGCCATCACAGATTGGCTCTCAAGGCAGGGAATGGGGTAAGGTATTCCCAGATAGGGGGTTGGGGCATAAAAGGAGTAAAAAAAAAAAACAGACATTCAGGGCAAAATGCCCTGAAACCCTAGCACCATAAATGATGCTGTTCTCTTTAAGTGCAGATCCAAACTACAGGTCTTGGTAAAGGTAAACAAAGAAATCTTCCACAGATGAAACATGCATGAAAGACAGACACCTGCTTGGTGGAGTGTACTGTCACCCCACTGACCTAGGACCTAAAAGCCTTTTGAAGGCAAAAATATAATACAACTAGCATTCTAGTTCACTAGGGTCTGTTATGTAACTGCAAAATCCTTCCTACCAGCAGAAGTAGGACCAGACTAAGTTAGAAATGGAACAAAAAAGGAGCATCCAGGACATGTTCTACCCTGTTTTTCAGCTCCTAGAAGGCTTTACACATGTCCTAAGGAAAAGTCCACTTAGTGTTGTTAAAAACTAACAGTCCTGTGAAGTCCCCTACACATAAGATATAAGGCTAAAATTACATAATTGTTTCTCCTACATACACTGCAATTATTAGATTGGAACCAAAAATGCCACAGAAAATGAATGAGTTAACTTGGATTTGCAATTACTTTTGCTGGAAATATACCTATACAGAATTACACACATTTATCACTCTCAAATTACAAGACACGGAAGACTCCGAGAACTAAGCCAATAAGAGAATGGAGAAATGAGATTCTGCCAATAGGGACAATTGCAAGTAGGGGTACAGACAAATAGGCAAGAGGGGGGCTGGAATTTACTGCAGAAACCTGGCAAAGGAACCAAGATATTGGCAGCAAATAACTCAAGCAAGAAAGGTAATAACATGGGATGAGGTCAGAAGACATTGGACTGCAGGTTAGAGACTGCCTTTCCTACCAGGGCTTGATCGCAGAGTACAGGCAAAGTGAAAGGGATAAGTTAACTTTAAATGAAAGACCTGCTCTGGTAGAGTTTTTAGTTGAATCTAGACCTGATGCAGCTGTTAAAAAGGGAGCATTATTAGGGTATATAAAATATTGCATGATAAGAATCAATCACAGGAGGGTAGAGAAGATTGGGAAGAGAGAGCAGAAAAGCAATTTACAAAGACAACAATGGAGTACATTTGTCTGGCTCCCAAATACCCAAACAAGTCAGGAAGGCTTAGGGTCTTTGCTTGGAAGTGTTTGCATAGATATTTGTATATCGCAAGCAAACCTCAAAAAAAATTTCCTCGGGTGGATGGAGGTGTGACGGAGAAGAAAGAGGTAACTGGAAACGTGTTTTCGGAATATAATGAGTTGACAGATTTTAAAATTCCTTACAGAGTACTCTATCAGTAATACTGAGTTAGCAAATGGATGTAACTAAGGAATGATTCTCTTGAGCTGGGATACAGAGTCTGAATTGCCTAGACATAGTAAGGTCTTAAGTTTAATTCTGTTGACTGCCAAAAAACAATTACTAGAAAAATGGAAATCAAAGCCTACACCAACTGAATTTGAGGTATTGAATATTATAAAAGAGATAAATGAACTGGAAGAAAGATGTTTAGAAAAGGGAAGGAGCACATTACATAGATGTAAATGGAAATTGTGGGAACAATACACACATAATAATGTTCAGGAGGAGGAGTGAGGTCTAAGGAAAGGCAGGGATTTAGCAATTTTTTTGTAATGTTGGACTGATGACAGTAGCAAAGAAAACGTATGTGATGTATATTGTATTTACATTGAAAATGTTAAAATGGCTTGTTTTCCTTTCTGTTAATGTACATTTGCCTTTGTCTTAAGTGATAATTTAATAAAGATGTTTAAAACAAAAAATAGACACGGAAGACTCCGGAGTGAAAAAGGTGAATTTACAGAAACTTTGTCAGCTGTTGCATGGCGTTTTCTGGCCTAGTAAATAACATACACAAGTTCTCTGTATCAACTAATCAGAAAGGACACCTTCTGCAGTGGGTAAACTAACAGTTAGGATGTTCCTTTTCTAATACCTCATATCCTTAGCTCAGAAATATTGTGAATTTTCTCTCAACCCATGTACATGGGTATACCAATGCCTCCAAGTAATGTATGTCACAAAATGAATGCATCAGGCTTCACTTTGCCTCTATACTACTCAGTTCAACTCCCACCTGCTCAGTGGACACAAACTTTTGTTGTATAAGAACTTACCATAATCTTAGATGTCCTTCTCTTCTTTATGCTGCTGTATTCTTGACATCTGGGAGTTTGCCTCTGGTGAATTCACTTACATCAGGCAGTTATACAAAAGTTAATTGCTACCGCTAGGGTGCGCGTGACATCCCACGCCCCTCTTGGAAGTCTGGTATAAAGCAGACGTCAGCACATACCTCTTCAGAACTGAATGCTGCCAGATCAGGCAAGTATGAGGAGGAAGGCTGGGTGAGAAACTATACAGCAGGATATAAAAGAGAAGGACATCTAAAGTTATGGTAAGTTCTTACACAACAATACTATGTCTTTCTATTCATATGTTGCTGTATTCATGACATCAGGAAGAGTGCAAGAGCTCCTGTCCTAATGAAGGGGTGGTGTTCCAGAAGCACCTTCCACAAACCCATGGAGGAGGGCTCTGGTAAATCCTGCCCTGCCACTAGAGACCATCCAGTTTGTAGTGTCTGGTGAATGTGTGAACTGAAGACAAAGTAGCTGCCTCTAGGACAGCAGCTGTGTCCAATCCTTTAAGGAAAGCCCCTGAGGAGGGCACTGCCCTGGTAGTGTGTGCCCTAACTAGGGCTGGGAGTGACTTATCATGGTTAGTGTAGCAAAAGGAGGTGGTTTTTGATATCCAAGAGGATATAGTTTGCTTGGAAACAGGTTGACCCAGGGCTCTAGGGTGATAGGAGAAGAAGGGCCTGTCAGATTTTCTGAAGAATTTGGTTTTGGCCAAATAAAACCTTAGCTGTCTGTGTAAATCTAGAGAGTGAAGTATCCTCTCTGCTCTGTTCTGCGGAGACGGGAAAAAGTTTGGCAGACTAATAGTCTGATTTAAGGACAAGTCATTTACCATTTTGGGCATGAACGTGGGATTAGTAAGTAAGCATACCCTGTCCTTTTGAAAGACAGTGAAGGGAGGTGTGCCATAAGGGCCTGGAGTTCGGAGACCCTTCGGGCAGATGTTATGGCCACCAAGCGTATGGTCTTCCAAGTGCAGTGCTAGATGAAGCAGTCTTTGGCTGGTTCAAACAGTGGGAGAGTCAATTTGTCTAGACAAAGTTAAGGTCCCAAGGAGGTGGGATTGGCTTCCTTGGTGCCATGAGGTGAAGAGCCCCTCTCAGGAAAAGTTTGACCTCTAATCTAGATGCTAAAGGAGGTACCAGGGGCAGGTAAGCTGAGATGGTAGATAGGTGGATTTTAATGGAGGCGTATGATGTCCAGACTTCATGAAATCACACTGGTAGGACAAGACCACTAGGGGCTTTGCCGTCAGTGGTTGTAGGCTGTTTTTCTGACACCATAAGGAAAATCTCTTCCAATCTGACAGGTAGGATTTTCTGGTAGTTGGTTTTCTGGCCTCCTGCAGAACCTGGATCACATCCTCTGTATATAGGTGTCTGAAGGGAATCAACACCCTATCACCCACAAAGTGGGATTCAGTGTGGACAGTTGAGGGTGCGAGAGTGTTCCCTTTTCCTGTGTGAGCAGGTCCATTCTCTAGGGTAACTTGTGGTGATTGCTCTTGGCTAGGTGAAATAGTAGGGGGAACCAATGCTGCCTTGGCCAGTAGGGAGTCACCAGCAAGATTTGAGGTTGCTCCTTCTGAATTTTCAGGAAGACTCTCTGAATGAGAGGGAAGGGGGGTGCATACGAGTACATCCCCTTCCAAGAGACTGATAGAGCATCCACCTTTCAAGCCTCTTTTGTTGAAGTACAACAGCACAGTTATGTTGTCTGTGTACCACCTCAGGGTGCCTGGGAGAAGCTGACCCTTGAAAATATTCAAAGCTAGTATCAAAGCTCTCATTTCCTCAACACTGATTCTGTCTTCCACAGAAGCTCTAGAATGGAAGACAGCTGAAGTGGAAATGGATCTTGTAGAATAAGCTCTAACAGTATATGACAACTTGAGCTTGTTTTGGTAGTATATAAAGGTAATACAGTCTCTTAGTCATTTTGACAAAGTGACCTTTGCTATAGGCTTGCCCAATCTGGGTCCTGAAAATTATAGAAATAGTTGGTCTGATTTTCTAGAAGATTTTGTTCTATCCAAGTAAAAAAAGAAGTTATGTCTTACCATAACGTTCCATGTGAATTGTTCATCTCGCCTTTGTTCTTACGCATGGGTTTGGAGCCGATCCTCGGCTCCGAGACGGCCACTTCTACAGCTCTGCATCCTGAGAAAGCTCGAGGCACAGTCCTATCCCACAATCCCCTAGTGCTAACCCTCAGATCTAGTTTGCTAACACCAGAAGATAACAATGCGCCCCAGGCGCTAGCAGTAATTTAAAGATAAGGGGCAAGAATGCCCAAAAAAAACACAAAGAGTACCCTGACCACAGAAGAAGCCAGAGACTAACAGAAGGTGTTAAAGACAAGCTGAATTGGAATCCATGTCATCCCGTTCTCCGAAAAAAAACTATAGGCTGGGGGATGGAGGGTGGGTAGTAAGAACAAAGGCGAGATGAACAATTCACATAGAACGTTATGGTAAGACATAACTTCTTTATGTGAAATTGTTCAATCTCACCGTTTGTTCTTACGCATGGGTAGCGTCCCTAGCTCCTTTACCCTGGGTGGCTCATGGGAGAACGTTCCTGAGAACCGTGGAACCAAAAGAGGCCCTATCTTTGGAGTTCTTGTCCAACTTATAATGGAGAATGAAGATATGAGGCTTCGCCCAGGTTGCTGCCGCACAAATAGTATAGTATCCAACGGCAAACGGGCTGCATGGGCTAGAGATGTGGCCATAGCCCTGGTAGAATGAGCCTTAGGTTGAAAAGGTAATTGTTGATTCGTCTGTGAATAGATAAATTTAATACAATCTGTCAGCCATTTAGACAAGGTAACTTTGGTAACAGCCATACCTTTTCTTTGGTCAGCGAAGGATATAAATAGTTGGTCTGATTTTCTGTCATCTTTTGTCCTTTGCAAATAAAATCTGAGTTGTCTGTGGACGTCTAACTTATGCAGCATATATTCCAGCTTGTTAGTGTGATCTTTGAAAAAGGTGGGAAGTTCGATGGACTGGTTAATATTTGAAAGTGAACAAACTTTTGGGAGAAAAGACGGATTGGTGCGTAATGTCACTCTATCTGAGTGAAAAATCAAGTAGGGAGGTCGAACAGATAGCGCATGTAATTCCGAAATTCTACGAGCAGAGGTTATAGCCACCAAGAATAATGTTTTCCATGACACGAACTTAAGAGAGGCTGTGGAGGCTGGTTCAAAAGGGGGTAACATTAACTGGGATAAAATTAAATTAAGATTCCAAGGAGCAACTGGGTTACGAATGGAAGGGCGGAGGTGAAAAGTGCCTTTCAAAAACGCCTTGCAAAGTCTGTGGGACATGATGGAAGAATTTTTGTAACCCACATGAAAGTTCGATATGGCCGCCAGTTGGACTCTAACTGTGGACGATGATGCTCCTTCTTCAAAGATGTTAGACAGAAACTCCAAAATTTTGTGCACCGGTGCTTCTGTTGGATCTAATCCTTGTTGTAATGCCCAGTAAGAAAAACGTGTCCACTTGCTCCGGTAAGTCTTTGTAGTGGATGGTTTAAGAGAGGAAACAATTATACGTTTAACCGCAGGGGACAAAAGGCTTGACTTGGCTAGGATGGGAAGGGAGCAGCCAAGCTGTCAATTTTAGGGCCTGCAGGGATGGATGAGGGGCTCCTGACACATGGGTCAAAAGGTCTGGAACTGGGTCCAGAATCCATGGCTCCTCGATTTGATGGGCCTGAAGAAAGGGGAACCAGATCTGTCAAGGCCAGAATGGGGCTATTAGAATTATGGTCCTTTCCAGACGTTTTGCTTTCTGTATAAACCTGGGGATTAACGGAATGGGTGGAAAAGCATACAGGAGACCCGGGGGCCAATCATGAACCAGTGAATCTCTGGGGACACTCCCTGGTGGAGGGAGAAGGGCAAAGTAGCTTCTGCATTTGGCATTCATCGGTGATGCAAAAAGGTCGCAGCAAGGCAGGCCCCAACTGCGGAATATCGCTTCCGCCACTTGAGATTTCAGAGACCACTCGTGAGATAACAGGATGGCTCTGCTCAACCTGTCCGCAATTACGTTGGACATCCCAGGGATGTGCGTTGCTATCAGAAAGCGTCCGGTGGAGACAGCCCACTGCCAGATCCTGAGGGTCTCTGCATAGTGGATAAGATCTTGTTCCTCCCTGTTTGTTGATGTACCAGACCACTGACTGCCACTGTTCCTTGAGGTAAGATGCTGTGAAAGTGTTGCAACGCTAGAAACACCGCTCTTAGCTCTAGAACATTGATGTGCAGTTTGCATTCTGTTCTGGACCATTGACCTTGGACCGTCTTTCCCTGGAACAAACCCCCCCACCCAATCAGGGAAGCGTCCGTGGTTATTGTCGCTATCGGGGTTGGCAGGGTAAATGGTTGACCTTGTGTCAAGTCTTGAGATAGCATCCACCATCGTAGATCCTGCTTGCAACAGGATGTGATTAGAATCTCGTGTGACAACGGCAGGTGCTGATAAGACCACTTGGTGAACAGTAGCCATTGTAGGATCCTCATGTGCATTCTTCCTAGAGGGACTGCAACCAGTGCAGCTGACATTAATCCCAGGACTCTTAAAACCTGTTTTGCTGTAGTTTTGTCTTTTGAAGGAGTATTGCAATTTGCTCCCTTAGTTTTGAAACCCTCTCTGGTGGAAGTCTGACCGTGACCAAGGTAGTGTCCAGTTCTACCCCTATAAATGAGATACGCTGTGATGGCGATAAAGAAGATTTTTCTAAATTGATTGTAACGCCAAGACGGGAACAAAGACTGATTGTGTAATCTCTTGCTTGAAGCAGATGATACTCGGTGGTGCCGGAGAGGAGCCAGTCGTCTAGATACGGAAACACCCGGAATCCTTGTTGTCTCAAGTGAGACACTACTACTGCCATACACTTGGTGAACACCCGGGGGGCTGAGGTGAGACCAAACGGCAGAGCCCGAAACTGAAAATGACTGGCTCCTAGCCAGAAGCGCAGGAATCTCCTGGACGGTCTGGCCATTTTTATATGGTAGTACGCGTCCTTGAGATCTATAGAGCACATCCAGTCTCCTTCCTGCAGTAAAGGGAGGATTGACTGTAGCGTGACCATCCGAAACTTCTCCTTCACAACGAAGGTGTTTAATCTGCTGAGATCCAGAATTGGTCTCCAGTCCCTTGTCTTCTTTGGAACTAAAAAGAACCTTGAGTAAGTTCCGGATCCTATTTGGTCTGCCGGGACTGTTTGGATGGCTCTTTTCCTGAGCAGCTTCTGGATCTCTAAGGCTGCCTGATCCCGCAGATTGGGTGGAACGTCTGGGAATCTTTTGGTGGTAGGGGGAACGTTTATGAATTTTATGTCGTAACCTCTGGTAATTATATTTTGTACCCACGCATCTGAGGTTAAATTTTGCCAGGCCAGCGGGTACAAAGTTAAGCATCCCCTGACTGCCTCCAGAGCAGGACAGTCGGGCCTCCTCTCAGGAGTGCTGGAAAGGCTTGCCAGAGAAAGCATCTCTGTCACCCTGGTTTTGCAGACCCCCTCTGCCATTTGGACGGCGTCTTCCATTCCTTCCCCTCCTCTACCTCTGGAAGGGACATTATCACTCTGTGTGGACTGAAAGGAACCCTGTGTCTTACGGAACCACATCTTTCCGCCTCTTTGCCCTTTGGGGTATGGTCTGGAAGGGGCGGAAAAATGGACTCCTACAGCAGATAGGGTCTTCCCTTCTTGCTCACACCTAGTGAGGGTCTCCTTTACTTTGGGGCCAAAGAGAGAGGCACCATCAAACGGGACGTTAGTAAAGGAAGACTTGAAGGATTCCGCAAAGGAGCACAGCCTCAGCCAGGATTGTCTCCTAAGAGCAATCGCTGAAGCTGCCGCTCTATTCGCACCTTCGGCCGCATATGAAATGAGCCTCATGGAGGAGTTGACTACAGAGTTAAGGGTATTAAGTTGTGCTGTCACTTTCTTGGTAACAGCAGCATCTGTACGACCCTGGAGAGCATCTCAGAGTTCCTTGAGGAGATCCCAAAGACATGCATCTGGAGCATTTCTCCCCGGGCCACCACTGAAAACAGGCTCTGTGGAACCTAGTCGGACTTTCCCGGTCAACAAAATGATAAATAAATAAATAAAAATAAATAAATAAATCCCTCCGTAAACGCGTAAAATGTGTCAAGTAGTTCAGCGATCGCATTGAAAAAGTCACAGAACTGAAAACGCGCTTCCCATATCTGTCCATCGTCCTAGAATCCTTATTAGGAGGATGGACAGCGGAAGAGGACTCTGACATGTCCTTCTTAGTGGCTGCCGCCACCACCATAGTATCCACTGGAACACCCTTGGTAAGAAAACTCTTGTCCTGGGGGGCTGTTATAAACTTATTTGGCCTGCGGGGAACTGGTTCCACCGTATCAGGTGTCTCCCAAGCCCTACGAGCTATCAAGTCCATAAGTTCGTCAAAGGGAGGGGTCACCCAGGAGGTAGAAGGTAGAGCCCCGAATGCCTTCAGCAATACTGATTCATCCACAGAAGGGTTAAGTGGCTGCCAATCTCCCCTCTGTTTTAGGATCTCCAGGATGTCCGCAAAGGAGACATCCTCCGAGGGGGACCGTGGGGACCCTTCTGCTTCATCTAAATCTGTATCTGATGTAAGAGATTCCTGTGGGGAATCTATGTGCCTCCTCTTGCACAGTCTTTTCCTTGGTACTTCTTCAGATGGGGCTTCTGGAGAAGCGTCCGAGGAACCGGGAGCACCCTCTGGGGGCAACTGAGGCATTGGGTCTCGACGCTTAGTAGGAGCCGAGGATACAGAAGTCGAACGTGGACCTTTAGGGGGTGGAGAAGAAGAATCCAATGAGATATGTGTCTGTTTCGACAAGACCTTCCTCATGGCGTCGAAGGCACCGGTACCCGGATCCGAAGACCTTCCTGGTTTTGAGAAACCAGGAACAATCCCCGAGACCGGGGGTCCGGGCTCCGACCCAGAGGATGGTGCCGAACTAATCTGAGCCGAGGCTCCTAGGGGGAGAGTTGGTACCGACATCTCGGTTTGACTGTCCGCCCCGGAACCAAGGAACGATAGTCGGCTCCAGTACCCCTCGATCCATTCCGAGGGCGTCGAGGTCAACGGTACCGAAAGCATGGCTGTAGGCTTCGGTATCGATGGTTCTACCATCATCGGAACTTCGACTCTCGGCTCCGAAGACTCGACAGGTCTCGGAGGAGGAGCAGTAGATGACCCAGGGAGGGCTTCGAGTTTCGAAACCAGCTGGGACGAAACTTGGATCAATTTAGAAAGGGCCGAGTTCTCCATTAACTTCTGTATCACTCGATCCACATCCGAATCAGATAAGGGTCTCGAAGAGCGGGTCGAAGGGACCGAAGTCATCACCGAGTGAAGGATCGATGGCGGCGGAACCTCCGAGACCGGCTCCAAGACCGGAGTCTCGATCAAAGATATACATTCGACAACCGACTCCGAAGTCTGTGGAGCCGGTGTCCGAATCTTAGTAGAGGTGCTCGGAGCCGATGACTTTGGCTCCGACACTCTCGAAGACTTGGACCCCTTCGAAGACTTGGATACTAATTCAGCCTTGTCAAGAGCCTCCTGAAATTCGGGCTTTAATAAACCCCTGTCTACCAACTTCCTGCGTCTTTCCATCATGACCCTCCCACTGAAGGAATGACAAATAGAATAGTCCTCCTGTAAGTGGAGAGGGCCAAGACAGTAGACGCAGGAAGAGTGGTTATCCGTGATGGACATTTTCTGTCCACATAGACATTTCTTAAAGCCTGATTTTTGCTTCTCAGACATGGTCAAAAAATCAGACATGTACCAATAATAACCTGAAAACAAAATCACTACAAACAAAAGAGTAAGGACTAAGCCTTTCTTAAATAAAAAACACCTGTTAAAAAGACAGGATAATAGGCCTGAAAATTGCCTTAGAAAAAGTTATAAAGTAAAATAATAAGTAGAAGAATATATAACTCCCTATAACTACACTGGTAAAACACTAATATATATATATATATATATATATATATATATATATATATATATATATATATATATATATATATAAATCTAACTATCTACTAATAAGTAAGTTATGGAAAAACTTCGAAAAATAGAAAAAGTTTACTGGCCCGAGCTTCTGCGATGCATCTGCTGTTGCGGCAAACTAGATCTGAGGGTTAGCACTAGGGGATTGTGGGATAGGACTGTGCCTCGGGCTTTCTCAAGATGCAGAGCTGTAGAAGTGGCCGTCTCGGAGCCGAGGATCGGCTCCGAACCCATGCGTAAAAACAAACGGCGAGATTGAACAATTTCACATCTTCAGTTGTCTGTGGACATCTAACAAGTGTAGACAGTATTTTTCTTTGTTCATAAATTTTGGGAAGAAAAATAGTAAGTCTATGGATTGGTTGATATTAGACTCTGATACCACTTTGAGGAAGGAACGTGGGATTGGTTCTGAGTGATACTCTTTCTTTGTGAAAAATGATGTATGGATATTTCACACATGAAGCCTGTAATTCTGAAATTCTTCTAGCTGACATGATAGCTATTAGGAAGTGTGTCTTCCAAGATAGGAACTTGAGGTCGCAAGTAGCTGCAGGCTCAAAGGGCTGTCAAACTAGATATTTCAAGACTAAGGTCAAATCCCATGGTGCTACAGGATCCTTGAAAGGGGGGTTTTAAGTGCAAAACGCCTTTAAGAAAAATTTTGCATAGACAATGAGACATCAAGGAATGGTTATCAAAACCATTACGAAAATTTGAAATGGCAGCCAGGTGAACCCTAACTGTAGATGCAGAAGTCCCCATTTTAAACAGGGTAGCTAAATATTCCAGTACCTTGTCAAATGATGCAGAGAAAGGGTCTATGTGATTTGCAGTAGCCCAAATTGAACATCTTTTCGATTTGCCAAGATAAAGCTTCCTGGTGGATAGTTTATGGAAAGCCAGAAGTGTCTTTTGCACTGGAGAGGACAAATTATTCTGCCTGGCAATTACTGGAATTGGAGAAACCAAGTCTTAAGCGTGAAAATTTGAAGACTGGGATGCAAAAGACCCTAAGGGTGAGACAGTAGGTCTGGAGCTGGGTCTAGAGTCCATGGGCGGTGAACGAGATGAGGCCAAAGAAAGAGAAACCAGACTTGACAGGGCCAATATGGTGCAATGAGAATGACTGTGCTCAACTGTTGGGCTTTCCTCACAAACTGGGGGATCAGTGGAATTTGGGGGGAAAGGCATACAGAAGTCCCAGGGCCCAATCAAGAAGAAGTGCGTCTCTCGGGGACTCTCCATGAGGGGGCATAAGGGCAAAGTAGCTGCTGCATTTGTGGTTTATGGGAGAAATGAAGAGATTGCAGCAAGGCTGAACCCATCGACAAAAGATCTCTGCCGCTACGCTGGGATTGAAAGACCACTCATGAGGCAGGAGGATACAACTGCTCAGTTTGTCTGCAAGCACATTGGAGTTTCCCCAGGATATGCGCTGCTATCAGAAAGAGATTGGAAATGATTGCCCATTTCCAAATCCTTAGAGCTTTCCGACATAGAGGGTAAGACCCAGTTTCCCCCCTGTTTGTTAATATACCAGACTACGGACATGTTGTCTGGACTGCAATTGCCCCTGAAGGAAAGACAGCCTGAAATGCTTGTAATGCTAAAAGCACTGCCCTCAATTCTAGGACGTTGATGTGCAAACTGGCCTCTTGTGGGGACCAAGTGCCTTGAACAGTCTGTCCCAGAAATTGCCCCCACCCACCCTATCTGGGAAATGTCCGTGGTCACTACAGCCTTGGGCTGAGAGAAGGAATAGGAACGACCCCATAGATTGTCTTCTGGCTTCATCCACCAAGATAAATCCTTCTTGTGGAGATTTGTTATCAAGACTGGATGGGACATGGGATGCGTTAGAAATGACCATTGTGATGACAAGAGCCATTGAAGCAGCCTCATGTGATACCTCGCTTGGGGAACTAATGTTATTGTTACTGCCATAGATCCCAGAGCTTGTGGTATCAGATGAGCAGGAACTCTTTTTATTCCTCAACTCTCACCCCCATAACACTTCTCCTCATTCTATTTCCTCTATACCATGCCACCTCTTATACAACCCTACATATACACCCTCCACCTTCAACTCCAAACCCCAACCATTCAAATCACTTCCACAACATCTCTGCTTCTCTTACCACCTTTCACCCCACCTCTCTATTCTCTTTAAAACTCTTCCATATTCCCTCAAATTTCTACAAACCTAAATCCACATCCCTCCATCCTTGCCTAACCAAACAAAATCCAACAAAACTAATACATCTTCTTACATACCTCTTCTTAGCAGGCGACATTCATCCTAACCCTGGACCAAACACATCTCCAACTTATAACCACAACTCCAATAACAAACCTACAAACAAAGACCTCAAATTCCTCACTATCAACGCCCAAAGCTTAACTAATAAAATTACCCTATTTCATGCCTGGGTCAACCATAACTCACCTGACATAGTAGCCATCTCTGAAACATGGCTCAAACCACACATAACTGACTCAGAATTCCTCCCCCCCGGATTTCAATGCATCCGATCTGACCGCCTAAATAAAAGAGGTGGTGGAGTTGCTCTATTTTACTCTAATCACCTATTACACCTTTCCAAAATCCTATTCCTTCCTTTCATAATGCTGAACTAGTAAATTGGCATGCTAAAATTAAATAACCACAAAAGTATCTGCATCATCTCCCTCTATATTCTCCCCTGCAATAACACCAATACCTTAGAAGACTTCCTCTCCTGGACTTCCACAAATATAAAGCAAGAAACATACATACTGGGAGAAGTAAATATTGACTGGCAAAAAATCATAGACCCCAATCCCTCCCTGTCTATTAACCTATTCAACTTTACTCAACTTATTCACACCATCACTAGACCCAACAAAACTAACCGCCCCAGCTCCACCCTAGACTGGATACTAGTGTCTCACCCAAATAGAACCACTACATCAGGTGTCACTCCAGACCCATTAGGTGACCACCTCCCTGCATTCACCCACAGAGCCACCTCCTCCTCCCCATACTCCCACCACCTCCTTCATACCCATAACCTAACTAACTTTAACCCCTCCACCTTCACTACCTCCCTTAAGCTCATTAACTGGAACCCTCTAAAAACACTGCCTCTTGACAAAGCCGTAGATTTCTTCAACTCTACATTCCTTTCCATCTTAAACTCCCTAGCTCCAACTTGAACCAAAAGGGTTAAAGCCAAAACAGCACCCTGGCTCACTAAAGCTACCAAAACAATTATGCAACAAAGAGACAAATGTTGGAAAAGCTACCACCATCATAAACAACCTGAACTGTTACTAAAATATAAACAGCTTCGAAACCTAGCCAAAAAACAAGTCATTAAAGACAAAAAATCATACTACAACCACCTACAAATAAACCACACAAAAAACACCAAACAATTCTGGAACTCTATAAATACCCTCCTCAAGCCAGGTACCACAAAAAACCCTTGTCCCGACACTAGCAAAACTGACCAAGAAATTGCCAATCTATTCAATACCTTCTTCACCTCCTCCATTGCTGAGCTGACCAAAACCTTCCCAAATAACACCGCCCTAACAACCTCCTCCCAAGCTTGCACCTCACCCCCCCTCCCCCTAACTTTGAACTTAAACCAATATCCACCAACCTCATAAAGAAATTTCTATATAGACTAAAACCTTGCACCAATGCTCCAGACAACATTCCCTCCTCCTCCTTAAAAATTGCCTCTGACAGTGTTGCTCTCCCTATCAGCATCCTGATCAATAGATCACTTCTTGAACCATATGTACCAAAACTATGGCATTCTGCCTTTATCCTTCCTCTCCACAAAGGTGGAAAAACTACAACTTCTCTAACTTCCGCCCCATTGCCATCCTCTCTCCCATCTCTAAACTTCTCGAAAAATGCATTCACATACAACTCATGCCATTCCTAACCGAACATCAACTTCTATCTCCTACCCAACACAGCTTCCGCCCAGGACACAATACCAACACAGCCCTCCTCTCCTTCCTACACTCTATCAATTCAGCCCGAGAATCTGGTCACTTAGTTTCATCCGTTCTATTAGATCTATCTAAAGCCTTTGATACCATCTCTCATACCCATCTACTTAACCATCTTTCTAACCTTAACCTCTCTACAAAAACTCTTTCCTGGTTCTCCAGCTATCTTTCTGACAGGTCCCAAACAGTGAAATGGGGCCAATCCTCCTCCTCCTTCCTTCCAACACCCACAGGAGTTCCCCAAGGTTCCATTCTTGGCCCTCTGTTATTTAACATCTTTATTAATGATTTTCACAAAGCTATTCCTAACACCAAAATTGTCCAATATGCAGATGACTCCACTCTCATCTGCCATGCCTCCAACCAAACTGAACTCAAATCTCTAACTCAATCTGCCTTCTCATCCACTGAAAAATGGATGCACCAAAACCACCTCTCACCAAATGCTAACAAAACAAAAATTCTCCTTTTCACTCCCTCCAAATCTACCCACATTGACAAACACTCATTTCAAATTACCAGCCACAACAACTCTGTCATTGATATTGTTCCCTCCGCCAAACTGTTGGGGGTCACCATTGATGAACACCTAAAATTTAATACCCATATCCAACTCAACATCAAGAAAACCCACATAAAACTCGGCCTTCTATACAGAAATAATCACTTCCTCTCTCCCTCTACTAGACTGACCCTGGCCACAACTTATCTTCTCCCATCTCTCCTTTATGGCGCTCCTTTGCTTACTAATCTATCTTCCACCCTTACCTCCAAGCTAGAAGTATGCTACAACAAAATCTCCAGGTTTGCCACAAACGCAAAAGCCTCCTCCCACCACTGCTCCTCCCTACTAACCATAAACTGGCTTGAACTCCCCAATCAACTAGACTTCCTTCAAATTGTCTTAGCCCACAAATTACTTTTTCAATCCAACAGCTGCCCGGCTTTATTCAATATCATCCAACCTTACAGCCCCCCCCCCCCAAGACCCCTTAGATCCACTCACCAAAACCTCATTACCGTCCACAAACCAAAGCGTCCTGCTGGTCAGCTTCTACTATCCTCCATCCTTGCTAAAAAATGGAATGCCCTGCCCTCCACCCTGAGAACTTGTGACAACCTAAATACCTTCAAAAGCCTACTTCACTCCTACCTGCTTCTTCACAGAAAATGTAACTGCACTCCACACCCCATACCTCCCAAACTCCCCCCTTCCTTCTCTCCTGGCTAAACTCATTACCTTTCAAACTACTGACTTATACTTCAACTACAACTCATAAGCTATCTCCTCCCAGCTTATCACTCTTTGACTCTAATTTCAGTATGTTCATAGCTACTTAATCTTCTTAGCTACCAAGTATTAGACTCCTCCTCTATCCACTTCCCTTCCTAGTAAAAACTTGTTTACAACTCCATACTGAATGCTTGTAAAAGAATCTTTCATGTCATATCTCAATTTGCTACACAACTTAGCAATGTAAAATATTTTCTATATGTTTATGCAACTTGTTTTGCAGTGTAAAATAATTTCTTTCATGTGATATTTCAATATGATATGTAACTTATCAATGTGAAGAATTTCTACATGTTTATGTAACTTGCAAATCTTCACAACTTAACAATGTAAAAACTATGTAACTAGTTATGTGGAGCTTTTCTCCCCGGGCCTCCGCTGAAAATGGGCTCTTAAGCCCAGTGGACCTCCCTGGTCACCAAACTGGAATGAATAAATAAATAAATAACTCTGTTTTGAGTGTGACCACTTGAAGTTGCTTTCTGAGTTTCAACAGTCTGTGGAGAAAAAGGGAGGCCACACAGGATACTGTGCTTAATCTTGCTCCGATGAACTCCAAATCCTGTTTGGGAGTCAATTGTGACTTTTCTTTGTTGACTGAAATGCCTAGTGTGTCAGCAAGATATAGAGCAAAGTCTATGGCGTAAAGCAGTAGATGCCTGGAGGCAGTGGTGAGGAGCCAGTCATCTAGATATGGAAACACATGGAATCCTTGTAGTCTGAGATGAACTGCCATACATTTGGTGAACACCCTGGGGACTGTGGTGAGATCAAAGGGCAGGGCTCGAAATTGGTAATGACTGACTCCTAGCCGGAAGTGGAGATACCTTCTGAAGCATTTGTCCATTTATATGAGGTAATATGCGTCCTGAAAGTATATAGAGCACATCCAATCATCCTTCTCTAGGAAGGAAAGGATTGACTGAATCATGACCATTCGGAATGTTTTCTGTTGTACAAATTTGTTCAATAGGCCGAGATCCAAGATTGTTCTCCAGTCCCCTGTCTTCTTTGGTACTAAAAAGAATCTTGAGTAGAATCCAGATCTTATCTGGTCTGGTGGGACTACTTGGATGACTCTTTTTTGAAGCAGCTTTTGAATCTCTAGTGCTGCTAGATCCCTCTGACTGGGTGGAACATCAAGGATTCGCTTTTGGGACTTTGGGCAAAGACTGAAGGGAATATGGTAACCTTTGGTAATTATTTTCTGCACCCACGTATCCAACGTTATTGTAAGCCAGGCTGAATAATGCAGAGAGAACCTTCCCTCGACTGCTTCTCGAGGTAAGCAAACCGGCCTCCATTCAGGAGTGTTGATAGGATTGTCCAGGAAAGGAATCTTTGGAGCCCTGGTTACGCAGACCCCCTCTGCCACAGGAGGGGCATCTTTTAGAAGAATTCTCCCTCTACCCTAGGAGGAACAGTCGCCATGTGTGTCCCGAAAAGGCCCTTGGGTTTTCTTGAACCACATTTTTCCACTCCTCTGATTCCTGGAGTAAGGTCTTTAAGGAGTAGAAAAACGAATATCCACAGCAGAAAGGGTCTTTGCATCTTTTTCACACTTGGCTAGTGTCTGTCTCACTTTTGAACCAAATAAGGAAGTACCATCAACAGGAGCACTGATAAAGAAAGACTTAGAGGGTTCTGCAAAATCATACAAGTGCATCCAGGCATGACACCTAATAGCGACGCCTGTACCCGCTACCCTAGACATCCCTTCAGCTGTATGAGCAATAAGCCGCATGGAAGAATTTGAGATCGACTCCAGGGTGGCAAGCTGAAAGGCTACTTTATCTTGAAGCCCGTCAGATACTGCTCCTGCAAGGGTATCTGAAAGCTCAGTTATCATATCCCTTTGAAGTCTGGTAAAATGCGCCAAGAAGTTCAAGGACCGAACAGCGAAAGTCGATAAAGCAAAGACCTGCTTTCCAAATCTATCCATTGTCTGAGACACTCTGTTAGGAGGATGGACAGTTGAACTCTCCTCGATGAGTTCCTTTTTGGTGGTCACCGCCACCACCATGGCATCCATTACTAAACTCTTAGACCAATGGGGCCGATCCTCTGGGGCTGAAATAATTTTATCCAGTCTCCGAGGAATAGACTCTATGGAGTCAGGGGCCTTCCACGCTCGCTGGGCGATTAACTTAACTAGATGGTCAGTAGGCGGGGTTAACCAAGACGTAGAAGGGTGTGCACAAAAATCTTGCAAAAACACAGACTCCTCAGAGGATGGGTTTGCAGGCTTTAAATCACCCCCTCTGTTTTAATATTTCTAGGATGTCTCCTAAGGAGACATCATCTGGGGGTGACCGTGAGGACCCTTCCCCTTCATTGTAATCTGTGTCTACAGTGAAAGATTCTTCAGGAGAATCCAGGAGCTTCCTCTTGTATGTTGTCTTATGGGATGGCTCCTCACGGGGAGGTTCTGAGGAGGACTCCAAAGAGTGGAGACCCTGAACTGGGGTGTCTTGCAGCTCTTGCACCCGCTGTCCTGACATAGCAGACTGTGATAGCTGTGAACAAGATGAAATAAAAATATGGCACTACAGTGAGGATGGGGGACCAGCTGGGAGCCTGCTGAGGCCAAAGCTCCCTCCATAATCTGGAAGGTAGGCCTGCCTGAAGAGGGATGGGAGCCCAGAACAGAGAAAGACAACCTTGGAACTGGGGTCACACCCTGCTCTGATGAGCTGTCACCCAGAATAGGAGCCGAGAGAGGGCTCAAAACTGCCATGGCCTCATGAGCCGTAGATGACACCAAGGAAATAACTGGCACCAGTCCAAGAATCTCGGACCCAACAGCCAAACCATGGTCCCGGGTGTGCAAAGGATTTGAAGGAGCTGAAGACCACAGAGTCAACTCCAGTACCGAGGTGAGATTCATCGTCGGCACAGAGGTAATTGGCACTAGGAGTAGGGGGCTCCAAACCCTGAAACGAGGTTGAAGGAGTATACACTGGTGGAGCCCTTGGAGAATAAGCCTCAGCTCCAGGTGGGAGAAAGGTTTGTGATGTTGCAGGGAGGCCTCTGGCTGCGAAAAGCTGATCCACTAGTCTGACTACATCCAATTCAGAATGACTCCTGGAGGAAAAGACTGACATTCCCGAATGGGCTCAGGTCTATCTATAAAGGGGCTTGGTTGTTCACCCAGAAAGGGGTCCACTGAAGGGGAATATCTAGTCCTGGTAATAACTGGTAAATCAATTTGCAGCACTATAGGTTGATGGGGATTGTAGAACTGAATGAGATGATACTAGAGGTTGAACAGAAACTATTGTCGGTGCTGAACAGGTTGTTGGTGCCGAGCGACTGTGGAAAATCCTACTTCTTACAGACATAAATATTTAACTCAGTATTGGGTATGTAAGAGGCACCTGATACCATAAAGAAGACCAACAGCAGTAAAAACCTTATGCTAAGATAAAAAGAGAGCAACAGGTGTCAAGTTAAAAAAAAAAAAAAAAAAAAACAGCAACAGGTAAATGATTGCAGTAATATGCTTTGGGTGCCTTTAGCTGTTAATGAATGTCCCTCAGCACAATCACAATAGTAATAATAATAATAACTAAACAATAAAAAATTATCTAATGACCGTCACACCAGTCACAAACTGGAAAAATATCATAGTTTTGAGACAGAACTTATGTAAGTAATTCAAGCATCATTTGCTCGAGTTCCAGTAACCCACTGCTGATCCCTCAAAACTGCATGCACTTTCGACTGGCAGTTAAAAAAACAAAATAAGTGATTTTTACAAGAAAGCAAGGCAAACAGCAGTCCACCACCTCCATCCAACATGCTGGCTGTACCCCAAAGCTCCCAAACTCTAAATATACTGTCTCCAAGGTCACACAAACTCAGAGAAAGTATATTTAGAAACAAAGTTTGTGTACCAGAGTCTCTCAAACATGAATTCACAAGCAAATGAAACGCAACCCTTCTGGTAATACTGAAGAAAAAAAGAAGCTAACAAGAGTGCAGTTTCTAGTCAAACCAAGCAGCCTAGTTGCAAAATGTTAAGAAACAAGAAAAAAAAAAAGTGATGCCTGATGCATATTTAACAGGAAACAGGGCAAAATCACCTATAAGACAATTCAACAAAAAGGGAATTTAAATCTCTTGGGCATCACAGTAGCTCAGTCCAGGGTTCAATCCTTGCGTCTAGTCACTCTCTATGATGTGTTTGTATCTCTCTCTGTTTAAATAGTTTTTTTCTTCTTTGCCCCTACCTTCCAAAACATTCAAGTTGGGTGGCTAGCTACTCTAAAAGCTGTCTGTATATATTTACTGTTGTCATTTTGGCCTTGCACATGGATGAAAAGGGTTCATGAAGACCAGTTTACTTACCTTCTTAACAAATGAATAAATAAATTAAATTAAACTGCACTGACACACTATATTTTACCAAGTTCAAACACCGCTAAATCATTACGTACTAGCCAGTATGCAAGCAAACAAGCCAAATTCCTTAAGTTTGAACCAGGACATTAGCACTGCTTCCGTGTAGTGTGCCTCTAGCAATATTCTATTAAAAAAGAGAGAGAGAGAGAACACAACGAAACCAGCAAACTATCTCAGTTAGATCACTATGGTTAAAGCTACTTAAAATCAGCAAAGCAAAATATTAAAAAAAGAAGCCAATATATCATGAAGTAATCAACAGCAGATGCACACCTGCATATTGCCATATTTTTCAGTACACATTTTTATTGCTACATTAAGCAGTATGTCCATATCTCATTTTCCCTTCAATTAATTTTGCAAAGAATATTAAGGAGCCACCCACCACATAGATGACTGAATTAATGCTGTAAGAAATACAGACGGGAAAAAAACAGCTGCGATATCAAAACCATAAAGTTACTGAAACTTTTTAACAAGTGAAACACATCTTAACTCGGCTACTCTAGAATGAAGAATAAAAGGGGTTTACATATGTTCCAATTCTAAACCTATCAATCATTATTCCTGTGGGAGCTTATTTACATGCATATTTATCAGGCTCACATGCTAATTCCCTGCTGTTTTATGCCTGTGAGGCATGTTTATGACTCATAATTGTTGATCTCATTTGATGTATTTCACTGAAGTAAGACATTTTTCAGTTATCTGGCCTACTATCAATGAGTGAAGATGACCTAGTCCTCCAGCAGTAAAATTCTTTCGCTTTTATTGTAACATAATGAGACCTAATTATTAGAGAAAAAAATAAAGGAGGGAATAACAGCATTCAGAAGATAACGTAGTTGTATTTTGCGATGCACACATTTCTCTGTTAACTGTTATGTATTTAGACAAAACTGGTCAGCAACAGCTTGCCAAAGGGCTATAAACTTACTCCTGTCTGAAGCGAGTTAAAAGAATGATTCAAACAGACGTAGGTCTGCCTTGAACACAAACGTTGGTATGCTTGTATTAATTAGAAAACCGGCCTGAAACAATGAATCTGTAGAAAGTTGCACATGTCATTAATTGCAACGCTTATCTGCTCTCCCTCTCAAGCAGCTACTTAAGTTGATAGCAGTATCACTGAGGGGTGGGGATACTTTGTTATAGCTTAACACTGCTCTAAAAATAATAACGTGGAAAGAAAAAGGTTGTGGTGGCAACAAAGTCTCAGTGGCCTGTGGTACTGTAGAAGTCATAGGTTCTATAGCCTCCTTATCCCCTTCCCAAGGGGGGGTAGCTAGTTCCATGAAACTATATTTTTCTCAGGAAGTCATTTTAAAAGTCAGACTAATTTCTTACTTAAGCCCCAAATAAAATGTTTTTTAGGAAATAAACTGCTTGGTTTGAAAGTCATAAAAGCCATTAGAACAGACATGACCTTGACGGGGTCAGACAGTTGAATTCTAGAGGATGCAAATAAACTTCCAAAAGCACTGAAGACGATAGCTGAAAAACCTGACTACTATAGTCTCATTTATAATGAAGACCAACGTATAGTGCTAAAACCAGGATGCAACATTATGGTGACTGATCAATTACTGTTTGTAATATATAGTTTTTAGATCAGAGAAATTAATCTAAATTTAAATAAACATAGCATAACATACATGCCATCTTAAGTAAACAGCACATTTTACAGTGGCTACTACAAAGGACATCCTTAGCATTGTCAGTGTATGTTGCTACAGAGGTGCCAGAAGATGCTGAAGGCCGGGGGGCAGGCATCCAAAAGGGTATGTAGTGACCTGAAAAGGGCATTTTTTTATTTTTTTTTTCTATTGTTAACTGCGATAAAAGATGTACACATATGATAAGTGTTGAATAGCTGCATACAATGCCAACTCTTGTTGCATTAAGAATAATTCCACATAAATTGCATAGTGAAATTATAAATGAAAGTACTGTCTCTCATCACCCAATTCCAAGTGTGAATGGGACATGTGTTTTCTCCTGAATGCCTGTCCTTTGAGTATACCATTCAAAATGACTTCTTGTGTGCTAAAAACCTGAATGAGTAAATGAAAGGAGAACAGAAGTTTTAACAGGCAACATTAAAGTCTGGTGTCTGTGTGTTATTTGAACAATGCAACACAAACTACACAGTGAACAACAATTGTAATTGCTATATGGCACCAGCTGTATGGTTTCAGTCTGTTTCTTGCCATAGTCTAGAGAGAGTAATGTACAGTGGCGGCTCGTGATATAGGACTGCAGCCCACCCCCCCATCTGTGACCACACAATGGTACATTCCTAGATTTCCTACATAACATAATCCGGACTGCTGCCTTCCCAGTCCAGATTCAGGAAAAAGACAGCAGACTGCTAATTCCCCATTAGTTTATGCGGTGCTAAACGCATAGACTGGAAGAGGATCGGACTGCAAGGTCTGCAGTCTTGAATGTTGGAACGAGCAACAGGAACCAGGAACCGGAAATCAGAATTGTGCATTCAGGTGGGTTGCTGTCTTGAAGTTAGCTTAGCTGTCTGATTACTGCTGCTGGGTTGCTGTGTGTGATTATTGCTGCTGTGAAATAAAGCTAAAGCTACGGAGTTACTGCCTTGAAGTAAGTTAGCTGCGGTGAATGGACTGGAACTGAACAAAGCTACAGGTAGCTTCACTGCTGTGTTTGATTAGTTTAACTGCCTTGCCGTTCACGGACTTTGCACAAAGTTTAACTGCCTTGCTGTTCTGGACTTGTAGAGTGTGTGTGTGTGTGTGTGTGTGTGTGTGTGTGTGTGTGTGTAATGCCCCAGTTGCTTTATACTGGTGGCTAGAGAGAACCTGTATGTGGTTAGAGATCAGGCGTGGATCCCATACATTCAGTGCAGGTAACAAGAGTCTGAATTCCCTACCCACCACAATTTCTGAAATTTTTGCAGATTTGTCTCATATTTTGATCTCTTCTGTTCCTCATAACATCTGTGGTTTCTGTTTCTGAAAATTTAAATCCTTAGATATTTGATGGTGCAGTGGTAGCATTGTTGTCTCACAGCTTCAGGTTTTCTGGTATGATTCTTGGCTGGGGCGCCGTCTGTATGTCCTCCCTGTGTTTGTGTGGGTTTGCTCTTGTGTCCTCCCATGTTACAAAGACATGTGTCAGCATTATTTCTCCCTGAGCCTCTGCTAATATTGTTTTTTGTTCCAAGTCAGACTTTCCTGGTTAACAAATGTTAAATAAAATTGACAGGCATTTGAATTTCAGACTTCATATTCTTCAGAAAGTACATAGTAACACAAAACCTTTTATTCTAGCAATTTCCTAAGCTTATAAGATGAATATTTGAAATTTGTCCCTATTTATGGGACTGTATTCCCCCATTATTGGCTTTGTCCAGGTTTTTTGTGCTAAGTTTGAGAGCTATGGGGAGAACTGAATATGTTTGAGGGCTGTATTCCACCATTACTGGGTTTGCCCAGGTGTTTTGTGCTAAGAGGTTGACAGCTATGGTGAGAAATGAATTCACTAAATGGTAGCCATTTAAGTTTCAATCTTCCTCTTTTTCACAAAACAGCTGATTTGGCATAGTGGTTTGTTATTCTGAGTGTTTTGCACAGGGACGTGGGTTCAAGACTGGGCAGTAAAATGTATGGTGGTAACACAGCATTTTATTTTTTTATTCTAGCAACTTTCCAAGATTATACAAGCAATGTTTAATGTGTCCCTGTTTTTTGGGATTTTGCCCCCCCCCCAATAAATTTTTGCTTTTTCCAGATTTATTGTGCTGCGAAGTTGAGAGATACAGTTGAGTATTGAATAGATTTTATAAGTAGCTGAGAGCTGCAGGGGAAGAGAAGTTTAGTGCTGCTTATGCTGAGTTTACTTGCATTGTTACTAGCACAACAGGTAGTGTACTTGGTTTTGATACAGAAGACTGTGGGTTCTACTCCCACAGGGGGTGGATGCTGCCGTACTGAGAATGTCCTCTTTGGCGAAGATACCTAGTAACTATGAACCTGTTATCAGTTTGCCATCCATTTCCTATTGCAATATTACTAGCTTACCTTTTTTTTTTTAAAGTAATATAGGCAATTTATTCCTCAGGGGCAACAGGCACTTTATATTTCATTGTTTCATCTATAAATAAATTTGCTTGCCAGCAGCAACCTCTTCATCAGTTACAGATCTCTTTAATGTGGAATTATTCAGATGACTTACTTCTGCAGAGATTGTGCATATTTACTGATACTGGTGGATTGTATACGTTTGAGTATACTTTTTATGATGGAAATGTTCTCAGTTGGGTAGTTTTGTCATTGGTGCATGCATTTTGTTTCATTGTTTACTGGAAAAATGTTCAAAGCAAACTGTACTGTATTATACAAGGAATATAATTTAATACAATCAGGAAGGTGCATCACACAACACGTGTGTTTTGCATGTAAGGGGCCTATCATTTGAAAACAGCCCAAAGTTAATCTTTATACTACCCAAGTGTATTTTCTTTGAATGTGGATTTCAATGCTGTTTCAATGAATGTGAGTTTCAAGGGCAGAGTTTTAATGCTAAGTCTATTTTCATTGTGAGACTGCTTTGCTTTGTTCAACAGATGTCTTAGTGTTTATGCTGTAAAATACAAAATCAAACTTTCAAATGAAATCCAAATCATTGTAAAAGTTAGGCAGTATGCACATTGCGGTGCTTATGGTAAATGGGGAGAAATAGCCAAGTAATGGGACATTGGAATGGCTGCAGGGGTTGGCTCCATTCGACCATGATTTTGTGAGGGGGAAGGATGGCAAACTCAGACAGCCCCGGCTCGGCTGAACTATACCTCTCAACTGTCCAGATTTTCACAGAATGAATAGCTTTTTGCTTCTTATTTTAGTTTGTTCCTCAAAATTTGTGGTTTTCTGGCAAATCATTTAGGAATGAAATCACAAAATAATGATAGACATCGAGTTTCAGACTTCTTAACCTTAAGAAAATGCATGCTAAATCAAGACCTGTTATCAACTAAGTTTATACAATAGCAATTTTTAGTAGTTTGTATGTTCCCCCATTATATTTGGCCTTCTCCAGATTTTCTGTTAACAGGTTGAGAGGTATGTGCAAATTGCTTTACAGAATTGGGCATATGCAGACATCTCAACTGCCCCCGATTTTGTCTCAAAATGTTGCTCTCCCTCTAATAATCCCTTCGCAAAATGGCAATTTTGGAAGAAAATGTGGAGGGTTTACAATTAATAAATAACTGTAATAATCAGAGTTATAGACCACTTTTATTTCAGAAATGCATGTAGATTCATTTATTTTGTCAGCTGCTCAAGCTAACAGTACTAATTTTAAAAAGTGTCCCTTCTTTGACGGGTTCCCCAGCTGTATTGTGTGGCTATTTTATATTTTTGCATCACATTTGAGTTTCAGATTTCATACCCTTCAGAAATTCATACTAATGTAAGACCTACTATTCTATTAGAAGTTTATAAGAGCAATCTTTAAATATTGTCCTTATTTTGGACCTTTGTCCCACTTCTGTGTATGGCTTTGTCCAGATTTCTTGCTCTGAGATTGAGAGGTATGACAAATGTGTCAGGGCCATCGCAGTCAGCCAGAGACATTTCAAGTTGTGACATACTTGTTGCACCCCACTCCCCCATGTAGTGACTCTGGATGTGTCCAAGCAAGGCAAGGAGCAGTTACTCAGTTTAAGTGTGCAGAGTATCCCCCCATCCGAGGTAGACACAAGTACTACAGTGGCTTATCATCTGTCTTTGCTTGACTTTGCAGAATGTTCTGGTTTTCTGGCATATTTTTATACTGTTGATTATGCTTCTTATTATTCAGAAAGTGCCCGTTGCTCTGTGTTTAAGTAGCAATGCTTTCATGACCATCAGGTAAGCTTGTCTGAGATTGTAAGATGCAAGTAAGCTTACTGTTAAAGAATTACCAACATTGAAAGTCTTTTTGTTGTTGCCATGCAGAGAATACTTACATAACTAGATAACGTATAAGCCTTGGGTATTGAAATGCATATGACAGTATTTGTAATAAAGGACTGAATTACAGTATTTTAAGAAGCCCATTACCTTTGTTGGAGACTTGCAGTTATCTTTGCAGGCTTTACCCATAAACTAAACAGAATGCCAATCTATTATGTGTGGTCCATAACCGGTGCAGTAATCCTTTAAGTAATTTATTTTGAGCTTGTTTTTTGTTTGCTGTTCATTTTTTATTTTGATCATGTTTTCCCAATGAAACAAGTAGATAGTTGTTGTCAGGCAGCAGGTCCTTTATGGATAAGAAACATTTTTACAAGTGGGGGTATCTCAGAGATTGCTACTTTCAGCATGTTACTTGGTACTTTTTGTAAAGCTGAATATAAATTATAATTAGAACTGCAGTGCTAGGAGAAGTGGTTTGAGTTGAGTACTGCTTGTTTTTCTTGTACTTGATTTTCGCATTCCAGTAATGTATTTAAAAAGATATTTATTTTTTCATGGCTCAGAGCCTTTTTGTTTCCATCTAGATATTAAGTAAGCTGTCATGCAGCCAATGCATTGAAATATTTTTTTCTTCTACACTTCACATTGTCTTGACTGGACTCTCATAGTGGTTTGGCACCCAGGGCAGCGTATTTAAGTTCCAGTGTTGGTGGTTTTGAGCATAGCTCCTCCCCTTTCTAGTTGGCCACAACCCTTCCCATTGGCCCCACCCATTCATCTGTCTCCTGCAGCCCCCCTTCGATTTGAAGTCACCAGCCACCACTGCTAATGCACACTTTATACTGTGAAAGCAAATATAGTGAAGATAGGCTGGCAATTTCAAAATTCAGAATAAAAATTATACATTGAGCTGTTGGTAGTATAGTCAGAAACTGACTAAAACCAGAGTCCATGCTTCAGTTTCCTTTGATATGCCTTAGAGTGTTGGGGACAATAAATGCTGGTTTCTGAGTTAGATTAAAAGAACACACACATACAGTCACAGCCAGACTTTGCTACTTAAATCCGCATTATGAGTTTTCACTCCAACTAGTACTTCAACTGTATTAAATAATGTTGAAATAAAATGCAAATTTGCATGTTATCATCTGGGTTGTAGAAAAGTACAGTTGTAAAAGTAAATTAACTAGAAGAGTAGATATTCAAATGATCCCTGCTGCAGTAGCTTAAGCTATGCGTCTTATATTCTGCAAAGATTCGGGACACCTTCCACTAATCCAAACCATTAGCTTGAGTTGAGCTAGCTAAAAGATGGGTTTCAGTGCCAAGATCTTAAGAGCTTTCATGCCAGCTGAAAGAGGGAGGCTAAGCCCTAAGCCCTGAGAAGACATTGCTAGGAATACAAAAAAAAAGCCCATACACTGGAATAAAAAACAAACCAATAAACAAGGGAGTGGGGGTGGATGGAAGGAGAGACTACTGCAGCAGTGATCATTTGAACATGTACTGCCATAGTAAATTTATTTACAAAACTGCAATATGTTTTTCATATTGATCACTGCTTTTGATAGGCTAAGCTATGTGGATAGATTAGCATAGCTTAGAACAACTGGGAGGTAGATGACGAAGGGTGCAAGAAAGCCCTGGAGAATGGTCCCAGCAAAACCTGACCTAGACCTGGAGAAGGAATCTGGTTTGTTGTGTTTTATAAATGTATGTATAGAGGACCAAGCTGATCCTTCTAGAACACTTCTATAGTTCAACCCTTCCCAAAAAGCCTTAGATGAAAGCAAGTCATGATAGAATATGGCTTGACCCTGCCTGGAATAGATTTGTTGAGGTGAAAATAACAAAAGGTAATAGCCCGAGATATCCATTTGGAAATAGTCTGCTTTGACACAGGTTGTCCCTTCTCCTTACCTTAACAAGAAATAAAGAACTAAGCAGAAGTTCTGGAAAATTTTGCAATGTCAAGATAGTACCCGAACTGTCTGTGGACATCCAAGGTATGAAGTATCCTTTCTCCCTCATGTTCTGGCTCAGGGAATAACACAGGTATATGGATAGTTTGGCTTCAAGTAAATTTTCATGCCACTTTAAGCATAAAAGAATTAGTTCTCAAGGAAACCCAGTCCTGTGGAAAATAAAATAAGGCTAACCCTACTATAAGAGCTTGCAACTCAGATATTCTTCTTGCAGAGCTCAGAGCAAGCAGTAAAACCGTTCTTCCATTTTTAAGAACCTCAAGTCAGCCAGATGAGCTGGTTCAAATCGAGCAAGTGTTAGCTTCTCTAATACAAAATTAATATCCAAAGGAGAAGCCACTGGTATTCTTGGAGGTTCCTTATGCAAAACCCCTTTAAAAATATGCTGACATGGGAATGCCTTGAAAAAGAGGGATCCCATGGGCAGACATGCTGAAATGGCAAACACATAAACCTTGATAGAGAGGTAAGACAGGCAAATAGAAAAGCAACTCACACAGATATTGTAAAACAAGTGAAACACTACTTTGAATTGGTTCAGGTTATGTTTTTTGCACCAACTAGAAACATTTTCCATTTGCCAACATATGATTTTCTAGTAGAGGACTTTCTTGCTCCCATTAGTACCTCCTGCACATCCTTAGTATACAAGTGCCTAAAAGGTACAAAGACCCTCCTTTACATTTATGTGCTTCTGTGGGTGTTTGTTGTCCCAGATACCTTGCACTTATATTCCCCATAGGAATGTGCAAGGTAACTATGGTGACTGACTGTTTTGGAGCAGGAGGGGAGAGGGAGACACCTGGATTCAGGGTACTTGATGTCTTCACCAACTGAGTTCTCTTCTCACACATCCCAGAACTGGAATCTGAAAAGGTAACAGGTGTTGGTGCTGGGACCAGAGACTTCAGATACCATTGTATATTTTTCATGTGGAATCTTGCCAGAAGTATCATGAGAATGACAGATGACATGAGACTCAGAATCCTGAGGTATTGCCTCCCTTGCCCATTAAGGGAACCCCAATAGTTACAGAAGACATTGCTAACCCCCCAGTCCATAGTGACTGTGTGTGTAACACCAGAGGGATCAGAGGAAACCTGGAATAGATCTAAGTGTAGATATGTTTTTCCCGGTGGAAGAAAAGCTCTATTTACTGAGATTATCTTGGAATCCCAGCCTGCACATATGGTCTCTCATCAAAGAGAGAGATTCCTGACACTTTGAAAAAGAGTCTGCATAGATAAGCAAGACATCTAAATATGGAAAAATATAGATATCATGTAGCCTGCAATGTGTTATAACTAGAGATAGACACTTTGTGAAGACTCTTGGGGCACTGGATACCCCCAAAGGGTAAGGCAGAGAACAGATAATGTGATCCAGATACATAAAACCTTAAGAAACATCTGAAGCCTTAATGGATAGGAATGTGATGATAAGCATCTTTTAAATTTAAGTTTACTAAAAAATCTCAAATGGGGAAGAATGGATAAGAGATTGTGTTTTGAAAGGATATTGAACTTGGGCACTATCACAAACTGGTTTAAGAAAAACAGTCCATAACTGACCTCCAAGGCATTTTCTTTTTTTGGCATAAGAAACATTCTTGAATGAAAACCTTTCCCCCACAGGGAAAAATTAACTATATCTATTACCCCGTCCCTATAAAGCATGTGCTGCAAGACAGGAGGGAACAGAGAGGACTGGGGATGTGGAATAATTACCTGCAAAGGAGGGATCTCTTCTCACTGAGTCAGTCTCAGAACCCATGTGTCTAAAACCACCTGTTGCCAAAGAGAGAAATGGAAATCTAACTTACTGAAGACTGTCAGGGTAGGAGGTGAGACAGGTCCTCTTACATACTCATTTTGCCACATACTGCCCATATTTACCACATAGAGGGATCTAGGGAAAAAGGAGAGTGGTCTGAGGAACTAGCTTGACCACAGCAGAGTCTCTCACCTGCATCTGAGGCAAATTACCAGCCTGCTGTGGTGGCAAACACCTTCACGGAATTATCACTTAAGACACAGGCAAAGATACATTTATATAAAAGAAAACAAACCATGTGAGGAACTTCTACTAGTTAAGAATTATAAATAATAATCTGAGATATAACAAAACATTTACTGACAGTTCCTCAGATTAACGTGTGTTGCCTGAGCAGCACCAAATACTCCAAAATATTGTTTCCTTGTGCTCAAAACCACCACACCTCCCATGCACTGGTATATTATAATCACTTGAATTTGCTGCTTCACAATAAAAAAAGAGCTGGTTTCCTGACAGGATGAATTTGCATATAAATGTCCCTGCTACAATAAAATAGAAAAATGTGCCACCAGTTCCCCTCATAGGACCCACCATTGTCACAGATTAAAGCAATTAAACTGTCTTGAACTGCACAACTACCTAACATATTCGAGATTACTACTCTACTGTCCAGCAAGGGACCTCCATTCTAATAGTAAATTCTTATTACTTACAAATAAGTCAAATAATGTTGCAAGAGCCTTGCTCTACTCCCAGTACATTGCTAAACTCTGGAATAGTATCCCTGTGCAAATAAACCTCTCCGACAAAATCAATAATTTTAAACTACTGCTTAAAAACATCTTAACCAGTCTTGGTCCTGCACATGCTCATCACAAGATTTAAGACTGCACCATACAATAATCTACAAATACATGCTCTCTTCCTCCCACTGAAATGACAAAACAATTTTTATACATAACTGCTGCTTGCTGAATTGCACGTGTGCTTTCTCTTTAGTAACTTCCACCTCTGTGAAATCTTAGAATGCATAAATGTAACTACTGTTTGTGTAAACAGAAATGTAACTACCTTGTGTTTAACTGGAACCTAGTTTAATGCAATATAAGCAAATGGAGCTTTTCTCCCTGGGCCTCCTCTGAAAATGGGTATACCCAGTTGGACTTTCCCAATAAACAAACACAAATAAAATAAATTAATAAATGTATTTGCTGAGTAATATTTGCTGAATTTCACATTGCCAGCTTTTCTTTTAACTGAAAAAAAGGAATATTACAATAAAATAAATAATTATTTTCCCTGAATGGCTGTGAATACCTTTCAACCTCTTAGCATAAGAAATCTGGTTGAAGCCTAAAATAATGGTGGGACAAAGGGCCAAAAGTAGAGACAGATTTCCAATATTTCTCTTATAAACTTAAAAACTTGCTAGCATAACAGGATTTGTGTTAGCATGCATTTTCTGAAAGAAATGAAGTCTGAAACTCAAATGCATGTCATTATTTAGGGGTTTTAATTTTCAATGATTGGTCAGAAAAAAAAAAAAAGATTTTATGAGAACAGACCAAAACATATGAGACAAAGATCTGGATATTCTGCAAAAATCTGTGCAAGTGAGAGGTATGCATGCTTTAAAGTGTACAGAAAAAAAAGTTAAGTTCTTACCATAACGTTCCATCTTTGTTGTTGATTTTCATTCATTCTTGATTAATGGGTTCAGTTCCAATCCCTCGGGACCAACTTGGCCGTTGTACAAAGCTCGCGCCAACCAAAAATTCTTGAGCTAAGGCTCTACCCATACTGCCTCTCTTTCCATTATCTCAGATCGAGTTTGCCTACCACTAAGAAAAATTGGAAGCTCTGTCTGAGGAACAACCTTATGATATAAAACTCCAGGACTAGTTCCAAACCTCCAGGAGGATGGGATGTCAAGAATGAATGAAGAACAACAACACAGATGGAATGTTATGGTAAGAACATAACTTCTATATCTGATGTTGTCAATCTTCATTTATTCTTGACTGATGGGACAGAGTCCCCAGCTATGTTAGATCCTGGCCAGCCCTAAGGAAGCATATTCCTGAGCACCATAGAGCCAAAGGATGCTCTTACCCTGGAGACTATATCCAATTTGTAATGAGTGATAAAGGTATGTGGGGTAGCCCAAGTTGCAGCTGTGCATATGTCTTCCATACAAGCTCTGGAATGGAAGACAACTGAAGTGGAAACAGATCTTGCAGAATGAGCTCTTAACTTTTGATGGTAGTTTGAGTTGATTCTGGTTCTATACAAAGGTAATGCAGTCTCTTAACCATCTTGATAAAGTGACCTTTGATACACCATCTTGATAAAGTGACCTTTGATACAGGTTTGCCGAATCTAGCACTTGAAATGTATAAATAGTTGGTCTGATTTTCAAGAGGATTTTGTTCTATTCAAGTAAAAACGTAACTGTCTGTAGACATCAACATATGCAGGCAGGACTCCCCTTTGTTTGAAAAATTTGGAAATAAGACTGGTTAAGTCTATGGTCTGGTTGATATTGGACTCTGATATAACTTTTGGAAGGAAGGAGGGACTGGTTCTGAGTAATACTCTTTCTATGTGGAAGATTACATAAGGATGATTCACACACAATGCCTATAACTCTGAAATTCTCCTAGCAGACGTGATTGCCACAAGGAAGCGGGTCTTCCAAGACAAAAACTTGAGGTCACAAATGGCTACTGGCTCAAAGAGCTGATGAACTAGGCATTGTAAAACTTAGGTAAAATCCCAAAGTGCTATCGGATCATTGAAAGGGGTTTCAAATGCTGAGTGCCTTTTAGAAAAACTGCACAGATAAGACATCAAATAATGATCATCAAAACCATTATGAAAATTCAAAATGGCAACTAGATAAACCTTAATTGTAGAAGTTGAGGCTCCCAATTGAAATAAGGTGGCTTACTATTCCAGGACCTTATCCACTGGTGACGAGAAAGGATCAATGCCATTTGTACATATTCAAATAGAGAATCTTTCCCATTTACTTAGGTAAATTTTTCTGGTGGACGGCTTATGTGAAACCAGAAGTATCTTTTGCACTGGGGAAGAAAGGTTGTTCTGCCTGGCAATTACTGGAATTGCAGAAAGCAAGCTGTCAGCTTGAGATATTGAAGGTCGGGATGCACCAAGCCCTAAGGGTGGGACAGCAGGTCCAGAGTTGGATCCAAAATTCACGGGCAGTGAACCAGGTGAGGCCAAAGAAAGGAAAACCAGACTTGAGGGGGCCATTAAGTTACAATGAGAATCACTTTGCTTCTCAACCATTTGGCTTTCCTCAGAAACTGAGGGATTAGTGGAATTGGTGGAAAGGCATACAGAAGTCCCAGGGGCCAATTGAGAGAAGCACATCTCTCAGGGACTCTACTCGAGGGGGAATTCGAACAAAGTAGCTGCTGTATTTGTGGTTTATGAGACAGGTGAACAGATCACAGCAAGGCTGACCCCATCGATGAAAGATCTTTGTCGCTACACTGGGACTGAGAGACCACTCGTGACGCAGAAGGATACACCACCTGCTCAGTTTGTCTGAAATCACAATGGAGTTCCCCAGGATATGCATTGCTATCAGAAAGCAGTTGGAAGTGATTGCCCTTTGCCAAACTCTTAGAGCTTCCCAACATAGAGGGTAGGATTTGGATCACAGAAAAAAAAAAAAAAAAAAATTGAGTAAAAACAGCACACACGGTGCTGGAGAGCAGCTGATGCAGATAAAGTTAAATGATGGCATCAAGTAGATTTCAAGCATAAAGGATTTATTCCACACAAAAATCAAGGTTATATGCACAAGCTTTTGTCCCTGCTCAGTCAGGAACTTCTTCAAAGTGATTTAGTTAGTAGGGTACACTTGATTTAAATACTTGAATGGCATGTAATCAATCCTAAAATCACAGATTTGGATCCCCCCTGTTTGTTGATATGCCAGACTATGGACATGTTGTCTGATTAGATAACAATTGTCCATGACGGAAGGGCAGACTGAAAGGCTTGCAACGCTAAAAGCACTGCCCTCAGTTCTAGGACATTGATGTGCAAATTGGCCTCTTGTGGGGACCAAGTACCTTGGACAATCTTCCCCAGAAAATGCCACCCTCACCCTATCTGGAAAGTGTCCATGGTCACTACAGCCTTGGGCTGAGAGGGGGAAAAGGAACGACTCCATAAAATTTCTTCTGGCTTCATCTACCAAGATAAATCATTTTTGCAGAGGTTTGTTATCAAGACAGGATGGGACATGGGTTTTGTGAGATGTGACCATTTTGACCCCAAGAGCCATTTAAGGAGCCTCATGTGATATCTCGCTAGGGGAACTAATGTTATTGTCGCTGCCATGCATCCAAGAAGCTGTAGTATCAAACGAGCAGGAACTTCGTCTTGGGAGAGGATCATTTGTAGTTGTGATTTTAGCTTTAACAACCTGTAATGAGGAAGAGAGGCCACACAGGATTTTGTATTAAGTCTTGCTCTGATAAATTCCAGAGCCTGCATGGGGACAGTTGTGATTTTTCTTTGTTGACTGAAATTCCTATAGTTTCAGTAAGATGTAGAGCAAATTCTATGGTGCAAAGCAGTAGATGACTGGATGGGGCAGTGAAGACCCAGTCATCTAGATAATGGAAACACACAGAATCCCTGTAGTCTCGAGTGAGCTGCTATGACTGCCATGCATTTGGTGAAAACCCTGGGGTCTGTGGTGAGGCTGAAGGATAGTGCTCAAAATTGTTAATGACTGGCTCCAAGCTGGAAGTGGAGATATCTTCTGGATCGCTTGTCCATCTTTGTTTTTATATGCATCCTGAAAATCTATAAACCACATCCAATCATCCTTCTCTAGAAAGAGAAGGATAGACTGAACCGTGACCATCTGCAATTTTGTCTGTTGCACAAATTTGTTTAATCGACTGAGATCCACGATTGGCCTCCAGTCCCCTGTCTTTTTTTTTGGTAATAAAAAGAATCTTGAGTAGAATCTGGATCCTATTTGGTCTGGTGGGACTGGTTGGATGACACTTTTTTTTGAAACGGCTTTTGAACATATAGTGCTGCTAGATCCCTCTGACTGGATGGAAACATCAAGGGATTCACCTCTGGGGTTTGGGGAAAAGAGTGAAGGGAATGTGGTAACCTCTGGTAATTATTGTCTGCACCCAGGAATCTGATGTTATTGTGAGCCAGGCAAAGTGGTGCAGAGAAAATCTTCCCCAAATGCTTCCAGAGGTAAGCAATTGGAACTCCATTCAGGAGCACTGGTAGGGTTGTCCAGAAAAAAATTCTCTGAAACCCTGGTTACACGGACCTCTTCTGCCATGGGAGGGACATCTTCCAGAAGTGTTCCCCCCTCTGTCCCAGGAGGAATACTCACCATGTGTGTCCTGAAAAGGCCACTGGGTCTTCTTGAACCACATTTTTCCACTCCTCTGATTCCTGGAGTAAGGTCTTTGTGGAGTGGAAAAATGCACGCCCACAGCAGAAAGGGTCTTCCTGTCCTTTTCACACCTGGCTAACATGTCTCTAACTTTTGGGCCAAACAATGAGGTAGCAGCAACAATGGCTTTGACAAAGGACAACTTGAAGGGGTCCGCAAAATACAACAAGTGCATTCAGCCATGGCGCCTAATGGCAACACCTATACCAACTGCCCTAGATGTTCCTTCGGCTGTATGCGAAATAAGCCACATAGATGAATTTGAGATAGACTCCAGGGTGGCAAGCTGAGAGGCAACCTTATTTCGAACGTTGTCAGACACTGCTCCTGCAAGGGTGTCTGAAAGCTCAGTTATCAGATCCCTTTGGAGTCCGGTAAAGTGTGCCAAGAACCTCAAGGAATGAATAGCAAAGACCCACTTCCCAAATCTGTCCATTGTCCAGGACTCTCGGTGTGGAGCATGGACAGTTGAACTCTCTTTGGCGAGTTCCTTTTTGGTGGCCACCATGGCATCCACTGCTAGACCCTTAGACCAATTGGGCTGATCCTCTGGGGCTGATATTGTCTGGTATCCGGTGAATAGTCTCTATGGTCTCAGCAGCCTTCCACACATGCTGAACGATCAACTTGATTAGACCGTCAGTGAGTGGGGTCACCCAAGAAGTACATGGGTGGGCATGAAAAGCTTGCAAGAAAACAGATTCCTTAGAGGATGGGTTTGAGGACTTCCAATCAGCCCTCTGTTTTAATATTTCCAAGATGTCTCCAAAGGAGACATCTTCAGGGGGTGACCATGGGGACCCTTCCCCTTCATTGTAATCTGTATCTTCAGTGACTGATTCTTTTGGAGAATCCAGGTGCTTCCTTATGCATGATCTTTTACAAGGTGGCTCCTCGGGGGGAAGTTCTGAGGAGAACTCCGAAGAGGGGAGACCCTGAACTAGGGCATCTTGCTGCTCTTGTGCCCACTGTCCAGATATATCAGACTGTGGCCACTGCAAATCAGAGGGAACAAAAGTATGGCACTCCGATGGGGATGGAACCAACTGGGAGCCTGCTGAGGCTAAAGTTCTTTCCATCATCTGGAAGGCAGGCCTGCCCCAAAGAGGGATGGGAGCCCGGAACCGAGAAAGGCAACCTTGTAACCTGGCTCACACCCCACTCCAACGAGCCACCCACCAGAGTAGGAGCTGAGAGAGAACTTGAAATGACCAAGATACCAAGAGCCACGGACAGCGCCATAGAAAAAAATTGGAGCTGATCCAAGGATTCTAGAAACAGCAGCCAAATCACAGTCCCGTGGGTGTGACTGTTCCGAAGGAGCCAAAGACCACAGAGTAGATTCCAGCACTGAAGTGAGATCCATTATTGGCACCAAAGCACTTGGCACCACGAGCATCAAAGTAATAGGCTTCAAGACCTGGGGGGAGGTTGAAGGAGGAATATTATGTAGGAGTCCTGGGAGAGTATGCCTCGGCTCTGGGAGGAAGGGAGGCCCAAGAGTGTGCAGGGAGGCCTCTGGCTGCCAAGAGCTGATCCACTAGTCTGACTACAGCCAATTCCGATAGGCTCCTGGGGGAATGGGTTGACATTCCCGAAAAAGATTCAGGTCTTTCCAGAAAGGGACTGAACTGTTGACCCAAAAAGGGGTCTACTGAAGCAGAATATCTAGTCCGAGGGATATTTACAGGATCGACCTTTGGCACCATGGTCTGCTGAATGGAGGGGGAAAAGGGAACAAAATATGTCGAAGTAACTATTGTCAGTGCCGGAGAGGTCATCAGTGCTGAAGCCATGGTCGGTACTGAAGTGGTTTTTGTAAGATAATTAGTAGATGGTACTGATAACTGACTTTGTTGTTTTTAGTACGGCAGCAGAAGGCAATGACATTTTTGGAACTTTTTTCTTCAGTTATAAAGAAACTGTCGGAACTGAGGATTTTTGAGATTTGGAGTCGTTTGCCTTATGGAAAGATGGTACCGAATGACTTCATTTCTCTCCACCCTCAGAAAGACCTTCACCAAAAGGACATTTCAATAAGCTTTGAGAATTAATTTGTTACGTCTCTCTGCAAGAGTTCGGGCACTAAAGCCCTTATAGATATCACAAAGAGGTTGAATTTCCAGATGAGGGACACCCAAGACAATAAACACAGGAAAGATGCCCATCAGAATTGGGCATCTTTCTGCCACAGTCCTAACATTGCTTGAACCTGGAGGTTCCTTTTTGTTTCTCTGCCATGTCTTATCAAGAACACACGGAAAGCACACACACAAACTCACTTGTAGTGGAGGAAGACAAAGTCTTAGAAAAGTTTTTTTTTTTTTTATTATTATACAGAATATCCAGATGGGTAAAGAAAAGGAAGAGACAATAGAAGAAATACCAAAAAATACCAAGGATGGTATTGGAAAGGTTACCAATGGTAAGAGGGAAGGAGAGGCCTAATACCAGGTAAAAAAAAAAAAAAAAGTACAGTTGTGTACATTTACCATAAATGTAGATGTTTGAGTGTATTCACTGTTGCAGTCATCACACTTGGGTTATCTGCCTGCAGGTAGCCCTCAGTCGGCCCGAATACCAGAGTCTTGGGATTTCTGTGTCGGATGCTATCGCCTCTTCCATGACGTCAGGTCGTCTGGGGTATAAAACATGCAGCCGACGCTATTACATCAGTTTTTCTTGCTCCAGATGTCAGGAGCCCCCAAAATGAGAAGCAATTACATGGTGTGGAACACCTCCAGTAAAAAGTAAATACCATAGCCATAAGATATGGCCAAAAAGATACATTCGAACATCTACATTTATGTTAAGTGTATACAACTGTACTATGTTCTTCATGTTTCACTGTTGCAGTCATCACATTTGGGTTGATTCCCAAAGCTGAGGAAGGGTGGAGGCAGTCAAGTAATAGTAGGGCTGGCTAGCAGGCCTTGTAAGACCGCTGTGGCAAATCCAGCTCTGGATTTAGAAAAAACAGGTAAGTGGTAATGTTTGGTGAAGGTGTGTACAGAACTCCAGGTTGCAGCTTCCAGGATGTCCCGGGAAGGGACTCCCCTGAGAAATGCCGTAGAGGTTGAGGTAGCCCTAGTGGAATGAGTTCTGATCCCCAGTGGGGTAGGTTTTCCATGGTGTTTGTAGCAGAAATGGATGCAGTGTGCTATCTATTTGGAAATGGTTTGCTTTGAAATGGCCTCACCCACTGCCCCTGTAGCAAAACTGACTAGCAGCTGGTCAGATTTTCTGAAAGGCTTAGTCCTGTCAAGGCAGAACCTGAGTTTTCTGTGTACGTCCAAAGAGTGCAGGATCCTTTCCCCTTTATTCTAAGGATTAGGGAAAAAAGTTGGCAAATGGATGGATTGGTTTACAGCCACACTGGATACCACCTTGGGCATAAAAGATGGGTTAGTTCTGAGGAAAACCCTGTCAGCATGAAAAATAATGAGGGGTTCCACAGCCATTAGTGCCTGTAACTCAGACACTCTTCTTGCTGAAGTGATGACTAGAAGTAAGGCTGTTTTCCAAGAGAGGAATTTTAACTGTGCTGTAGCAGCAGGCTCAAAAGGGGGAAGCGTGAGCTTCTCTAGTACAAAGTTAAGGTCCCAGGCAGGGGTGGGAGCTCTCCTCGGGAGTCTTAAATTGTTAGCTCCTCTCAGGAACTCTTTGACCAGAGGGTGAGAAAAGAGAGGTGGCTCAGTATTATAATGAGCTGAGATGGCCGAAGCATGAATCTTAATAGAAGAGAAGGATAGGCCTTTGTGGAGCAGCTCTGCTAGGTAATCTATGATTTGAGGTAAGGTGGGCATGGCTGTGTCCTTTTCTTGAGACTGGCTCCAAGAAAAGCATCTTTTCCATTTTTCTGAATAGGATTTCCTAGTACTAGGCCTTCTGGCCTCCTGCTGGGGGTGTATTCAGGGAATAAGCCAGACTGCAAGGTTCAAGGTTTGCAACTCAGGATGCAAAATCTGTCCCTCCTGCTGGGAGAGCAGGGAGGGGGTCTGATGTAGGTACCAGGGTGGCACTGCTGCCAGAATGCATAGGAGTGGGTACCAGTACTGGCGGGGCCAGTCCGGTGCAATAAGGATTGTCCTTGGTTTGTCCTGTTTGATCTTGAGTAGTACTTTTGAGAGGAGGGGCAGAGGGGGAAAGGCATAAATTGAGAGGTTTTCCCATGTAAAAGACAGGGCATCCACTTTCCATGCTTGGCTGTGGGGACTTCTGGTGCAAAATTTGCTCAATTGATGGTTTTGGGGGGGGGGGGAGGCAAAGAGGTCCATCTCTGATGTCCACCTGTGGGTTAGAAGTTTGAATGAGTTGGGTTCCAGTTTCCACTCGTGTGGGTCCAGTAGATTTCTGCTTAAGTCGTCTGCCAGTGAATTTTGTTTGCATGGCAGGAATTGAGCTTGCAGGTGCACTTGGTTGCTCAAGACTGTGTCCCACAGGGTCCCACAGGGCCATGGCTAACCTGCAGAGTGGGTAGGCATGAGTCCCCCCTGCTTGTTTATGCAACACATAACTGTGGTGTTGTCTGTCTTTATCAAGAGATGTCCTGGAAGGATAAGGTATTTGAAGGCTGTCAGATCATTCTGTACAGCTAACATTTCTTTTTGATTGATATGTAGGTGAATTTGTCCTGGGCTTCATTTGCCTTGAATGCATTTGCCAGCCATGTGAAGCCCCATGCATAGTCTGATGCGTCTGTTGCCAGGGATTGGGCAGCGAGGGGTTGAGTGAAAGAGAGTCCCTTGTTGTGGTTGCAAGCCTCTGCCACCAAAGGAACTCTGCCCTTAGACTAGGAATAATTGTTTCCAGGTTCTGAGAATGTTGGCACCAGAGACTTTTTAAGTACCACTGAAGTTTCCTCATATGCAGTCTTGCATATGGAATTAGTAGAACGCATGAGGCCATGAACCCTAGGGCTTGCAGTATTTTTCTTGCAGATAGCTGGGTTCTGGTGGCCATTAGTTTGAAGTAGTTTGTCAAATAAACCTGGTTTTCTGGAGTAAGGAATGCCATCTGGGAAGTTGTGTTCAATCTTGCTCCCAGGAATACAATCTTTTGGCTGGGCATCAGATGTGATTTCTTTTCGTTGATGGTATACCCCAGAGAAGTTAGAAGTCTCTTTACAAATGCCAGGTGCTGAAGTAGCAATTCCTGACTGTCCACCTGAATCAGGTAATCTTCCAAGTATGGATACATTTGAATTTTTCTCTGCCTGCAGTATGCAATGGCTGGAGCCAGGCACTTTGGGAATATCCTGGGCACAGTAGATAAGCCAAAGGGAAGTGCAGAGAACTGATAGTGCATAGAGCCTGCCCTGAAATGTAGATATTTCCTGCAAGATTCCCTTATGGGGATGTGCAGATAAGCTTCTTTTAGGTCTAGGGTGACTAGCCAGAAGTCCTTGGCTAGCATAGGAAGCACCTGTTGTAGTGTAAGCATTCTTGAATTTTGGGACCACCAGGAAGGTGTTGGGAATGGACAGCTCCAGGATAGGGCACCAATAGCCCTCTTTTCTGGGCACCAGGAACACTCTGGAGTAGAAACCCTGTCCTGTTTGCTCTATTGGAACAGGATGAATAGCCCTGATACTGAGAAGAGAAAGTACTTGCTTTTGAGCCTCTGCTCACTGGTTTGGAGGAAGGTCTGGCAACCTGCTTGGGATTGGCAGTGAGTGAAAGAAGAATCTGTATCCCTGGAATACAATGTTTAGGACACATCTGTCCTGGGTAATGGACATCCATTTTGCATGCAGGGCGAAGTTTCCTCCTAGTGGTGCAAGTACTTGGGCATGGCTGGGAAGTATGACAGTCAAGTCATTGAGAATTTTTTCCATAAGGGGGTGGCTTACCACTCCCTGTTTGTGAGGGGGACCACTCCATTGTTTAGATCTCTGTGTACTCTGAGACTGTAGCCTTGGTGGTCTGTTGCCCCTAGGTTTGGGCTGTGAAGACCTGGTAGGGACTGGAAAGGACCAGTTATTTGAAAGCCAATGCCTACTGAATCTAGGTGACTGTACCTGTAAGAAATATTTAACAGTTTGCATAGATTTAGCTTTTTCCTCTATCTTTTTAAGAACCTCTTCTGCTTTTGTGCCAAACAAACATTCCTGGTTTAATGGAGCATCTAGTAATTTTGCTTTGACATGGACTGGCAAGATTTGTTCCTTCATCCAGGCATGTCTTCTCAGTACAGACACAGTGACAGCAGCCCTGCAAGATGTTTCTAAGGCATCAAAACCATACTGCAAAGTATGTTTACTGACTTGGTTTGCAGAATGCATTAACTCTTGTAAATCTTTATTTTCTGCAAAATCTGGAAGCAACATTTTTTTGTTTAATTAGTTCCATAATATGCTGCTGGTACTTCAACATGTGAAAAGTACAGTTGTGTACACTTACCGTAAATGTAGATGTTCGAGTGTATTCACTGTTGCAGTCATTACATTTGGGTTATCCTGCTGGCAGGTTGCCCTCAGTCGTCCTGAATTCCAAAGTCTTGGTGTCCTGCGTCGGTTGCTGTCGCCTCTTCCCTGACGTCAGGTCATTAGGGGTATAAAAGATGCAGCCGACGCCATTTTATTTAGTTTTTCTTGCCCCAGATGTCAGGTGCCCCCAAAAAGGTAGGCTAAAAATATGTAAATAAAACATACATGCACCAAAATAAGTTTTACCTTCATCTATAAGCAAATACACCACCTAGGTTGCATAGATTATAGAAGTAAAGATAAGTTCCAGTAAAAATAAGGGGGATGGCAGGTGGGTAACCTGGACTGCAACAGTGAATACACTCGAACATCTACATTTATGGTAAGTGTACACAACTGTACTATGTTCTTCGTGTTTCACTGTTGCAGTCATTACATTTGGGTTGAGTCCCAAAGCTATGGTTGGGGGACTGGAGCTAAACAGCATTAGGAGCGGCTATGAGGCCCTGCAGAACTGCAGTGGCAAAGCCTGCCCTGGATTTAGAGTAAAGAGGCAGACTGTAATGTTTTGTAAAGGTATGCACTGAACTCCAAGTAGCTGCCTCCAAAATGTCCTTGTTTGGTACTCCCCTGAGAAAGGCTGCAGAAGTGGCTGCAGCTCTTGTTGAATGTGGCCTAATGCCCTTAGGCGCTGGTTTGCCATGCTGAGAGTAGTAGAAACGAATGCAGTGACCTATCCATTTTGAAATAGTCTGCTTGGAGATAGCCTTTCCTTGTGATGCTGTGGCATATGCCACTAGTAATTGCTCTGCCTTTCTGAAAACTTTAGTTTTGCCCAAATAGAATCTAAGTTGTCTGTGTATGTCCAAAGAATGCAGAATTTTCTCCCCCTTGTTCTGTGGATTTGGATAAAAGGTTGGCAAATGAACTGTTTGGTTAAGGGCTACACTGGATACCACCTTAGGCATAAATGTAGGGTTGGTTCTCAGAGAGACCCTGTCTGGATAGAAAATGATAAAGGGTTCCACAGCCATGAGAGCCTGTAGCTCTGAAACTCGTCTTGCAGAAGTTATTGCTAGGAGCAGAGCTGTTTTCCAAGATAAGAACTTTATGTCTGCAGTAGCAGTTGGTTCAAAAGGAGGTAAGGTGAGTTTTTCCAAGACATAATTGAGGTCCCATGCAGGTACTGGCGTTCTCCTTGGAGGCCTTAAGTTTTATTCTCCTCTGAGGTACTGCCTTAATAAAGGATGAGAAAAGAGTGGTGGCTCTGTATTGTAATGAGCTGAAATGGCAGAGGCATGAATTTTAATTGATGAAAAAGAGAGGCCTTTGTCCAGCATCTCAGTTAAATATTGCAAAATATGATGAATATTTGGGACAGCTGTATCAGTTCCTTGAGCTTGGTTCCAAGCGCAAAATCTCTTCCATTTCCCAGCATTGGATTTTCTAGTACTAGGCCTTCTGGCTTCTAAAATGACATCCATCACAGCTTTACTGAGAGGTGTGGTTTGTATGGCTACATTATCCGCCATGCTGCCAGGTTTAGGGTCCTGAGTTGGCTGTTCGGAATCTGATTGTTTTGCTGGGACAGAAGTTGAGGTATTTGAGGTAAGGTCCAGCCTGGGCATTGGGACAAGTTCCTTAAGATCGGATACCAGTACTGGCGTGGCCAGTCTGGGGCAATCAGAATCATTTTTGGTTTCTCATGCCTGACCTTTAGGAGTACCTTGGGGAGGAGAGGAAGTGGAGCAAAGGCATATACTGATAGGTTTGTCCAGTTGGAAGATAAGGCGTCCACTTTCCAAGCTTGTCTGTGATAAGTTCTTGTGCAGAATCTTTTTAGTTGATTGTTTTGAGAAGAGGCAAATAGATCTATGTCCGGGCGTCCCCATTTCATTGTTATCATGTTGAAGACTTGTGGATCCAGGTGCCACTCATGGGGATCCATGAGGTTTCTGCTTAGTTCGTCTGCCAGAGTATTTTCCTTTCCTGGCAGGAATTGTGCCTGCAGATGAACTTGGTAAGTCAATGCTGTGTCCTATAAAGCCATGGCTAGTCTGCACAGGGGGTAAGAATGAGTGCCCCGCCCCCCCTGCTTATATACAACATGACCGTGGTGTTGTCTGTCTTTATCAGTAGTTGTCCCAGATGAAGTAGGTCCTTGAAGACTGTCAGGGCATTTTGAACAGCTAGCATCTCTTTTTGATTGATATGCAGATGCTTTTGGTTTGTGGACCAGGTGCTCTGAATGTCTCTTCCTGCCATGTGTGCCCCCCAGGCATAACCTGATGCAGCCGTCGTTAGGCTCTGCCTGGCTGGGGGTAGTGAGAATGGCTGTCCCTTGTTTTGGTGACAAGCCTTGGCCCACCATCGAAATTTCTGTTGCAGGCAGGGAATTAGAGTAATTATTATTTCCAGGCTGTGGCAATGTTGTGTCCAGACACTCTTCAGGTACCATTGAATTTTCCTCATATGCGGTCTTGCATATGGAATTAGTAAGATGCAAGATGCCATGAAGCCCAAAACCTGCAGAAATTTTCTTGCAGATAACTGGGCCTTTGTTGCCATTTCCTTGAAATAGGTAGTCAGTTGCCTTTGTTTGTCTGGATTGAGATAAGCCATCTGGGCAGTTGTATTTAAGCTTGCACCCAGGAATATTATCTCTTGAGAGGGAACTAGTTTTGATTTATTTTTGTTGACTGTGTACCCTAGGCCTGTTAAGAGTTTTATCACAAAAGTCAGATGCTGTAGTAGAATGTCCTTGTTCTCTGCTTGTATGAGGCAGTCATCCAAGTAAGGATATATTTGTATTCCTCTTTGTCTGCAGTAAGCAATTACCGGTGCCAGGCACTTTGTGAAGACCCCTGGGCACAGTAGATAAGCCAAAGGGCAGTGCAGAGAACTGGTAATGCTTTGAGACAGCCTTGAACCTGAGGTATCTTTCTGCATAACTGTCTGACTGGGACATGCAGGTATGCCTCTTTTAGGTCTAAAGTCACGAGCCAATCCTTGCTGCCCAGCATGGGCAGTGGCTGCTGTAACATCTTGAATTTTGGTATATTCAGGAAAGTGTTTAGAATAGATAGGTCCAGAATTGGTCTCCATGCTTTGTCCTTTCTGGGTACCAAGAACAGTCTTGAGTAAAATCCTTGTCCCTGCTCTGGCTGTGGTACTTGTTGAATAGCCCTCATGGCCATGAGAGCTGTGACTTGTTTTTGAGCCTCTGCCCATTGATTTTTTGGCAGGTCTGGCCAACCGTTTGCCCTTGGCAGAGTATGGAAATGAAACTTGTAGCCTTGTGACACTATGTCTGAAACGAAGTAGTCGGTTTAATACGAACATCAGAAAGTCGGAATACACCCTCAGAATCTGGTGCCTGCACAGTGGCTCTGGTCCCATCCAAGGTAGAGACATCCGCAGGTTTCATAATCGAATAAGCATCTCACAGCATACCAGACTCCAAATGGGTCTCAGCAGAGGCCTGCGAATCTGTAGAAGAGGGTATCAGGGACTGCGAAAGCGCCTCATTGAGTATCGGTGGACTGGCAACTAGCTTAACAGAAGCGTCACTGGCAGTTTTGGACCTATGTAGTCTGTCCCTGTCTTTATCCTTATGTTTTTTCGGAAGATCAGTAGTCGGATGGCTTACCGAAGCCATTTCAGAATACAGAGAACGAGAGCGAAAGAATTTAGCAACAAAGATAGTCTGATGAATAGTTCGGGTGTTAAGGCACAAAACCGACCGTGAGGGACGTCGTGGTCTGGGCCTAAGCAGGTGACGCAGTAAGAATGAAAATCTCTATGAGGTATTTGCTTTCCACAGGCAAGACAATTGTTAACTTTTTCTGACATCGGTTAGAGCAAGAAAAAAGAATCCCCAATGGGGTACTTAGCTTTAGAAGACTTCAGGTTTGAAACTCGAAAAACGAAAATTTCAGGTAGCGGCAGACCGGCACTTGCAAACTGCTTCTGCTTCAGCCACCCACGCGGCAAGAAAAGCTGGTGTAATGGCATCGGCTGCATGTTTTATACCCCTGACGACCTGATGTCATGGAAGAGGCGACAGAATCCGACACAGAAATCCCAAGACTCTGGTATTCGGGCCGACTGAGGGCTACCTGCAGGCAGATAACCCAAGTGTGATGACTGCAACAGTGAAACATGAAGAACATCAGGGTACAAAGCTTCAAAGAATTCACTCACACAAACGAGCCTTAAACGACAGTAAGAGTAAAGGTATAAAACATTTTGAAAGGTACAATTAGAGAAATAAGAAAAAATTTCTAAGTACTTAGCTGAGAGCAACGGACGCATCCAATTTACTACGCGGCAAACAAGATCTGAGGTAATGGGAAGAGAGGCAGTATGGGTAGAGCCTTAGCTTGAGGGTTTTTGGCTCGTGCAAGCTTTGTACAATGGCCGAGTCAGTTCCGAGGGATCAGAACCACACCCATCAGCCAAGAATACATCAATATTGACAACATCATAGGTTCATAGGTAGGTACTAGGCTATCTGGCCGAAGGCATTTATAAGCATAGCCAGAATGTGTTGGCTTTCGCCGCCCTTAGATTAGTTCCCTGTGCCTCTGTCCAGCACTCACCTGTTTTCCATACACTCGTCAAGGTTTCTCTTGAAGAGGGTTAGCGAGGAGCTCTGCCTAATGTAGACTGAAATCTTGTTCCAGAGCATGGGAAGTCTCTGGGACAGGAATCTATCCCTCCAGCATGTCCTATTTATTGTTGTGGTGAGGTTTAGATCCCTGGAGCGTGTGGCTCGAGGGGATATGGTTTTCTTTAGGTGGAGCATGTCCATCAATTTTGGGTTGGACATGGCCTTGTACATTAGGCAGAATTCACCTCTGAGTAGGTCAGATATATGTTCTCTGGAGCAACCTCTTGCTTCACTGGATTCCCACAATAGCATTACCATGCCACTGATCTCTCCACACACTCATGCATGCCCGCCTCACACATACTTGCATACAGGCACTCATTTACACTCAAACAGATATATACGTGCACTTGCGCACAGTCATATACACGTAATCCTACGCTCCCACAGGTACACCAGTGCACATTCATACACTCGCAGACACACACTTGTATATGCACATGTAATCGTGTACAGTTATATACACATACTCATTCACTCTCATGTATGCATTCACGCGCACTCACAGACACCCGCATATAATACACACACACACTTGCGTACAATCACATACAAGCACTTGCAAACGCTGGCATACATGCACTCACGGGCATTCGCAGACAACTGGACACACACACACACACACACACACACACACACACACACACACACACACACACACACACACACACACACACACACAGCTTTGTTTTAAAAAAATCTGAGGCAAGAGCTGGGAGCACAGTTCATGACTGTATTTAAAGTGAGTGGGTGCTCATCCCCCTCTCCCCATGGTTCCGGTGCCCTTTGCTGTACCACATTATGGTAATGACTGAAGAGCCATATCTGAAGTCATCCAAACAATTTCACATTTATTTTAATGCTGTCTTACTAAAGGTATAGTTTCTGACAGACAGCAGCCCACTACTTTTCTGTTAAAAAATTGACAAGCAGTTACATTAAATGACCGACGTGCTTCACTACTCCCAATTTAACCAATATCTTTGGTGGGTTTACAGCTCAGGCAGAAGAAAATACTTTATTACTCTGACATCCTGAATTTAGAGCTAATTGTTGCACTAAAATGGTGCAAGTGAGACTATCACTTTTAATTATTCTATGAATCGACAGTGAAGAAGACCATAATATCTTGTTTATGAATCTTCCTAAGATATTCAACCATGTTCACTTTAACTGGAGTTCTTATTTAAATTTTGTCCCTTTTGTTCCAACAGTCAGGATTAACTGTACAGGAGTAGAAATATATTATTAGGGCCTACTGTAGTTCTACATATAACAGGTGAACCAAATCCTGGAATGCATAATGCTCAAGTTAAGAAAAATTAGAAAATCAAACATTTAATAGTGAAATTACTCTTTTCACTCATGATGAAGCGGCTGTGACATACAGTGCCAGGACAAAGTATAGCCAATGATTTTTTTTTTTTTTTAAATTAGTTTTACAGAATATTTTAAAAGTGCTGAACAACAACAACAGATGCACTTTCATGGCACAACTGTCAGACTGCTGAATCTACGGGTTATCAAAGGGCTGTGAAATGTTTAGTTTCTGCACTCTGTCAAGGATTTTGGGATTATGATTGAAGAGAAGCTTAGTTTTAGGTAGGACATTATGCATTTAGTTGAAAACGTAACTTTATCCTACTTCAGCTACAGTGATAAAACAACATTTTCTTAACTTCACTCCATTTTAGTTACATGGATTAAGTAACATTTTCCAGATTATGCAAGAAAAGAAGCACTGACACAGTTATAGGTATGTATCGTAAGAACTGTTCCAAAACTGAAAAGCATCCGTCATCCGATGACTTTTTATTTATTGTTCTGTATTAACTGGGAATGTGCACTGCCTTAAAAACATGTTAGCCACAACCCAGGTCATTAAAATTATTAAAACAGACAACAGGATATACATGTTTTTTTTTTTTTGAGAGTAAAATACCACAAACAGCCTACTGCTTAAATATCCCTGAGAGGTCAATCTCCTTACTGCTAATGTTAATATATTGCACACGTACCTTGTAAAACTAGTGTATTTCCATTGTTACTGTACATTATAGGTTCATAGATTAGTACTAGGCTAACTGCCCTTTTGGGCCATTTTAAGCCTAGCCGATCACCCCATGTCAGAATCAAACCCTGCACTTTGTGTCTATAAGGTAAACACCTTGAAGGGGTGATTATTTGGTGGGAGGTTGGCATAATGGTTAAAGTGTTTGCAATATATTAACATTAGCAGTAAGGTGATTGACCTCTCGGGGATATTTAAGCAGTAATCCATTAGTCTGAGTAGGTATATCAGGATTTACCAACAGTTGGTGCGGTTTGATCACAAGGGTGAAGCCTGAATTACATCATATATACAATAGTGTACATCTTTATATTTAAGAATATCTTTCCTAAAGGAAGGTGTTACCAAGGTTTACAACTGATGCATCTTTATTAACTCAGTATTGCAAGTTGTGTTCTGATTCTGGCTGATTGTACCATAATGACTCATTTAAAAATTAAACTGACGGTTTTGTTTAATATTTTCATTGCAATATTTTGTCATCTGAAATAAACTGCTAAGTATCTATTGTGTTACACCTCTCAACCTCTAAGCACAAGAGATCTGTACAAAGCCAACAATAATGGGGGGGGGGGGGGGGGGGCACAAAATCAGGAACAAATTTTAAACATTGCTCTTATTAGCTCACAAGGTCACTAGAACAACAGATTTTGTATAAGAATGCATTTGCAGTAATTCAAATGTATGTCGTCGTTCAGTGATCAACCCTTAATGATTTCCCAGAAAGTCATAAATTGTACAAGTAACAGACTAAAAATATGAGGCAAAAATCTGGACAGATGAGAGGTATGCTATGTGTATAATTCAGAAATGCAAATAACATGATGCCTACCAACTTCTTCACAGAAACATTTCACTTATCAAGGCCTTTTGTTTATTGTACAATTAGTATAAGATGATAGGATCATAGATGCAATTCATACATACCTTGCATACTACACGAGAAGCTGTGTACAGCTCACATGGAGTTTGTGACTCATAGCAGCAGTAACACAGCAAGGATCTGTGCATTGCCCAGTAGCTCTAAACATTATATTAATGGGGTAATGTAAGGGTGTGGACTGTGATAGCGAGGTCCCTGCATTTCTCTGACTACTGCTTTGCTAGGAATCTTGTGTCGTATGACATTCACAGACATATGCACTATGCAATTTACTCCAATAAATAAATAATTCAAGGTGGAAGATGAGATTTATCACACAGTATCCACCCCATCTCTGGGGCAAACTCCCTCTCCAAGTTAAGTGATTGGATATATTGTCTGGCTTTAAAAAAGAGTTGGACAGCTGGATGGATATTTATAAATTCACCCCTATTATGACTGACCTATCACTCCTTGAAAAGGAAGGTGAGGCCTAAGGGTCAGTACTGGCAAGGCAGAAATGGCCTTAGGGCTCAGTTGCCTTGTAACTCCTACGATCACATGAAGTCCTGTCTAGGATCAAGGCACCAAAGGCATATATGTGCACTGCAATGTTGCCATGCATCTATGCATTTCAGAGACAGGCAATCTGTACATGGTGAAACGCAGTCACTGCATAGCGATAAAAAGAGAAAAATATATATTAAGATAGGTTGGAACTTGAACAGTGTATAAAGCTACTCTTCAGCTGGCAGGAAGAGGGTTTAGAACATTAAAAAAATCATGGATCTCCTTAACAAGCCAAGTAGCAGTTTTTTTTTCAGTCAACAGTATCCCAATATAATATGAGTAGGGGTCAAAAGGATACCAATATGATATAGGGTGGAGGAATAGCAGAAGATGGGAAAACTACCCTCCCTTTTTGTCTAATAAAAATTCTGCATTTAACATATTAGCCTCTCAATTTCAAAACCATGTTTTTAAATATTTGTCTTGATACATAAGCCACAACCACACAGTTATGCTACTTATCTGACTGTACATATCCAGGCTTTGTTGCACCATAAGTATTAAGCTTTTCCCATGTGCAGTAACTAACTGATGTGTGTATTTAACATTGGTTCACACATTACCTTACTGTAGGACTCTATGAAGTGCAATATAAATCACACTGTGCAATATTCATGCTGGCCATTTCATATACTGCTTAGTTCTTATGTTACAGTAATGTCATGCACATGTTGTTACTCAATTCTATAAAGTGTGTCTGGTCATATGTTATTATTTTATTCTATATTTACTTTGATTTTTATTATGTTATTTTACTATTATTCGTCTCTGTATTTATGTTTTTGCAGTGGGAATGAAGCATAGCAATTTCGTTTAGCTAGACTGTGGTGTAGTTCTGAATGACAAAGTTTTCTTTGACTTTAAAAGTACTACATAGGCATTGCATGCATACCGTAGACAACACACTTAAAAAACACTAAGATGACTGGTACCAAAACTATCCTGGGAACTCCTCCAAATGAGCACTCACCTGGTCCTAAATCTGATGACAGTAAATGACTGCTTCTCTCACCAGCTTACATATTCAGCCACAACACATCTGCCATGTCTATACCTATTTCTGAGGTAGTAGTCACAATCATGCTTACAAATGTGCCTCAAAGATCAGTGCCATGAAGTTATACACACATACTGGATAATTCACTCCAGCATGGAAACTTAGATCTAAAACTGAAAATGTATGGTTTCTCTTCAGCTCTCCAAGATACATTTACTTGGGTTTTGTGAGCTTCAGCATGGATTTTTGTGTGTACTTTTTCTTATTCCTATTTGATCACTTGTGAGGTTAGCAATATGCTTTTCCTCACAGGGGGTATGTACTAGTTTGTCACCAAGGCCAAGCTAACTTGGAGAAAAAACAAGATTTTTTTTGTGTGTATACTTTATGCTGTTACTCTGAATTTGAGAAAATTCTGAAATAAAGTGAGGGAGGCATGACAGGTCCATGGGGTACTTGCCTCCAAACAAAAATGCTGATTTCACTGCGTACACGGTTTGATTACCTAAAAGACTATTCCTACACAAGTGTATGTTTAAATGTTATGTGGGCTCAAAGGAACAGTTTTAAGGAAGAAGGGCACAGCAGTTGTGATTCAGGGAAGTGAAATAAGGGTAATTTTATTTATTTATTTCCATTTGTTTACCTGGAGAGTATGACTAGGCCTGAGCTGGCTCGTTTTCAGTGGAGGCCCGGGGAGAAAAGTTCCACAGATACAATGCTGCAATAGTACAAAAGACAATTTGAGGAACACGTATAGTATACAATATAATAAACTTAAAATACATAAATATACAATATAAAATGCATACAATACATGTGTAGAAATACAAGAAATATCAAGATTAAAGAATTAGCTTTGGTGCAGTGAGATGTAATAAACTTTTGGGATCAAGTGAAGCAAAGAAAAAGCTAAGGGTGAGAAATGGTACTGACAAGCAAATAAAAGACTGACACCAGCAGCTCAGAGGGGAGAGAAGAAGGAAAAAGAGGAAGGAGAAACTAGATATAGAAAAAAGGGAAGATTGCAGGTGAAAAAGGGAGAGCTAGTGACAGGTATACGTAAAATTATTAATCAGCTCTAGTGCAGGAGCAGAGCCAAGTGTTCTTGGAGTGCTCCCTTAGTAGTAGTTTAAATTTAGTAGTAGTGTTAAGTATATGTTGAGGTATATCATTCCAAGCTTTGGTAACCTTGTGTGATTATAGGGAATCACCATAACTGTTAGTTGACTTGATGATCTTTAAAGCAACTTGTTAGAAGACTTCAAAGTTCTGCTGCTAGAATAGGGTTAAACTAGTTTGCTAATAGATGGACAGTTATCAGGGGGAAACACAGTAGAATGAGTTAGTAGCAGTTGGTTTTAGGTTAGCAGGTTGGAAAGTTCCAACCAGTTGAGTTGGTGTAGTACAGTGCAGTGATGGGTTCTTGCAGGCTGGCTGGAGGCGAATCTGGCTACTTTATAGTAACAGGATTCTAGTTAGTCGCATTTTCTTAAGTTAGTAAAAAAATGGGCGAGCCGCATACCTCTCAAATGTACCGAATACCTCAGAATTTACCAGTTTTGAGGGCAAAATAATGGGGTGCCACAAATTCCCGAGTGGCTCCTTTAAATTCCGATTTTGCTTTCTTTCTTTACAGTTTTTAATTACCGCTGACATCATATCTGGAACATCATCAACCTGCAGGGGGGGGGGTGTGCGTGATAATGTCAGCATCATGAGACAGTGCCTATGGACCTTTAATTTAACCAGCCTTCCCACAAGGTTTTGGCGCATGTTCTAAATTTTCATGGGAAATCGAGAGTCAGATGCTGTTGTCTTCCGCTTTTCAAGAAATGCACATAGAGTTAACAAAAGGAACATTTCACACCTGAATTAATGCACAGCTTATGTTGTTGTTGTATAATCTCGACTTTAACTGTAAAAGCAAAACTGTATTTTCCCTGATAGCTGCTTAACAGTCGAAAGCAAGAAATATGTCTTGAACGTACCACAGAAAAGAACAGGTAAAGCAGCTACTTTACTAATTTAAAGCTGTTGAAAAACTTGCAAAAACAACAAAAGACATTAAAAAACAGAAGGTAAAAAAACATAAAAACAACAAGCAGCCAGGGAAATGAAACGGTTAAATTTTAAGCACTTTCATTCCTTTAATAAAAGAACAAAAGCACTTAAAATTCAAACATTTGAGTTAGTTTCCCTGGCTGCTTTTTTTTTAGCTTCTGTTGAAAAACATGGGTTGTAATTCTGAGAACAAACACTCACTTTTCTGGTACATGGGTAAGGGTGGGGGGTTAGCAGAAGTAATAGAAATGTTCTGACAGCTTGATGGTCATACACATTTGATTTTTATTATCTTGATAGCGGAAACTTCACATCAGTTAAATGTGTTTTTTTTGGCACAATTATATGATGGCAGTTTCAAACTGCTTATTTTGTGGTGCTTATTAAATAGATTTATATTTGAATTTTATTTTAGCAAAGCAGAATATCTGTATGTGTTGAAAGTAACAAGCGTCATGTTTTTCCCGCCTCACCACTGGTGTAGTGCTAGTTTGGGGCCTGCATGTACACCATGATTTTTTTTTTTTTTTTGTAGAAGAAAAAGCTTTGACCAAGAAAACTATATATTTAACCCAAGAGGCATGTTTTTATAACCAAGACCTACTACAAATCTACAACCCAAGTCTAAATTTGGACGCAACATGTACAGCTATCACCTCACTATTGCCTGGAATAGGCTTCCACTAAAAATCAGGACCCTTACACATTCTAAACAATTTAAGACAGCCACCAAAGAGCACTTTAAAAGTCACTGGTCCTGCAACTGCACTCTCCCTCCTTAACATCCCCTACTTCTCATACCTTAATCTACTTTCTGCCTTCAACTCACTGTTCTCACTCGCTCTCTCTAATCTTCCTTGTCTACTCTTTCTACTGTCTTCTAAAATCTATTAAGCAAATTGTCTCAGAGAAACATTCTATTGTAATTGTCTTACTTTCATGCAACTACATCATGATAAAACTGGGTTTTTGTAACTACTTACCCCAAAAACTATACTCATTTTAATGACATATTTCTTTTTATACATCCTGAAATAGTTATGCTATACTCCTGATTATTGACACTGTATAACATTGTTGTTGTGTCTTTCAGCTTTTCCCGGTTAGGGATCGCCACAGCGGAACTCCGGTTCGCTAATGATTGGCAGTTGATTTTTACGTGCTGAGTTGCCAGCCCTAATGCACAACCTTCAACGAAGGTATGCCCATTCACGCATGTCTCCACGCAGTAGACGCTCTAGATGAGAGTCAAACCAGACAGCGTCTTATTGTGAGGCGACAGCGCTACCGCAGCACCACCACCGCGGATTGTATTGTTACTTAATGTCTTGTAATAATCCTGTAACACTGCTGTTTAATGCTGATTTATAAAGAAAATTGTATAACTTGGAGCTTTTCTCCCAGGGCCTCCACTGAAAAAGGGCTCTTCAGTTCAGTCGGACAATCCCGGTCAACAAATGTAAAAAAAAAATAAAATAAATAAAATTTAGCTGGATTCTTAACATGTCTGATCAAGTAATTTTTTAAGGCATTGAGTATTATTCTATAGTATTATGAGCTGACAGTTTTGGAGTTACTGGAAGGTGAAAGGAGAAGTAGAACGTTTGCAGTTTGAGAATACTGCATTCCTTCTTAGCAGTGCAGTTTATGCTGTCTTTACAAATAGCAGTAATCTAACAGCTTTTCTTTTGAAATCATTATTTAGTTTGATTTTGACATGGGTATATTAGCTGTTTTATATGCTTATGTTTAAGATATATCGTGTGGCAAAATTCCCAACTCTGAGATATCATTCAGCATTGTTATAAATTACTTCATTAAAGTAGTCTTAAGCTTGACAATTACTGCATGTGAGTTATTGCACACTTGAACCAAGAATGCTTGCACTAGACCTGAAGATTGTAAGCATTTTCTGGTGTAAATGCATACAAATTTGCTTAAGAGGATCCAGATCACTAAATCAAATGGCCAAAACAAATAGACTGAATAAGGCACCTTATTCAAATTTAAATAATAAAAGCAAGTCTAGCACAGAAATGCCTAAATCAGATCAATGCTAAAAGGCAATTCAGCTTTCATCATATCTCTAACTGGTGTTGAAATGTTCTTAATTTTAAAAGACTTTTTATAAAAGTATAATCATTTAACTTTGGGAGAAAAGAAGAGTTATGTTGGCTGACCTAATGCAAGTGTAGCACCAGTATGTTAATGCCCTTTGTCTACTATTGCATAGCATAATTTTAGGGAGCACAACTTTAAAAACATGTTTAACATACCGATACATAAACTTGTACAATGTATTTGTATCCTCTTATTTCTGACAGTGCTGGCCTATCCATTCCTTCAAATTCCTGTTTTACCCACACAAAAAGTATGGGCAATCCTCGCACAACACACACACACACACACACACACACACACACACACGCACACACACACACACACACACACACACACACACACACACACACACACACACACACACACACACACCCCGTCTCTCTCAACTTCTTCAATTTGCATTTGAATGATGGTATCCCACAATTCCATTGGAGTGGGTTGGGTTATATAATTATGTATGCACATTTCTTGTTAATCAGCATACAGATTTTGGTCAGTTGTACATACTTTTTTATGGGCCTTTGTCCAGATGTTTGATATTTCCAGGTTGAGAGGGACAGAGAGGTGTATAAGAGTGTGGATAGAAGGTGAGTTCTAATGATGGTGTATCTGGTGGAATCAGGAAGGGCTTTATTCTATACAGAGAGCCAGGTTTGCTGTGCACTTTCTTGAGAACTATGACTAAATGTTTATCAGATTTAAGGTCCTTGTCTATGGTGACTCGTAGTAGCTTTGTGGAATCAACTGGCTCACTGCAGGTACTGTTAGATGACTAAATAGTGAATGAAGTAAGAGTCTACAGATTTTCTGCTATTGGAGAAAAGCATTAGTTTTGTTTTAGAAGGGTTAAGAATCAGTTGTGAATTGTTAAAGTATTTTTCTATGTCCAGGAAGGATTGTTGGGTTTTGGTGAGAAGAGCATGTAAGGATGAAGCAGAGTAATCACAAGGAAAGCTTCCAATACCCACTGAAAGCCTTTCCAGTGATATATGGTTTCAATATATGCTCTCTTACTCATAATAACTTGCCCTTGGATTTACCATTTACTCACCTTCTTAACAGGGACTGTTATTTGAATACCTTCCCATGCCTGTTTCTAAATATTAAAACTGGAAGTGATAGCAGGGGTGACAATGAAGAGAATATGGCAATGACAGGAGGAGGTGACAATGAACAGAATACGGCAATGACAGGAGGGGTGACAATGAGCAGAACTGGAAAGTGACAGGAGGAGTGAAACACTGAGCAGAATGGTCAGCGTCAGGATGAATGACAATGAACAATATTGGGAAGTGACAGGAGTGACAATGAACATAATGGGGCAGTAATGAAAATGAGCATAACAGGGCAGTGACATGAGGAGTGACAATCAGCAAAATAGACAGTTACTGGAGGAATGACAATTATCAAAACAGGCAGTGACAGTGGGCAGAATGGAATAATGAGTGAAGGAGTGACAGTAAGCAGAACTGTTTCATAGCTTGCAGTCACTCACACATAGTCTCCATGGTAGCCCCTATAACGGTATGTAATTGGCTGCATTTTCAATGAGAACACCAGAAGGCCTCCACGCAGCCAAAAAAAAGGGAAAAAAGGAAATTATAGCAAGTCAGACATTGTCTTCCAGCTAGATTTCAGCAGCACTATGGATGTTCACTTACCAGACATAAGATTACCTCCTACACCAAAATACATCCAAATATGATGGATGGAAACTTAGCTGTAAAGGGAAGAGTAACTAGAATAAAAGGTGAAGGATCAGATGAGAAGGCAAGAAATGTGGAAAAAAAACAAATATAGTTGCAAGTATAGAAAACTTCTGGAAGAGCCTCATGCTGATCAAGAACGAACGCAGGAATGGTTAAGGAGAGGTGAATTTACATCAAGAAATGAAAGGTTAATATTGGCAGCCCAAGACAGTGGGCTACGTACACATTGGTTTACTAAGTCTATTGAACATGTGGGAGAAACAGATATATAGGTTGTGTGGAACCAAATTGGAAACAGTCACACACCTTATTCCTGGTTGCAACTCTCTTATGGCAGAGGGACTGTATACTGAAAGGCAAAATAATGTGGCGAGATTGTGCAAACATTATGGTATTGAACTGGCTGAAAAGCACTGGAAACATGAGCCACAGAGAATCATAGAAAATGATGAAGATTACATCACATGGGATCACCTAATACCAACAGTCCAAAAGACAGATGCTAGAAAACCGGATATAGTGGTCCAAGAAAAGAAGACAAAACTAGCACTGATAATTGAAATCGCCACACCTAGTGACTACAGTGTCTTGCGTACAGACACAAACTCATCAAATACCTCGATCTGCAGGCAGAAACAAAAGCCATGTGGAAGAAAGATACCCAGACAGTTCCAATAGTAGTAGGAGCAACTGGTCTTATAAAAAAGAATTTACAGTCGTATTTAGATATGTTACCAATTCATGTAACACCATACGAATTGCAGGAGGAGTCATTACTGGGCACATTGCGGGTACTTTAAAGAGCACTTCTGGCTAACATCAAAGAGTGAATCAATACTAATTTCATGAACTTTAATCGTACTTTGACTTAGGAATGGGGTCCATTCCAGTCATGGTATTAGAAACCCAAAAGACTTGGAGAAATTAAAACCAAATACATCCAAATATGATGGGTGGAAAATTAGCTGAAAAGGGAAGAGTAACTTTACCATCTTTGTTACTTTTTGGGAGATTGGAAGTCACCAAAAGATGTACCTGAACATACCAATCTGGACAAAAGGAAGCTGAAACTAACCTGAAGCAAATGAGCCCTTGCCTAAAAATTATTATAACCATGTTTAATCTAAATATCCCTACTCCAATATTCAGCCCAGCAAACAGCTCCCAAAAATCCACTACCAAAAGACGACACCCCTAAAAGACCAAGTATCACTAGAAATACACACATCACAAGAAAAGTACAGTTGTGTACACTTACCATAAATGTAGATGTTCGAGTGTATTCACTGTTGCAGTCATTACATTTGGGTTATTTGCTTGCAGTAGCCCTCAGTCGGCCTGATTAACAAAGTCTTGGGTCCTGCGTTGGTTGCTGTCCCTTCTTCCATGATGTCATGTCGTCAGGGGTATAAAACATGCAGCCAATGCCATTACATCAGTTTTTCTTGCCCCAGATGTCAGGTGCCCCCCTAATGGGAAGCAACTAAATCTATAAATACAAGGATATACCTCCAACAAAAAAGCAAATACACCAAAAAGCTTTTAGAGCATAGTAAGTGAGAGTAGAGGTATAGCCAAAAGAAGAAAGGGGGCTGGAGGGAGGGTAACCAGGACTGCAACAGTGAACACACTCGAGCATCTACATTTATGGTAAGTGTACACAACTGTACTATGTTCTTCAAGTTTCACTGTTGCAGTCATTACATTTGGGTAGATTCCCAAAGCTAAGGTTGGGAGGAGGAATTTAAATAGAATAAGGACCAGCTATAAGGCCCTGCAAGACTGCAGTGGCAAAACCAGCTCTGGATTTAGAGAAAATTGGCAAATGATAATGCTTGGTGAAAGTATGTACAGAACTCCAGGTAGCAGCTTCTAGGATGTCCCTAGTAGGGACGCCCTTGAGAAAGGCTGTAGAAGTAGATGCAGCCCTGGTTGAATGGGGTCTGATGCCCTGTGGGATAGGTTTTCCATGGTGCTTATAGCAGAAATAAATGCAGTGGCCTATCCATTTTGAAATGGTTTGTTTTGAAATAGCTTTCCCCTCTGTCCCTGCAGCAAATTTCACCAGGAGTTGTTCAAATTTCCTTTGAGGTTTAGTCCTGTCCAAGTAGAATCTAAGCTGTCTGTGCACATCTAAAGAGTACAGTATCCGTCCCCCTTTGGTCTGTGGGTTAGGAAAGAAGGTAGGCAAATGAATGGACTGATTTAGAGCCACACTGGATACCACCTTGGGCATGAAGGAGGGATTGGTTCTGAGGGACACCTTGTCCGCATGAAAGATGATGAAAAGTTCCACTGCCATAAGGGCCTGTAATTCAGATACCCTTCTTGCAGAAGTGATAGCTAAAAGGAAAGCTGTTTTCCAGGAAAGAAATTTTAAATCTGCAATAACAGCTGGCTCGAAAGGAGGAAGAGTGAGTTTCTCCAAGACGAAGTTAAGATCCCAGACTGGAGTTGGAGCACTCCTGGGTGGCCTTAAATTTTTGGCCCCTCTAAGGAACTGCTTGAGCAGTGGGTGAGAGAAGAGAGGAGGCTCTGTGCTATAATGAGCTGAAATGGCTGAGGCATGAATTTTGATGGAGGAAAAAAGACAAGCCCTTATGAAGCATCTCAGTTAAGTATTGTAGAATCTGAGGTAAATTGGGCACTGCTGCGTTCATTCCTTGAGACTGGTTCCAGGCACAGAATCTTTTCCATTTTGCAGCATAAGATTTTCTAGGACTAGGCCTCCTTGCCTCTAAAATGATATCCATCACTGATTTACTGAGGGATGGTAAAGGAGAGATTAGGTAATTAGCCAGGCTGCTAGGTTCAGGGTTTGCAGCTGAGGGTGCAGAATCTGGTTCTCCTGCTGAGACAACAGGGACGGAGTCTGAGGCAGGTGCCATGGAGCCAAGCGTGACACACTGTGCAAGAGTGGGTACCATTGTTGGCGAGGCCAGTCTGGTGCAATCAGAATCGTCCTTGGCTTGTCCTGTTTGATCTTTAGTAGTACCTTGGAGAGCAGAGGAAAAGCATAAACTGATTGGATGCTCTATCCTTCAGCTGGAAAAACCTCTTTCCAAGCTAGCTTGTGGGGAATCCTTGTGCAAAATTTGTCCAGTTGATGGTTCTGGGGGGAGGCAAACAGGTCTATATCTGGACTCCCCCATTTGCTTGTCAACATGTTGAAAATCCTTGGTTCCAGTTTCCACTCATGTGGGTTCATGAGGTTTCTGCTTAGTCCATCTGCCAGTGTATATAGTTTTCCTGGCAGGAATTGAGCTTGTAGATTTACTTGGAAGCTCAAGGCTGTGTTCCACAATGCAATGGCTAGTCTGCAGAGGGGGTAAGAATGTGTACCCCCCTGCTTATGTACCACATGACAGTGGTGTTGTCCGTCTTTACCATTAGTTGTCCTGGAAGAATGTGGTCCTTGAAGGCTGTCAGAGCATTCTGTACAGCTAACATTTCCTTTTGATTTATGTGCAGGTACATTTGACTTGGTTCCATTTGCCCTGAATGCACTTCCCTGCCAGGTGAGCCCCCCATGCATAGTCTGATGCATCTGTTGTTAAGATTTGGGTGGCAGGTGGTAATCTGAATGGTAGTCTCCTGTTTTGGTGGCAGGCCTCTGCCCACCAAAGGAACTCTAGGCGTAGGCAAGGTATGATAGGAATCCTTGCTTATAGATCCTGTAAATGTTGACACCATAGACTTTTGAGATACCATTGTAGTTTCCTCATATGCGGTCTTGCATATGGAATTACTAGAATGCAGGAGGCCATGAACCCCAAGGCTTGCAGTATTTGCCTTGCAGATAGTTGGGTTTTTGTTGCCACTTGTTTGAAGTAAGTTGCCAAATGAATCCGTTTATCTGGCGTGAGGAAAGCCATCTGGGAAGTTGTATTCAAGCTTGCTCCCAGGAATATAATTTGTTGACAGGGTACCAGGTGGGATTTCTTTTCGTTTATGGTGAACCCCAGACAAGTCAGTACCCTTTGAACAAAAGCCAGATGATTCAAAAGAATGTCCTTGCTTTCTGCCTGAATTAGACAATCGTCCAGGTATGGGTATATTTGAATATTTCTTTGCCTGCAAAATGCAATGACTGGAGCTAGGCACTTTGAGAATACCCTGGGCGCAGTAGATAAGCCAAAGGGCAGTGCAGAGAACTGATAGCGCATATAGCCTGCTTTGAAGCATAGGTATCTTCTGCAAGACTCCCTGATAGGGATGTGCAGGTATGCTTCTTTTAGTCTAGTGTTGCCAACTATGTATCCTCGCCTAGCATAGGAAGCAGCTGGTGAAGAGTCAGCATTTTGAATTTTGGAATCACCAGAAAGGTGTTTAGAATAAAAAGGTCCATGATAGGACACCGTGTATTGCCTTTTCTGGGTACCAGGAAAAGTCTTGAATAGAAACCTTGTCCCTTTTTCCTCTTCTGGTACCAAATGAATAGGCCCCATGCGTAAGAGAGAGTACTTAATTTTGGGCCTCTGCCCACTGATTTGGGGGTAGATCTGGCCACCCGCTTGGTGTTGGTAAGGTGTGGAAGTGAAATCTGTATTCTTGGGACACCATATTTAAAACCCATTTGTCCTGGGTAATGAGTTCCCAGTTTTGGGCCTGCAGACCAATCTTTCCGCCTAAAGGAGCATTCAGTTGGGAAGTGCTTGGAAGTTTTAAAAGCAAGTCATTGAGACAGTTTTCCATAGGGGGAGTCCTACTACTCCCTGATTTGGGTGCAGAAACCCCCCACTGCTTAGTCTTGTGCATCTCCTGGGACTGAAACTTGGGGTTTCTGCTGTGTCTGGTTTTGGCTTGAGAAGACCTGGAAGGGGCTGGAAAGGACCAATTCTTAGAGGGCCAGTGCCTACTAAATCTAGGAGGCTGAACTTGTAAGAAATCTTTAACAGTTTGCATAGATTTAGCATGATCTTCCATCTTTTTAATAACTTCCTCAGCCTTGTTGCCAAACAGGCCGTCCTGATTTAAGGGAGCATCCAACAATTTAGCTTTAACATGATCAGGCAAAGATTGCTCCTTAAGCCAAGCATGCCTTCTGAGCACAGACCCAGTAACAGCAGCCCTGTAAGAGGCCTCTAATGAATCAAATCCACATTGCAAAGTATGTTTTCCAAACTGTTCAGCAGAATGCATTAAATCCTGTAATTCCTTATTTTCTGCACAGTTAGGAATCAACATAATTTTCTGTTTAAGCAATCCAATAACATGTTGCTGACACTTCAACATATGAAACTGGCAGTTTAAAGCCCTAATGGCCAAGGTTGCAGAAGTGTAAACCTTCCTACCCCATCTATCCAGCACCCTGGAGTCTCTTATCAGAAGGGGTAGGATTTTTAGCAGTAGAAGCCTTAATGCCCTTGGGTTCCTGTGAAATAGTCTCTGGATCCGCAATAGGATTTTTAAAAAGGAACTTGTGAGAATCAGGAACCATGTAATATCCGTCAGGTTTTCTGGGAGCAGGAGGCAAGGAATCAGGTGCCAAACTAGATTCCAAAAAAGCATCATCAACAATGTCTAGTACAGGAGGAATAGCTAAAGGCCTATGCTGAGGCAGGAATACGAAATCCCTAAGCCTCTTTTTTGAATCAGAAAAATCCTGGCTTTCCCAGTGGAAATGCTCCATTAGAGTATGTAAGGTTTCACCAAAAGAAAAATCCTCTGGAGGGGAAGCAGAGGGAATAAGAGTCCTCTGCATCAGAATCCTCATAAGTAGATAAGGGCAAATCCAGATCATCAGAAGATTCAGAAAAATCAGAATCCTGCTCAGAAGATTCATAAACAACTTCAGTCCTAGGTCTCTTAGAAGGGGGGTTGGCTTCCCCTGATTAGAGGTATAAGATCTTCAGCCATTCTTATCATTTGTTTTTTAGGCATAGAGGCCTGAGTATGTGGCCTGGGCATAGTTTTTTTAGACATGGTTCGAGATTTATGCCTAAATGAAGGAGGAGGCGTGAATACACCCTCAGAAGCTGGTGCCTGCACAGCGTTTCTGGACCCATCCAAGGTAGAGACATCCGCGGGTTCCATAGTTGAAGCATCTTGTAGCATACTAGACTCTGAATGGGTCTCAGTAGAGGCATGTGAATCAGAAGTAGCGGGTATCAGGGGCTGCAAAAGCACCTCACTGAGTACCAGTGAACTGGCGACTGGCTTAGGAGAAGCGCCGTCAGTTTTGGACCTCGGATGCCTGTCTCTGTCTTTATCTTTGCGTTTTTTCGAAATCCCGGTAGTCGGATGGCTAACCAATGACATTTCTGGAAATAAACAACCTCTGCAAGGCTCGAACCCAGGACCCTGCACACCACAGACAAAGTGATTTACCACTAAGCCATGTCAGATATACTGACATCAGTAAGGAGCAAGAAAAAGTTTCCCCAATGGGGTACTTAGCTTTAGTTGAAGACTTCGGTTCTGAAACTCGAAAACAAAAATTTCAGGAGTCGGCCCAGAGGCACTAGTGAACTGCTTCAGGCACCGAACAGCAAGAAAGACTGATGCAATGGCGTCGGCTGCATGTTTTATACCCCTGACGACCTGACATCATGGAAGAAGGGACAGCAACCGACACAGGATCCAAGACTTTGTTAATCAGGCCGACTGAGGGCTACTGCAAGCAGATAACCCAAATGTAATGACTGCAACAGTAAAACAAGAAGAACATCAAACAACTAGAAGTGAGGCCAGTCTCACTTCTTTCCCAGTACCAGGATCAGACTGACAAAGGAAGTGACGGTTACATCTGCAGCAGTAATACCATTTTTACATGATTATGGGGGGACAGTATCCTTACAGAACAGTACTATGTTAATCATAAAAATCACTGCTGCTGTACAGTCAGAATGAATGGCAGAATACAAATCAGTAAAAAATTGGTCCCTGACAAAAGACCTGAGGAGGGGGCTACAGCAGTCCTTTCTAAACTGCCCTACAAAACCTGCTCTATCCCTAGAGTACAGATTCAGTTCAACAGTACTTGGAAAAAGTGCACTAGAAGTCCAGGTGGCAGATTCACAGATACTTTGGGTATGGCATGCTCATATAAAAAGCTGTAGTGGTGGCAGCTACTGATACTGACTAACTGCTGATACAAATAATTCGCTTCTTTTCACGATGCTCACAGAAGGTGGTGCATTTGGCCATCCATCCAAAGACAGTTTGTATAGTGACCTTTCTTCTTCATTTAGCATGAAGGAGACAAAAAAGATGGGTTTACAGTCTAATATTGTAATGTTGTTGGTTCTGTTAGCACTTGTATGTGGACAATCCAGTTGCAGGGTGTGATGATGTGAGGTATTGCCAGCTATGCCAGGAGAAGCAGAGCACTGGATGTGTAACATATGCCAGCACAGCTATCTAGAGTTTTGCAAAGAATTATATGTCATTTGTATATCAAACTGATTTGTACAGATGCTTGTGCTGAAAATATATTTGTAAAGCTACTTGTGTTAAAAAATGTACCAACAGTGGGTCCTGATGGACAAAAAAGAAATACACCTGTATGTCAGACTGTATTGTTAACCGTTGAAATTAATATATTGGAAAGAGGATACTGAAAGAGAAGAGGTTAATCTCAGTCCAGCTAACACTGAAAAATAGTCTGAAATTAGATTACCTGGTTTAGGCCATAAAGATTGCATCTTACAGTTCTGATTGCAGCCAGAGACAAAAGGTCTGTGAAAACCAAGACTAGGAATCCTACTGTATTGTCCTTATGGGTGAACTAATTGCTACAATGGAAGGGCGGAAGTTTTGAAATAGTTTTATAGCTTACAGATGCTATAACACATATCAGCAAAGCTCTATTCGTGTGTATGGTAACACCTATGTGCTAGATTCTTGTTCAGTTTCTAGTAAAGGGGGAAGTGTGGGAACCACAGTCAGATGACCAAATGTATGTGATGTCATTCTATAATCCAGCACTGAAATTATGTTTAATACTAGATGAGACAGAAGTCTCACAGAAGTCTGTTTTTGAAATCTAACCAAGAAGGAAGACCACTCACCAATTTCATCTTGCCTTGCTTTAGTAAGTAATCAGGGAACAGTAATTCTATAGATCAGTCAGGAACATATAGTGAGATTAGAGAAGTACTCTATTTCTGTCTCTTTGTGAAACTATCCATCTGTGTTATTTTTAATATTTCCTGTGACTGAAACTGTGGCGTTTATTGTAAACAGATATTTGGTATTTTCATATTCTTTTATTATTTATTATTAAATATATTTAAACTTTTCATTGTGGCTGGTCTTTTACCGAAAAATTTAAACTCTGACATTACTTGTATTCAGTTTGATGACACTTTGGCCACTCCTGAAAGCCTTGTTGCATTCGTCAAACACTACCATTTGTATTAATATTAATTCTACTTAGCATAATTGGGTACCTTTGTAAGAGCCTTAGAGTAGCTGGCTTTGGAGTGTTCTGGTGGCAGTATCTACCTTATAGTCTGGGTAGAATGGGGCATGGCTGGTAAATATGTGCCAGCCTTTCCCAGGTGTGTGTATGTGTAAATAAAATCTCAAAGAGTGTGTGTGTCAGCTACTTGGAGCAATGACACAGAGCACTGGTTTCACATACAGGGTGGTGGAGAACATGGCTTGGAACACTCGGCTGAGCACTCAACTCTACAGCTGTGTCAGCAGGGGAGTCTTATTGGGGTGGCCTGTAGAGAGAGAGGGACACCCAGCCCTTGGACTGAGTGTGTTCCCTGCATATTCTTAAGGGATATTATGCTTGTTGCCAAAAGCTGCATCTGGAAATAATGTGTGTATCTACTTTTGTTCCAAGTTAACATTCCTCACTGGTGGTAGCGGTGAGGATTCAGACTTCTTGATTACTGGCCCAGAGCAGGGACATCACACAGGGAATATTTTCCTCTTTGCTCCAAGTGCTATTGTAAATCACAGGGAGCTGTATGCACTAGTTCAATGATTTGCTTAGAAATCACACATTGGCCATGAAAGATTAGTTTTGAAGACCATGTATGGTTTCTCTTTAAATCAGGGCTTGCTATTCCAAAATCCCACTAGCTGGGGTGAAGGCTACTAAGTAGTGGACTTTCAAGGATAAAATCTGAAGCTAGCTGAACCAATTTGGTGTAAAGAAGACAGAGAGAGTAATCATGTCAGTCATTAGCTTCAAGTCCTAAGTGGAAATGGACTTGGGATTTTCCCATTGTGAGGTCTCTCTCTCAGAAAAACTTCAAATAAATCATGGAACCTGGACATCCTACAGGAATACATGCTGACATGGCTGAAAGATGCCACTTACAGAAAAATGGAGCACCTGGACCAACAGGCCAAAAAGGTACTATAGAATGTGAAGAACAAATATAGTACAGGGACCTAAATCCAACAACTGTACCAGAGAGTACAGCTTTTCCACTTGCCTGAGTATGACTATCTACTATCAAGTCTTAAACATCTTGCAAAATATATACTACTACTTCTTAAGAGTGGAATAAGTATCTGCTAACCTGAAATCTTCCAGGATTTGAAGATGCTGTGTATTAGAGTACCTTTGTACTGAGGCAAGAGATCAAAGTACTAGAAAGTGTTAGGGGCTCCACCTGGGTATTTAATCAGGTGACAGAAACACACCTGCTTTGGGCAATACTGAATTAGATGGAATTTTTTTGTTGTTGCGTGAAGGCATACAGAAGCCAGTGATTCCACTGAATACAGAATGCACTGGTCAACCTGCCCAATGGCAAGGGTCCACAGTGGAGAAAGGTGGTAATGGTTAACATCGTTGAAGATGGATAGGTCTTTATGAAAAGTCTGAGTATTTTAGTCCAGATTCCATTTGTATTGAGTCTCTACACTCCTGTTTAAGTGCTACATATCACACTGCCTTTAATGTTTAGGTTGATGATCACCCCTGAATTTCAATGCTAGCCTGCAAGAAGTGAATGAGCAAACATCTCCTTTTCTATTGATGTATCACATCACTGCAGTATTATTACTTTACTCTGTAAACAAGGTCATAAGGCTGATAAAAAGGTTTGGAGAGCATAAATGGTTGCCATAATCTCCTTTACATTTATGTTTCTTCCTCTGTAGGTCCCATGGCCATGTGCCTTGAATCTTTAGCTGGTCTGTGTGTGCTTACTCAAATTATGTCTGAAACATCTGAAGTTAATCAGGATTTGCAAATGTAGTATTATCAAAGATACGCTATCAAACACTCTCTCCAGTAATATACTTGATTTGTTTTTAATTTACACTATGCAGTTAAGACTTACAAATGCAGTACAAGCAACAATTTAATGAGTCATCCAAATACTCACTTTATTTTTGCAATTTTTACTTTTTCTCTCATAAATGAAACAATTTCCTACTTTTTATATTCTGTTTTGAGCAACTCAGTGTAAAATAGAAAAAAATAACCACAACCCTAATCAGTGTATATGAGCAAATTCTGAAAAATCTAAAATTAAAATAGCTAGTCTTCACAAAATTGATAAAATCGCAGAGACTGCCTACACCACACTGTAAAAAGTAGCAATCACAAATGGAAGGAAACTTGCTTGTATATGCTATCACAAAAAAAAAGGCAAAAACACTAAGAGGGGTGGACAAGCCCCTACCAGCCCCTTACTTAAATAAATTAACACCATGGTTGCCCAAAGTAAAGTTGTGTACATTTACCATAAATGTAGATGTTTGAGTGTATTCACTGTTGCAGTCATTACATTTGGGTAATCTGCTGGCAGGTTGCCCTCAGTCGGCCTGATTAACAAAGTCTTGGCTCCTGCATCAGTTGCTGTCCCTTCTTCCATGACATCAGGTCATCAGGGGGTGTAAAACATGCAGCTGACGCCATTACATCAGTTTTTCTTGCCCCAGATGTCAGGTGCCCCCCAAATGGGGAGCAAAAAAAAAAAAAAAATATATATATATATATATATATATATATAATTAAAAACACAAAAAATATATCTCCAAACAAAAGCAAATACACCAAAAAGGCTTTTAAGCATAGTGAAAGAAAGCAGAGGTATAGTAAGAGAAAAATAAGGGGCTGGAGGGAGGGTAACCAGGACTGTAACAGTGAATACATTCGAACATCTACATTTATGGTAAGTGTACACAACTGTACTATGTTCTTCGTGTTTCACTGTTGCAGTCATTACATTTGAGTAGATTCCCAAAGCCATGGTTGGGAGGATGGATTTATACAGCATTAGGACCAGCTATAAGGCCCTGCAGGACAGCAGTGGCAAAGCCAGCTCTGGATTTAGAGAAGAAAGGTAAATTGTAATGTTTGGTGAATGTATGAACTGAGCTCCAGGTAGCAGCTTCTAGAATGTCTCTGGTAGGAACACCTCTGAGAAAGACTGTAGAAGTAGATGCAGCCCTGGTGGAATGAGATCTGATCCCCTGGGGGATAGTTTTACCATGGTGCATATAGCAGAAACTAATACAATGGCTTATCCATTTGGAAATAGTCTGCTTTGAAATAGCCTTTCCCTCTGCCCCTGCAGCAAATGCCACCAGTAGTTCTTCAGATTTTCTTGGAGATTTTGTCCTGTTTAAGTAAAATCTAAGTTGTCTGTGTACATCCAATGAATGCAGAATCCACTCCCCCTTGTTCTGTGGATTGGGAAAGAAAGTTGGCAAATGAATGGTCTGATTAAGAGCCACACTGGATACCACCTTAGGCATGAAGGATGGATTGGTCCTGAGAGACACCCTGTCCGCATGAAAAATAATGAAAGGCTTCACTGCAATAAATCCTGTAAATCTTTATTTTCCACACAGTCACAGATTAACATCATTTTCTGTTTAAGCAGTCCCATGATGTGCTGTTGATATTTTAAGCATATGAAATTGGCAGTTTAAAGCCCTGATTGCCAAGGTTGCAGAAGTGTAAACCTTCTTACCCCATCTATCCAGTGCCCTGGAATCTCCAAAATAAGGGGTAGGATTTTTAGCAGTAGAAGCCTTAATGCCCTTGGGACCATGAGAAATGGTTTCAGGATCTGCAAAAGGATTTTTGAAAAGGAATTTGTGGGAGTCAGGAACCCTGTAGTATCTGTCTGGCTTACAAGGAGCCAGAGGCAGAGAATCAGGAGCCATACTACATTCTGAAAAATCATCATCAACAATGTCTAGAACAGGAGGTATAGCCAAAGGCCTATGCAGAGGAAAAAGAAGAAAATCCCTAAGTCTCTCTTTAGATTCAGAAAAATCCTGACTTTCCCAGTGGAAATGTTCCCTTAAGGTATGTAAAGTTTCCCCAAAAGAAAAAATCCTCAGGGGGAGAAGCAGAAGGAATGGATCAGAGTCCTCATAAGTAGGTATAGACAAATCCTGTTCATTAGAAGAGTCAGAAGAAGTAGAATCCTGTTCAGAAGATTCATAATCAATGTCTTGCCTAGGCCTCTTAGAATGAGGGGGTTGGCTACCCCTGATCAGAGTAATTAAATCTTCAGCCATTTTGATCACTTGTTTTTAGGCATAGGGGCCTGCACATGTGGCCCAGGCATCGGTTTTTTAGACATAGATTTAGATTTTGGCCTTAGTTTTGAAGATGGAGTCGGTCTAATATACAAATCTGTAGGCCTGAAAACACCCTCAGAAGCCGGTGCCTGCACAGCAGCTCTGGACCCATCCAAGGTAGAGACATCCGCGGGTTCCATAATTGAAGCATCTCGCAGCATACCGGACTCTGAATGGGTCTCAGTAGAGGCCTGCGAATCAGAAGTAGCGAGTATCAGGGGCTGCGAAAGCGCCTCACTGAGTACCGGTGAACTGGCGACTGTCGTCAGTTTTGGACCTCGACAGCCTGTATCTGTCTTTTTTTTTTGCATTTTTTAGGTATTCTGGTAGTCGGATTGATAACCGACGACATTTCTGGATAATTAAATCGTGAGCCAAAATATTTAGGAACAAAAATATACCAATGTTTAATAGTGCGTTGATTAAATTTAGCACAAAACCGACAGCAAGGCATGTTGTGGTCAGGGCCTAAGCAAGGAATACAGTACAAATGAAAATCCTTATGAGGTATTTGCTTCCCACAAGTAATGCAATTATTAACTTTTACTGACATCGGTAAGGAGCAAGAAAAAGTTTCCCCAAAGGGGTACTTAGCTTTTAGTTAAAGACTTCAGTTCTGAAACTAGAAAACGAAAATTTCAGGAGTCAGCCAACCGGCACTTGCAAACTGCTTCTGCTTCGGGCACCCCACGGCAAGAAAGACTGATGTAATGGTGTCGGCTGCATGTTTTATACCCCTGATGACCTGACCCAAGACATTGTTAATCAGGCCGACTGAGGGCAACCTGCCAGCAGATTACCCAAATGTAATGACTGCAACAGTGAAACATGAAGAACATCCACCAAGAAAGGGCAAGCAAGCCACACAGAAAAAAAATATTCCTGCACAATAGTCAGCCAAAGCAACAAGACAACCCACTGTGCAGTCAACTTCTGCTGTAGGCCAAATAACTGCTTGAAAGCTAGAACTGCTACTGCTCATATATATATATATATATATATATATATATATATATATATATATATATATATATGTGTGTGTGTGTGTGTATATATATATATATATATATATATATATATGTGTGTGTGTGTGTGTGTGTGTGTGTGTGTGTGTGTGTGTGGATACATACACATATATATATATATATATACACAAATACATACACACATACACACACATACCTACCATTCCTATACTCAGGAACATGCATTGTATTCTTGTATATATTTTGCTTATTACCTTGTTTTTGTTTCTAAATTTTTATTTGGATTTATCGCCCTGTTCCACCACTGAAAATCAGACCTCCCAGTTGGAACTTCTCGGTTAAATGCAAATAAAATAAATTCCTGGACTGGATTTGGCAAAGCAAAAAGCATTCACTGGAGACTGGAAATGTGTAAAACCCACCAACTGTGCTCCTATTTGAGTGACGGAATCATAGGAATGTTCTTCTTTAGAGGCTGGCACTGTTGGTATTACAGACTTCAGAGGTACAAGTGGATCTTACACACGTGCAACCATGAAAGAGGGACTAAGAGAATAATAGTCTGTTTTTACTTGTACGTCAATTATTTTATTTTTCTTTATTCTAGCAGTGTTGCTTCTATTACACAAATTTATGCAATATAATTGTACTACATGTCTTTTATATGTCGATGATCGTATTTTTATATGTCAATTATTGTATTTTCTTCTTACGCCATTGCTTCTATTTACCAGTCTTGTGCAATGTAACTGTACTGCATGATCTTGTTTTTCTAGCTAAATGATTTTACTCTAATTGTATAGGTTCATATGTTCATAGGTAGATACTAGGCTATCTGCCCTAGGGTATTTATAAGCCTAGCCAGAGTGTATTTGGCTTCCGCCTCCCTATTAGATTAGCCTACTGTGCCTCTGTAAAGTAGGTCACAGAAGGTACCCTTTTAAGATTAGTTTACTGTGCCTCTGTCTAGCAGGGACACAGAAGAGATCCCAGGGTTGAATTTGCGATTTCCCATCCACGCGTCCAGATTTTGCTTGAAGAGGGTCAGCGAGGGGCTATGTCTAACATGAATTGGGATTCTATTCCAGAGTGAGGGGAACCTCTGGGAAATGAATCTGTCCCTCCAGCATGTCCTATTTATTTTTGTGCTGAGATTTAGGTCCCTGGAGCGTGTAGCTCTAAGGGACTTGGATTTTTTGAGGTGGAGCATTTCCATTAATTCTGGGTTTGACATGGCTTTGTACGTCAGGCATAGATCGCCTCTGAGTAGGCGGTAAGCAACTGAGTAGAGCTGGAGTTTCTTTAGTCGAGCTGCATAGGACATCTGTTTGTAGCCCATGATCCTCTTGGTGAGGTACTTTTGGGGTCTCTCCAGTTGCTGTGTCGGGTAAGGTACATCACAAAAGGGGCATTGTATTCAATTATGGGCCTGATGAGTCACGAGTAGAGGGGCACAATGACCTCTCCTGATCTAGATGCGAACCTTTTCGTGATAAGGTGGGCTATATAGAAGGTCTTTCTAACCACTTTGGCAACGTGATTATCAAAGGAGAGATTACTATCTACGTTGGTCCCCAAATCTCTAATTACTTCTTCCGTACTTAATGGATTACCACCTATGTGGTAATTTGTGGGCACCTTGTTTTTCCCAAAGGGGATGACTATGCATGTTTTAGCATTTAGCTTGAGGCCGTGGCTCTGGCACCAAGCATCCGTCTCTGTGAGACCCTTTTGGAGGATGCTTGTTTCAGCTGGAGATTCGATTATGGCCCGCAGTTTGCAGTCATCTGTGAACGTTGTCAGCCATAATCCCCCCCGTGTTAGCCTGAACCTCAGAGAAGTATATACCAAACAAGAGAGGTCCCAGAACTGAGCCCTGTGGGATGCCACTTGTAACTGGTTTGGATTCGGACATGGCACCTGCGATTCTGACCATGTGGGTTCTATCTCTGAGCCAGTTTGCAACCCATCTTGTGATATAGGGGTTGATATTTAAGCTGGTAAGCTTATTTATGATGCCCGAGTGGGGTATTGTGTTGAAGGCTTTTGTGAGGTCCAGGTAGGCTGTGTGGACTACCTTGCCCTCACCTATGGCTTTGGTAACTGTTTCAAAGAAATCAACTAGGTTTAAGAGGCAAGATCTGCCCTTAACAAAGCCGAATTGGGTAGGGTCCAGTGTCTGGAGGCTCCCAATGTCTTTGTTTATGAGTTCCATGATAATACGCTCCACAGCTTTACAGACCAGACTAGTCAGGCTTATGGGGCGATAGTTTCCGGGGTCCGTTGTGGCACCACCTTTGTGGAGTGGGACCACTGTAGCTGTACGCCATTCTTTGGGTACATATCCTGTAGTAAGGCTAAGTTTGAACAGTGACTTAATGTGAAGGTTCAGTTCTTCTTGGAGCTCATGTAAGACACAGCCTGGGACATCGTCCGGTCCCATAGATGCTGTGTTTTTTGCTTTGGAGAGGGCAGCTTTCACCTGTGCATCTGTGATGTCAGGGAGGTTACATTCAGTTGGGATAGGCATTTGCTCCTTTGGGGGGGAAGTTTGCACTGAATCTGTCTGCCAGGATGTTGGCTATGTCTGTGGGTTTGGTATATTTTGTACCGTTATGCAACAATTCAGAGCATATCTGGGAGTTTCTGCCCATGTTCCTGACATAACTAAAGAAGGCCTTGTGATTATCTTTAGTGTCTAGGGCAATTTTTCTTTCGAAACTGGCCTTTGATGATTTTATGAGGGATCAAAGTTTCTTGCTAATACTGATCAGAGATGCCTTCCCTTTTTGGGATTTTTCTCTGTCATGTAGTAGCTTCCTCCTTCAGTTGTATAGTTTATTTATGGCCGGGGTCCACCAGACCGGTCTCCTGTTTTTGGAGGAGTGAGTCTTGGTTTTATTTGGGATAGCACGATCCATGCATTCCTGCAGGTGCTCATAGAATGCATTTGTAAAGGATTCTGCGGATTGGGCTGTATTATCCTCTGGCCCAGGGGCTTTGAAGGATTCCACCTCAGTCTTGAGAAGTGCAAAGTTGGCTTTAGAGAAATTCTTTACAGTGATTTCCTTGGCTGGGGGTGGGGACGAGATATGGATGTCCAGGGAAATTTGTTTATCGTCTGATCATACCAATGAGGGGTTTACCTCTGGTGTGGAACATAGAGTCCCCATGTTGGTGATGACCAGGTCCAATATGTTGTTCCCTCTTGTGGGAGCAGTGACCAGTTGTTCCATTGCGTTAGAGTTTATAAATTCAAGGAACCGTTGGGTGAGGGAGTTTGGGCTTGAGTAGTTTTCCCAGTCAATGTTTGGGTAGTTGAAGTCACCCAATAACATAGTGTTTGGAGAGACCTTTATATTCTCCAGGGTTCTCAGGAATGCCAAGTGGGGTTCCTGTGATAGGGAGGGTGTTCTGTAGTAGGCTACAAACTGAAAGGCAGTTTTGCCCGCTGTTAGTTGCACATGGATGGTTTCTGATGCTTCGTGCAGTGCCACTAACCTGGAGGTGTAGGCGTCTTTGATGAATATAGATACTTCCCCTCCTTTTGTGCTTCGGTCCGAGTTTTGGGGCCGAAACGCACGGTATGAGTTATAACCTGGTAGTGCTGGGGTACTCTCAGGAGCCTTGAACCAGGCTTCTGTTACTGCACAGACATCGATTTTCTCCATACTGAGGAGAGCCTCGAGTGCGTGCATCTTGAGGTTTAGACTTTTGGCATTGAGTAGCATTACCTTTAGTTTTTTTATCCTTGGGTTGTCTGTGGAGGTGGGTTTGTCCTTTGAGCCTTGCCTAAAAAAGGCACTATGGGGGTGGCAAGAGCCTTGGCCAATATACGAAAGCCTAAGGGTAACAGGTGCAAGCCGTCCCTAGCGAAGCAACGTGGCTGGTCGAGCATGTCATCCCAGGCTGACAGACACTGGATCCCCTTTGAGTGACACCAATACTTTAGCCAATTGTTGAAACTGATCATTTTGTCTTTATACTGTGGCATCATTCTTGGTGAGGGCAAGATGCTACTCAAGGTCAGGGTCATACCACCCTGGGCTACATGGTCAGAGAGATCCTCTATGTCTCTTTTCATGTAGTCCAGGGAGGTACATCTCAGGTCATTCACACCAGCATGGACAATGACGGAGTCATACTTGTACTTGCTTTGGAGTGACCTGAGTGCTTGCGTTATGTGGCAGATCCTGGCACCCGACAGGCAGCTTACAGTGACCTTCTCCTTGTTCAGTCTGGTGAGCGGGACTTCAGTGTGCCGGACAACAGAGTCCCCTATAACAAGTGTATTTGGAGTGTTGTTTGGCAATAAGGGCGGTGACTGTGAGGCACACTGATTTTGTGAGATATGTGATTCATGGGTATTGTTAAGGGGTGGCTGTTGCTTGGATTTCTGCTTAGGAGGTCTTTGCTGTTTAGGCAGATTTTTATTTAGAGCCTCCGAGTATGTTTTTGTGTGTTTATGTGTTGGGTATGCAGATGCAATAGGTCTGTGTGAGACTGGATTTGTGGTGTGGGTGGTTACCTTTTCCTCCTGACTGACTGTGCCAGTCTTGGGTTGAGAGAGCTCTGCCTCCAGTTTGGCTGTGTAACTGCATCTCTCACATGTATTATAGTTTGTTGGAAGGAGGAGAGGGTTGTCTGTGTACATAAGGCAATTGTAACATTGCCTCAAAATTCCCAGATTCACCAGCTGGACTGGAGAGTAACCTTGAAACTGACCCTTGGACATACCAGATTAGTACGGGGAACTGTTTTTTTACTGATCAGATTAGGGAAGGGAACTGATTTTTCACTTGATCAGGAAGGACCAATCGGGAGCCTAATACTTATGAGAAGTCAAGGAGGGTGTAGTGCTTTAGTTAGTGTTTCCTTATAAGAGCTGAGCAAGTGCAGGGCTTTAGAAAGAGAATAGAGTGATTACTTTGAGTGTTTGAACAGTTCTAAGGGAAATAGTGAAGAGTAGACTTTGTGGAGTCAGGAATAGTTTAAACCTGTTTAGGCGGCGCTGCCCGACGCTGCTCAGTGCGCAAAAATGTGCAAAAAGAGAGTTGTAGGGTTTTAAGAGAGAGAGATCAAGGAGTTTAGAATTGACCCAAAATGGCCAATAAAACTACAGCTTCTAGGTAGTAACCACTCCTCCAGGGACAGGCAGGCTGTTCAGTGTTAACCACTCCCACTGGTGAACACAGAGACTTCCCTTTAGCCCAAGCAAGCACTGGCCTTCTAGAAACTTCCAAACAGTTCAGAACAGCAAATCTGTAACTGAACATTCTTAACTTTCAGAAAGTGGGAAAAAAAGCAAGATTTATTTTGTAATTTTTTCTTCTTTTTGTTGTAGTTTAAAGGTAGCAGAGATACACAAGCAGCAAAATAATCACAACAGTGCAATAAATGACCCCACACGAGTGCTAGGCCAAAATCAGGTAAAATGCAGTTTTTGAGAGGAAAAAACGATTTTAAATTAAGTGCAACACAGGAAATGCAGTAAACAGGCAGTAGATGTGTTCCAAGTACTGCTACTGTTTACAGATATAAACTTTAGCAAGCCGGAAAATGCCAAAAAGTAGGCGGCAAAGCAGTAAAACTTAACAAAAAATCAGAAGAAAATACTTAAAATCACAAAAGTGGCTCCTTTTCTTCTCTCAGCGTTTTCTCCCCTTGGTAGGTGCTTCAGCAACAACTAGCAAGCCTGAAAAGATGCCAAAACCACGAGGCAGCCGGGTTTTAGGAGAGAGGGGTTTAGAATTGACCCAAAATGGCCAATAAAACTACAGCTTTAGGTAGTAACCACTACTCCAGGGACAGGCAGGCTGTTCTGTTGACCACTCCCACTGGTGAACACAGAGACTTCCCTTTAGCCCAAGGAAGCACTGGCCTTCTAGAAACTTCCAAACAGTTCAGAACAGCAAATCTGTAACTGAACTTTCTTAACTTTCAGAAAGTGGGAAAAAAGCAAGATTTTTTTTCTTTTTGTTGTAGTTTAAAGGTAGCAGATATACACAAGCAGCAAAATAATCACAACAGTGCAATAAATGACCCCACACTTGAGTGCTAGGCCAAAATCAGGTAAAATGCAGTTTTTAGAGAAAAAAACTATTTTAAATTAAGTGCAACACAGGAAATGCAGTAAACAGGCTCTAGATGTGTTCCAAGTACTGTTACTGTTACAGATATAAACTTTAGCAAGCCGGAAAATGCCAAAAAGTAGGCGGAAAAGCAGTAAAACTTAACAAAAAATCAGAAGAAAATACTCAAAATCACAAAAGTGGCTCCTTTTCTTCTCTCAGCATTTTCTCCCCTTGGTAGGTGTTTCAGCAACAACTAGCAAGCCTGAAAAGACCTTTGTGGAGCTTTTCTCTCCAGGCCTCCACTGAAAATGGGCTCTTTTCAGGTCTAGTGGACTTTCCAGGTTAACAAATGCAAGCAATAAATAAATAATAAATAAATAGATGATATGCAACCAAAGTCCTTCAGAAAAGTCTGGCTCTTAAATGTGGCTTTTTGGGAAATATCCTGGACGAAGTGGTTCAAAATAAGAGACATTGTACTCTGGAAAGGACACCCTGCAGGTTGATCCTCACATGATGATCCCCAAGACGATTTTGGTGTGAAAGGGAGACAGGCCTGACTTGCATTAATAATTATTTAGCTTATTATCAAGATTGGAAACAGCAAATGGGATTTTTTAATACTTTAATCTAGGGTGATGGCAGCACTTTCTTGAGTCAGGACAGAAGTCTGTAGTGCTGGAGAATATTAGCAGCCTTCCCTGTAAATTAAAAGAGGTGTGTGTGTGTGTGTGTGTGTGTATAACAGTTTAATCAAAGTACAGTTACTGTGATAAGTTGAGCATAGAAACACAGAGAGTCTTGATAAAGGAATTGGAGGAGCTAGCTCTAAGCCTTGGCTCAGTGAGGCTCATATGTAAATACTATTAGGTCTAGCCAATAAACAGAGGTCAGAGGTTTTAAGTGTGAAGCCTATTCTTGGATGGAGCTTTGCAGACCCACATCAAGGGCAACAGTGTATATTTCACTCATGTTCTGGAGCAAAACTGCACTAAGTGAATTGTTTAGTAATTTGTGTGCGAGAGCACCTTTTTATACTTTAATCTGTTTAGTCCCAGCAGTATGACCATATGCCTGGTGGTCTTCAGATTTCAGACTCCAAATAATTTGTGTGTGAGCAATTGAGCAGATCACAGTACTGCAGGTTTTACAATGCATGACATGGTTGGCAGATGAGTGGATTCAATCCTCCCCATCTGAATGTCACCAACTGGCTCTTTATAGTCACTTATACCCAAATTGGCTGATGTACAAAGTTTCTTTTTAAATAGTTTCAGTGTTCTGCTTTACCTATCACTGAAGACAGTATTCAAGCAAGAAGCCAATTTAGACCATCTGGAGGCTCCCTACTGAAATGTCATGGCTTGCAACGCTGAGCCCTGAAACACCAAAAACAGACTGGAAATACAGAAGACTGAATATCAAACATTTTCCTTCTTTAAACTTGTTTTTGTAAGGAGAAAGCCCACCTGCATCCCCAAACTGTTTAAAATGACTGGATTTCCCCAACCCCCAACTTAAGGTGTTCCTAAATTAAGTTTGCAAACTCTTCAAAGGATACATTGTTTGGGGGGATCCTGATAAACTTGAGAATGTACTTCAGTCGATCACTGTTGCAGTAGCGTCTAGCTATATGGAACATATCGTGCCAAAAATCAGATATCCAGCTAGTATACAAAAGCTTATTTGGCTGAAATTCTCTCACTCTTCCATCTGTTGGAACACAAGAGTGCTAGTATAAAAGGGGATGTATGGGTGTGAAAGTTCAGAACTTTCTTGCCATTGAAGAGTTCAGAAGCTTCTTTACACTGTAGCTTCAGTTCAGTGGTTGGCTAATACATCCCCCCTCAGGGGACCTTCCTTTTACTTTTGACTAAAAGTTCCTTATATCTGTCAGAAAAAAATGTGTGTGGGGGGCAGGCAAATCCCTTATAAAGATTCTAACATCTTGTCTTTTTTTTCTTTAGGGAATTCACACAATCTTGCAAGATTTCATGTTCTTTTACCCCTGAGACAATTAGACAATTCATAGTTGGCTGAAACGCCTGAATATTTCTTTCCAGAACACCTTGCAAAAAACCTGGAAAACAGATGCTTTCTCTTTCCCATGGATGGGAACATCCCTTTATGCTTTCCCTGCCCTTTCAATGATAATCAGCAGAGTTCATCCAAAAACACAAACGGATTCTCCACAGATACTTCTGCCTTAAGCTCTCCCCTCTCATGAAAATGGCCAAGGGGAATTACTACAAACTTCTTCACAGAATGACCTACTCACACAGGACAGGGGCTCACTGATTGACCCCAACCTACATAAATTACATCTGACTGTCTGGATCACACTTCACCCCCCCCCATTTAGGCACCTTTGTTCTGTGGATATGCAGTAGGCATTAAAAGAGGGTAGAAAATCATATTTGACAAAGTGGACAGAGCAGTGGTGCAGCTGTAGCATTGTCACCTCACAGCAAGAGGTTTTCCAGTTCAATTCTCTGCTGGGGTGCCTTCTGTGCAGAGTCTGCATGTCCTCCCTGCATTCATGTGGGTTTCCTCCGAGTGCTCCGGTTTCCTCCCACATTATAAAGACATGCGTCTGGAATGTTTCTTCCTGCGCCTCCACTAAAAATTGGCTTTGTTCCAAGTCAGACTTTCCTGGTTAACAAATGTTAAATAAATAAATAAAATAAGTGGAGGAGATTTTCTAGTTGGTGCCACAATACCCATCCAGAGGGTAGACTTCTCTTTTTCCTCAATACCTGTGCGAATTGCTCAAATCAGGCCCATCTAACACTTCCATCATGGTGCATTTATCACTCAATTCTTCTTGTCTGCTACTGGATGCCTCTATTCTTAACTATTCCAAGTAAAGCAATTTTGAAAGGGACATTAAGTATTAGCTCCACCATGGAATCTTAACTTTGTTGTGGAAAACTAACCCTTCTACCTTTTTGTATGCTTTCAAGCGGACTTTAAATTCTTAACATGCAAGACTATTTTGCTCGCTGCTATGACTTTGGGTAAAAGAGTATTTGAGTTGCAAGTTCTTATGTCCAGCCATCTTTCACAAGGGCAGAGGTAACCTTAAAATCTAACCTTTAGATCATGTCCAAAGTAGTTTCTGAATTTACATTAAATCAATCTATCCATTTTTCTGTGTTCTTCCCTGAACCCAATACAGAGGAAGGATTTTTCATATTTTGGATGTCCACAGGCAATGCGGGTTCTGACTGGACAGGATTAAGGACTTCAGAAATTGTGTTAAGTTTTTTATCTCCTTTGAGGAAAAGAAATGGACTTAAATCTTCTAAACCAACAATTTCATAAAAAGTTATCCAATTCTATTAATTTTTGTTACTCTCATTATGGACAGACTCCTCTTCAGAGAGTCATGCCTCATTCCACCAAAGTTATGACTACCTCTAGGGCCTTTTGGAAAAGAGTGGACTCTAGCTATTCTACAGGTTACAACTTAGTCATCTGTACACATTTTTACTAAACATTCCAAGTGTCAAAATTGCTTTTCCTAGATCTATTCTTCTTGGCCTTCTGAATTCTGTTCCTGCTTTCTCAAGCAGTCCAGTCTAAGCTTTGGCAATCGTCTCATGCAGCTAGAAGCTATTGAAACAGTGATGTAATGATGGATATAGTACAGTTGTGTAAGTAAATTACCATAGCAGTAGATGTTCAAATAGATCACTGTTGCAATACTAACACCCTCCCAATATCCCCAATTTATTTGTACTGATTTATTTATCCTGTTTCTAGCACACATCCCTCTTCCCTTTTTCTCCACGGGACAGGGCATGGTTTTGAGTCCCCTTTTTCCTGCTGTTTCACAGGTATACAGATATAGCCTCCCCTTAAATGGGGGTAAGAAAGCTACGGAATTTTTACCCATATGTACTCTTTTATACCATCACTCTTGAGCTCCAACCGGCATACAGGCACAAGAAATGCATCCAAATAAGCTTTAGTTTATTGCCTGTATGCCCAGTTCTTGACAGGATACATCCAATATAGCTATAAGCTACTGCAACAGTGATCAATTTGAACATCTACTCTTGTAACTAACCCACAAGAATCTGCAAATGATTCAAAATAAGCAGTCTTTTCCTCTGGTTCTGAGTCTGAAAGTAATTAAGGGGACGATTCCCTTTCCCTTATCTAATCAAGCATCAAACCTGAGAAAGCAAACAGGGCACCACTCCTAGCAGGAAATGCCCTCTGTAGGATGGTCATATCCTATAATCAAAGGAAAGAGAAGGCAGTCCTGCAGGCATCAATGTGGCAGGCTCATATTCTACAAGAGATGGAGAGGCTGTTGGCCTAATGACTCAGGGAAAGGGCATCAAGGTGGAAGGAGAATCATTAGGAGTAGAAGAAAATAGTTGGAAGTAGTAGTTCTCTGGCCTGCAATATGGGAGGCAACTCATGCAGAGCTAGGACAGAAACAGTTTCATGTCCAGCAGATGCTTAGAAGCCAAAATCTAACAATAACAAAACAGACCATCTCAGAAGGCTAGTTGATGAATGAAGCAGCACACCTCCTGCCTACTCTCTAAGCAGGTTGAGACAAGGAGAGCTGTTATTAAACTATCATCCTTAGCTTGAGGTGGACTAACTTGGTCCTCATTGGACCCTACCTCTCTATGTCTGTTGGGCTGAAAGGATAGCAGTGGTCTCCTGTTTTTGCTTCTTTCACTACCTTTTAATAGCTTTCCATCTTTCACACATTTATGAAAGCACTTATGATACTTTTCTGCAATGGCATTGGTCAGCTGTTCACCTAAGGAGATGACCCTGCTACAGTGGCAAGGTTTCTAAGGCCTTTGAAAGGTGTTTGAGTCTTCGCCATCCTAATGTCTTATTAAATATTTTACAATGCTCACAGTAATACATCGTGATTTTCCCATCAACAAAATAAGCATTGTTAACTGTAGTTCTTAGAAGCAATCTGACTCACAAAGTCCATTTGCTGATGACTTCTGTGAACTTTATCACCCAAAAAAGCCCTGGCATGTTAATAATAGGTAAATAGACTAATCAATGCAGTTCTAATAAAAGAGATGGCTAAAGCAAAAAGGTACTTATCATTTGCTTGAAAATCTTTGTCTGGAAGCACCAGACGGACTAACACTAAAGTTAAGCAAAAAAAAAAAAAAAATACATAATGATGATAGTGCAGGTTACCCATCTTTTTTCAGCTGATGCTCTGGTCACAATCAGCAGCATAGAAAGTAAAATGGCAATCAATTTATAAGGGGATATCTATACTTCTCTTGTAATCTGGTTTGGAGAGAGACATCTACATGCTGTTAATCCCAGTTACTCTGAACATAATGTAGCAATGACCTTTATCAGAAACATCATGGGATTACCAGGAGTCAATACACCTCTGTTCTGCTACTGCCACCATTTAATCCAACTGGCTACAGATAAGCTGACCATCTCTACCTGTTGCATTTAACTAACTAACTTTGTCTGAGCATGTTTGCAAGAACTTAAGCAGTTTTTGAAAGACAGACCAGGCATGATAAACTCCTGGAGTTACAAAGACCTGGATTCAACAACACAATTGTATCTACATTAAATCCCATTTCAGCTGCAATGCAAAGGCCAAGTCTCTCCTATGTAAGTTATCAAAGGTGAAACATGCAGATATGGTTCTGTCTAGAGCTGGTTTACATCTTTTACATACACCCTGTGATATTTTGGCATTGTTTGCGACTTTATACATTAGGACAAAGTAGTCTAACATTCACCTCAGCAATGGTGTCATAGACTTGAGCAGCAAAAGTTCTATTCCAAGTACGTTTGCAAGGGACCTCCTCAGTAGGGATCTCTGGGGAGGACTCGCCAACGTCTTGCTGTTCCCAATGGGGAGCATCCTGAGGCAAAGACGAGGCAGGCTGTCCCTGAGATAACAAAATGGCCAGATCCATGCTAGAAACAGAGGGAGCTGGGACAGAATCCAAAGACGATGTAGTCAAGGGTCTCAAAAAAATTGAGAGAACCCTCTCCACCACGTCAAAAGCCAAAGGGGAATGAACATCCTAAGAAAGGACAATAGGAGTAGTAGTCACCCTCTGACCCAATGGGAGAGTCAGAGTCGAACCTCCAGGCACCGAGATACCAAGGGGAAGGCTCTGCTCCGACAAACTCAGAGTCAACACCATCTCTTCGGATCTGATGCCGAGGCTATGGCTCTGACAGCCTGTCAGATCCTAGCTAGTTGGAGCCGACCTGCTTAAGGTCATGATCGGCATCAGCCCCTTGATGCAGAATATCCTCAGATCCAAGAGCTCTGTAACTGGAGGTCAGATTGGACAAGGAGTAATAGGGATGAAAAAGGGCTGCATGCTCTCTGCTCTGGAAGGAGAGGGGGCAGGCAAGACTCTCATCTGTATCTGGGTGCAGATGAACTTCCGCATCATCCCATCCATCTCTGTTTTGCTAAAGCTCCAGGTGGTGAGAGAGAGAGGAAGAGGCAACTGACACCAGCCTGGAGGGGCGGTAAGGAGAAGCCTGAGCTGGTGACTGGGTCCAAAGCTCCTCCGGCTCCAGAGAGAACTGAGGGGAACGGAGCCGGAGAGACTCCAGCCTCGGAGCCAACCTAACTTAAGGTGGTGAGCCAGCCAAAGCCGTGTGATCTGGGGTTCGCTTCTTTGGCCTAACCCTCCTGGAAGATTTGTCGACATCCCCAGTCCTCTTACCGGGAGTTTGAGTCCCAGAAGCCGGGGAGGAGGCAGGGGCAGAAGCTGGGCAGCAGGGTCTTGAGGCGCGGAGGAAAAGAGAGGAGAAGACCCTTAAGAATAAGTTTGTTTCTCCTGTCCATGAGTGTCCGGGATTAAACCTGTCACAAATATAACAGAAGGTTTGAAGATGGGCTGTCACAAGACAAATCACACAGTGTGTGGCCATCGTCTGGGCAGAGCTTATTGCACACAGTGTACATTTTCTGAAGCCAGGTTTGGGAGCTTTGGACATAGTCCCACCCTAAGGCCCAGCACACACTCAGTCACACAGTTCACACACACCAGAAGAAAGCTAGAGATTTTTTTTTTTTTTTTAACAAACCGACGGAAACGCGAGAAGGAGCAGTAGAAAGCAGAGAAATAGCAGAAGTGAGAAGAAAAAAGGAAGATTTTTCACCAAAAAAGTACTTACCACAACATTTACAGCAGAGAGCAGGGATCACGATGCGGACATGTATCGGGGTAAACGAGATCTGAAGGGAGGAAAGAGACAGGACCATTATGGGTAAGAGGAGGAGCTTTGAGCTTGGATTAGATGCTGGATATGCAGCCAAGTCAGATCAGGGAACCCACAGGTTGAAGACAAATGAAGACAGCTACTTCAGATTAAAGTAGTTTAATCTTCACCTCAGAAATGCTGTCATAGACTTGAGCAGCAAAAGTTCCATTCTACTGTTTCTGTCTGGTGTACAGCTGACTACTGATTTGACATCCAAATTAACACTTAGCTTAACTGTGTTAGGCATATGAAGGAACTTTTCAACGACAAGTATAAGAATCAAGGTTTGAAATCTATTTTACTTTAGATTTACATCAAAAATAAATATACCTAAACGCTGATCAAACACTTCAGCTTCTTCACATTCAAATCACCATAGGCAAAATCCCATACTGATTCCTTGCAAGCTATAGGTCCTACTCTATGACCCAGGAAACCCATAACATGTATTTAAGCTTATTGGAAACTCTCACCGTCCAAACACAATACCATGTTCATGGGTGACTTTAATTATTCCACTATTAAATGGGAATCATATAAGACAACAAATATGCAGGCACATAGATTCCTGTATTTTGTGAACACAAATTCCCTGGCTTCTCAAGCTTGCTAATGGAGTATCCATCATCAGGACCTATAACAAATTCTGCTGCAGGATGTGAAGGCTCATCTTCAGACTAATGGGGGCAGCCCACTGTACAACTCACTGACAAGGGTCTAAGTCAAAGCACATCCATGAAGGGAGGATGGATTTGCAGCAATAAACATCTCACTGGTCTCTACAAAAGCCACACACTCATATGCAAAAATGAACCATTGTTATACTGACCATCCTAAGGAAGAAGTGCAAAATGATACAAAACTAGAACCCACAAATGCACTGCCCCACATTATAAGAACTAACTTCCTGGACCTTCTCTATGGGCAAAAATGATTGACACTAAAGCATGCCCAGTTTTGCCAGATATAAGCATTTTTTGAAGATGGGACCAGAGAGTTGTTGTCTTAATTTTTGGAGACCCCCAAGGGCTGCAACAATGAAATGCCCAAGCCAGGGATGCTAGCATTCACTTCATTAAATAGGCCAACAGAAGCCCATCATTCATGCAAGAAAGCACATCAGTTCACAACCCTGGAAGGCATCAGCCATTATGATCAGCACCATCATAAACATTTTGGACACAGAGGACTGTCCAACTCGCAACCCTTTACACTGAAACTAGAGCGCCGCTAAAGCAAACATAAAATATCTTTATATGAACCCCATAATGTGATGCACAAAAAGGTACCTTTAATGTTTAGTGATATCATCCATGTGTCCAACTGCAGAAATGCCATAATGCCTAGGAGAGTCACTATCTTCAATTTGACATTACAGATATGTGCATTAAATTTGCTGAGATCTTACTTAGATGAGAAGTTTCTCGTCCCCTTTGGAAAAATAAAACATTGCAAACAGAATCTTCATCTTCAAAGGAAGAATACAGCCCCCTTTACACAGTTCTAACTGATACTGTTCACAGACCTCTGAGAAGAATTTCTAATTGCCAGTCAATGACCTTTCTGAGAATGACTTCACAATGATACGTTATAGGCCTCCAGTATAGTTTTTCTTCACTAACATATGTCTAATGTGCTCATTTCTGAACACTAACCTGTGGCAGGGATAAAGCTATGACTACGGCCCAGGCAACTAAAGTTCAATTAGTGGCTCAGGCACTTGATAAGAAAAGACAGGGAAGATGTCAGTGCCCATCCCTGGGTGAAGGATCATCCTGATGAAGCAGACCGCTCATCAAGCACTGATGCAAGCCATGGCTCAAAGTGAATGCCAGACTAGGAAAGGTGGGACAGCCAAGGAGATGTGGCTGCCACAAGACCCATGGCAGGGCACTTCCTCACAAGCTACACCTCACTGTCTATCCAGCCTTAAAGAGTTAACATCAGCATGTGGAGGAGGGCTACGAAAAGTCAGGTATGCGAACAGAATGATGCCACAGGCAGCTGATACACTCCACCTCCAGGAAGCCACCTTCTCTCCTTTCCCCTTCCCTCCCAGCTGGCAGTCCCACCTGTGGAACAGTACTCGAATGAGGTGCTTTGTACCAACCCTAGCTAGAAACCCCAAAACTGGGGGGCCGGGGGCAGTACTGCAGCTGGGAGTTAGACCAGATGGAAGGCAACAAAAAGAAGCTTAGAGGGGATGTTATAAAGACCTTCTTTTGGTAAATAATGCTCATTTCCTCTTTTGAAGCCCCCACGTGGCTTGGAGAGGTCTGTCCAAAGACAACATTATTTCAGAAGTGTATACAAAAATGTATAAAAAAAAAAAAAAAAAAACTAACCCGCAACATCAGATGTAGCTACATTCCTCCGCTCCCTAGCCCTAGCAGCAGTGGAGTCAAAGTGCCAGCAAGGTATAGGAAACTCACAGAAAGAGTTTTTCTCACAGCTTTTTGAACTGTATATTTAAGGTGGTCTAGTAGGTTTTCCAGAACCTCTTCCACAAGGCAGAATAAAATATGGAAAGTTAAGACTAAAAACTAAGGGAACCCTAGAAGGTTTAGGATTTTTGCTTGGCACTGTTTGCATGGGTATTTTTATACTCCAAGCAGTCCTCAATTTATTTTCCTTTGGTAGATAGCAACTGTTGGAGGTGTAATGGAAAAGGAAGAGGTAACTAGGAACATATGTTGTTTTGGGACTGTAGTGAGCTGGCAAACTTTAAAAATTCCCAACAGAGTACTACGTCAGAAAAACTAAGTGAGCACATCAGTGTAACTAAGGAAATTATTATTTTGAGCTGGGACACGGGATCTGAATTGTCTAGTTATAGTAAGGCCAACTCATTCCCTCCAGTACAGCTCTTTTGAGTGTGTACCTTTAACTCCCAGTGGGTGAGGCTTGAGCCTTTAAAAAATGAAGCTATCACCTTACATTTCTAAGAAATACTCATTGACATAGGTCAAATGTCAGTACAATTGTGTTTGCCTTCATGTATGCTTCAACATAAACTATTCTGATACCTTGCATGTAGCATGGTTTTGGAATTATTAATGCAAATATGAACAAGCAATATTTGACACCTAGAGGCGCAGTAGGAAGTAACTGCAGATGCACCTGGAGGCATCACTCGGATGTAATGGAGTTAAGTTTAATTCTGATGTCTGCCAAAAAAGCAATTACTAGAAAATGGAAATAAAGGTGGTAACTCTACTGACCCATCCAACTACTGTCCCATAGCCATCCTATCCCCGCTATCTAAAATTCTTGAAAACTGCAACCACTCAACTACTAAAACACCTCCTCCAAAGCAATCTTCTCACACCCACCCAGCATGGCTTTCGTCCCAACCGCAGCACTACTACAGCCCTCCTATCCTTTACCCATGCCATAGCTAAGGCTCTAGATAACAACAATCTCATATCCTGTTTCTTCTTAGATCTTTCCAAAGCATTTGATACTGTCTCCCACCCACTAATGTTATCTAAACTTGTCTGTCTTAATCTTTCTCCTCCCTTTCCTGGTTCTCTAGTTACTTATCCTGTAGGCTATGGTCTGTTAAATGGCTCTCTTCCTCGTGTCCGTTCCTGTCTGTCCCAACAGGAGTACCCCAAGGTCCCATCTTGGGCCCCCTCCTGTTTAATATCTTCACAAATGACCTCCCATACAGCATGCAAACAATCCTCCCTCACACAATTTGCCGACGATTCAACTCTCATCTCTATCTCTGATAACATCTTCATACACTCACTCAACACACCTTTTCTTCTACCGAACAGTGGCTAACCAGTAACTTACTCATCCTTAACCCAAAAAAGACCAAACTCCTATTTCTTCCCTGTTCTTTGACTTACCACAAATCCTCCTTTTCTATCACCTCCTCAAATTACACAATCATTAAACCTAAAACTCACACTAAATTGTTAGGGGTCATCATCAATGATGAAAGCAGATTTAATATGCATCTTCTCCAATGCACAAAAAAGGCAAACCAGAAACTAGCCTTACTTTAGCGTAACAAAAAATGTTTAACTCCAAACACTAGACTCTCCCTTGCTCAAGCTCTCCTCCTCCCCTCCCTTCTTTATGCTGCCCCTGTGTTTACCAACATTCAGACAATAACCTTAAACAAACTCCAACAAACTTATCATAAGATAGCTAGATTCATCACAAACACTCCCTACAATACTCACCACTGCTTGCCCCTTACATCCCTCCAGTGGCTTGAGTTCCCCCATCTACTGCTGCTATCACAACTTCAAATGCTACACTTCATTCTTTATAAACTTTCATCTTGTCCTGCACTTTCTTCCCTCATCTCTATCTACACACCTCCTTGTACTCTTCATACCTCAAATCAGCTACTACTACACACCTGCCAACCAAAAAAAGCAGTAGGCAAACTCTTATATAAATACTCCATTGCCCAAACTTGGAACAGACTTCCTAGGGACATATGCTCCACCATTCACCCATTCCACTTTAAAGAAAAATTAAAACTCCATCTACTTAACTCCAAAATCTGTCCCTGCCTCTCGCTACCCCCCCTCTCTACAAAGTTTTCCCCTACTTGGTGATGCTTATTTCTACTTAATACTTAAATCTGATTTGGAGCCAACTCTTTTTGTAAATATGTAAATAAATCATAACCCTGATAGCACAGGATAGACATAACCACAAGTGTTTACATTTATTTCTTTTTACTTTTGTCTTTTAAATACTACTGTATCATTTCAATTGTTGATCATGTTAATCACATGTTAACATACATGTTAACAGTTTTGCTGTGTTCAAAATGTCTTTTTTGAAATTGTTATTCAATTCCTGCTTATGTTAAGGCATATGTTATCACTTCTTTATATGTATAATCTCGGTTTTACTTGGAGCTTTTCTCCTCGAGTCTCCACTGAAAATGGGACACAATGCCCAGCTGGACCAACCCGGTTAACAAATGTCAATAAATAAAGTCTAAACCAGCTGTATTTGAAGCATTGAATACTGTTAACAGAAATAAAAGAAGTTTCATAGTTTAGTACTAGGCTATCTGCCCTGGGGCATTTGTAAGCCTAGCCATAGTGATGTGGCTTTTGCCACCCCATGAAATGGTACAAAAATGTACAGAATAAATTTAGAATACTGTGCCTCTGTCTAGTAGTGACACAATGAAGGTCCCCTTATATAATAGAATTAGTTTACTGTGCCCCTGTCTAGCAGTGACACAGATGTGACCCCTGGGGTAAACTTACGATCTCCCATCCACTCATCAAGATTTCTCTTGAAGAGAGTCAGTGAGGGGCTCTGCCTAATATGAACTGGGATCTTGTTCCAAAGCATGGGACGCCTCTGGGTTATGAATCTATCCCTCCAGCATGTCCTATTCATATCTGTGCCGAGGTTTAAGTCTTCAGCTCTCGTGGTCCTGATGGATTTGGATTTTTTGAGGTGGAGCATGTCCATCAGATCCTGATTGGACATGGCCTTGTATGTCAGGCAGAGATCACCTCTGAGCAGGTGGTATGCTACTGAATAGAGCTGAAGTTTCTTTAGTCTGGCAGAATAAGACATATGTTGGAGACCCTTGATCCTCTTGGTGAGGTACTTTTGTGGTCTCTCCAGCTGTTGCAAATGCCGGGTGAGGGCATTGTACTCAAATGGGGCATTGTACTCAATCATGGGTCTGATGAGGGAGGAGTATAGGGGTACAATGACATCCTTGGATCTGGATGTGAATCCCTTCATGATGAGGTGTGCAAAGTAGAATGTTTTTCTAACCACTTTAGCAATGTGGGTGTCAAATGAGAGGTCGCTGTCGACTTGGGTCCCTAGGTCTCTGATTACTTTTTCCATACTCAGTGGGTTGCTGTCTATGTGATAATTTGTGGGTACTTTGTTTTTCCCAAAGGGGATGACTATACATTTTTTGGCATTTAGTTTAAGGCCGTGACTCCGGCACCAGTTGTCCGTTTCTGTGAGGCCTTTTTGTAGGATGTATGTGTCCGTTGGTGTATCGACTATGGCGCCTAGTTTGCAGTCATCTGTGAACTTTGTCAGCCACAACCCTCCCATGTTTGCTTTAACATCTGAGAAATAAATGCCGAACAAGAGGGGTCCCAGGACAAATCCCTGTGGGACACCACTTGTGACTGGCTTTGAGTCTGACATTGCTCCAGCGATTTTAACTTTATGGGTTCTGTCCTTTAGCCAGTTTGCAACCCATCTAGTGACATAAGGGTTTACGTTTAAGCTGTTGAGCTTATCTATGATGCCTGAGTGGGGTATTGTGTCGAAGGCCTTAGCCAAGTCCAGGTAGGCTGTATGGACTGCTTTGCCCTCATCAATGGCTCTAGTGACTGTTTCGAAAAAGTCAACCAGGTTCAAAAGGCAGGATCTGCCCTTTACAAAGCCGAACTGGGTGGGGTCAAGTGTCTGTAGTTCCCCTATGTCTCTGTTTGAGTTCCATAATGATTCTTTCAATAGCTTTGCAGACCAGGCTGGTTAAGCTTATTGGGCGGTAGTTCCCAGGGTCTGTAGAGGTACCCCCTTTGTGGAGTTGGACCACTGCTGCTGTATGCCAGTGTTCAGGTACATATCTTGTAGTAAGGCTAAGGTTAAATAGCATTTTTATGTGCGGGTTTAGCTCCTCTTGGAGTTCACGTAGCACGCAACCCGGGATACCGTCAGGTCCCATTGATGCTGTGTTTTTAGCTTTGTTGAGGGCGGTTCTCACTTGGACATCTGAGATGACAGGGTGATTACATTCAGCTGGGATAAGTATTTCTTCTTTTGGGGGTGAGGGAGGGGAGAAATTTGCACTGAACCTGTCAGCCAGAATGTTGGCAATATCTGTGGGTTCAGTGTATTTTTTGTTGTTGTGAACTAACTCTGAGCATATCTGAGGGTTTCCACCCAGGTTTCTAACATAGCTGAAGAAGGCTTTGTGGTTATCTTTAGTGTCCTTAACGATTTTTCTCTCAAAGTTGGCCTTGGATGTTTTTATGAGAGAAAGTAGTTTTCTGCTAATGTTGATCAGAGATGTCTTCCCTTTATGGGATTTTGCTCTGACGTGCAGTAGCTTCCTTCTTTTGTTATACAATTTGTTAATGGCTGAGGTCCACCAGACAGGATGCTTGCCTTTGGTGGAGAGGGACTTGGATTTATTTGGGATTGCATGATCCATGCATTCTTGGAGATGTCCATAGAAAGCATTTGTGAAGGATTCGGCATTGTGGGATGTAGTATCCACTGGCCCAGTGGGCTTAAAGGATACAATCTCAGTCTTAAGAAGAGTGAAGTCTACTTTTGAGAAGTTTTTCACTGTGGTCTTTTGTGCTGGGGGTGGAGGTGGGATATGTATATCCAGGGTGATTAGTTTGTGGTCAGATCTCACTAGTGAGGGGTATACCTCCGGTGTGGAACAATTTGTCCCCATGATTGTGATGATCAGGTCTAGTACATTATCTCCCCTAGTGGGAGAGGTGACTAGCTGTTCCAGTGCATTTGAATTTATGAATTCCAGGAACCTTTGAGCTAGGATGTTAGGGCTAGAATAATGTACCCAATCTATGTTTGGGTAGTTGAAGTCTCCCAGTATGATGGTAGTTTGTGATACATTCATATCCTACAATGTCTTCAGGAAGGCTGAGTGGGGTTCCTGAGATTGCGAGGGTGGTCTGTAACATGCTACCAGTTGTATAGCAGTTTTGCCTATGGTTAGTTGCACCTGTATGGTCTCTGATGCTTCATGTGTTGCTACTAACCTGGAGGTGTGGGTGTCCTTGATAAATATGGACACTCCCCCTCCCTTTGTGGTTCGGCCCGGGTTTTGGGGCCAAAAAGCATGATACGAGGTATAGCCTGGTAGCGCTGGGGTGCTCTCAGGAGCCTTGAACCAGGTTTCAGTTACTGCACAGACGTCGATGTTCTCCATGCTGAGGAGTGCATCGAGTGCCTCCATCTTGAGATTTAGACTTCTGGTGTTGAGCAGCATTACCCTTAGTTTTTTCCATTTTTGTTTTCTAAGGAGGTGGATTTGTCTTTTGAGCCTTGCCTAAAAAGGCACTATGGGGGTGGCAAGAGCCTTAGCCAATATCCGGAAGCCCAGTGGTGACAGGTGTAAGCCATCCCTTGCGAAGCAGCGTGGCTTGTCCAACATGTCATCCCAGGCAGACAGACATTGGATCCCCTTAGAATGACACCAGTACTTGAGCCAATTATTAAAGCTGATCATCTTGTCTTTGTATTGTGGCATCATTCTTGGTGAGGGCAAGATGCTGCTCAGGGTCAGGGTCATACCAGCCTGGGCTACATAATCAGAGAGCTCCTCTATGTCTCTTTTCATGTAGTCCAAGGAGGTACATCTCAGGTCATTCACGCCAGCATGGACAATGACGGAGTCATATTTGTACTTGCTTTGGAGTGACCTGAGTGCGTGTGTTATGTGGCGGATCCTAGCTCCCGATAGGCAGCTCACAGTCACCCTCTCCTTGTTCAGCCTGGTAAGCGGGACATCAGTGTGTCTGACTATAGAGTCACCTATTACTAGTGTATCAGGCATGGTGTTTGGCCTTAAGGGCTGTGACTGGTTGACACACTGGTTTATTGAAGTATGTGTTGCATGTGTTTTGTTTTGAGGTGGTGGATTTTTGGATGTCTGCTTTGGGAGCCTCTGTTGTTTTGGTAAGTTTTTTATTAGAGCCTCCGAGTATGTCTTTGTGTTTTTATGTGTTTGGTTTGCAGTTGTGGTAGGTCTATGTGGGACTGGGTTTGTTGTGTGTGTGGTTACCATCTCCTCCTGTCTGGTCATGCCAGCCCTGAGTTGAGAGAGTTCAGCCTGCAGTTTGGCTATATAGTTGCATCTCTCACATGTATTTGTGTTTGTTGGGAGGAGGAGAGGGTTGTCTGTGTACATGAGACAATTGTAGCATTGTCTCAAGATACCCAGATTAACCAGCTGAACTGGAGAGGACGCCAGTGATCTACCACTCGACATGCTAGAACAGTATAAGGGAGTGCTGTGCCTTTAAGGGAAGTGGATATTCACAGGGGTGGTAGGTGGATGTAGTGCTTTACTTAGTACGAGAGTGCTTACTTAGTAGAGAAGTTTTGAGAACAAGTGCTAGGCTTATAATATAGTGAGTAGTCTGATTAGTGGGATCTTTAGAAAAGGAAAGGAACAAATTATGCAAAAATAAATGAAAATTGTGGGAGCAATACATGCAGAATAATGTTCAAGAGGAGGAGAGAGGTTTAAAGGAAGGCAGGAAATAAGCAATTTATGTAATGCTGGATTCATGACTGTTATAAAAACGAACATACATATAATGTATGTAACCAGAAACATGTTAATGTGGTTTCTTTTCTTTTATATTAATATACATTTGCCTATTTCTTAAATGATAACTTAATAAAGGTGTTAAAAAACTAAGGGGAACCAAATCACATGGCAGCAGAGCAGAAAGTCTTCTGGCAAACCCTAAGACCCCAAACTCCTTATTAGATGGCAAGGCAAAAAGGTGATGTGGTATCTGGAGCATACTTTGTGCCAGAGATGGACTGCAGTAGTCAGCCTTGGGATACATGGCAAGAATGTTATTTCACTCCATGGAAGACTTTCAAAGGGTATCTACCCTCACAAGAACAGACAGAGGTGAACACATGTGGTTCCAGGTTGTAAATATGGCATCCTTCAGGTGAGGCTCCATGGCAGGATGACCATGATCCTCATCCTGCTTGATAAGATAATAATTAATGTAGGTGCTGGAAGACCAAAAGGCTGTGAGATCTATTCCCAACCCAGGTGATCAAATTCATTTTCAAGTCGCTAACATTGTAATGTAACATTAGGGGGTGTTGCATTCCTGAGTGTGCCTTCCTATGAATGAGATGTTAAAGAGACTGCATCCCTTTGAGTTGATAGCTCAGGTGGATGTAACAGATCCCACTGCCCTCATAGAGAAACATAAAGGAAGTTCCCCAATACCCTGGCTAAATTTCCCCTAGTAGTATAAGTACCACCTCAGGTCTCCAATGAAGAGAGGCCATTCATCTAGTGTGACTGACCCAGTCAAGAAAGGATGGATGGATAGACTGATGGATAGATTTGGTAGGGAAGACAGAGGAGGTAAAATCCAGTCACCACCACACTCCATGATCCCAAGAGTCTCTCCCAAAGGATATGTCATTGGTGGGGGAGGATGCAGTAAGAAGGAAATGTTTCATTATGCTTGCCTGTCTCAGAAACATACTTCTACATCCACAGAATCATGTTCCTTGAAAAATAAGTGAAAGGCAGACCTTATCCTTATCTAACTGTGAAAAGTGTTAAGCCAAGGTTTATCCAGCAAGTGAGGTGACAAGGAGGCTTCAGCTGACTTTCACTTGTGCCTAGGAAGTGCACATCACAAAGCAGTCCTCAGTCATGAGGAAAGCACTGTCTGAGGCCTGTTAAACTGTGTTCATAAGGGTACACTTCTACAAGAAAAAGATCCACCAGACACCATGCAATCCATGTATGTCTACCACATGGGTCATATTTCAATGGGCTCTAAACAGCATCGGGGGGAGTTCTTCGTGACCTCCTGAAATCCAGCCTTTGCATCTCATTAAGCCCAAAGAAAGTCAGGAGACAAAAAGTACAGTTGTGTACCTACCATAAATGTAGATGTTCGAGTGTATTCACTGTTGCAGTCATTACACTTGGGTTATCTTGCCGTCAGGCAGTCCCACAGTTGGCCAGAGTTCCAAAGTCTTGGTCCGGCATCGGTTGCTGTCGCTTCTTCCCTGACGTCAGTGCGCCAGGGGTATATAAGATGCAGCCGACGCCATTTTCTTCAGTTTTTCTTGCCCCAGATGTCAGGTGCCCCCAAATAGGTAGGCAATATATATTGCTAATAAAACATACATAAAAAGTGAAACGAAAACCTTCAGTTACCAGCAAATACACCACATAGGTAGTATAGGGTAGAAAGATATAGATAAGTAACAGCTAAGAAAGAGGGGATGGAGGGAGGGTAACCTGGACTGCAGCAGTGAATACACTTGAACATCTACATTTATGGTAGGTACAAAACTGTACTATGTTCATCGTGTTTCACTGCTACAGTCATTAGACTTGGGTTGAATCCCAAAGCTGAGGTAGGGTGGCTGGTTCTGTAGAGGATTTGGGGTGGCTATAAGGCCTTGCAGCACTGCAGTCGCAAAGTCAGCTCTGGATTTAGAATAAAGAGGCAAGTGATAATGTTTGGTAAAGGTGTGCAATGAACTCCAAGTTGCAGCTTCCAGGATATCTTTGGTAGGTACTCCTCTAAGGTAGGCAGTTGAAGTGGCTGTTGCCCTGGTGGAATGTGGCCTAATGTTGCTAGGTACACATTTCCCATGCTTTGTGTAGCAGAAACGAATACAGTGTCCTATCCACTTTGAAATGGTCTGCTTTGAAATAGTCTTCCCCTGTGATCCTGCAGCATATGCTACAAACAATTGCTCAGTTTTCCTAAAAGCTTTTGTTTTGTCCAATTAGAAACGTAGCTGTCTGTGTATGTCCAATGAATGCAGAAGTCTCTCCCCTTTATTCTCGGGATTTGGATAAAAAGTTGGCAAATGAATAGTTTGGTTAAGAGCCACACTGGAGACCACCTTTGGCATAAATAAAGGGTTTGTTCTTAAAGAAACCCTGTCTTGGTGAAAAATGATGAAAGGCTCCACTGCCATTAGTGCCTGTAACTCTGAGACTCTTCGTGCTGAGGTGATTGCCAGAAGCAGAGCAGTTTTCCATGACACATTTTAATTCTGCTGAATTGGCTGGCTCAAAAGGAGGTAAAGTTAGTTTTTCCAAGACAAAATTGAGGTCCCAAGTTGGTGTTGGTGCTCTCTGGGGCGGTCTTATGTTTTTAGCCCCTCTGAGGTACTGTTTTAGCAATGGATGAGAGAAAATAGGAGGATCTGTATTGTAATGAACCGAGATGGCAGAGGCGTGGATCTTAATGGATGAAAAGGATAGGCCTTTGTCCAGCATCTCAGTTAAGTATTGTAATATCTGAGGAATATTTGAGACAAGAGGGTCAAAGCTTTGCACCTGGTTCCAGGCACAGAATCTCTTCCACTTTTCTGAATAGGATTTCCTGGTGCTAGGCCTCCTGGCCTCAAAAATGACATCCATAACAGCTTTAGAGAGAGGTGTTGTCTGCTTGACTAAGGAATCTGCCATGCAGTCAGGTTTAAGGTTTTGAGCTGGCTGTGCAGGATCTGATTGTTTTGTTGAGTCAGAAGATGCGGAATTTGAGGTAAAATCCATGGTGGGCCTTGAGCTAAGTTCTTTAAGATTGGGTACCAGTGCTGGCGTGGCCAGTCTGGGGCAATCAGAATCATTTTTGGCTTTTCTTGTCTGGCTTTTAGGAGTACCTTTGAAAGGAGAGGCAGTGGTGGGAAGGCATAAACTTTTAGGCTTTTCCAGCTGAACGAGTGCATCCACTTTCCATGCTTGTGTGTGGTAAGTCCCTGTGCAGAAATTCTGTAGTTGGCAATTCACTGGGGAGGCAAAAAGATCTATGTCTGGGCTCCCCCATTTCTGTATTATCATGCTGAATACTTGTGGATTTAGTTTCCACTCGTGAGGATCCATGATGTTTCTGCTTAAGTCGTCTGCCAGAGTATTTTTCTTTCCTGGCAGGAATTGTGCTTGCAGATGAACTTGATAGGTTAGAGCTGTGTTCCACAAGGTCATGGCTTGCCTGCAGAGGGGATAAGAATGAGTGCCCCCTTGCTTGTTTATGTACCACATAACTGTGGTGTTGTCTGTCTTTAGTAATAGTTGTCCTGGATGCAGAAGGTCCTTGAAAGCTGTTAGGGTACTTTGTACAGCTAGCATCTCTTTTTGATTGTTGTGAAGATGCATTTGGTCTGCGGCCCACTTGCCCTGAATACATTTTCCTGCCATGTGTGCTCCCCAGGCGTAATCCAAAGAATCTGTTGTTAGTGTCTGCCTGGATGTTGGTAGAGGGAAAGGCTGTCCCTTGTTGAGGTGACATGCCTCTGCCCACCATCGAAACTCCTGTTATAGGCAGGGAATAAGTGGAATTACTGCTTCCAAACTGTGACAGTGTTGAATCCAAACACTTTTTAGGTACCACTGTAATTTCCGCATATGCAGTCTGGCATATGGTATTAGTAGTATAGAGGATGCCATGAACCCCAAGGCCTGCAGAATTTTTCTTGCAAGGAGTTGGGTTTTTGTTGCCATCAATTGAAAGTACTGAGTCAGTTGCCTTTGCTTGTCTGGCGTGAGATCAGCCATCTTTGCCATTGTATTTAAGCTGGTACCCAGGAATATTATCTCTCGTGAGGGCACTAGTTTTGACTTCTTTTCATTTACTGTGTACCCTAGGCAAATTAACAATCTTTTTACAAATGCCAGATGCTTTAGAAAAATGTCCTTGCTCTCAGCTTGAATAAGGGAGTCGTCCAAGTATGGGTATATTTGAATTCCTTTTTGTCTGCAAAATGCAATTACTGGTACCAGGCATTTTGTGAAGACCCTGGGCACAGTAGATAAGCCAAAGGGCAGTGCAGAGAATTGGTAATGCATTGAACCAGCTATGAATCTGAGGTATCTTCTGCAATTCTGTCTGATAGGGACATGCAGGTATGCCTCTTTGAGGTCCAAAGTAACACCTTCTTGCCCAGCATGGGAAGAAGCTGCTGAAGAGTCAACATTTTGAATTTCGGAACATCCAGGTATGTATTTACAGTTCAAAGGTCCAGTATGGGTCTCCAGGCTTTGGCCTTTCTGGGGACCAGGAAAAGTCTTGAATAAAATCCTTGTCCCTGTTGTGGCACTTTTTGAATAGCTCTCATGTCCATGAGGGCTGTAATTTGTTGTTGTGCCTCTGCCCATTGATTTGGTGGCAGGTCTGGCATTCCTTTTAGCCTTGGTAAAGTGTGAAAGTGGAACCTGTACCCTTGAGACACAATATTCAGAACCCATTTGTCTTGGGTGATTATATGCCAATTTTGTGAAAAAAAGTGCTAGTTTTTCCCCTAATGGAGCTTCCAAAAGGTAAGTGCTTGGCATTTGAAGGGGGAAGTCATTGGGACTGTTTCCTCTAAGGTTGTGACTTGTCTTCTCCTCCTTTTGGGGTTGAAGCACCCCACTGTCGTGGTCTGTAAAAGCCTTGTGGCTGAGATCTGCCTCTTGGGCATCCATCTGCCTCTTTGTGGTCTGTCTGACACTGGAAAGGACCAATTTTTGGAGGGCCAATTTCTGCTAAATCGAGGTGGCTGTACCTGTAAGAACTCCTTCACTGTTTGCATAGATTTTGCCTTATCCTCCACTTTCTTTAATACCTCTTCTACCTTAACACCAAATAAAATATCCTTCTGTAAAGGAGCATCCAATAATTTAGCCTTAACATGATCAGGTAAAACTTGTTCTTTTAACCAACACAGATCCTGTAACTGCTGCTCTACAGGAAGCTTCTAATGAATCAAAACCACATTGCAGAGTATGTTTTCCCACTTATTCAGCTGCATGCAATAAATCCTCCATTTCCTTATAGTCAGGATGTTCTGAACTTGTAAGCATTTTCTGTTTTAACAGAGACATTAAATATTATTAGTATTTAAGCATGTGAAACTGGCAATTTAAAGCCCTCACTGCTAAAGTTGCAGAAGTGTAAACTTTCTTCCCCCATCTGCCTAATGCTCTAGAATCCCTGTCAGACAGAACTGGATTTTTAGCTGTGGAAGCCTTTACTCCTTTGGGACCCTGGGAAATAGTTTCTGGGTCAGCAACAGGGTTTTTATAAAGTAATTTGAGAGAGTCAGGCACTCTGTAGTACCTGTCTGGCTTGACTAGAGCAGGGGGTAAAGAATCAGGATTTAAACTGGATTCAGAGAACACATCATCCACAATATCTAACACTGGTGGAATAGCAAGGGGTCTGTGCTGAGGCAATAAAAAAGTCTCTGAGTCTTTTCTTGGATTCTGAGTAATCCTGGCCCTCCCAATGGAAATGCTCCCTCATGGTATGTAAAGTTTCCCCAAAAGAGTAATCCTCAGGAGGAGAGGCTGAAGGAATTGATTCTTCAGCATCAAAGTCCTCATAGGGGGGGTAAAGAGTATCCCTGGTCTGAAGAGGAATCAGAAGAAATGGAAACCTGGTCAGAGGAATCATAGTCTGTATCCTGCCTAGCCCCTTTATCTGGAGGGGGATGGGAACCCCTAGTCTTCAGCCATTTTAAGCATCTGTTTTTTAGGCATGGAGGCCTGTCCAGGTGAATGCTGTACTTGCTTCTTTGTCTTTAATGGAGTTTTAGACTTGGCTGTAGATTTAATGGTAAGTTGTGAAGGTCTGAAAACACCCTCAGAAGCCGGTGGCTGCTCAGCTGCTCCGGACCGATCTGAGTGGTTAGTTTCCCTAGGCCCAGTACCTTGAGTTTCCAGAGGCCTAGACATCTCCACGTGGGAGTTGGAGGCGGCCTGTGGCTCTGAAGTAGCGGGTGTCAGGGGCTGCAAAAGCACCTCACTGAGAACCGGCAAACCGGTGACTGGCCTAGAAGAAGCTTCATCAGTTTTGGGCCTCAGATGCCTGTCCTTATCCTTGTCTTTGCGTTTTTTGTGTATTCCGGTCGTCGGTTGTTCCGATGGCATGGTATAATTGAACCTTCTGCCAAAGTAATGGCGAGCAAAATCAATCCGTTTAATAGTGCGCTTGTTAAATCTAGCACAAAACCGACAACTAGTGACGTCGTGGTCTGGGCCTAGGCATGGAATGCAGTAAGAATGAAAATCCTTATGAGGTATTTGCTTCCCACAAGAAATACAATTATTAACTTTTACTGACATCGGTCTGAGGCAAGAAAAAGTTTCCCCAACGGGGTACTTAGTTTTATTAAAGACTTCGGTTCTGAAATTCGAATTGAAAATCTCAGGAGTCAGCCGACCGGCACTTGCGAACTGCTTTTGCTTCGGGCACCGCGCAGCAAGAAACACTATAGAAAATGGCGTCGGCTGCATCTTATATACCGCTGGCGCACTGACATCAGGGAAGAAGCGACAGCAACTGACGCCGGCCCAAGACTTTGGAATTCTGGCTGACTGCGGGACCGCCTGACGGCAGGATAACCCAAGTGTAATGACTGCAGCAGTGAAACACGATGAACATCACCCAATCTATAGACTGACCAGCAAGCTTCATTTGGAATTTTGCTTTATGGGCCAGCCACACATGCACACACTCTAGATGCCTAAACATGAGATGTTTTTTTTAGCCATCCCACAAAGTGCCCTCAAGATAGTTCCCACTTCCTGTGTTCCACTGAATGGCTGTTACTCAGACTGCTCACAAGCTGAGGAGTAGTTCAGAACTTGCAAGAAACACTTTGAATGATGCAGACTTCAATCACCTTACATATTCCTTTAAGTTCAATACCAACCTAGGAGTCCCTGCAATGGGAACCCTCCACCAGCCTCACATAAAAACAGATGATGTAGGCCTTAGGCTACTGTTTCAATCTTCCACAGGTGCTTGAGCTAAAGAGCTGGTACTTGGAACAACAGTGTACACATCATGCTCCTTTCCCAGACAATACAGGCAAGGGTTCTGAACAGTGACCTATCAACTGCAGGAACACAAGGAAGGTTTTAACAAAAGAGGTATCCAACATGGACCTCTTCCTATAACATACACTAGAATTAAAATTTGAGAAATGGTTGGTAAAGAGGTTGAACACACCCCTCCAGGTGACATGCGATGTCAACGCATTTCCGAACATAGAATTAAAAAAAAAAATTAAACTCAGCTGAGCTGGAAATTTTAGAAAAGGAAATAATAAAAAAATACCCACCACAGAAGATTTCCTGAGTTTTTATATTAATTTTCTAGGACTTCTAAATTCAATTTTTATATTTTCCAGAAAAAAGTTTTATTTCACTATATCAGCCATATTTATATATTTATTTTGTCATGGATGATGTCCACTTTCCCTTAAATCTGCTTAGTTTTGGCAATCTTGCTTGCCATATTTTCCAGTTTGGTCAAAGCCCTATCCATTCAACTGAATAAATCATTCTAGGCCTGAAGCAAGCTTTCTTTATTAGGGTGCTCACTGTCAGATGCCTGTGACTCTTTGGAGACTGCAATCCTAAATATGCACCATAGAATTCCAAAACATTTTTCTTTCTAACAGTGTAAGGACTCAGTACCATCTAGCAACTGCAAAACTGTTAAAACATCATAACCAATTTCCTTCTAATGGTGGACTGCCATATACACATTAATCCAGAATTAGCAGCACAAAACAAAGTCCTGACAATCTAGCCAATCTCCTTTTCAAAGATGTAGAATCAAAACATGTACCTTGTGTTTATAATGTAAGCACCTTAACCATTACACCAGCCCCCAGCATTCAAATTGGAATTAAAAAGCTGCTGCTAAACTTTTCTTGCTGTGTTGTTTACAATGCTAACTAAAATTAGCTGTTAGTAATGTGGAATGTTGAAGTGTGGTGGCTCAACTCACAGCAGTTAGTGAGGAAGCAAGCACTAACTAGGCCTCTCTGCCAGTTCTCAGCTAGGCTACTTTATGTGCAACCTTTGCACACCCCCAATTTGTCTACCCCCCTGCTTTGGCTGTGTGTTGCAGTCTCCTCCCATATCCCAAAAACATGCCACAGGCAAACTTGCTATCCTCTAAATTGCCCATAAGTCTGCACCCTGTGCCTATGCATCCTGTAATGGGCTGATGCCCCATCTAGAATTTTTTTCACTGCCTTGTGTCCACAGAGTACTGTGAGAGTCGCTAGCTCTACCATGTCACTGAACCAGATTAAAGAGGTGATTGGACCATGAATGAATAGCATGTGACAGATCAATGACATGCACTCACAGAAAGAAAAAAAGGACCACACCTGGATGTTAAACATGAAGAACAAGGGACAAAATTGTGGCAGCTGGAGCAGATAAGCCACTTGTGGTTGCTGAAAGGCTTGTGAAGGCCATACTACGAGGTTAATAAGAAAAGGGCAGTTTAAGAAGGTCAGAGAAAAGGGATGGCAATTCATTTATTAGTAAGTAAGCTGATCCTAAAAGGAATCTTACAGCTATGCCCAAGGTCAAAGGCAACAAAATATACCAATGCCAAGATTTTGTGCAAACTGGAAATAAACCCTATATAGAGTAAAAAGTACACAAGTCTATAAGAGGTCCAAAGTCTCCTCTAAACAACTGGAAAAATGTATCTGTCAGACAAGATAAAAAACAAAGTAACAGAATCAAATCAAAATACACCACATCATTACAGGTGTATGGTAATTAAACAGTGAATAACTATAACACTCCCATAGCAGCCTGCATTAATAAATAAATTAAGCTAAATAAGGCAGGGCTGTCACCTATAATGGCAAGTCTGTTAATTTTATGTTCTCTTTTCATAGGTTCATAGGTTCATACTAGGCTATCTGCCCTAGGGCATTTATAAGCCTAGCCAGAGTGTGTTTGGCTTTCGCCACCCATTTTAAATGAATTTTGCTATGCCCTTTTTTGAGGTTAGTATACTGTGCCTCTGTCTAACAGTGACACAGAAGTGATACCCGGGGTAAACCTACTATCTCCCATCCACTCATCAAGATTCCTCTTGAAGAGAGTCAATGAGGGACTCTGCCTAACCTGGACTGGGATTTTATTCCAGAGTGAAGGGAGCCTCTGGGTTATGAAGCTGTCCCTCCAGCATGTCCTATTTATTTCAGTGCTGAGGTTCAAGTCTCTCAAGCGCGTAGCTCTATGCGATTTGGATTTTCTGAGGTGCAGCATGTCCATTAATTCCGGGTTGGACATGGCTTTATACGTCAGGTACACATCGCCTCTGAGCAGGCGGTATGCCACTGAGTAGAGCTGGAGTTTCTTTAACCGGGCAGCATATGGCATCTGTTTGAGCCCTTTGATCCTCTTGGTGAGGTACTTTTGGGGTCTTTCCAGTTGCTGCAGGTGTCTGGTAAGGTACATCCCAAAAGGGGCATTGTACTCAATTATGGGCCTGATGAGGGATGAGTAAAGAGGCACGATGACCTCCCCTGATATAGATGTGAATCCCTTCATGATTAGGTGGGCTATATAAAATGTTTTTCTAACCACTTTGGCCACGTGGTTGTCAAATGAGAGATTGCTATCAACTTGGGTCCCCAGGTCCCGAATTACTTCTTCCGTACTTAATGGATTACCACCTATGTGGTAATTTGTGGGCACTTTGCTTTTTTAAAGGGGATGACTATACACTTTTTGGCATTTAGCTTGAGGCCATGGCTCTGGCACCAGTTGTCTGTTTCTATGAGGCCCTTTTGTAGGATGCTTGTGTCGGCTGGAGAGTCGATTATGGCGCCCAGTTTGCAGTCATCTGCGAACTTGGTCAGCCACAGTCCTTCCGTGTTAGCCTGTACCTCCGAGAAATATATACCGAACAAGAGAGGTCCCAGGACTGAGCCTTGCGGGACGCCACTTGTAACTGGTTTGGAGTCTGACATGGCTCCAGCAATTCTAACCATGTGGGTTCTGTCCTTGAGCCAGTTTGCAACCCATCTAGTGACATAGGGGTTTATATTTAAGCTGGTGAGATTATCTATAATGCCCGAGTGGGGTATTGTATCGAAGGCTTTTGCAAGGTCCAGGTAGGCTGTGTTGACCACCTTCCCCTCGTCAATGGCCTTGGTGACTGCTTCAAAGAAATCAACCAGGTTTAAGAGGCAGGATCTGCCCTTAACAAAGCCGAACTGGGTAGGATCCAGTGTCTGTAGGTCCCCAATATCTTTATTTAAGAGGTCCATGATGATCCTTTCCATAGCTTTGCAGACCAAGCTAGTCAGGCTTATGGGGCGATAGTTTCCAGGATCCGTTGAGGCACCACCTTTGTGAAGAGGGACCACTGGTGCTGTACGCCACTCTTTGGGTACATATCCTGTAGTAAGGCTGAGATTGAACAGTAGTTTTATGTTTGGGTTTAGTTCTTCTTGGAGTTCATGTAGGACGCAGCCCGGGACACCGTCTGGTCCCATTGATGCTGTGTTTTTTGCTTTGGAGAGGGCGGCTCCCATTGATGCTGTGTTTTTTGCTTTGGAGAGGGCGGCTCTTACCTGAGCATCTGAGATGTCAGGGGGGCAGCACTCTGCTGGGATAGATATTTGCCCTTTTGGTGGGGAAGGGGGTTTGCACTGAACCTGTTAGCTAGGATGTTGGCAATGTCTGTGGGTTCGGTGTATTTTTTGTCATTTTGGACTAATTCTGAGCATATCTGGGAATTCCCACTCAGGTTCCTAACATAACTAAAGAAAGCCTTGTGATTATCCTTAGTGTCCTGTGCAATTTTTCTCTCGAAGCTGGCCTTAGACAATTTTATGAGTGCCCGTAGTTTTTTGCTAATACTGATCAGAGATGCCTTCCCTTTTTGGGATTTTGCTCTATCATGTAGTAGCTTCCTCCTTCTATTGTACAGTTTGTTTATGGCTGGGGTCCACCAGACAGGACGCCTAACTTTGGAGGATTGGGTCTTGGTTTTATTTGGGATTGCATGATCCATGTATTCCTGAAGGTGTTCATAGAATGCGTTTATAAAGGATTCTGTTTTTAAGCTAAAACGTCTGGACTTTGTCTACCATTGGTGCATAATAAACTTGACACAGCCATATTGCCAAAGAATCATCCAAGCCAGAAACAGCTGGCCCAAAAATGACCAAAAGAAAAACTGTGATGAGTTTTTTTCACATTGAACTGTTTATTACATCATGGTTTATCAGACTGAAAACTTCAGACCCTTCTGGAAAGGGCTGCATCAAATGAGAGAGAGGGGCAGAAAAAAAACAAAAACAGTACACACAGACCTTATTCGCTGGACAATGCATGCATAACAAAGCTTCAAACTACAAACAAATGTCCACTTTTTTTACTTATTGTGATTAAAAAACAAGCCATTTTTTCTCTTTCTATAGGTAGTGTGCTCAGCTGTCTTGGATAAAAAGTGGTTTCTGTGCTACTGACTGTTTAGTGCTTACCATTTCACATGTATTATATTGTACAGATTATAATAACCAAGAGGATGATAGGGGCAAAATTTCAAGCTCTTATGTTATGAACGTATGTGCACTGAATTTCAGATTTGCTATATGCAAATATAATGCACCAAATGTCTCCCTTAACCAAATACAAATGGCGTGCCAAAGTACCACATAAAATACACGTTATGTAATATACTGCTTACACCTTCAACACTGGAATGACATAATCAGACAAAAAATCATACAACAATATGATTAAAGAGGGCTGTGTCCGCAATGGAGAGACATACCAAACCTGAAAAATTTATTTCAAACACTCTCTTCACTAAACAGTCTACTAAGGAAATGACCAAGTGAAGAGCCACTCCTGAATATAGGCAGACTGTACTGCATTATTTATTTATTTATTTTAAATGTGTATGACAGCAGAGTTGTATTTAAAATGTGGCTAGTCATTGTAAAGTCAATTATTATTAAGCTTTTTTAAGTCAGGAAAAGTCATTAAAAAAGCCTGAGCATACATCAGTAGCATTTTGTGCTCAACAACCGAAAGATTTAATATCAGTAAGGGGGCAACTTTCCCACAAATTTGCTAGACATCCGCACAACCACAGAGAAACACAAAATACTGTAAACATTCTCTCCACCCTGCAATTCATTCTGAGCCTTGCAGCCATCAATATTTTCTGACAGCAGAACAGTTCTCCACTACTGTTTTATCTGCTCTCATTTCCAGCCCTTCCAGAAATTCACTGTAATATATTCTATTTTCACAGTTGCCAGCTGTTTTAAAGCAGACAAAGATGCCAAGCTGAATGAAGGGCTTGATTACTTCCAGATTAGCTATCCAAAGTTTCTATTCATTTTAAGTGTTGTTACTGCTTAGAGTCATTAGTCACTTCCTTGTCTCAGGGAACATCAGCATGCATTTACATTGTTAATGAACATTTGTGGTAAACGTATTAATGACACTTTTAAACATCAATTCAGTGCTAATAACTCTGCGTGTCAGAAAGATTTTCGTACAGGGTAAAGAGTGTTTGCAGTCAAAGTGCATGCTGCCTGCACATCCGCTGGAGAAAATAAAGTGACTCCTGGGCACAATTAAGACCTAAATTAATTTAAAAAGGTTTCTGCAACAGTGTGAAAATTCAAACATTTGTACTCTGATAATTCTGCCAAGGAAGGCTCAAATCAAAATTTAATGTTAACTGCAGACTGGCTCAGACCTTATGCCTACAGCTGAAACTCCATAATGTTTATAATTATAGTACAAGCTAGCCCTGTGGTCACCTTGTAGATCTTTGTTCACTTTCATGAGGGATAATATGCCATACAATTGCCAATTCTAAATTAAACTGTGCAGTCCCTCCTAATCCAGAAAATGCTACTTACAATAGATATGGTAAAGCAGATTCTGACATCTAGATGCCAGCAAACAACTGCCCAGCAGGAGAGGAAAAAAAGCACAAGCTAGTCCCCAGCACAAAGCTTTTAAGCAGGGCTGTATAAATGTGAGAACAAAAATGTGATGCACATTAACATAGTGGAGAGGATGAAATGAGGCAAACAGCTCTGCAATGCTATTTAAAATCTGTGCACTAACTTGTCTGAGATCAATACAGTTAGAATTCAGTGGACATTTTTTTTTTCTTTCTTTCTGCTTTTTTAGACTCAACTAAAGCAAAGACAATTTTGAGTTGTACTTTGTTCAAATATTGTCAGTCACAGAAATCACAAAATTAAAACCAATTTAAAAATTGAAGTCAGAACATAGAATATGCAGTCATGTTTTAAAGAAATGCATACATAAAGAACAGTAAGCAAAATAAAACTGCAGACCTGAAAAAAATACCCCGAAAAAGTGGGCATTTCAAGAATTTCACTATTTGCTTTTTTTTTTCTCACTGGCAATAGAAAACAACAAGACATAAAAGCATTTTTTTACCCTTGTGAAAAATATCTAGTTATATTTCAATCATGGAAGACTTTTTTATATTGAGTGGCTTCAAATTCTCAAGTCAAAGTAGCACAAAGCAACACATATCCAGTCCCAAAGGATTGGTTTATGCCAAGACAGGTGGCCCACATACTACATTTTCCCCTACTCTGTTGATTAGGAGAAGTATTTACTGAGCCATTGTTCAATGTTGTGGCTTTAACTTGGGAATGGATACTAAAAATAAAGAAGAGAAATTTGTACCTTACACAGCCCTGAGTGTTAAACAAAAAATACGTGCCAAGGTGGATAACTAAAAGCATTAACAGGTTCAGATTAAATGTCTAGACATCAAAATCTAGTGTTGATAGGGCTAAGAAATAAAAGAAAACTTTTTTTAAACACATGATCCCACTGCTGCTGCATTATTGGGTAATAATTTATATACAAATGCTCAAAGTTAGTAGAATGTGATTATAGGTAGATAGTAGACATGTTGCCTTGGAGGCCCACTGAGGAGCCCAGGCAAATTTCCTAACTGGCCCAGAGCACACTAGTTAGTTAAGTAACTTGCACAGCATCACACAGTATGAAAATGAAGGCTGAGGGAAATCAAACGCTGGACTACAGTAAGCAGCTCATTTACAGCTCACAGCCTTAATCCTATGAGCTAACTGCCAGACTACAAGATTCTCTGTATAACTGTGACAGCACTTACTGAAAAAGAAGACAGCTGCACATTTTTAACAGGCCAAAGTAAGCTTTTTTCATTGCTAATGTAAAGTGTTAGACATGAAGGGATTAAAATATGTTTAATGTCACCAGTGTGAAGGGATGGGGAGAATAAGTATGAATACAGATATGGGAAGTCAGTATGGTGAAGGCAAGTGCTTGGAATTATCTTCTAAGCATTAACAAAGCAAGTATCCAGAAACATGTGCATGCCGTGTTTGCATTGTTTTGCATATCAGAATGCCAATATTCATACCTTAGGGGCAAAGGAATAAAAATGGGAAAAATAATTATAAGCCATCAGGTACCAGTAAAGAGCTGCACACGGAACTTCATCCAGTGCACCACTCCAGACAGCCTGCTGACCACAATATACAAGGACTTAAGAGGATAGGAAGTAGAACTGTTGAAGAAAAAACTTTCTCCATACATGCCAAGATGGAGCAAGGATGACAAGGGCAAATTCTAAAGATGCCTTGTCTTACGGGAAAGGTTTAAGTGAAACGGTGGTTACTGAGGCAAATCAAAAACAAGCTGCTCAGTGAGAGAGATTCAGAACACTTATCTGAAAAGGTTATCATCCAGAGGCAGGAATTAACCTGAGTTCAGAAATGTGACTGGGCTGCCGAGTGGTTGGTTAGGGGTGAGGATGAGAGTGACCAATGGTCAAAATCTCTCTTAAGAAAGGGGATATAGGTTATCTTACTGACACACTCCAAACTCTGCTTTGAACAAGGAATGGAGAGGTCAAACTCAATAAGCCAGGCATCAATGATGTACAAGGAGGTGCTAGAAAGTATAACTATGTACTTGTAAGTTATAGCATGCTGCACTCAGTGACAGCAGGAAAACAACAATAGGAAGGGAGAACACCCTGTGCTGTCACCCTTGGCAAACAGATTTATAGCTATCCATACACAGAAATGAATGCAGACCCTAAAGCAAAAGTGATTTGGAGAAAGACCAAGGAAGGACATCTCAGTTCATTCCCAACACATAGAGGGGCACTATCCATGCCAATGGGATGGACAAAAGTATCAGGTAATGAGAAAGACTGGATGTCTTGCTTTAACAAGACTATTAAGAAAGGACACCGTAAGCCCAGAAAAATGGGTATTTTTTTAATAAAAAAAAAAGTACATAAACATTCCTGTTACTCAACATGGACTCCATGTTTCTACATGCTGCACAGTCTCTCCCATCTACCTTCATTAAAAGCTTACCATTTTTTTTATCTCTGTTCAAAGACTTGAAAATTAAACAAAACATTATTGGCTGTTTTATAACTGGGTATATTACATTTACTCTAGTCTTGCCAGAAAATACAGTCTTTGCTTAGTGCACCTCCTCTAGGTACCATATACAAACTTTTTTTAAGTGAGAGTAAGAGTCGTACTCTAGCCATTGTAGAAGCTTCCAGAAACAACTAGTGCAGATCAGCATATTCTGCTAGTACAACAAACTCACATTTCACTTTGAAGCAGTAACTTTTCCAAACTATAGTAAGCAACAAATTACAGGCTTACTCCAAAATAAGAAAGCAGGTTAAACACCTCTCTTTGAAGATCATATACAAAGTATCACTGAAAACTCCTTTTAAAAATCCATTGAATGCAGAGGTCTAGTTGATCTACTTCCAAATGTCCTTGATGTGCCTGCAGATCATAAGTAGGCCAAAGTAGGGAGCAAACAATAATTAGGCTTACAGTATGTATAAGGAATAAGAATTGTAAACCAACTAGATAATTGTCAACTTGTTAAATTAACAATCAAGCAAAAGTACTTGTTTTTTTTTCTTAAAGCAACCTAGCAGAGTCAGCTAAGGCTACATTATGACTTTGTTTAAAACAGTCAGCCTTTCAAGAAATGTTATAGTGAAGCTTTTTAAGTATGAGATATTTTAATTCTAAGCTGTAAAAGTCGTTTCAACAAAAACAGACCAAATCAAGCTACAATACACTAGCACTAACATTCTATACCAAATAAGGAAATTATATAAAGTAGAATGTAAGTACGGAGCTTGACTCCAGAATACTTTATTGGGCTCAGTAACCTACTGTTATGATGAGTACCTTATATGACTAAACTATAATATCTTAATCATTTTAAGTATTTACAGTTTAATTATTGGCAATGGGTAAATACCACACTATGAATCCAAAGGCTGACTAGAGACGCCAGTTTGCATTCCTTGGACAACTGCTGTAGCAAAGCCATTTCCTGTCTTACAAATTTCCTGATGAAATTATGCATTACAGACTAGAATGCTGCTTCACATTAGCTGTTGCCTACAATCCTACAAAGTAGGCTGCCGAGGAAGCAGCACCTTATGTGGATGGTTTCCTGAGTATGATTAGCTACCGAGATGCAGCAAAATCCAATGTTATTGGCTGTCAAAGTGAAAAATTGGTGGTCGTCTTCTTCTTTTGGCTTTTCCCGGTCAGGGGTCACCACAGCGGATCACCTGTCCGCTCATGACTGGCAGTGGAGTTTTACAGTGTCGAGTTGCCAGCCTGGCGCCCAGCCTTCCACAGAAGATGCACACATGCACACACTCATGCCTAGGGCCAATTTAGAGTGTCCAATCCACCTACAGCATGTCTTTGGGATGTGGGAGGAAACCGAAGCACCCGGAGGAAACCCACGCGACCACAGGGAGGACATGCAGACTCCGCACAGAAGGCACTTCTTTAGCTCTACTAATGTAAATGAAGCTGCCTCTTTAAAACTTATAAGATGCAACAAGCATGCATTCAAATTGATTCTAGGATGTGATAGAATGTAATGGAGAAAAGGCAACCCTAGCTTTACCATTCAGACACTTGCATCCTAAAACTCTGAAACTTTCCTGAGTTGACTGAAGAATCTAGGAAAAACAATGTTAAGGAAAGAGGTAAAACAGACTCAAACAGATTTTTTGTCATCCTTTCCAAAAAAAAAAAAACAAAAACTCCAAATACCAAGAATGAACAAATAACTTATTTTAGGAAAAATGGACTAAAGAATCTTTTTCAACATTATTTCATTAGGGACAGAAGCTACAAGAGAACATTCACAGAAAAGGCAAGCCAATAAATCAGAAAGACACTTAACTGAACAGTATATGGTACACAGTCTAAGCAAATGTGAGATGCAATTCTGAACATTGCAGTTCTAGCTGAAGAGGAACAAACTTTCCACATCTGACGAAGAAAAAAAACATTCTGTTTCATAAGTGTTAAAGATCTCCATTAGCAGGTTTCTTAGTCTGTGTAGCATACCGTTCCTGGCAGATGAACAGCCATTATCTATAGGTTAATGGACCACCATCAGATAACAGAACAGCATGGCCAACACACAAAATTAGTATCAGCAGATTGTGCCACCTTACTTGCTTATATATCATATATTAACATGACGAACACTTGGACAGAGACCATTTTTAGTGCTTTGATGGAGTCGCAGTCAACAACTCATTCAAGATGATGTGCACCTCAGTCTGAAATGGGAAGCAAATCCTCTGAACTAACTAGAGCTGTCACACCTCACGCTGAAACATCCACTACCAAAATCAGATGGTAGATGTCACATATTCTACAAATACCACCAACTTTTCATGGGACAGTCTGTAACTGCCCCTGGTATGTGACAAATGACTGGCACAGCTGTGGGCTGTGAATCCCCCCACTGTTAAATACTGTGTCACAAGGGTATGTAAAGGACAGGGCTTATGTTCCTTGAATGTACTCATTATATCAAACAGGTCTGATAGCTGCCGCAGGGATGGTCTCAAATCACTGACACTCAACAGATTAACTATTTTTGTTGCACAGACCAATTAGGCCATTTACAGTGCAGACTCCTGGATAAAATGGACATATTTCCTATTCCCATATACTTATCTGCTTTAACTTCAACTGAATCCATGCGTTTTGATTAAAACACACACATGTACATACACACATATATATATATATATATATATATATATATATATATACACACACACACACACATATATATATATATATATATATATATATATAGCTTTATGTGCATCTGTGCATTTTATATATATATATATATATATATATATATATATATATATATATATATATATATATATATATATATATATATATATACAGACACACACAGACTATTCAAGGCTAGCAAAATACCCCAGTGCTTTATTCATAATATGGTAGTGCTGTTACCCCTCTAGGCATGGTTAGACACCATACACAGCATTTATCTGCCACTCCTGATTTACCTAAATATGAATTATAAAAGTTAATATCTTTCCTGCTAGTATGCTCAAGCAATTTGGCCAAAGGAGGTGGATACCACATCTTTAGCAACCATCTGTGGAAAATAATAATATTCTCTTCTTGGGTAATAAATAGTAAGACACATCTAAACAACCCAACCACTAGTTCTTAAAAGTGAATAAATATAACTCTACTTCAGCAACAGAAACAGAGATGATACAGACTAACATACTGTTGAGATAAAACATTTAAGCAACCATGCAGAAAATTCACGTCGGGTTTTTTGAACAGATATGGTTTATAAAAAACTCAGAAACATTAAGAACGTTATCAAAAGTGTTAAATTGCTCAAACTTACACTTGCTGGGAAAGATACTACTGGATTGAATGATGCAGACCCTGATACCATTATTTTTTTTTCTAAAAGTAGTTTTAACATCTTTAATTACAGTTATTCTGATGTGGACAGTGAAGCATTTTACAAGTGTTTTACTTTCCCTCATGGTTTAACTTTGTACCAAGTGATAGCTGTGGTTTAGCTGATGCACTTTTGAAATTATGCAGTTTTACTCGTAAGTTAAACCTTAACACAGAGTTGAGTGCATAATGTCGATCCTTGTTCATTACTGAAACATAAAAGCATATTCAATCCTCCACTGGTTCCGGGCTTTAAACTTGTTTCAAAAGGAGAAAGAATCGGACATTTGTGAATGTTTTTATACTACGTTGTAATTTTTCTAGTAATTTGACCCAAGAGGAGGTTGATTTGTTAAAGAAAGTAAGTAGTAATTATTCTATTTGTTTTATGAAGGGAGCCAGATAAGAGTGATGGATTATCTTAATGGATAACAGTTTATACTCAGCCAAAATGCAACTATTATACAATGAATCTATTTATTGCTTGGCATCTGTCAGTGAACTTAATATTGCATATAGTGTTATTGATTTTAGTCTTGGAGGACTTGGTATTGCACAGAAGTGTATAAACAGGGAGATCTATGAATTTCTGAAAGTAGGTAGACCAGTTAGTGCTACAATTTTTGGAATACCTAAGGTACATAAATCCATTTTTGATCCATCATTACGACCAACAGTGGATGCTGCAGGTTCCGTGATGCAGCCTTTAGCAATTTTGCGGATAAATACCTTAAAGAATTTATGAAGTGTCAAAACATTTATTAAGAGACTCTTGGCATTTTCCTGGCATGTTAAACAATAATTTGTTGACAAACATAGCTTGTCAGCTACAAATGACATTGTAAATTTGTATACAATGACTTCACAAGACAATAGTATGGAGTGGTTTAAGGAAAGGTTAAACACTTGTAATTTTTTATTCAACATTGAACTCCATTTGGTCTGTGATTTTAGGGAGCTAGTATTACAAAACAACTTCTTATATTTTCAGGGTGAATGTTTTAAACAACTGTTAGGGGTGCCTGAATATGTCCCCATTTTAATCAATATTGTTTGACATTGGGAGAACAACTTTAATTCTGAATATGGTAAATTTTGGAAGGCATATTTTCATTTTTTAGATTGCATCTGCATTTTATGGTCACGTCCTGCAGACATGCTAGAATTTATTAATTATTTGAACAATACTACTAGTTTTCTTAAGGTTAACTTACCGGTATAATAAAAAGAAGATACACTGCTTAGATGTGCTGAGAGAGAAAGATGTTAACAACAGCTGTTTTGCATTGATTATTTATCAGAAACCAACATTGTCCAATTCATTTCAGCAGCTGCCATCTAAGATATCAAAAAAAGGAGAACTACTAGGATGGTCTCAGACTACCAACAATTTCTTACAGAAACTGGTATAGCCCTGAACTTTAGTGAGAATGGCAGTTTTCTATACACCCCTATTATGTGATAGCACTTTTTTCCAAGAAGTAAACATTGATAAGTACTTTGGTAAAACCATGATTCTTTGGTACTGTTCTATTAGTTGTGGCATTCATATTATTATTACGGCTAATTGGTGTCTTTTGAAGTATTTTCCTGAGGTCAGGAATGTTTTAGGCAGAAAACCCTGTTTTGTTTATAAGAGGGCCAGAAATCCTTTTCTAAAAACAGAACTGTTTTCTTTACTATGGATGGTACTTATTCATGTGGTTACTGTAGCCAATGTAGATTTATGGTGGGCACTTCACAGGTGACCACTGAAGGTTATGGGCAGGGGAGAATAAAAGAAAAATTCTCTTAAGTGATGAAAGCTGTGGCAAAATGTTCCTCATGCCCTGCATTTTATGTTGGTACAACTGAACACACACACTGCATGATCAGGTTTACAAGCATCTACATAATTTGGGTAGAAAGGATATGAAAAGCGCTTTGGCTAGACATATATAGCTGCTTTAATTTCAACAAATTTGTATTCTGGGTACTACAAAATGTTAAACTCAAGGAGTGGAAATGGGAGCTACAGATTGGAAAAAAGTTTGCACTAGGAGCTGACTCATCCCCTGGAGTCAATGATAAAATTTCAATAGCTAGCCATCTAGTACTAAGAGCTAGGCTATGATGGCTATTTTAATGCTTAGTTAGAATCAAGTGTCTAAGTCTTTTAATTCTTATTTGGCTTGCATCATGTTTGTACAAAGCACCGGACATGTGACTTTTTGTGTGGTATAATTGGTTGTTTTAATGTTTTAAATGAATCGTGGATGGAGAAGGTACCGTTGCATAAGTCCTATTTACCAGTAATACTAGATGTTTGAATTTCACACTGCCTCAGTGGCACATGGATTCTATGACTATACAGACTACGGCTGCCAACTATCCAGAATTCTTCTGGACTGTTCAGAATTAAGGGACACTGTCCGGAAAACCGATCAGACAGCATATTGTCTGGAAAAAATACCAGGAGATTAATTTTCTTTTAATTAAAAAAATAAATACTTTTTTTTTTTTAAGGACATTCGTCTTTAAGAACACTCTTTGCATCTGGTCACACAGACACAGAAGATGAAAATAATCTTCTGCATCTGTGCAATCGATTGTTTACGTCTGTCTTCTGCACACGCTGAATTTGAATTCTTGAAGACATTTGAACTGCACAGCGAACCATGAACAGACATGTTTCAAACATGGTTCAGGTACTTATGAAATGCTGCAGTTTTGTAAATAAACCATGAAAAGCCAGCCAAAACTTTTATTAAAATCAATCTCTAGCACCTCAGTGTAAGCAGAGGCGCTAGAGATTGGTTTTAATAAACGTTTTGGCTGGCTTTTCATGGTTTATTTACCTGACATTTCTACAGATTGTGTGGTTTTGCTAAATGTTGCAGTTTTACCTACTCGTTTCACAGTATGTTTACATATATAGAGGAAGTACCAATGCAGCAGTAAGTGTAGAGAAAGTTGTGAGACTGCTGTTTCATTCTACGGTATGCAGTGGATGCTTGGAAGAAGAAAGTCTATTATTTATGTGCATACCTCTCAACTTATTAGTGAAACAAATCTGGACAAAGACTCAATTAATTGGGGAATAATGGCCCACAAATAAGGACAGATTTTAAATATTTATTTATTTATTTTTATTTTACATTTGTCGACCGGGCTAGTCTATCTGGATATATGGCCATTTTCAGTAGAGGCCCAGGGAGAAAAGATCCAGTAATTATTACAAGGTTTAAGAAGGCGTTACAATAGAAGTTATAACAAACATAATGCTAACAGCAAACCAAACAGTATTTTTTATTTTTTTTTTTTTTAGGAAATTGCAAATTACAATCTTAAAACCAAAAAATACATAAACTACAACCTACGTGATGTGCATATCACAATAATCATTACAATACAAAGAATCTAAACATAAATTTTATAAGAAGAATGCTAAAGTGTAATGAGAGGTAAAGAAAAGTTGAAAGGGGTGTAGGGAGAAAAAATAGGGAAGAAGAAAAGAAAACAGAGTGAGTCTAGTTAGTACAAGGACATAGCCATTTTTATTGAGGTACCGTTTAGAAGCGTTTAAAAAGTGGGAGAGAAGTCTGGGATGAGATATCCGAGGGTTGTTTATTCCATATTTTCCAACAAAGTTGGAGAACAGGCAGTCCCCTGTTGAGTTATAGGGTATAGTAGGGAAAAAATAAGGAAGAAGACAAGAAAAGAAACAGAGTTAGTCTGGGTTACTACAGGGGCATAGCCATTTTTTATTGAGATACAGCTTTAGATTCCTTTTAAAAAGTGGGAGAGAAGTCAGAGATGAGATATCCGAGGGTAGTTTATTCCATATTTTTCCAACAGAGTTTGAGAACAGGCAGTCACCTGCAGAGTTAATGGATATGGTTGTTTTGATCAACAGTTTGTTTGAAGAGCGTAGATGTTTCTGATTATAATAAGGTGCATTGTGGCTACAGAGTATTGGAGTTTTGGTGGGTTGGTACAGGGTTTTGTGGGCTATTTATGAGTTGTTGAAGTTCGAGCTGATTAGGAAGTTCTAGCCAACTTAGTTGTTTTAGGTTCAATCAGTGATGGGTTCTAAAAGGGGATCCTGTAGCAAATCTAGCAATATTATTGTAAGATGTTACTAGTTTATTGAGGTTTTTTTTTTTGATAGATTGGTGTATATGGGGGAAGCATAGAGTAAAGTAGAGATTAGGTGAGTTCTAGCTAACGTAGTTCTTGCAAGTGGAGTAAGAAAGGGTTTGATTCTGTATAGGGTTCCTATTTTTTTGTTCACTGATTTTATTGTTGTGTTGATATGATTGTCAAAGTTTAGATTGTTGTCTATTGTTATTCCTAATAATTTTGTGGTAGCGTCAGGAGAAATGATAGTACCGTTATTGGAACTGATAGTGAAGTGTAAGGGGATGTGCTTTTGGGGTGGTGAGAAGAGAAGCAGTTTAGTTTTCTTGGGGTTAAGTAGTAGGCAGCAATGAGAGAACCATTGTTCTACAGTGTTAACGTTTTTTTGGGTAAGAGACTGGAGTTCTGTTTGAGAGGTAGATGTGCAGATTATAGAAGAATCGTCTGCATATTGAATACAGATAGTATTTGGGATAGCCGATTGCAGGTCGTTGATAAAGATGGAAAAAAGAAGTGGGCCTAAAATGGAGCCTTGTGGCACCCCTAGAGAGATGGGAAGATGATCAGATAGTGAATTTTTTCCAGAGTACCACCTGCTGTCGGTTTTCTAGGTAAGATTTAAACCAAGTTATGGAAGGAGGATCAAGTGGTAGAGAATTCAGAATGTGCAGAAGTAGTTGGTGGTTAACCATGTCAAATGCTTTAGATAAGTCGATGAAGAGTGCAGATGAAAGACTATTTTTGTTGCGATTAAAGTTGATGGAGTTTGTAAATGAGAGCAGTGCAGTGGTGGTACTGTGGGAAGGCCTAAAACCATGCTGACAATTAGCAAGTAGGTTGTTTTGTAGAAGGTGGTTTAGTAGTTGTTTATGGATACATTTTTCCATAATTTTAGCAATAGGGGATAGTAGTGCTACGGGACGATAGTTAGAGAAGTCATGAGAGTTTCCCCCTTTATGTAGTGGGATGATATGAGCTATCTTCCAGATTGAAGGGATAGTTCCTTCATTAATAGATCTGTTTATCAGAATAGAAATGGGATAGGCAATGGCTTTAGCTCCTATTTGCAGGAACTCAGCAGGAAGTTTGTCTGCGGAGGGGTGGTAGGTTTAAGTTTTTGGAGTAAGGATGAGATAAAGGAAGTAGAAATTGGTAGTAGATGAAATGAGGGGGGTGGATCTGCAGAAGATGGAAGTAGCTTAGAGGTATCAGGAGATAGGTGACTAGCAAGAGTTTGAATAGTAATTGTGAAGAAAGAATTGAAGGCATTAGCTGTTTGTGTGGGATTGTCCGGGTTAGAGTCTTGTGGGTTGGGTGTGATAGATTGGCCTGGGGATAGAAGATTATTAATGCTGGTCCAGAATTTTTTCGGTTCCTTGTTGGATATTTGTTGTAGATGAAGGTAGTAGTTCTTTTTGTCTGTCAGGATGGCTTTTTTTGTGCTGTTTCTACATTCTCTAAAGGTTTGACGGTCAGCCAGGTTCTTAGTGGTACGCCATTTTGCCCAGGATTTGTTTCTGATAATGATTTTTTGTCTAGTATTGTTGGTCAGCCAGGGGGCTGGTTTGGCTTTGGTTCTGATAGTGTGAATCGGTGCGTGCTGGTCAAGGATAGATAAGAATGTGGAATTGAAGTACTGTACTGCAATATTGCTCTTATAAACTTAGAAAGTTGCTAGAATAACAAGGTTTGCATTGGCATGTATTTTCTGAAGGATATTAAGGATCAAACTCAAATGTGTATCATTATTTAGTGGCTTAAATCTTCCATGATATGCCAGAAAACCACACATTTTATGAGGAATAGACCCAAAATAAGAGGCAAAAAGCTGAACATTTGAGATGTATGTTCATGCACATAACATGGGGGCAGAGCAAGGCAGGAGCTGAGTTTTTGTGATATCAGTTATGTCTCTGAAGGCTTCATGTTGGTGTGCATCTCTAATTTACATTGTAATATAGTACAATTACAATACTCCTATTTTTAAATAATAATATTAACTATGAATTCACCATTGTGCTGTTTCCAGTTTTACTCTGTTATTATAGTTTGTTTAGAGCTTATTTCTGTTTTTCTCTTGTTAAAGCTTGTTTAGAACTCATTTGACTCAAATACCTTTTACTCTTTCTGTTCTGATATTACTCAGATGCAGACTGCTAACAAACATTTCCAAAAAGTAATTGTTGGGATTAGCTAGTAATTTTAAGCATTACTTTCCTATATTTGCAAGCATATTGCTTTCTCAAAACTTGTTTGCATTAATGTGACTTTTATGAAAGTAAGGCATTCTTACAGATAACAGCGCACTATGCCTTCCAGACTCATTCATCCCATAATATCAAAGTATTGGGGCAGGAAATGTAGTAACAGACATTTTAACAGAGGGGATATAATAATGAAGTAAGAAAAGAACAGTAACGTACTTTAGAAATTCCATGTATTGTGATGTTTTAAAGGTACAAAAGCGTGATCTGTAAAGTGTAGTCTGTTACTTGGATCTGCTAACAATACATGATTTGTAAAGTTATTTAATGGGAAGGAACACAGCTAGGGTTGCCAACTGTCCAGAATTAAGGGACACTGTTCAGAAAACGGAAAGGACAGCATATTGTCCAGAAAAAATGCCAGGGGATTAATTTTCTTTTAATTAAAAAAAAAAAAATACTTTTTTTAAGGGTATTCTTGAAGAACACTCTGTGTCCAGCCGCAGAAGACGAAAACAGTTTTCTGCGTCTGTGCAACTGATTGCTTACATCTTTGTCTTCTGCGCACATGGAATGTGAATTCTTGAAGACATTTGAACTGTGCAGCGGACCACGAATGGACATGTTTCAAATATGTTTCTGTACTTATGAAATGGTGCAGTTTTACTTTACCTTCCACAGTCTGTTTGCATATACAGAGGAATTAGAATGTGTGGAATTCCTAGTTATACAGTAATACTTCAAAGTACTATTATTGGATATTAAGTAGCTACGTTGGTGGCTAAAGTTGCAAGGAATAAAGATACTAGGTCTGAAGGACTCCATAAATATTAAATGTATTTTGAAACAGAAGGCTACTAAAATTATGATACTGTTTTTAGTTATGATGCTGTTTTACTCATGTTTTCACTAAGTAGAATATTTTTGTTGCACTTGATTATGCATTTCTGTGTTATTGGTAGGGACTTAAATCATTTAATGTGATCAAAGAAGTCTTTTAAATGTTTCTTTTTGTGGGTGAATTCATTTCTGGTGACAGATGTAGTCACAGACTTCTGACAAATATTAGTAACTGGTGCTGTACAAATGTAATGTGTCCAAAAGTACAAGTGTGACAATGCTGTTGTACTAATCAAATCCAGTTGCATCAAATAATGACAGACGATTTAAGCACACCTCTCTCTCTCTCTCTCTCTCTAAAGATGAGGGTTGCCAAACCAGTATTCAGTGGGATCATGTCAGAAGAAGACCATATGATCGATGTGCACATTCATGTATCTGATTTTATGATTGCCTTATAAACCATAGAGTACCACATACACATTATACTGCATGTATATATATGGGTCCCCCATGTTTTTGTTGAATGCCATTTCTTCAACAAACACAGGAGGTGTGGTTTAATGTCAGTGGTACGGATATCCACACAGTGGAAATGTTGATACTGTGTAATGTCGAGATAGGTAAGTGAAGTTGGAGGGCTGAGAGAGTTTCTGCATGTGTATGTGAGGTAGGGCTTGGATCAGGAATAACTAAAGGATAGGTGTTATATATTTGTGTATTTTAGGGTTGGTGTCAGGGTTAGGTTAGGGGATAACATATAGTATTGTTTGTGTGTCCAAGTATGTCTTGTGTAGTGGCAGTGTTATGGGATGGATTTAATGAAGGTAAGGTATAAGCTTAAGGTTGAGGAAAGGGGCAGTATTACAGGGTTAGCACCTATTACTAATGTGGTACAGGGGGGCAAAGCTGACTACAATACTCACTTGTGATGATCATGCTATCATATGACATTGTAAATACATATTTTTTTATAAATGTACAAAATTTACTTATTGTATATTGCTGCTTATATACCTCTATACTTTAGATATAAGGTTTATTTATGTGCATGTTAAACCAGTTGTAAATGCATTATATGTAATACAGCTGTCAACATTCTTTTGCAACTGCTTATTTAGCCTAGGGCATGGTTGAAAAGGATTCCCAGACCAGTTTACTGACCTGTGTAACTTGTTCACTCAGCAGACTAATTCACATGCAGACATACTATTCTGTGGTTAATGTGTCTGTATTTGTGTGCTTTTCTATGTGGCCACCCGGGTTGTTCCCCTTCATGTCACTTTCTTGATGTTCATATTGAGTAGGACTGACGTTCCAGATCTGACACAATGAGGTGAAAAATATGGTCTCACTATACTAAGAAGCTATTATTTCAGCTCTGGATTTTCTGTGGTCTAACAGAATTTATATGTTTGTAAGAAACACCAGCACTTCATTAAATATCACACTTATTACTTCACTTTAAGTGCTCTCTCTCTCTCTCTCTATATATATATATATATATATATATATATGTGTGTGTGTGTGTGTGTGTGTGTGTACTTTTAACTTGGGTTTAGCTCTTGAAGGCAGAGGTTCACCTCAACTCCTTCATACATGTGCTAACATCCATTATACATATGGCCATTTTTTTCAGAGGCAGGTTAAACTGAAAAGTGCAGAATTGCTCAGTACTTGGCACAGTGGCATTGTTCTGTAAATATGAAGCTGTGCCCATACTCTATTAAGTTTTTTCAGTCATGCCGTCATTGCCTAGACTGCATTAAACTAGAGTTCAGCATATTTCTTTACCTGGGCAAATTTCTGTAACTTCTGTTCATTCTTATGTGAACTGCTAAAAGCTAACTGACAGACAGCTTTATCATTAGACAGAATTTTAGCATTTAGGGAGCTGTATAAATGGCTAATACATACATTTGCCTTCTGTCTATTTGTTTTTCAAAAGGGAATATTGTGTTAAGATCTCAGATGGCACATTGTTTACATTAGATATTTCCCCTTTTCTGGATGCTTATTAAGAAATATATACTTTCCTGTATTAGGTGGGAAGCAGAGCACACCAAAATAGGCTATCTTTCATCACTGCTACTGAACCAGAAACTGTTGTATTGTAAATACTCAGCACTGAAAAAATGTTCCTCTCTTGCAGAGGCTTTTTTGAATCACTTTGTGACAACAGCTGGCAAAGACATTTGGTATTTGGGGCATTTTATAGAAAACAAATGGAATGAAATAAGAATTGCATTATATGTATTGTGCTGAATCCTGCTAGGTTGTACTTAATGCTTTTGTTTGCTTTGTTTGAAATAAACTAAATCATGCAAGTACTGTGCTTCTCAGACTTGAATTTCAGAGTGTAGCTAAACAAGATTTTCTGCAAGGATGGTGGATTATCTTTTATCTAAACCATCAAGCGCTTCTTCTGTAGACTTCAATATTTTAGGAACTTAATGAACCTGTTTTCAGTTTGCCATCCATTCCTTATTGCAATATTACCAGCTTACCATTTTAACGTAATACAGGCAATTTATTCTTCAAGAGCAGCAGGCCCTGAATTTGTAGATGAAACACTGAAATATAAAGTTGTTTGCTACCAGCAACCTCTTCATTAGTTACAGATCTCTTTAAGGTGGAATTATTCATATGACGTTTACTTCTGCAGAGTGTGCATATTGATTGATATTGGAGGATTCTAACGACAGAAGTTTGAGTGGTCTTTTAAGGTTGAAATGTTTTCAGTTGGGCAGTTTTGTCATTATCGTTTCATATGTTTTGTTTCATTGCTTACTGGAAAAATGTTCAAAACTATACATTTAAAACACTAACAAGTGGTGATGTATTACGCAAGGGATATAATTTAATTATTGTATGTTATAATTTACTACAATCAGGAAGGTGAATCAAAGTAATTCTGCATGGTTCTAAAAATGTGTGCAAGGGGCCTATGATTTGAAAACATCCCAAAGGTAACCTTAATCCATCACTGGCCAGATTTTCTTTGAATATGGGTTTCAATGCTGTTTTAGCAAATGTGAGTTTCAAAGGCAGAGAAGTTTTAATGCTAAGTCTGTTTTCATTGCAAGACTGTACTGCTTTGTTTAGCAAATGTCTATCAAGCTTTCAGAATCCCCTCCTCTGACTCACTGCGATAGGGGACTGGCTAAGCCCCTCCCATTACGGGAAGACTAACCCCAGTCACAAAAAGTCAGTTGCTATGCCTTTTAATGCTAAGTAGGAAGAACTAAGAAGAGCCAGAAGCAAAACACCCTGAAATCAACAAATTCTTAGACATAAAACACAGTACAAATAACCAATGCTATCAATCTATATACAAAAATGGTGGGTGAGTGCTGTTACTGAGGCAGGGTAAAATTCTAATATCTAGTGTTACAAGACTTGTACAACTGTACTATGGTCATCATTCACACTGCCTCAGTGGCATATGGGTAGATTCCCAAAGCTTACCCTACTTGGGGGGAGGAAGGCGAAGGATCCAGAAGCCCCTGGTAAATGGTCCTTGGAAAGACTGCAATTGAACTTGAGATAGAATACAGTCTGTAGTGCTTTGTAAGGGTATGAACAGAGGAACAAGGTGCTGCCTCTAGAATGCTACTAGAGTCCACTACTTTCCAATATGCCAGTGAAAAGGATAAGGCTCAGGTGGAATGTGCCTTAACCTTGCCTAGAACAGATTATCATAGTGGGAGTAACAAAAAATAATAGCAGAGGACAACCAATGAGAAATCTTAGCCCCAGAACAGAAAATAAACAGCTGTTCAGCTTTCCTGAAGGACTTAGTTTATTTATTTAATTATTTTATTTATTTTACATTTGTTTACTGGGATAGTCTGACTGGATACATGTCCATTTTCGGCAGAGGCCCAGGGAGAAAAGTTCCAAACAGACAAAATTACATAGATTATACAAGAAGTTAGATAACATTAGAAAATATAAAACAAAGTGATTATAGTTCTGTCAAGGTAGTACCTGAGCTGCATGTGCACATCCATGGTGTACAGAATAGTCTTTCTCTTGTTTTTAGGTTCTAGAAAGAAAACTGGAACACTGACGGCTTCACTCAGCATAAATTCTGAAACAACTTTTGACTTGAAAGGATTAGTGCGTCATTGGGGAAAATCAGATAAGGCTGGACCACCATTAGAACTTGCAGCTCAGAAACTCCCCTTGCAGATGACAAAGCAATAAGAGTTTTCCAAGTGATGAACCTCAAATCAGCCTGAAAAACAGGTTCAAAAGGTGATAAGGTAAATTTTTTAAGAATAAAGTTCAGAACCAAAGGAGGAGGAATTTGCTACAGAAGGGGTCTCAAGTGCAACATTCCTTTCATAAACTGTTTTACCACAAAAAGATACAAAAGAGGGGGATCCATGGGCAGACAAGTAGTGATGGCCAGAAGATGCATCTTGATATATGCATAAGATAAGCCATTGTTAAGCAGCTCACAGAAATATTTCAAAACCAGAGGGGTAAACACCATACCAGGCCCTTTGATATCAGCTGGTTACCATCTAGAAAACCTCTTCCACTGTGTAAATATAAGATTTTCTACTTGCAAGTTCTGTTGCCTTCTTTGATACCTGCTGCACATCCTCATGAAACAAGAGCCTAAAAGGTACCAAGATAGAATCATCCAGGCTGTCAACAGTAAACTGCTCTAATTTGGGGTGCTCCAGTCACCCCTGACACTATGCGAGTAAATCACAGATATTTCTAGAGTCAGACCACTTTCTAGAAAGCCACTGAAGAACTCAAAGCCCTTGTGAAATGGGCCCTAACCTTGCCCAGAAGTGGTTTATTACAGTGAATACAAAAGCGTGAGAAAACCTTCTGGAAATATTTTGCTTTAATACTTGTTGTCCTGCCTTTTTACCTTTATAGGAGACAAACAGCTGATCAGCTTTCCTGAAGGCTTGAATTTTGTCTAAGGAGCATCTAAGCTGCATGGGGACATCAGAGTGTGAAAAATCTTTTCTCCCTTGTTCATGGGTTCTGGATGAAGACAGGGAGATTAATAATCTGGCTTAAGGTAATATCAGACACTATTTTATGCATAAAATAAGGGTTAGTTCTCAAAGAAACCCTGTCTTGTGAAAAATGAGGTTGTGCTGACTCACTATAAGAAATTTTAACTCAGATACTCTCCTAGCAGAAGTCAGAGCAATGAGTAAAACATTCTTTCATATTAAGAAACTCAATTCAGTCTGATGAGCTGATTCAAATGGGTGAAAAAACAAGTTTTTCAAGCACAAAGTTAAGATCCCAAGGAGGAGACACCTGCTTTCCAGGTGGATGGATAAGCAACACCACTTTCAAAAACTGTTTATCTTGAGAATGGTAGGAAAGTGGAGGAATCTAAAGGCAGATAGATAATGCTGATAAGTGAATCCTGATATAGGAATATGAAAACCCAGAGGACAGTAATATAAACAAAATACACAAATAAGGAAGAATCAGAAGCATCTAGGCCTAAACAGGATCCTGGTCCTTGGAATAGCACCAACTAGAAAATCATTTCCACTTGTACATATGATTTTCAAGGAGCAATTTTTCCATCTCACTTAATACTTGTTGAATGTTCTCAGAAAAAAAGTATCTTAAAGATTCTACAATCCAGGCGGTTAGCTGAAGTTTCCAGGGTGTGGTATATCAAACAATCCCTGTCTTGTGAGAGTAAATCCAGTGTGTTTGGAAGCCTGTGGTAATTGCCTTCAGCCAGACTGAAAAGAAGGGAGAACCACTGCTGCCAGAGCCAAAAGGAAGTCACCACCACTATACTTGGGGAGCTCTTCTAGTTGTTAGTGGAAGGGGAGGAAAAACTTATAGTCATTCCTGTCCATAGGAATGTATAAAGCATCTGTCTTCAGAGCTGCTTGCAAGGAGTCTTGGAGCAGAATTTCTTTATCTATTAGGATAGGAGGCAAACAGATCTCCTTGGTGTATTACCAAAGACTGGATCAATTCTTGACAAAATTAACAGAACACTGAAGAGCCAGAGGGAAGCAGAATGTAAGAAAATACTATTGTTATTGGGTCTTGATGCAGAGAAAGCATTTAAAAGAGTAAACTGGTCTTGATGCAAAGAAAGCATTTAAAAGAGTAAACTAGGACTTTATGAGTGGGGCAATAGAACCATTTGTATTTCCCCCAAAAAATATAAGGTTGATTAGGAGGATATATTAGGGACTGGAGATGAAAATTAAAGTAGGTGGAGACCTCACTGATAATGTCTGCTTGAGCAAGAAACCAAGCAGGGGTGTCCTCTTTCCCCTTTATTTGCATTATATTTAGGACCATTGGCAAAGAAAAGAAGGGACTCAGAAATTCAAGAATACAATTGGTATGGTAGTCAAAAAAGCTGGCTCTGTTTGCAGATGATATACTTTTATACCTGACAAAACCCGAAAGAGACATTACAGTGTTGTGGAACATTTTGAGACAGTTTCAAATCTTTTTGGGATACAAAATTAATGAAGTTAAAACAAAGGTAATAGCAGTAAAGTATATACCCACACATGCATTGGTTCAGAAATATCCATATTTATGGAGACTTGATAAAATGAAGTATTTAGGAGTATGGATTAAAAATGATTCTGGTGTGGCAGATAAGGATATGTGGGAACAGCATAAACAAAACATAACACAAAAACTAAGAAAATGGAAGCTCTGTTATATGGATAGTAACAAACAAGCAGTTTAAATGTTTTTACTCCCATTAGTCTTATACACAGGTCAGGCATATTTTTATCAACCAGAGGAGAAGCTGTGGATAGCAATTAATAAAGAACTGAAGGACTTTAAAATTCACAACACTGTTAAACTTGTAAAAATAATAAAAAGTAGTTGGTTCCAAAACAGCACACCACCAGCTGCGAATTAAATATTTAACAACACACAGTATTTAGCGCTTTCATCTCATATCAAGTGAGACTTCATCAGAATACATTCATACAAAAGCATTTAAATAACCTTATCAGTTAAAAACGCAGGTCACATGATAACCGTAATCAATATTTAAAGACACATTACAAAAATCACATTTCTTCCTAAAATTACCTTTCTTTTACTAAAAAATAATATCATATAATATGTATACATCATAATATTACCAGCATAAATGTATATCCCACTAAATATACTCGGATATAAAATACATTATATTTGACTAGCCCTTTCATGTAAGTAAGGCTTTTGTATGAATGTATTCTGATGAAGTCTCACTTGATATGAGATGAAAGCGCTAAATACTGTGTTGTTATTAAATATTTAATTCGCAGCTGGTGGTGTGCTGTTTTGGAATTAACTGAAGGACTTTATCTGGGAAGGGAAGACGGCAAAAGTCAAGTGGGATAAGCTGATTCTTCCAGTAGAACAGGGCAGATTGGGATTACCCAATTTGAAGGGGTATTTCAGAGTGAAACCGTTAAGGCTCCTATACATAACACAAGCAGAGAACTATAATTCAAAGTGGAAAGGGATGATTATAAAACAGGGGGGAAGCTCAAGAAACAAGGAGAGACTGGAATCTTGGATGCAGGCCTTCAACGAGAACAACAATAATCACACAGAATACTGCAATTAGGGATATAGACAATAGGCAAGAGGGGGCTAGAATTTACTGGAGAAAACTGGCAAAGGATCCAAGGTATTCAGCAAATAACTAGAGAGGAAAAGATGACAAAATAGGAAGAATGCCAAGAATTTATCTGGACAATAAAAAAATAAAATAATTGATTTGGACTGCAGGTTAGAGATTGTCTTCCTTAGAGAGGATTGATATCAGAATACAGGCAAAAAGAAAAAAAGGGGGGTTCCAAAATGAAAGACTAGTACAGCTTTTAGTAGAATCTAGAACAGAAACTGTCATTAGAAAAGGAATATATAGTACAGCATATAAAATATTGCATAACTACAAGAATCAATCAGAGCATGTTAGAAAGGATTAAGAAGAGATAATGAATAAGCAATTCACAAAGAAACAAAAGGAGGATATATGTATGTGTCTCAAATATGCAACAAAATCAAGAAGATTTTGGATTTTTGCATGGAAATGTTTACATAGATATTTTTATACCTCAAGTAGATGCCAGAGAATTTTTCCTCAGATAGACAGCAAATATTGGAAGTGTGATGGGGAAGAAAGTTGTAATTAGGAACATACTTACTGGGAGTACAGTGAGTTGGCAGACTTTAAAGATTCCCTAAAGGATGCACTGTTGGAGATGCTAGGTGGGCAGACTGTGTGACGAGGGAGATGATTTTTCTAAGCTACGATACAGAACTGAAATTGCCTATACATGTTAAGGCCTTGCTGTGTCTAATTATGGTGGCGGCCAATAAAGCAATTACTAGAAAATAGAAATCAAAATCTAAACCAACTATACTAGAAGTAGTAAATATAGTAACAGAGATAAAACAACTGGAACTGATATATTTAAAAAAAAAAAGGGTAGGAGCAAACTATGAAGGAAAAAATGGGAATTGTGGGAACAATACATACAGGGGAGGAATGAGGTTTAAAAGAAGGCAGGACTTAAATGAGCTATGTAATGTTTGAAAATGACTGGCTAAATTATAAGTGATGTATAATGTTTGCAACTGGGAGTGTGTCAGTGTGGTTTGGTTTCATTTATATAAATGTATGACTGCATCTGTCATAACTGATGGTTTAATAAAGATGTTTCTTGTTTAATAATAATAAAAAAATGGGACTAGATCAATTTTTGGAAGAGCCCAGGATGAATTTTCCATTTTTGAGGGTCTGTCTTGGACCTTCTTAGCTTGTCTGCAAACAATTTTGCTCTGATGGAACATATGAAGCAAACAGAGTCAAACTGAGCCGAGATGTAATCTCCCAAGTTGCTATAGCAAGTCTTCAAAAGACGGTACAACCTAGTATCCCTTTGTTTATGTACTACCTCATTGTGGTGTTGACTGTGTAAACATGCAGAGGTCTGGAGGACCACAACTGATTTATGGCTTTCAAAACACAGATAGCAAACATCATCTCTCCAACATTTATATGCTTATGGTTGAGAGGGTTCCACATAGGTTGCCCTCTCACCCCCCCCCCTTGAAATGGCTACACAAACCAAAGTCTGATGCATCTATAGGACAGGCTGTACAGGGGTCAGAAGGGTGACCTGAGTTACAGGTGATATGGTCTCAGTCTCCAGAAAAACTCTCATTTTACAAATCTCAGAACAAGGGCCTGAAAAGATATAGGGTATAGATGCTGAGTCCAGAATGACTCAAGGTACCACTGGATTTTCCTCATGTGAAGTCCGGTCAGGAGAGGCAGGAGAATAGCTGATGCCATGTACCCTAAAATCCTAAGAAACTCCCTTGCAGATGTCCACCTTTGGCTGGAAAATCTAAAGAACAACGGTTGAAACATTTCTACGTTGTCAGGAGGGAGCCTCTTCCCAGGGAAGAATCTAGCAGACATCCCAGAAACACAACCTAGTTAGAAGGCATGACAAAAAAGATTTTTGAAAGTTGATTTGAAAACCTAGACTGAGTAGAGCAGTCTGAACAGTTGTTAACGACTCCTGACAGCTGGAAAAGGAGACTGCAAAGATAAGATAATCACTCATATATGGAAATATGTGCATGTGCTAAAGTCTGCAATAAGCAATTACTAGACCCATATGGCTTGTGAATACCATAGGAGCAGTGCAGAGAAAAAGGAAAAGACAAAAAAGAATAATTGTGCAAAATTTTAACATAACCATAGATGTCCTTCTCTTCTATATACTGTAGTATTCATAACATGTGGGAGTTCACCTCCGGCTGACGCATGCATTCAGCCAGTATACCCAAGTCTATAGCTACTGTGAAATACGTGCTGCACATCAGCAAATGTACGTCGGCCATAAAGAGATGTCTGGTATAAACCAGACATCAGCACATACTAACCTCAGAAGTGAATGCTGCAAAAAGCACCAGCCTGATCTTAGGTGAGGAAAACATGCCACCAGAAGCCAGGCAAGCATCAGAGGGAAGGTGGGGGTGGGGCGGGGCAGACTAATACTGCAGCATATAGAAGAGAAGAACATCTATGGTTATGGTAAGATTTTGCAGAACTATTCTATGTTCTTCTATTCATATGCTGCAGTATTCATAACATGAGTCAGTTACCTACAACTCACCATTGCCCACAAACTCATCTATAAACCAGCTAACTGCCCTTCTCTCGCTACATCCTTAAAACCCTACAAACCCAACCGCAAACTCAAATGCACAAACCAAAATCTCCTTCAAGTCCATAAACCATCATGTTCTCCATGCCAGCTACTTCTCTCCTACTCCATAACCAAACAATGGACCCCCCCCCCTTCGCAGCCTTCCTAACCATAACAATTTCAAGGCTCTGTGGAATCAGGCTTCTTCCATGCCCGCTGAGCGATCAGTTTAATGAGATCATCAGCAGGCTGAAAGATCCAAGAAGTAGACGGTTGAGCACAAAAAACCTCCAGGTATACTGATTCCACATGGGAATGCCCATGCCATGCTCCAACATAATCCCCTCTCTACCCAGCTCCGTAAGAGTTCCAGTACTGCCAGGGACTGATTATCTTTCATGCTATACTAATGTACCTTGTCTCCATAACTTTTCTTCTGTACTCTCTCCATGCATTATGATCCAACTAAACTAAAAAGACTAGTAGCTTTATGTCAACTCACAAAGAGCTCTCTTGTCCCAAATGACTCTCTGCATATGATCAGTTTTACCTACCACTATGAGCTAGTTACCTTGTATTTAAATGTTTAACTCACCAGAGCTCATTACATACTGTATTACACACTCTGAAATGTCTTTAAATTGTTCTGCACAAATCTTTGTTTTTTTTCCTTTCTAACTTGCAATATGTAACTTTAAAAATGTACAAATCTTTGTTTTTTATTGTGACATGCAATTTGTAATTTTAAAACGTAACTTTAATATGTTGGAGCTTTTCTCCCCGGGCCTCCACTGAAAACGGGCTCTTTTTGGCCCAGTGGACTTCTCCGGTCATCAAAATGAAATAAAATAAATAAAATAATAAAATATTAAATCAACATCAAACATCTGTAAAAAAATATATAAAATACAAAATTCAAGATGTAATTCAAGTCCACTTATATATAAAAAAATTAACATAAAAAACTAATCATAAAACTTTATCAGCAGTATATATTTCACCTACATAAGTTCCTCACTTTTAAAATAGGTTTCAGTTTGAGAGTGATCTAATGTATAGTGTTTAGTGAAAGTATGAACAGAAGACCAGGTAGCTGCCTCCAGGATAGAAAAAGTGTCCAACCCTTTAAAGAAAGCTCCAGAGGAAGACACTGCCCTAGTGGAATATGACCTAACAGGATAGGGCAGATTCTTTCCATTGGCTATATAACAGAAAGAAATAGCTTTTGAAATCCAAGAAGAGACTGTCTGCTTGGAAACAGGTTGGACCAGAGCCCTTGGGTGAAAGGAAACATACAGGCATTCAGACTTACAGATTGATTTGGTTTTGTCCAAATAGTATCCGAGTTGCCTATGCACATCTAAAGTGTGCAGAATCCTCTTACTGGAGGATTGAGAAGAAGGGAAAAAAGTTAGAAGGTTGCTCAGCTGATTGAAAGATAACTCATTAACTACCTTGGGTATAAAAAAGGGATTAGTGCGTAAGGAGGCCCTATCCCTATGGAAAACTGTCAAGGGGAGGAAGACATCAGAGCTTGTAACTCAGATACCCTTCTGGCAGAAATAATGCCAACAAGGAGGACAGTTTTCCAGGGGCAATGTTACAGAGAAGAGGAACTTGCTGGCTCAAAGGGGGTCAGGGTAAGTTTCTCAAAGACAAAACTGAGATCCCATGGAGGAGGAATTGGTTTCCTTGGTGGTCTGATGTGAAGGAGACCTTTTAAGAAGAGTTTAACTTCCAACCTGGAAGCTAAAGGGGGAGACATATGCAGACATGCAAAGGTAGCAGAAAGATGGGCTTTAACTGTGGAGTAAGACAGCCCACTCTTCATTAACTCACACAGATAGAACAGGACCACTGAGACATCCACTAACAGTAGTTGTAAATTATTTTTGAGACACCAGATAGAAAACCTCATCCACTTGGAAATGTAGGCTTTCTTAGTTGTGGGTTTTCTAGCCTCGTACAGAACTTGAAGCATGTCCTCAGGAAAAAAAGGTGCTTGAAGGGAATCAAAACACTATCACCCACAGAGTCAGATTTGGTTTACACCCAATTGGTCACGCAGCCAAAGGTAGATCCGGCGCAATTCCGAACCTAATTGTCGAATCTCGTTCGTGCGAATAGCAGAATGTTGCACGCAACATTGAATTAGAATTTCCCGATCGCACACCTGCTGCAACAAGCGCTACCATTGGTCGAGAGGGGGGTATAGTGGCCTGGCCGCGTTCGGTATACTCGGGTTCGATGTCTGTAGCTTTGACATTCCGCGGTCCTGGCGTTCTGCAGTCAGCATTTTCACGTTCGACCATCGGCCATACACGCAAATGCATGTACACCGTCAGATTTAGAGTTGACAACTGTGGAAGTACTGGAGTTCCCTTATGCTGTGTGAGTAGGTCCATTCTGTGGGGTAAATTGTGGTGATTGTCCTTAGCTAAATGCAGGAGAAGGGGGAACTAATGCTGTCTTGGCCAAAATGGGGTCACCAGCAAGATTTTTAGTTGCTCCTCCTGCTGGATTTTCAGCAGGACCTTCTGGAGAAGTGGGAAAGGAGGAATGCATAGAGAATCATCCCCTTCCAAGAGAAAGATGCATCATCCACCTTCCATGCCAAGGGGATCTGGGACCCAGGCACAAAACTTGGGAGGTTGTCTGTTCATGGGAGAGGCAAACAGATCTACCTAAAGCATACCCAATCGATGGACCATGTCCAGAAACACATCCCTGAGAAACATCCATTTGTGGGACTGAGTCATGTACCTAGTGTGTGTGTGTGTGTGTGTGTGTGTGTGTGTGTGTGTGTGTGTGTGTGTGTGTGTGTGTGTGCGCGCGCATGTCTGCCATAATATTCTGTGTTGAGGGAATGTAGACAGCCTGAAGGGAGGGTTGGTTGACTCTGCAAGGCTAACTGCCAGGCCTGTAAAGGCAGTCTGCACAGGAGGTAAGACTTTGTAACTCCCGGTTTGTTGACATACCAGAGGACAGTGGTATTGTCTGTGAACCTTCTTAGAACCCCTGGAGAAAGCATAGGCTTGAAGATCTGGAGGGTGAAAATCAAGTCCCCCACCTCCTTTATATCGATGTGCTCCCTTGTCTGGCCTGGAGACCAGACATCTCTGACCTTCCAGAATTCCAGTGCTGCTCCCCACCCTAAGTCTGAAACATCCATGTACAGCTTCTGAGTGGGAAGAGGTTGTTGTAAGGATATACCTAGGTTCCTTCCAGTCTGAAGTATCCACCAGTTCAACTCCCTTTTCAAGCAAGGCAGGAGTGGGATAAACTCCAGAGGATGAAAGTGTTGCATCTAAATTGTCCTCAGGAACCACTGGAATTTTCTCATGTCTAACTTGGTTAAAGGTAGCATGGAGACAGTGGAGGCCATGAAGCTCAAGAGGCATAGAAACTCCCTGGCAGTCAGGGATTGGAAAAGCAGGAGGTCCTGGAAGTATGAAGTTAGGGACAGGACTTCTGGAGGTTAAGGAGGCTAGCATCCTGTCTGTTTGAATCCTCCAGCCAAGAAAAATGTGGTCTTGGGAAGGGATCAGAGCAGATTTTGGATAGTTGATCGTGAACCCTAGATTCTCCAGGAGAGACATCATGTAGGAGATGTTCTCCTGAAGGATGTCTGGAGATGGGGCCTGGAGAAGTAGGTGGCCTAGGTAAGGAAAAGTCTGTATGCCCTGTAGTCTGCAGTATGCTGTGACAGGAGCTAAGCATTTCGTGAAGATCCTTGGTGCGGTAGACAGACCAAATGGCAAAGCACAGAACTGAAAATGTGAGGAAGCAATAGAAAAGCAAATAAATTTACTGAATCAAAAATGAATGGAGATATGAAGGAAGCATCTTTGATGTATGATGACACCATGAAGGCCTGGGGAAGTATGAGAGGAAGAAGGGTAAGTAATGTTGGCAAACAAAAGGTGGGAACTTTCAGAGAGGTATTTAGATGGGAAAGGTCCAGAATGAGCCTCCATGGGCCATCCTTCCTAGAAATCAGGAACATTCTGGAATAAAATACTTTTCCAACTTGGGAGGGTGGCACTTCCTGAATAGTGCCTTGAGAAAGAAGGCTGGATATGACTTGGAGAAAAACTTCCAATTGTTCTTTTGGAGGCTGCAGAATACCCCTGAAAGGGGGAAGAGTTTCCCACACCATAAAATATCCTTGTCGGATGATGGATAGGACTCAAGAGTTCTGGGTTATCTGATTCCAAGCGGGGGAAGAGATGAAGATACAGGGGAGTGAATAGGCCTGGAGGTGGGTATTTACAGGCTACCAGGCTTAGCCCGAAAAGCCTGTTTCTGGGTAGGATTAGAAGAGGCAGATTTAGATGAAAATTGTTTCCTAGGATCTCTATTACCTTTGGAAGATTGGGGCCTGGCAGGCTTTCTGACAAAAGTGGTTTTGGCGAGATAATTCCTCAGAAACCTAGGGACAGTAGAAACAAAGATATGTTTTAGATTTGGCAGCTCCTTGCCTTTCTCCTGTAAAAATTTAAAACATTCTGCAGCCAAGGAACCAAAAAGCCTTGTTGTCCAGAGGAGCATCTATGATCTTTGCTTTAAGATCATCAGGCAAAGGTTGGAGCCTGAGACATGAATACCACCTTAGGATGGAACCAATTGCAGCTGCTCTAGCTGAGGCCTCCATGGCATCATAACTGCACTTAATGGAGTACCTTGTAACCTGGGCTAAGGAATTAAGAATGGAGGAGAGCTCAGCCTTAGTGGGAGAATTAGGGAGCTCATAAAATTGCTTTCCTGCATCTGATAGAAAAGTCAAGGAATATTTGGCCATATGAGCTTGATAATTAATTACCCTGAAGGCCAGAGTAGCAGAGTTATAGACCTTTTTCCCTATTCTCTCCATGACTTTGCTCTCCTTATCTGAGCGAAGCAAGGAGGTAGAAGGCAACATTTTGGATGCCTTGTCTGCACAAATTGAAATGGTAGCAGGGTCTACAGAGGGACATTTGAAAAGTAATTTGGATTCCTCAGAACCCTTATAAAATCTATCTGGGCACTTGGGGGCTGGCAGCTGGGAATCAGGACACTTTGAAGCAGCTGCAAAGGAATCTAAAAAGCCCGGCAGAACAGGGGGTATGGCAAATGGAGAAGGGGAATTTAACTGTAGGAGGTCATAGTACCTTTTTTGGATGTCAGCTACCTGGCAGCAGTCCCACTTGAAGAATTCTCTAATTTTAAGGATAGCTTTCAAAAAGGAGATATCCTCCCCAGGGAAATCAGCATTAGATTCCTCTTTTGGTGAGGCATAACCCAAAGGGGAAGAAATTTGGGCTGACTAAGCCAAAAAGTCATCTCCTGATGAGTCCGCATCATCTGAGGAACCCTCTTCAGAAGTTCTCTTTAAAGGAGAAGAGCGAGGAAATAAAGGAGAAGGGAGAGAGGGAGCTGAGGTCTGTAATACAGCCATAAAGGCATTGAACAGGCCTTGGGAAAAGGTCTGCCAATCCGGTGGTTGTTCCTGGGGGGTGGGAAAAACGTATTTAGTCTTGAGATTTTTCTTTTTTGGAACCTCCATGTGGTGGAAAGTGGATGGGCCAGACGTCAGCCTGCGCTCCACAATGTTGGCAGGAATATCCCCTCACACAGTAATCTCGGTGATGCCACATGGGTCTTCAGTAACTACAAGTCGTATTTCCCCTCCTATGCCCAAGTCGGATGTCTGCGATTCCCTTGAGGATGCGCTAGTAGGATCCTTCAAGGCCTCCTTCCAGGTACTCGTCAAAGGAATGTCTATCGACTCCCGGACTGTGTCCGGGCCCACATCGGCCTTAAGAGACACACCCAGATCACAGGGAGCAGCGGGTAAATCAGGCCATAGCTTCTTAGCCTTTTTAGGTTGCGGCTCATCTGAGTGGCCCGATGCAGCCTCTACATCACACGCGAGATGCTTAAGATGCTGAGTCTCAAGATAAAACTTCAAGGAAGCTGTACGGCTATGAAGGCCTTACAGAAAGCACAGGCAGTATGGCCATGGTCTGGGCCTAGGCAAAACAAGTAAAGGTCATGACAGTCCTTATGTGTAATCTGCCTTCCACAGTGACACTTGCCCTTCCTAGTTGACATGCAATCACAGCAAAACACAGTAGCCAAAATATTAAAGAAAACCCCCCCAACAGTGTACTTATCTGAAGCAAAGTTGGCAACTTGTCTGACAAATGATGGCCGCAGCAGGCTATCAGACAGGCGGCAGAAAAGTTCTGAAGTTGGTACGTGCTGACATCTGCTTTACACCTGATGTCTCTTTATAGCTGATGTACATTTGCTGATGTGTGGCATCACACATACTTCAAAGTAGCTATAGACTTTTGAATACTGGCCGGAAGTACGAGTTAGCCGGTGGCAGACTCCCCCATGTTATGAATACTGCAGCATATGACTAGAAGGACATCTGATAATGTAAGCCAGAGATAGAAAATCTTTAAAAAAAAATCTCACCAATGGAAATGAATTTTGAAATTTGGAATCTTGACAAAAAGATTTAGAAAGGAAAGGTCCTGTATAGGCCTCCAAGATCCTTCATTCTTAGTTACCACAAAAATCCTTGAATAAAAGCCTTTGCCCATCTGGCAGGAATGAAGTGATTCTATTGCTCCCTGTGCAAGCTTTTGATGAAGAATGGCAGAAAGCAAGGAGATTTGATACACTGGGCAAGGAGGAATCCCATGGAAGGAGTGTTCCCTTGCTGATTTGCATTTAAAACCCATTTGTCTGCCACAATCTGGTTCAACAACAAAATATGAAGCCACAGAACGATGGAGAGGTTGCAAGGGTGGAGTTTGGGGTGTAGGATATCCTGAACAGGCAACACAGTCATGCTAAATGGAGAAGTGTCCTTGATGCATAGAGGATTTTACTTTCTTCTGGGGGCCTGTTTGCAATTGATTGTGAAATCCTGTTTGATAGCTCCTTTTTTCTTAAATTACTTATTGAAAAGTAGGAAAGGAAATTTTTATTTGCTTTAAAAAAGGAGGGCAGAAAAATATTCACTCCATAAATTAATATTCCTCTTTGTACTTCTTGATGACCTCAGCTGCAGAAAGGCCAAGCAGAACTTCATTGTCTAATAGAGAATTTAAATTTTCAATTTTAACATTTTCAGGAAGGTTTTGGGAATGAAGTGAAGTCAATTTTCTTATTACTAACCGGAAGCAGCATCATCATAAGAGCACTTTAAAATATGCTCAGTAACATGTGAAGCAGATGTTAAAGACGGATTCCAAGATTTTTTTTGCCTCAGAAGGAAGGAAGGTTAACTGTCAACCTTTGAAAAAAAACAAAATCCAAGAGGCTCCAAAACCAAAACAAATCCAAGGCTGAAGGTTGCGAGCAGTAACTGTTTTATTTGGCAAAATCACTTAAAACCAAAACAAAAAATCACATATATATATTAAGTGCTTTTGTCCCCTATAGGAACTTCATCAGAATATAAAAACAGTTAAGTTACAAAACCTTTATACACACCTATGAGTAATGACAATTCCTTTGATGTTTCAAGAGGGAGCGTCTCCAAACATTCTTGGGCAAAGTAGCATCACAATGCCATCTACTGTTCGGAAGATTTAAGTGCACTTCATCCTAACTGTAATCTTGCAAGCCAGCTAAAAAACAGTAAACTATCAACTATTGCATGGTCTCAAAAGGTAAAAGTAAAAATTTGAACATACGAGTTTAACAGTTTAAGATTTTTAAAGTTAACAAAGCAGAAGAATATACTTTCTTCTCTAACTGGTCAATAGCTTTTCCATCTTTATCAGAGGGAAATGTGGTTAGCAGCAGTAATCTGCTTAGCAGAAGCAGTTTTGGATAGAGAAACTGCTGCTAGATCTGCTTTAGGGATGGAAAACAAATACTTATGAGTATGCGGAACCCTGTATAAGGCATCAGATTTTCTGGAGATAGGAGTTTGACTTTCAAGCAAACTATAAGCAATGACGAAAACATTCTCTACAGCACAAAAAAAAGAGGGGGACAGTTCCAGACTTAGGGACATCAAAATGTAACAAATGAGAATTCATTTTCTGTGCAATATGAATTTCATTCTGTTCCCACTGAAAAACTTTCCCCATTTGACATAAGGTCTGAGAAAAAGAAAAATCTAAAGGGAAATATGAAACCGTACTTTCTTCAGAATCAGAATGTTAAGACTGAAATACCATAATTCCCATGTAATGCTTGCTCTTCTGACTAACATTCCAAGTCAGAAAGAAAGGAAACACTTTCTTTTCTTGCCAGGAGTAGCAATAGACAAGGAAAAGGCAGAAATTAGCTTCTTGGCAAATCCAAGCAAAACCTCCTTGTCCAAGAAATAGAATAAGGGAAGGCCAGACTTTCTCACTCTGTTCAAATTTCCTGTGAAAGTCCCTGGAAACAGACAGATCAACAGTAGGCAAACTTATCCCATAATCAGGATCCCTTTCTTGGCTAAGTGAAGGACTTTCACGTCCCCTTCACCTGAGATTGTGAACAGTGGTTTTCCCTTGCCCATCAAGGACACTTCTACAGCTGCAGTGGATGTGGCCATCTCCCTGGTCCTTGGTGGCTGAAGGTGCATCACCAGATGGACCGGGGAAAGCAGAGTGGTGTGAGAAATCAAGATGAACAGCAGTCACCCACCAGCTGCTGAGGTACAACAGGAGCCTTGTCTGGCACCCCGTAGACTCCCTAACAACTTTCTTCTTCCTGTGGACAGGGGAAGGTAAAACCTCAAGGACTGGTAGTTATAAAATAGGTAAGCCAAGAATGAGAAAGAAGGTAGAGGAGCCTAGACAAGTCAGTAAAAGTAAAGTACAGAACAAGTGCGTACTGAGTTAAGTAAACCAGACAGTCCCCCACAGGCACAACCAATAAAAGAAAAAGATATATGGTACAACCAATAAAAGAAAAAGATATATGGTTAAGAAGTAACAGGAATTACTTAGAAGGACAGAATAAAGGGAATCTCCGAGAAAAAAAAGGGAGGTCCAACTGCAGACTGCTCAACAGAAAATAAGAGAATATCTGGACAATACGCATGAGTTTAGATAGATTGCTTTTAAACAACTATTTTTAATAAATTCAGACTACAAAATCTTTTAGCACAACTTCTTAGGTAACAGAAAGGGTTGTTGCCAAACCTTGTGAGTATAACTAGAAAAATTACCAGAGATCCTGCAGAGGTATTATGTATATTTCAGACATTTATGAAAATTTGTATAAAGCAGACAAATGTGGAAATCATGAACAAGCACAAATGGAAGTATTTATGGAAGACTTAAGTATGTCATGGTTAGAGGTAGATGAATATCAACAATTAACTGTTAAGATTGAGGAGAAGAGATAAAAATGGTGATACGTAGGCCTCCAGGAACAGATGGTATTCCTGTGAAAATTTGGAAGTTAGGAGGGAAGAAAGTAATAAAGATCTGGAAGGTTTTGTTTAACAGTATTTTTAAAAGGAGGGGATGCATCAACATCATGGAAGAAAGCTGCGGTGGCTGTAATACTTAATGATGGTAAAGACCCATCAGACCCAGCTTCATATATACCCATTTTCAATTTTAAGCCATGAATATAAAGTGTTTGCGTCTATACTATCTAAAAGAATGACAAAAGCATTGCCAAAACTGATAGATATGGATCAATGCAGTTTTCTGGAGGGGAGGCAAAGATTTGACATTAATAGAGTGGTGGTGCTGCGGTAGCATTGTCGCCTCACAGTAAGACACTGTCCGGTTCGATTCTCAGCTAGAGAGTCTTCTGCGTGGAGACATGCGTGAATGGGCGTACCTTCGTTGAAGGTTGTGTGTCAGGGCTGGCAACTCGGCACATAAAAATCAACTGCCAATCATTTGCGGTCCGGAGTTTCGCTGTGGCGACCCCTAACCGGGAAACGCCAAAAGACAAAACAAGAATGATGATCCAGAGGGAAGCAGAATGTTAAGAAAACACAGTTACTGTTGGTGGGTGTTGATGCTGAGAAGGCATTTGACAGAGTAAGCTGGGATTTTATGACTAGTGCAATGTAAACATTTCCATTTACTGATAACATAATAAGGTTAATAAGGAGGATACAGGAAGGAACGGAAGCAATAATTAAAGTGGGATGGTTCCTCTCTGACAACATTGCTCCTCATAGGTAACTGACTGTGATTGTCTCTTTGCCCAGCCTTGTGAGGGGAGCATCAGTGTGTCTCACAATGGAGTCTCCAATGACCAATATATTGGGCTAAGGGGCAGTTTTAACTTAAGGGCTTACAGACTCTGAGACATTATTAGATGTATTTGTATGTGTCCTGGGGAGTGTTTGGGATGTTGCTGAAGGCAGCGTATGGGAGACCTTTGAGGTTTGGACACACTGTATTTAAGAACCGAAGCCTGTGTGAGTTTCTGTGTCTGATCCATAGCAGGTGTAATGTATTACTAGTAACCTGTTTGAAGATATCAGTTTCTGTATGCAAGAGCTTTGCCTTCAAATATATAGTGTAATTACATCGCTCACATACTATGCCAGTCTGCTTAAGAATATGGTGGTTGCCAGGAAACATGAGACAACTGCAACATTGGCTCAGTATGCCCATTTCCACTAGGCTGGCTACACAGATGGTAGGAAAGTGAATATCCATGGCTGTGAGTTCTCTTTTTCTGATCAAAAAGAGATGGTGCAATCAGGGTTTGGAGTTGTTGGGTTGTGGGAAGAGGTCTAGGATAGATCTAAAACATCACTCTTGGGGTAATGCTTCTCAGCAGACAAACTAGCTGCTCTACACTCTGCTACCTACTTGAGAAAATAACAGAGAAAGTTTTATATAGAAAATCATAACTCTAGGTCCTTTAGGTACCTGCGTCTATGCAGGGCACTGCAGACCACTGCTGCACAGATTAAAAAGGCTTCTGTTATGGCAGCTAAGGATATGTGGGAAGAGACTAAACAAAGAATATACAAAAACTAATAAACAGGAAGCTCTTGTTTATGGATATGGATAGGAAGATATATGCAGTGAAAATGTTTTCAGTCCCTTTAGTTTTATATACAGGTCAGTCATATTTCTACCAAACAGTGGAAAAGTTGTGGACAATAATTAATAAATAGTTGAAGGATTTTACCTAAGGGGGAAGAGGGCAAGGGTCAACTGGGATAAGTTCATCCTTCCAATAGAACAAGGTAGTTTAGGATTACCCGATTTGAAAGGATACCTTAGAGCTACACAGTTAAGGATCATATACATAATACAAGCAGAAAACAACAATTCAAAGTGGCAAGGGATGATGATGATGATTATGGAAACAGGGATGGGGTATCAATAAATAAGGAGAGAGTGGGATTTTGGATGTAGATCCTTAAGAGACTAACAGCAGCCATAGAGAATAGTAAATTCATAGTGTAGCAGAAAGTATTCCAAGAACTAAGCCAGCATGAGAATGGAGAAAGGAGATTTTGCTGATAGGGATGACTGCAAGTAGGGGTAAACAGAATACTCAAGAAGGGGCTGGAATTTACTGAAGAAACCAGACAAAGGAACCAAAGTATTGGGGGCAAGTAGCTAGAGAAGAGAAGATAACAGAATGGGTTCAGGCCAAGAAGACATTTGGACTGCAGGCAAGAGACTGCCTTCCTCGTCAGGGACTGACATCTGATTATAGGTAAAGAAAAAAGGCACAGGGAATCCTACGTGAAAGACCTACCAATGGAGAGTTTTTAGTTGAATATGGAACTGAAGCTGCTGTATAAAAAATGTATAATTACTAGGGCATACAAAATACTGCACTAGTGGTTAGAAATGATTGGGAAAAGAGGTTGGATAAGCACTTTACAAGGGAACGACGGGAGGCATATGTATAGCTCCCAAGTACACTACAAAGTCTAGAAGGTTTAAGATGTTTGCATAGTTATTTTTATACCCCAAGCAGACTTCATAGTTGTTTTACTCAGGTAGATGGTAAATGCTGGAGGTGTGATGGGGAAGAAAGAGGTAAATGATAACATACGTTTTGGGAGTGTAATGAGTTAGTTGTTGTTGTGTAACATTAAAAAATCCCTACAGACTACTCTGTTAGAAATACTGGGTGAGCAAATGGGTATAACTAAGGAAACAACTCTTTTGAGCTAGGAGACAAGGTCTGAATTGCCTAAACACAGTTAGTAAGGTCTTGTTAAATTTAATTCTGGTGGCTGCCTAAAAGGTAGTTACTAGAAAATAAAAATTAAAGTCTAAACCAACTGCATTTGAAGTACTGAACACTGTGAAAGAGATAAAATGACTTGAATTGGATCTTTAGAAAACAGAAGGAGCAAATTATATAGAAATAAATGGAAATTGTGTTCAGGAGGAGTGAAGTTTAAGGGAAGGCAGGAATTGAAATGTATGCAATGTTGGACTAATGGTAGTCATAAAAAAGATAAATGCGATGTATAATATATGCACATGAAAACGCGTTAATATGGTTTGTTTTCTTTTACATTAATGTATGCCTGAATAATTCGTAAGTGATAATTTAATAAATTTGTTAAATTAAAAAAAATACTAAAAATCTACACAATCAGTAGGATATTTCTATAAAAAAGACTTAAAAGTGAAAAACTCATGGATATTCAGAAGCTATGTAATTGAAACACTTGCTGTCTGTAAGGGGTCATTTGCATATTTATTTATTTATTTTGTTTGTTTACCGGGTCCATTTTCAGCGGAGGCCCGGGGAGAAAAGCTCGATACATACAAACAGACAGTATTAAACAATCAAACTGAACACGCATTAATAAACAATGTACAAAGCAAGTCAGTAAAGAAATTAGGTATATAACAATAAATAGCAAATAATTAACACATTTAACAAAAAAATGGCACAGGTAGAGATAAAAACTGGATGCATGAGTTAATAGTGAGAACAGTGTGATACACTAATTGCAAGACAGAGATGCAGTCTACATAACAGTTAAAGACAAATCAGTATATATGAATACATTAACTGAAACTGAGCGTAGAATCAAGACAGCCTTCAGCAGTTAATAGTTGTAGCTGTCAGAATGAGCTAGGGTATTGTAAGCAAGTATTAGGTAGCTTAACCAGGAGTATTGTAAGCAAGTATTAGGTAGCTTAACCAGGAGTATGGCAGGAGCAGATCCAGTGTTTTGCAAGATGTTCCTTAAGGAGGTTTTTAAACTCATGAATGCTGGGGTTTTTGGCCACAGGTTGAGGAAGAGTGTTCCACAGTTTGGCAATTTTACGGGAAAAAAGGGCGGTGCCCTGTGTGTTGTGGGCTTGGGTAATCTTTAACAATAGTTCATTTGAGGATCTTAGAGCTCTAGGATTGCTGGGGCAGCCACGGTGGTGCAGTGGTTAGTGTTGTCGCCTAACAGCAAGAGGCTCTCTGGTTCGATCCTCGCCTGGGGTGCCTTCTGTGCAGAGTCTGCATGTCCTCCCTGTGGTCGCATGGGTTTCCTCAGTGTGCTCTGGTTTCCTCCCACATCCCAAAGACATGCTGTAGGTGGATTGGACACTCCAAATTGGCCCTAGGCATGAGTGCAAGTGTGTGCCTTCTGTGGAAGGTTGGGCACCGGGCTGGCAACTCGACACCGTAAAACTCAACTACCAATCATGAGCGGACAGGTGATCCGCTGTAGTGATGCCTAACTGGGAAAAGCCAAAAGAAAAAGAAGAGCTCTAGGATTGCTGTTGGGTTGGACTAGATTGGTGAGTGCCGGGCAGTTGTTAGGTTTGTGAATTATATTGTGGGCTATGGACACTTGGTTAAATGTTAGAATGTTTGGTAGTTCTAACCATTTAAGTTGGGAGAGTACAGAGTAGTTGTGGGTTCTGTAAGGGTGGCCTGTGGCAAACTTGGCGATTTTGTTGTAGCATGATTCCAGATTATTTGAGTCAGATTTACGAATGTTTGTAAATACTATAAGATCTTGAATGGTGTTTGTGAAAGACAGCAGGGCAGTACTAGTACTATGTTTTGGCCTGAAGCCTTGTTGTGTGGGGGAGAGGAGTTTGTGATTAAAGAGGTGGGGGGCAAGGAGTTGGGACTGAATACATTTTTTCTAAGATTTTGACTAGAGGTGAGAGTATGGCTATGGGACAGTAGTTAGATGCTTAGAGGGGCCGCCTTTGTGTAGGGGAATGATGTGGATATTTTCCATAAACAGGGTACATATTGTTCAGAGCTACAACGGTTGGTAAGGACTGATATCGGAAAGGCGATTGAGGGGGCAGCAATTTTAAGGAATTCATTAGGTAATTTATCAGCTGCTAGACAGCAGGGTTTGAGTTTGGAAAGGAGAGATTTGATGTCGTTTGTTTGAATTGTGGTGTAAGAGAAGGGGATGGGGAAGTCAGAAGAGGGAAGTGGTACAGTGAGAGGTTGATTAGTATATATCCCATGGGTCTCCATTACAGGAGGTTTAGGGTATCACACAGTGAAAACTCTAGCTTGACTCAGTTTTTCTTGCAGTTTTTTCCTCATTGGTTTGTGTGTGTGTGTTTTTTACCCTTCTGTTTAAAAAAACAGAATTTTTTACCCAAAAAGTTCACATAAGCAATTGCACAGAAGCTTCCTTAGAAATGTAATGGCAGCCTGTAATACCATTCATATTCCTAGCAAACATAATATTTTAGTCAGAAAGCAAAAGTTTTCCTCAGAAAAAGAAGTTTTAAAGGAAGTGTTTCCCCAATGGGGACCTATCTGTCCAACTATGAAGGATCACTAGCCAATCGGCAGTTCCAAGAGAACTCGCTACTGGAAAGCGCTTCGGCATCAAAAATGCTTCGACTAAACTGCGGCTCTAATTGTCCTTATACTGGAGCTCCCCTGAAGAACCTTAATTTTAGAATGTGTGGAAGGTACCCTTAAGCTTTGAAAGCAAAGTGGTCACTAGGAAAAGACCCAAATAATCTTAGGCTACTGCAACAGTGAGTCTAATCATCTTTAGATCTCTCATTTTAACAACTTTCTTAAGTGGACATCTTTCACCTTATTTTGTATGTTTTGAAAACAGTTTTAATTATTATTATGTCATGTACAAAAACTGTTTGAAATTTGTTGTGTATGGAAACATTTTATATATATATATATATATATATATATATATAAAATATAAATATATATATATATATATATATATATATATATATATATATATATACATGTATACACACACACACGTGTGTATGTATATATTACAATATTAGGGTGTGCACACTTATGCAACCAGCTTATTGTACGTTTTTTATTGTTTATATTTTCCCCTAACAGATTTGTTTTTCAAATGAATTGTACAAGTTATAAGTCACATTTGAAATTATTTATTGTGGTCTCATTTTCTATATCACAAAAACCTGGCATTTTAACAGGGGTGAGTACACTTTTTATATCCACTGTGTGTGTGTGTGTGTGTGTGTGTGTGTGTGTATGTATATCCACACACACACACACACGTATACACAAACATGAAATATTTGTATAGATATTTTGATACCCGCAGTCATACCTCTCAACCTGGAAACATCACAAATCTGGACAACGCCCATGAAAAATACGTACAAATCTGTATGCTGATTAACGTAAAATGTGCATACATAATTACGTAACCCCGTCCACTCCAATGGAATTATGGGATACCAATTTTCAAATGCAAACTGAGGAACAGACAATCAAAATATGGCGCCAGTGTCCCCCTGCAGCCATTAAAATGTCCCCTTACCTGGTTATTTTGCCCCATTTACCATAAACACTAATGTGTGCATACTGCTTTACTTCTACAATGATTATTTGGATTTTATTTTTACATTTTATAGCACAGTGCACAAACACTAATAGATATCTGCTAAACAAAGCAATACTGTCTCACAATGAAAACAGACTTGGCATTAAAACTTCTCTGCCCTTGAAACGGCACTGAAACCTACACCACATCCAAAGAAAATGCATCTGACCAGTGGTGGATAAAGATTACCTTTGGGCTGTTTTCAAATCATAGGCTCCTTGCACATAAACAAGAAACATACATGTGTTCTTTGATACACCTTTCTGACTTTATTAAATTATATTCTTTGTATAATAATGCAGCACACTTGTTAGACTTAAGTTAGAGTGCATTTTAAATTTATTGTTTGAACATTTTCCAGTAGGCAATGAAACAAAATGCATAAACCAATAATGACAAAACTGCCCAATTCAGAACATTTCCATCATAAAAGTCTAGTTCTACACACACACACACCCCCACACATTTTATATATATATATATATATATATATATATATATATATATATATATATATATATATATATAAAAAGAATGACAGTAGTGTAAGCCATAGGCATCTTGAATAGCTTCTCGCATTTATTTTCAATTTCAGTTTGTTTTTTTTTTTTTTTGGGGGGGGGGACAAAAACCAGAGGCACGTTTTAAACACTGTTTGTATAATTTTGGAAAGTTACTAGAATAAAATGTGTTATCACCATGCATTTCACTCCCAAGTCTTGAACCCAGGACTCTGTGCACTACAGTAAGAACAACATACCACTATGCCAAATCAGCAGTTTCCTGAAAGATAGGAAGACTGAAACTTAAATGGCTATCATTTACTGAATTCAGTTCTCACTTCTCACCATAGCTCTCAACCTCTTAGAACATAAAAACTGGACAAAGGCAGTAATGGGGGAATACAGCATTTAGTTCTCACTTCTCACCATAGCACCATAGGAAGACTGAAACTTAAATGGCTATCATTTACTGAATTCAGTTCTCACCTCTCACCATAGCTCTCAACATCTTAGCACAAAAAACTTGGACAAAGCCAATAATGGGGGAATACAGCCCCAAAATAGGGACAAATTTCAAATACTGATCTTATAAACTCAGAAAATTGGTAGAATAAAATGTTTTGTGTTATAATTTATTTTCTGAAGAATATGAAGTCTGAATTCAAATACCTGCCACTATTTAGTGAATTCAGTCCTTTAGTGATTTGCCACAAAATCCTGAAAACCACAGATTTAATGAGGAACAGAACAAAATTATGAGGCATAAATTCACAAGTGGTAGCAGCTAGGGACTTTAGGCTTTTTTTACCTGTACCCAAGGTGCAGGGTTTGAGCCTGAGTACCTCTAGCCACCAGGTGTATTCACCTGGGGGCATTTTTTTTACTTAGACGCACACGCACATTGTTCAGCTCTGCAAGAAAATATACACAAGCAAATACCTTAAGCTGTGCAACAAACTACAAGTATAATGTCTCCCAATCAGCAGAAATACAAGCATAGCAGCTGGCAGATAACAAAACTCCAAGCAGAAATAACTCTGTCACACTGTTAACGAGCAAAAATACCCAAGCAAAAATAATACCTTAAGCTAATCACGCCATTAAGGAGCATAACGAAAATACCCAAGCAAGCAAAATTAATACCTTAAACTCTGCAAAGAAGAAAATAAGTACCTTAAAGGCTAGCTTGTCATTCTCTTCCTGCTCGCACTTGCAGAGCCATTCATACAGTGAGCTGGAAATGCGTGTCCTTGAGATCAATTCCAACAGGCTGATGGAGCTAACGTCAGCTCAAAAAATGAAAAAAAAAAGGCTGGGAAAAAAAAATCGGAAATTAAGGGGTGCCACTCGGAAATCGTGACACCCCATTATTTGGACCCAAAACTTTGAAAAAAAACAAGTAATTCGGTACAGTGGGAGGTATGCCCACAGTAGAATTTTTCTTGGGTAGACAAGCAAATGCTGGAGGTGTAAAGAGAAAGAGAGAGGTAATTGGTAATGTACATAAAGGTGTAGTGAGTTGGCACATTTTAAAAATTCCCTGCAGAGTACACTTTCAGAAAATGTTGGGGGAACAAACATGTTTGGAGGCTAATACTAGGCCACTGATCTGAAAGACCATTAGTAGCCTAGCAGCAATATCCAAAATTGTAGATACCCATTGAAACATCTGATTTACACACAGTTCCAACCCCTTTGAATAAGGGCTTGAGTGGTCCGACTCAGAGTGTATTAATGATTGTCCATCCATTTGTCTAGGTTATGCTTAGAGGGTTAAGGAACTACTTTGCTTTATATTCAAAGGAAGTTTATTCCATAAAAGAAGGATCCTCTGGGATATAGGTTCATAGGTGTGTACTAGGCTAATGGCCCTGAAGCCTTTACAAGCCTAGCCCATAGGATTACCCTGGCATTGTGCCACCCGACCTTAGTTCCCAGTGCCTTGGTTGAGTAGAGCCACTGGACTAATCCCCAGGGTGAATTTTCGATTTCCCATCTACTTATTAAGATTTCTCTTGAAGAGGGCCAGTGAAGTGCTCATTTTGACATGTATGGGAAGTCTCTGGGTTATGAACCTGTCCCTCCAGCTTGTTCTGTTGATTGTGGTAATGAGGTTGAGGTCTCTGGAGCATGTATATATATATATATATATATATATATATATATATATATATATATATATACATTACCACCTTCATATATATATATCTTCCCCCACATGTGGAGCAGGATTACTACTGCATGTCTTCATTCCTGTGGCACAAATCCAATGGATGGCTAAGGTTGAATAACCTTAGTATCAGACAGTGTCTAGTGTAGGCAAGAAGACAGTCTTGCACATTATCAGAACCCACTGAGCTACTGTTTGCTGATACAGCCACAGAAATGTAGAATATAAAGTCAAACACAAATCTTTTTTTTTTTTTACGGAGTATGCCCACAAAAGCACTTCATCAGCAAAAATCACTAAATAAACATGACAGTCCTAGCAAAAAAATAATTTCCTTACATGAAAATAACAGTTTCAGAAAAAAAAAAACATTTTTTTCACACCAAAGTGATAAAACAGAAAGTTTTCCATCTGAAGAGAACTTATCTGCCCAGTCTTGAAAGGATCATTAGTTGGCTGTCAGTTCCTCAAAGCATGCAAAGATGAAGCACTTCAGTGACAAAGCTCTGAAGCTGCTAGCAGCCAAATATGGCTCTGATTGTCCAAACTGTCATTTTAGAAGGCTCGGCTCATGTCAATGACAGTTTGTGAGTGTGGATAGTGCCCTAAAGCTTTGAAAGCTGGCTGGTGGTCATATCCTAGGCAAGGATATAACCTGTTTAGCTTAAGCTACTGTAACAGTGATCTAAATGCTGATTTTGTGCAATTTCTCTGATGGAGACTAGGGAAACCATTTATCTTGCTTCAAGATTGGGGCCAGGGAGCTTTCGGACAGCATCCCATGCTGAAACGAGAGATTACAAGTTTGATCATCACACTGCATGTCTCCCTTATCCTGCTCATCCAAGCATGGGTGGGGAGACAGCCACCCCTGATGGCTGTCTTAAGGATGGCTCCTCTCAGCAGTGATGAGCAAACAAATGAACTGACTGCCTGGGAAGGGGTGGGCAAAAACTGGAAAAAAAAAAAAAAGCATGATACTTGTTTTAATTAGTGTACTTAATTTGTAATGCCAGTTGCTGCTGATGTGGCCAGTAAGTGCACAACATTTTGCTGATACAGCTAGATTTAAGATGAATGCAACATCTTCCTGGTCCCTTTCATTAGAAGGAAACACTGATTACTTATGTTTGTTTTTATTTATTATCCAAACAAATGAGAAGATGAATTGCTGAATCCTTTCAGCATTATTCAAATCAACTGATTTTACAGAAAGATAGTAAAATAAAAGTACACAGTTTTGAAAGCTACTTGCCATAAGAAAATATAGCACATATTTTTTATTTATAGGTACTATTATTCTGCCCTTAAAGACATTTTGCTAAACCACACCTAGAAACCTCCATTAACAGGACACCCACACCCCCAAAGGAAGAGCAGATTTTTACCCAGGTTGAAGGAAGGGTCTACAACTCAGTTACTTGGAGGTGAGACTTCAGGATTTAGAATATATCAATTTAAAAGTAAGGCAAAAGGGCAGTAAGACCCCGCTCTATGCATCTCTTTTACAAGCATGCACCTGTACTAGGCTAGATGCAAGTGCACCCACATTATGTTTATTCTGATTCAAGACAGTATTCAAAATACCTTTTCAAAGCACTTTACATTCTCAGAACTTGATTTGCACCATCATCCTTGACAGCTATATAATCTCTAGATCACAAAACCAAAGTCTCTCTATAACTATAACAAACCACATGACAATACAATATAAAACAGGACCTGAAAATGTCTTAACCAAAATACACAAAGGGGAATGCAGAGTGGATATCTGCATCAGACAGACATGAATAAAGTCAAACATACAAATACAACAGACATACTAAAGACTGAATCTTTCTTTCTGTTTTGCTGAAAATGCATATAGAACTTTTCTCTGGTGTGCTGTTTTTCCTTGCCTCTTAATAGGTTCATAGGTGTGTACTAGGCTAATGGCCCTGAAGCCTTTACAAGCCTAGCCCATAGGATGACCCTGGCATCGTGCCACCTGACCTTAGTTCCCAGTGCCTCTGTCAAGTAGAGCCACTGGAGTGATCCCCGGGATGAATTTTCTATTTCCCATCCACTCATCAAGATTTCTCTTGAAGAAGGCCAGGTGAGGCATTCTGCTTGACATGTATGGGAAGTCTATTCCATAGCATGGGCAGTCTCTGGGTTATGAACCTGTCCCTCCAACTTGATCTGTTGATTGTGGTAATGAGGCTGAGGTCTCTGGAGCATGTAGTGGAGAGGGACTGGGATTTCTTTAGATGTAGCATTTCTAACAGAGCTGGGTCAGACGTGGCTTTGTAAGGAAAGCAGAAATCACCTTAAGTAGGCAATATGAGAGAGAGAATAGTTAGTGTTTTTTGAGTCTGTCCATATAGGACAAGTGTTTAAGGCCCAAGATCCTCTTTGTGAGGTATTTTTGCAGCCTCTCCAGTTGTTGTAGGTGTCACGTGAGGTACATGCCAAATGGGGCATAGTACTCGATGATTGGCCTAATGAAGGAAGAGTAGAGGGAGACAATGACCTCTTTCTTCCTGGATGCAAAACCCTTAGTAATGAGATGCGTCACATAGGACTTTCTGACCACAGTGGCAACGTGGTGGTCAAAACAGAGGTTGCTGTCAATCTGTTTTCCCAGATCTCTTATGACGCTTTCTATGTTCATTGGACTACCATCAATGTGGTAATCCATGGGAACCAGGTTTTTCCCAAAGGGGATGATGACACATGTTTTGGCATTGAGCTTAAGGCCATGGTTCTGACACCAGTCATTGGTCTCAGTGAGGCCTTTCTGTAGGATGTCAGCATCACTTGGGGAGTTAATTATGGCTCCCAACTTGCAATCAACTGCGAACTTTGTCAGCCAGAGTCCCAATTGCCCAGTCTTAGGGAATGCTTGGTTCAGTAAATTTGCTGAAGACATTAGTATTGGTAACTGTGCTGCCAGTTTTAAGTATCACCATTCCCTTCTGAGATCTCTGAATAGTACAATAAACTGGGTACAATCCAAATGCATGAATTATAACTATAGTAAGTGTATGGTTATGCACTTTGGGGTTAGAAATCTTCAAAACCATATGTCCTGGATAATCATACTTTTCCATCTATAAATTTGGTTAGGGACCTAAGCATTCTACCGGACTCTACCATTACGTTTGAAGCACACATCAAACTTGCCACCAGAAAATACTATGGACATATTAGGAACATATTGTGTTGCTTTATCATCAGGTACAAAGTCACCCTGATCAATTTATACACCATTAGTATTCACCTAGTAATTGAATACTGTGGTTTCTTGTGCATGTTTGAAATCTCACATTTGTCCGTGTTTCAGCATATCCAGGAAACCTTTATTAGGCTGGTAGCAGGGCTCCGACAGTTGCCATACAGCAGGTGAACTGAACTCCTTTCTCTCTATTCTAAACGGTATAGATTACTAAGGGGGGGGGGCTCTAATCATAGTGCATATCTTAGGCATTGAATCTGTCCACCACAATACCATACTAGAAATACTAATTCATTGCCAATCTTGCCTATTCTGAGTTCTTCATTAAAAAGTTCCTCCTTTCATTACTACGCAGGCCAGTTACAGAATTCTCTTCCCTTACACATAAGATGCATCACCGATTTAGAAGTATTTAAGGCATTATTGGGCTTTTGGTTAAAGAAAATCATTTTTGCATTGGGGTCTTTAATTAATCAAACTCTTAAATGGCCTGTAAAGACCCAACAGCAATGAATCATAAAAAAAAGTTTAATTTAATATATTAAACACAAAGAGAAACAACTTGCTTCACCTTCACAAAGAGGAAGGGTTAATGTGGACCCCACACTTCTTATTTTTATTTTATATTTTTGTAAACCAGGTAAGACCACTAGACACAAGTGACCCTTTTTCAGGGGCCTTGGGAGCACTGACAGATTAATACACTTGCTCAGAGTCACAATTAAGGCTAATGAAAGTGGAAAGAATCAGATTGTGTATGACTGGGGTCCAAGAAATAACTCATTACCATTTCAGAGCCTTAATTCTCTGCAATAACAGTCAGATCAAGGGACTGTGAGATTAACTGCCAGTCAATCCAATCCAAGTACCAGCAGCCCCTTCTGGAGGAGCCCAGAATGAAGACTGCAGCACTATGGTGCCTCAATAATCATCATAGATACCATTCCTGAAAGAAGCTAGGAGAAGGGGACTTGACCAGAAAGACAATTTCTCATAAGAAATGGAAAGAGGAAGGTCCTTCCATAGGGTTGGGAACAGTATACCTTACTTCAGAGGATGGGGACACTGTAGAGACAGAGTCATTAAGAATGAAGATTACTCATGGATGAACTCCCACACCACTGAGCTGAAGGACTAAAACTTATATAATCTAACTTGTTAAATCAGAAATTTCAAATCCTATGAATAGGAGGATCTCCACAAAGGGATACATATAATCCTCTCAAAAAGGGAGGAGGAGTCTTGTACTAATGGAAAGTACAGTTGTGTTAATTTAACTTACCATAACAGTACATGTTCGAATGACCACTGCTGCAGTAGCCTTGGCTATATGGGTTATATCTTGACAAGGATATAATGACCAGAAAGCTTCCAAAGCTTCAGGGCACCTTCCACATGCCCAAACTGTCAGGCAGCTACAGATGAGCTGACTAAATGACAAGTTTGTGTGCAAAGCCCTTCTGAGCTTTCCTCCCAGCTGAGAGAGGGATGCTGAGCCCTGAAAGAACAAGGATAGGAATAACAAAAACAAATGTCCACACCCTGGCACATCAAAAACTAGGAGTGTGGAGGGAGGGAGTGACTACTGCAGCAGTAATCACTGGATCATCTACCATTACAGTAAGTTTAACTTACACAACTGTAATTCTGATCACTGCTGCAGCCACCTTGGCTATATGGGTAGATTACCACAGCTAACTACATCTGGGAGGTGGAAGGAGAACAGTCCAAGAACCTTGAGAGAATGGCCATAGTAAAGCTTTTCTAATAAAAAACTAAGATCTCAAGGAGGGGCCATAGGTTTACTTGGAAGCCTCTTCTGCAAAACTCCTTTCAAGAACATTTTGACATGAGACTGCATTGAAAGAAAAGGATCTGTGGGCAGACATGCTGAAATGGCTGGTAAATAAATCTTGATAGAGGAATAAGAAATTACAAATGACAGTAACTTACACAAGTATTGTAAAACCAGATAACAATGAGCCCTGAATGGGTGCTGCTTATGTTGGTAGCACCAACTAGAAAATCTTTTCTATTTGTTAATAAATAATCTACTAGCAGGCTTCCTTGCCTCCATTAGTACCTGTTGCACATCCTAGGTAAACAGGTGCCGAAACAGAATTAAGACCCTATCATCCAGGCAATGAATTGAAAATTATTGATACTGCAGTGTATCAAACACTCCTGTTCTTGTGTGAGTAAATCCAGTCCATGAGGAAGCTTGTGGTAATTGCCCCTGACCACTTTCAAAAGATGGGAGAACCACAGTTGCCTTGGCCAGAAGGGAATCATCACGATGATCTTGAGGAATTCATTATGAATCTTCAGAAGTACCCTGGATATTGGAAGAAAGGGTGCATACAGGAACATGACTGTTTAAAGAAAAGGCACCTGTTTTCAAGGCCTTCTTACACAGTCCTGGAACACCATCTTCCCAGTTGTTTGTTCAAAGAAGAGGCAAAAGAGTCTACTTAAATTCCACAAAGATGAATCATATGTTGGAAGACCCCATGATCTAGTTTCCATTCACAAGGGTCCACCCTAGTCCTGCTCAGCTTGTCTACCACACAATTTTGCTCTGATGGAGTGTAGGATGATTACAGAATGAGATTGTGCTATGAAGCTATATCCCAAGTTAACACGGCTAGTCTGCAAAGGGGGTACGACCTTGTCCCCCCCTTGCTTGTTGATGCACCACCTGAATATAGTAATGTCTGAAACCACATGAAGAGGTCACAGGGACCAAAGATGGTCCAGAGAGTGAAGTGCCTTGATCAGGGCAAGCATTGCCTAGACATTTATAAGCTTGCATTTGTCCTTGGTGTCCTACACCCCTTGCACTTGTATCCCTCCTAAAACTGCTCCTCAAGCTAAAGTCCAATGTGTCTACAACTGACTGCTTTGGAGCAGGGCTGGAGAAGGGGAGATCTAGATTTAAGGATATCTGTTGTCTCCACCAAAAGATTTCTCTTCTGACAAACCTCAGCACTGGGATCTGAAAAAATAAAGGGTGCTGATGCTGGGACCAAAGAAATTTCAGGTACTACTGTGACTTACTCTTGTGGAGTCTTGTCAGGGGTATCACGAGAATTATAGATGCCATGAGACCCAAAAATCTTGAGTTATTCCGTCACAGTGACCGAAGTCTGAATGAAAAACCTTAGACACAGATCTAAATAAAGATATATTTTTTCCCTGTGGAAAAAAGCATGTTGCTGAAGCATCTAGCTGACATCCCAGGAACACAATCCAGTGGGGGGGTCAAGAAAGACTACTGAAAGTACTCTTGGAATCCCAGCTTGTGTAAGAGATCTCTCTCCCAAGAGACAGAGAGATTTGTGACACTTTGGAAATGACTCCACAAGGTTAAACAAGTCATCTATATATGGAATGGATACCCTTTAGCCAGCAATGATCTAAAACGGGAGCTAGACACTTTGAGAGCACTGTTGGTGCAGTGGATAGTCCAAAGGGTAACAGAGAGAACTAATAATGTGATCCAGACAAACAATACCTTAAGAAACGTCTGAAGTGTGGACAAGTAGGGATGTGATGATAAGCATCTTAAGTCTAATGTTACCAGGAAACTTGAAAAAGGAAGAAGCAGTATCAGGTTGTGGAGAGAACATTCTGAATTAGGGCACTATCACAAACAGATTTAGGAAAGAATGATCCAGGACTGATCTCCAAGCATTTTCTTTATTTCACACTAGGAAAGATCCAGGAATAAAACCCTTCCTCACCTGGGAAGAAGGAACTGGTTCTATCACTCCTTGGGACAGCATGTAAAGAACAGGATGAAACAAGCAAGTCCGATCTGGAGGATGAAGAATGACCCCATGGAAATAGGAAATTCCTCCCATTGCCATCTGCAACCTTGATGAATGACATTCAGAACCCATTTGTCTGAAGCAATCTGTTGCCAAACAGAAAAATAGAGTTTAAGACTTTCTAGAAGAAAAAGGGGGCTGGGGAGAGTAGGTCAGAAGGTGTCTTGAAAATTCAGACATACTGGACTGTTCTTGGTTTTGGGAGGTTACAGACTTCTTTTTGGAACTCCCTTGCCATTTCTTCTTTAAACATCTGTTTACCCGAATTCTGTCGAGACTATGTATTCTGTATTAGCCAACATTGGAACAGGAGAAAGAAAATCCCTTGGACAATTTGGAAAGGGAGAGCTGAAAAATCTTAAGAGATTCCCTGGATCAGCTTGCCCCCTTCATCACACTTTTTGACCACCTCTGCAGCAAAGGAGACTAACACTAAACCTCTATCCAAGGGAGAATTTAAAATTTCATTTTTAACATCATCTGGAAGGTTCTAAGAATGCAGCCATGCAGACCTTCTCAAAACCGTACCAGTGGTCATAGCCCTGGAAGAACTATCAACAGAGTCATACACAGACTGCAAACAATGAGTAGTGGAACTGTGCAACAGAAGAAACTTATTTTCCCTCACAAGAAGAAACTGCAAATAAAAATACTCCTCATACTTTCACAATTTGTCAGAACAAACTAATCTATAAGCCTGACAATTCAAAATTCTGAAACCCCAAATTGCAGCAGTATATACTTTTTTCCATACCTGTTAATTTTCCAGTCCTTAGCAGGAGCAGTAGGGCTGGAATTAACCAAGTGCTTAGTGGCAGTGGGATCAACAAAGGCTACAGCTGCTGAGTCAGGTTTGGGAAAAGTGTATAAAATGTTAAAAGACTCGAGGAACTCTATACATCCCATCTGCCTTTTTAGGGACAGCTGGCTGACTAATAGGAAAATTGCAAGCAGTAACACACAAACATCCTCTAAAACTGACAGAACAGTAGGAATGGGTAGAAGTTCTAGAAAACAATTCTGTAACATCTCATAGTATTTTCTGAAGGACTACAAAACCTCAGTGTTCTCCCAATGAAAACACTGGCACATTCTAGCAACAGTCTCAGAGAAAGAGAAACCACCACAGAAGAATTAAGTGAACTCACCTATGAGTCTGAATCAGAAATCTGAAGGGGAAAAAATGAATCCTTCTGTGCATCTTCCTATTCAGATTCAGATTCTTAAATCTCTTCAGGAATACAGGAATCCCTGTTTCTTTTACCAGAAACTCATTTACAAGAAGGATCAATAGCTTGAATTAAACCCTGAGCAAGACCCAGTAAACTACTCCTAGCTAAAGAATTTTGGTGGCAGTAAATCTCGATAGGGCTTTGCACCCAAACTTGTCTTTTAGTCAGCTCAGCTGAGGCTGCTTGACAGTTTTGGCACATGGAAGGTGCCCCAAATGAGACAAGATATTGCAAGTCCATGTACTTAAAAACATCTGAGCCGTGAAATCCCCAAAAGAATACTCGTGCGTGAGTAGCCAAAAGTAACACCCCAAAGCTCTTCCTGCCTGTATCTCTAGGATACTTTAAAACTAACTATGAGTCTGAAAAATGATCAATAAAATGATCAATGCTGCAAGTAAGAGCACCAAGAATGGATGATACTGGAATAGTTCAACCATGTTATTCTGCTTTCAGAAAAAAACAAATATCAGTCTATACCAATGAGCCATAAAAACACTATGGTCTGTGTTAAAATGTTTTATTTATCCATTATATAACTTTAGCAAATCAACTTTTACTTAAAAAAAAAAAAAAAACATTGCAGTAGGTGAGTGCTGGGTATAGTTTTCATTAGACATTGTAAACTTATATAAATATATATATCCTTTATTTTGCTCATTACAGGTATAGAGTTTAACTAGTTTCAAGTTTTTATTGGTTGACAAACTTGAGAGCTGTAAGAGCATTGGGTTGCAGAGCCATGTGGGGAGTGGAGATGAAAAATCACACTGATTAGACTATGGTGTTTTTCGAAGGCAAATAAATGGTGATAGGATTAACTATGTCTGAAAGGCCTTTTGTATGGATTAGTTGCTGTAATTGGCTGAACCATAAATGGTTGTGTTCAACCATGTGAAACTAGGGGATGAGACTGATAGGCTTAGTGAGGTGCCACCAGGCCGAATGAGCCAGTGGGAGGCAGTGTTCCTCAAAGGTTATGGCATTGTGCCTGCTTGTGATAGGATGTGTGTGTAGAGGCATGTATGTTGCTGTCTATTGGTTGGGGAATGTGTCGTAATGTGTTCGGGGCATGCCATGAGTGTGATAGGTGCATGTAGTGAGAGGATGTGTGCAAAACTGGTTGGAGGACGGGCCTCAACGCGATGTGCAGCTATTGATGCTAGACCGCTATGTCCAACTTATTCAGCTGAATGGCACCACCTCCCCCACTAGCTACCTTTTCTATTTACGAATACTCTTCCAATCACCGCTGCGGACTGGCATCAAGACATGTCCCACACCCTACCACTCCCCCGCACTGCAATGCCTGCCAGTAGGCCACTAGCTTCACTTTGAATGGTTAAATCAAGAGCGGCTTAATCCATGGGCCTTCTCTCATACAATCATGACTGATGGCGGGCTCTTAGCTACGACTCTCCCCCAACTGATTCCCCGCACTGGCTCTGTATTTTTTGGGTTGCCAATGGTGGTAAGGTCTTGTTGGGTCGGGTTTGTGTTATATGTTGAGCAGCAAACTTGTTCTGAAGGGAGGAAGGAGACAGGGGGCATTGTGGGTAAGGGGAGGAGCTTGGCGCTCAAATCAGATGCTGGATATGCGGCCGTGTCAGATCCGATATGGATCCATAACCCACAGGTTAAAGACAAATGAAGTGCAGCTACTCAGATGAAACGTTATGGTGAGTACATAACTTCTTTTTTTGGAATGGCCCAGCCAGAGCCCAGACCTAAATCTAATAGAAAATCTGTGGAGTGACCTGAATAGGGCTGTACACAAGAGATGCCCTCGCAATCTGACGGATTTGCAGAGCTTTTGCAAGGAAGAGGTGGCAAATATTGCCAAGTCAAGATGTGCCATGGTGATAGGTTCCTACCCAAGAAGACTCAATGCTGTAATTAAATCGAAAGGTGCTTTAACAAAGTCTTAGTTTAAGGGTGTGCACACTTATGCAACCAGCTAATTCTACATTTTTTATTTTTTATATTTTTTTCCCCTAACAGATTTGTTTGCTTTTCAATTGAATTGTACAGTTTACAGGTCGCATTAAAGGAGGGAAAAGTTTTGAAATGATTTATTGTGGTCTCATTTTATTATATCATAAAAGCTTGCAATTTTAACAGGGGTGTGTACACTTTTTATATCTATATCTATATAAAAGTTTACAATGTCTAATGAAAACTATACCCAGCGCTCACCTACCTCAAAATTATTTTTTTAAGTAAAAGTTGATTTGCAGAAGTTATATAACGGATAAATAAAACATTTTAAAATGGACCATGCTAAATGTTTTTATGGCTCATTGGTATACAGTGATATTTGCTTTTTTTTCTGAAAGCAGAATAACAAGGTGCAACTACCCCAGTATCATCTGTTCTTGGTGCTCTTATTTGCAACATTGATCATTTTACTGATCAATTTTCGGGCTTGTACTTAAAAACAGAAAAATAAGTATGATTTTTTTTTTTTTATACAAACAATGAATAATGAAACTGTGTTAAACTTTTAACGTGTTGCTTCAAAACACCAAAGCCAATGGGGCTGTGAGCCCACACCCCCACTACTTATATACAATGAGACTGCTGGACCTCAGAATGGGGAGAATAGTCTGAGATACCCAAATTTTGGAATAATGCCATTTAGTCACATTTTTAATGTCTGTTGTTCTAAGGATCAAATTAAAGTTCACAGACTTCCAATAGGTACCACTGGAAGAAACAGGTCCCAGGAGGGTCACTAAGTAACTCAAGAATAAAATCAAGTCAAAGGGCATAGGAGCTATGCACCTGAACACTGCAACAGAAAGCTGCTTCAGGCATAAGAATGGGAAACTCCCCCCACAAAAAAACATGACTTGCCAATACTTCCTCTTTTCCTCTGTCAAAACACAAAGAGGGGAGAGTTGTGATATCACAAGAAGCACAGAGGGCATGCCTCCAGAGAACCCAAATCTGCCTGCTATTAAAGCCCTACCTTCCCCAAAGAATACAGGAGGGGAGAACCAGAGAGATTAACCACAGGATTTCATGTCACCAGAAAGAGAAGTAATGTGGGTGTACTGCCTAGTATCCTTGAGCGTGTCAGAAGGTGGCTTCCAATAATGCGAGGAGGCAGTCAACAGCCCCCAACAGGATGCCACTTGACAGACCACCGATCAAGGTCAGACAAGGGATACCTTGGTAAACCAGATTCCTGATAGTCAAGAGACCAGTCACCGTGACCAAAACTTCCACATGGAGCCCAAATGAGCCTACCAAAAAGGACAGGTCAGAAGAAATAAGAACTCATTATGGGTTTGTCGGACCCTTCAGCGAACCTAGGCCAAAACAACACACCCAGCTCCAAGAGGACAAAATGTGGGAATGACAAATCCTTGGCCCCCTCAACAGCCTCAGCTAACCTGCAAGAAGAATGTCAAGATACTTTGAGAAAGAGATAGTAGCAGCTAAGCTGCAATGATAGCCCAATATCACTCAAAGTATAGACCATCCTACACACAAGTTGCAAGTCCAAGAAGGGTTGGGCTTCCACAATGAAAGAGCAAACTGGTGCTGGGAAAGTTGTTCACTGCCTAGAACAGATGGTGGAAACCTGCAGTCAAAGATGGCCATCTAAGCAGGTTGTAACCATGAAACTCATGGCATCTCCAACAGATTTCTGAAGTTCTATGTAGAGCTACATAGGTTCATAGGTAGGTACTAAGCTATCGGCCTTGTGGCCTATATAAGCTTAGCTAAAAAAGTTCCCCTGGCTTTTGCCACACAAGAAAATTATTTTCCTGTGCCGCTGTCAAGCAGTGCCACAGAAGTGATCCCCGGGGTGAATTTTCTATTTCCCATTCAGTCGTCAAGATTTTTCATATAGAGGGCCAATGAAGAGTTTTGCTTGACATGAATGGGTAGTTTGTTCCAGAGTATGGGAAGTCTCTGGGACAGGAATCTATCCCTCCAGCATGTTCTGTTCATTGTGGTGAGAAGGTTTAGGTCCCTAGAGCGTGTGGTTCGGAGAGACTGGGATTTCTTTAAGTGTAGCATATTCAACAGCTCTGGGTTTGACATAGCTTTGTATGTTGGGCAGAGATTGCCTCTGAGAAGGCGATATGTGTCAGAGTACAGCTGGAGTTTTTTGAGATGGTCTGCGTATGGCATCTGTTTGAGGCTGGTAATCCTCTTAGTGAGGTATTTCTGTGACCTTCCCAATTGCTGTAGGTGTCTTGAGAGATACATGTCAAATGGGGCATTGTACTCTATAATGGGTCTGATGAGGGATGAGTAGAGAGGAACAATGACTTTTTTTCTAGAGGAAAACCCATTTGTGATGAGGTGTGCCACGTAGAAGGATTTCCTGACTACTATGGCGATGTGGTTATCAAAGGAGAGACTACTGTCCACCTGTGTCCCGAGGTCTCATTACATTTCCAGTGTTTAGTGAGCTACCACCTATGTGGTAGCTCATGGGTACCGAGTTTTTCCCAAAGGGGATGACAATGCACTTCTTGACATTGAGCTTAAGGCCATGACTTTGACACCAAGCATCTGTCTCTGTGAGGCCCTTTCGGAGAATGTCTACATCATTAGGTGATTCTATTATGGCTCCCAGTTTTCAGTCATCTGCGAACTTTGTTAGCCAAAGACCTTCTGTGTTGGCCTGCACTTCAGAGAAGTAGATGCCGAACAGGAGAGGACAGAGGACTGAACCCTGTGGCACTCCACTCGTCACTGGTCTGAAGTCAGACTTAGAGTCAGCTACTTTTACTGTGTGGGTTGTGTCAGTGAGCCAGTTGGTCACCCATCTTGTAACATAGGGATTTATGTCCAGTTTAGTGAGTTTATCTGTAATTCCAGAGTGGTGGATGGTATCGAAAGCCTTGGAGAGGTCAAGATAGGTTGCGTGCACTACCTTGTCCTCGTCTATGGCTCTAGTGACTGCTTCAAAGAAGTCAATCAGATTTAGTAGACATGATCTACCCTTTACAAACTGAGTGGGGTCCAGGGTTTGGAGGTTTCCTATATCTTTGTTTATAAGCTCCAAGATGATATGTTCCATGGCCTTGCAGACCAGGCTCATAAGGCTAATGTGGCAGTAGTTTCCGGGGTCCGTGGTGGCTCCCCCTTTGTGGAGTGGGATAACAGTCGCAATTCAGTAGGCACATAGCCTGAGGTGAGGCTATGATTGAACATGGTACTTAGGTGGGGTGCCAATTCGTTCTGTAGTTCGTGCAGTACACAGCCTGGGATGTTGTCTGGTCCCATGGATGCTGTGTTCTTGGCTTTGGAGAGTGCAGTCTTTACTTGTTCATCCGTGATTACAGGGGCTTTGCATTCTTCCAGTATTAAGATGGGCCCTTTGGAGGGTGAGGGGGAGTAAAGTTAGCACTGAACCTATCTGCCATGATGTTGACTATATCAGTTGGTTCTGCATATTTAGTGCCATTGTGCTGTAGCTCGGATAAGTTCTGAGTGTTTCTATTGAGATTCTTTTGATAGCTGTAGAATGCTTTGTGGTTGCCTTTGGAATCAGTGGCGATTTTATTTTCATAACTGGCTTTGGAGGATTTCATGAGGGAGCTCAGCTTCTTGCTGAGGCTGACCAGGGAACTCGTCCAATCTTGGGATTTTACTCTTTTTTGCAACAGCTTCTTCTTTCTGTTGTAGAGTTTGTTTATGGCAGGGGACCACCAGATTGGCTTCCTTTTTTGGGAGGATAGCGTCTTGGTTCTGTTGGGGATGGCACAATCCATGCACTCATGTATGTGCTTATACAGTGCATTTGTGTAAGATTCAGCAGTCGTACCTCTATTTTCCATCTGCATGGGTGTTGTGAAGTCTGCCACTTCTGTCTTAAGTAGCATGAAGTTGGCTTTGCAGTAGTTTTTGATGGCTGTTTCCTTAATGGGGGTTGGGGTGGGATATGGATGTCTAGGGTGATTAGCTTGTGGTTGGATCTGACCAGTGAGGACTTGACCTCTGGCGTGGAACACTGGTTACCCATATTGGTAATGACCAGGTCCAGGATATTGCTGCCCCTAGTGGGGGTGTGGACAAGCTGATCCAAAGCGTTGGAATTTATGAATTCCAGACAACTTTAAGCGAATGAGTTGTTTTCCCGATTGATAGTGGGGTAGTTAAAATCACCCATAATTGAAGTATTGGGTTGTACCTTAATATTTTCCAGTATCTTAAGAAATGAAGAGTGGGAATCCTGATGCATGGTGGGGGATCTGTAACAAGCTACAACCTGGATTGCAGTCTTGCCCAGTGTTAGTTGCACTTGTATAATTACGGATGCATTATGTTGAGCAACTAGCCTGGAGGTGTGGATATCCTTAATGAATATGGACACGCCTCCGCCTTTAGTGTTTCGGTCCAGGTTAGGTGACCGAAAGGTGTGGTATGAATTATAGCTTGGTAATGCACGGGTGCTCTCTGGAGCCTTGATCCAGATCTCTGTCACTGCACAAATGTCGATGTTCTCCATTTTAAGGAGTGCCTCGAGTGAGTGCATTTTGAGGTTTAGACTTCTAGCACTGAGTAGCATTACACTAAGAGTTTGCTTGCTTGTACCTGTTATGGTGGCGAATTTAGCATTTGAACCTTGCCTAAAAAAGGCACTATAGGGGTGGCAAGAGCCTTAGGCAGTATCTGGATTCCCAGGGGCGACAGCTGCAGGCCATCTCTGGCAAAGCATTGTGGTCTGTCGGCCATGTCATCCCAGGCAGACAGATACTGGATCCCCTTTAGAATGATACCAGAAGCTTAGCCAATTGTTGAAGTCAATCATTTTTGTCCTTGTACTGTGGTATCATTCTGGGCGATGGCAGGATGTTACTCAGGGCTAGGGTTATACCTGCCTGGGCTACAAGATCTGAGAGTTCCTCCAAGTCTCTTTTCATGTAGTCCAGGGAGGTACGTCTCAGGTCATTCACACCGACATGGACAATGACAGAGTCATATTTGTACTTGTTGCGGAGTGACCTGAGTGCATGCGTTATGTGGCAGATCCTGGCACCTGACAGGCAGCTGACAGTAGCGTTCTCCTTGTTTAGCCTGGTGAGTGGGACATCAGTGTGCCTGACTAGAGTCACCTATGACTAGTGTGTTGGGTACGTTGTTTAGCCTTATGGGCTGAGGTTGAGTGGCACACTGATTTTGTGGGCTGTGTGTCATTTGGGTAGTGTTGGGGGGTGGTGGTTGTCTGAGTTTCAGCTTGGGAGGTCTCTGTTGCTTGAGCAGAATTTTATTGAGAGCCTCCGTGAATGTGGGTGTGTGCTTTGTGTTTCTGTGTGTGGGTTTTGGTAGTGTGGGTTTTGAAGGACTATGTGTAGAGTGTGGTGTGATGCAGGTGTTAACCTTCCCCTCTTGACAGTCTAGTCCAGTCTTGGCTGGAGAGAGCTTGGCTTCCAGTTTGGCTATATAACTGCATCTCTCACAGGTTGTAGTGTTGGGTGGTAGGAGGAGAGGGTTGTTGGTGTACATGAGGCAATTGCTACATTGACCCAAGATGCCCAGATTCATAAGGTGAATAGAAGAAAACACCGGGAGCTAACCCATGGACATGCCTGTATAGGTGCTTATTAATTTAAGTACCAAGAACATTTTTCCTCTTGACAAGTGATGAAAGTTGAGCGCTGTAGTAATTTGTAGTTTATTTAGTGCTTACGAGTTCTGAGCAAGAACCCCAAATAGGGTATCCCCAGTTCAAGGCTGTGATTTCAGAAGCCAAAACCTGAATAGACTATGTAAAGACACGCAAAGGTCAACCCACAGGAGGGGAGGTCAGCTCAAAAAAATACTCACTAGCTCCACGACCTCACAGTGGTACAGACCCACAAAGAAAAGGGAAGGGGAAAACTAGAGTGAGCCATCATCTCCTAATCTTTAACAGCTAGGTTTCCCGGTTGGGGAGCACCCAGACAGCAGCATCCTTTCTCTCTGTGACTGCAGAAAGCCTGGCTTATGGACTGGGGATCAGGCAAGAAACCTTAGGAAAGACAGAGTACTTCGCATGATCCTGCAACTTACTGCATCAGTGAGGTCTCTTCCATTTCTTGGAACAGGAGGAATACAAGTACTGAGAAAGCAGCTTCCCTGCTGAGAAATGGGCCCACCTACTACCAAGGAAGGCATCTGGCAAGAATTGCAACCCCTGGCTGTCAAAAGCATCATCAAATGAAAACTGCCTAGATCATCCTCCAAAATAGGCAATCTGTGGCATGCCATTCACTGCAGATATGTTGCTGTTTCCTGTCCTAACAAAAGCACTGACCAGAGCCACAGGACTGAGTCCAAGTGAAGTGAGTCCCTCTGGTCCTAGATTCAGACAGGACCTCAAGCACTGCCAGCACTGTCTTCAATGGGAGAGAGTAAAAGCTGAACAGGTGTGGCACATACTGAGTATTCTGAGTTCCATCAGTACAGAGGAATATACCTTTTTGCCCAAAATGTTTTACTCTTTTGCCACTGTATCCTTCAGTTAGATGAGAATGGGTTGTGGTTTCTGGGACAGATGAAGACCCAATGAGATCATAAAACAAACTGGCATGAAATGTTTAGATAATGTATGACTCCAGGCTGTTAGGGACTAGTGCAAAAATATGTTCTCTTAGAGGCTGTGGCAGAATGAAGGTGCCTCCAAGCTCCCATAATAAAACTGTTAAGAGAGGGTGGTTCTGACCAACACTCCTGAGAGTTGCAGTAGCAGGAGGGTGCTTCCAAGTTTCCATGATAACATCAACAAGTAATGGCTCCAAGGCAGGAATAATCAGGCAGCACTTAATTAAAGAAGTCAGGCCCAAAAAAGGTCTGGATGCCATGCCATAAGGTAGTATGAGCAGAAATACACAAAAATTGCATTATAGGCTTGAGTGAGCTAATCACTGCTTCCTGAAAATTCTAGCATCATATGGGCTCTTCCTCAATGTCTGTATATGATTTATTACAGCTAGATTACAGGTAGGGTGCAGTTTATCAACTTTGAAGAAACAGTTTCTCACCACCAATAACAATCAGTATATGCATGTGCCCTCTTACTCTTCAGTGCATTCACTGCTCATATGGAGAAGCACTGTGGTGCTGCCACAACGGTTTAATATTCTGATAATTTTACCATTCTGTCAGCTCTAAACTGCAAAGCATGCACAGCTTCATACAGTCTTGGGTAAGGTTAACATCTTCTGGTTAATGGAAGCACACACTAAATTTCACAGTATATTTCTAACAATTTATCAACTTTATAAGAAAAAGCAAAAGGCTAACTATATAGATGCCAATCGGTCTTTAGTGCAGTGCTTGTGTATGGCATAAATTGTAACAACTGCTTACTACACATGTATCAAACACAGTTTCTGCACTTTAAAATGAACAGACGATTTTTTCCCCCCCTCATATTACAGTTGGATGATGCCAGATTGGGGGATGACAATGGGTGCTACACCTGTGCAGTTAACATATTCTGGAGTACATCTCAACACTAACTAAAACAGAGCCAGTGCTTTTTTTTGTTAATGGAAGAACTCGAACAATTTCACGTTATATTTCTGGCAGAATTTCTCAACTTTATATATATATATATATATATATATATATATATATATATATATATATATATATATAAAAGGCAGAAGGCTGATCGTATAAGATCTACATTGAATTATTGCCTTAAATTATCAAAATGCAATAGGTCATATGTGACCCATCACATTTCAATATTAACGATGAAAGTATATCACAAAGAACAAATCTACCATACTCCTATAACTATAGTTATACTCACTCCAAAAATAAACACACCACTGGAGAAAAGGATAAATTCAGTTTCCCCCACTTTCACCCGATCTCAGGAAAACTCTTTCAGTGTTATTCAGAAGTAATGTAAGAGAAAGGAATGAACCTCATCTACCCTTCACTTACACTGCAGTCTTCCAATGGAATGCACCATCATGTAATTTTTTTGTAAGAAAACACTTGCATGGCATGCATTTCAGAAAAGTGCAAGGACTCCATGTTTTTTTTTATATATATATATATATATATATATATATATATATATATATATATATATATATATATATACATATACATACACACACACATATACACACGCATCTCTAAACCATGGCAAATGACAAAAGTTATGCATATTTTAATCAACTTAACCTTTCAGCACAACTTGGTATTTTATATTACCGTTGTAATGTCACAGGAATATAAAGTACTAGGAATATTAAACCAGATAATTATATGTCCACATTGAAAAAAAGGTTCCGAAGAAAAGAAATTCAACAAATTGCTCTTCTCCCTATGTGCTGTTAAGATGAGAAAAAGGCAGTAAGTTTATTTTCAGTTTAACACAGAGAGTGGAAAACTCAATTCAGTCATTCTAAACAGAACACAAACTACCATGAAACCTACCAAGGTATGGCTGAATTACGAAGATAATAAGAACTTGACTGCAGTCCCTTCCTGCAGCCTGCATGAACATTTGCTCCTACTTGATGAGAATCAGCAACATGACATAACCAAGGGAGGCTTGCAGCAACGGGTAGATGCCTTCAAGGCAAGATAATAACCATATGTACAGAGATGAGAATGACAGATGTAGTTTTCTGTAATACAGACTTACATACAAATAAGTCAAAAATATTTTTTATACAGATATATAAAAGTAAAATTTTCATTCAGATATATAGCATACAAAGTAAAAAAAAAAAAACAGATCAAAGAAAGTAAACAAGGAAACATAGTTCAAACACAAAATAATATGTTTCGGGTGTAACAATTAGCAAGCAAGCACACTAAAATAAACAAATGAGCAGTTCAGCAGTTAAAAAGAAAGGACTTGTTTAATCATCTAGCCTTTGCTGACCAGTTGGTCTGACAAGGCCAGTGGCCCCTTTTCAGGGAGAGAAAGTAAGTGGTATTCAGGCTGACTAAAGAAAATTTGACCAGGGCACCCTGAAAATTCCCATATTCTTTTTGACAAGTGCTGTATGTAAATTTATTCTAAGAATAGGACTGCAGCTGGTAGAGATCCATAAACATGGGGAATAAGATGAAATTAAGTACCTAATGATAAAGTGAACATGCTATTCGAAAATCTAATGCAAGTACAAAGATATACTGTGTTCCTCATTAGGTTAACTGCTGCTTTTTACTTATTGCTACCGAAGGGGCTATGACTCTGGACTATGGAGGAGGTTACAACATGCCTTGGAGAACTGAAAGTACAAAACCTGCCCTGCTTCAGAACTGTATGTTCAATCTGTAATATTTAGAGGTGTAAATGGTGGTAAAGGTTCATAAATGCTCTGTGGAGACACATTTACTAAGAAATCTACAGAAGTGGTGGCTGCCACAGTACAATGTGCCCTGGCCCTCTAAGTCACTACTGTTGTAGTCAAAGCAAAAGGTGATACCATCAGCCATATGCTCAGACATGGTTTGCTAGGATACAGGTTTGCCTTATTTTATGGCATGAGAGAAGAAGAAATGCTGCTCAGGCTGACAAAAAAAAGAAGTTATGTACCTACCATAACGTTCCATGTTGGTTGTCCTTCATTTCACCTTCCTTCTTGCTGGATGAGTTCGGAGCCGATCCTTTGCTCCGACTCGGCCACTTACTGAGAGCTTTGCTGGCTCGAGGCTACCCCTTATCCCAGAATGCCCAGTGTCAGCTACCCAGATCTCGTTTGAGATAGCTCACACTAGACATAAATATAGAAGATAATCCATTAATAAACCTGGATATACAGTTAATTGACATGGTTTGCTTGGGAAGCAACTAATTACAAAACAAATTAGCCAGTGAAACCATTGAGAAACTCCTATCAATCCTGAGGAAGGGGGAAGGAGGGAGGGACGCAAGAAGAAAGGCGAGATGAAGGACAACTAACATGGAACGTTATGGTAGGTACATAACTTCTTTATGTTAAGTTGTCCAAATTTGCCTTTGTTCTTGCTGGATAGGACAGCGTCCCTAGCAGCACCTCAATCCTGGGTGGCTCATTGGAACAGACTCTTCAGAACCGTGGAATCAAAGGAAGCCCTGCCCCAGGAGACCACATCTACTTTGTAATGAGAAATGGAAGTATGAGGATCTGCCCAAGTAGCTGCTGCACAAACTGAATCTATGGGCAATCTAGATTGAAACGCTACCGAAGTAGCCACTGACCTGGTTGAATGACCTTTGGGCTTTACTGGAAGATCTTTTTGTCGCAAATGCTAGGTATGGGCTATGGTGTCTGATAACCATTTTGACAATGTTACTTTAGAAACTGGAAGGCCTTGTTTGTTGTTAGCAAATGAAAGGAACAACTGATCTGATTTTCTCATCTCTTTAGTTCTATGGCGATAGAAATACAGTTGTCTATGCACATCCAGTTGGTGTAATCTGTAATCTGAAGTAGTCAACTTCATTTGTCCATCAACCTGTGGGTATCGGATCCATATCGGATCCGAGCCGGCAGCTTCAAACAGCTAAGATCCGAGCTCCAAGCTCCTGCCCTTAACCATAATCCCCTGCTAACCCTCCCTGACTCCAGCTACCCAGATCTCGTTTGCCGCGGTTCAGTCAGCAGCTTTGAGCGAGCTTCCAGGCGTGGGTAGAACGTATTCTGTGAGAAAAATCTTTCTTTTCTTTATTCTAACTGTTTTTAAAATTTGTGTGTGTGTTACCCCTAGTCCACTGCCTTATCAGCGCCTTTTTGTAGTTAAACTTAAGTGTATTTAGTTAGTTTGTCCTCCCCCTTGTGTGTCAAGGCGTGTCTGTGTTGGGCCTAGTGTTTAATTTTTCTAAGTCATGTCTGAGGCCCCTAAAGCCTTCTTTTCTAAATGCACCGAGTGTGGCCATAAGCTGTCTCCAGCGGGTGGCCACACTCAGTGTGTTATTTGCCTTGGGGGTGACCACCTCTCCTCAGGCTGCACTATTTGTGCAGCCTTCAACCCCAGGGCTTTGAGGGACAGAAGGTCGAAGTTGGTTTTGGCGGGACTGTTGCCCCCGGATCCGACTTCGTCCTCCTCTTCCTCCGTGGTACCTGCCGTGGCTGCGGCAGTGCCACCTCCCATCCCTGCTCCCCTGGCCGGGACTCATCCTCCCACCGCAGGCCAGGAGGAGAGAGAAGCTAGGAGAGAGCGTAGAAAGTAGAAGCACCACAAGCGGCGGGCCGAGTCTTCCTCCTCGGCCCCGCTGGCCAAGCAAGCAGCTTCTCCCAAGGCCTCCGGCCCTTCTCCTTCCCAGCTCCATTCACCCCATTTTTCTCCGGAGCCGAAGGAGGAGACCCGGTCACCTTCGAGGTCATCGAGGCGGCACTCCCGTCCCGCCTCGGTGGCCTCTTCTAGGTCTACTAGAAGCTTATCCAATGCAGACATGGACCGGATGATGCGTAGGTTCCTCCAGGCCCAGCTGCAGATGGGAGTGCTCCTGCCCCCCCCTCTGGGGGGGGCTCGACCCCCTTTTTCATCCCAATTGCTCCTTCTCCGACTCACTTCCAGGGTTCGGAGCCTTTGGAGCCGGGTAGCATTGGAGCCGGGGGAGTGTCGGCTCCGATAGTACCTTGTTCTTCGGCGCCAACAGCACCCTCGAATTTGTCGGGATCTCTTTTCAGATCCGAGCTCTCAGAGCTGAGAGGAGCTCAGCTTCAGATCCGGAGGTGTCAGTGTGTCTTCAGCTCCGTCTCGGTTGGAGCATACTGGCCTTTTGGATCCGATTGCTTCAGCACTGTCTCCGATCTTCACATCGGATCCGAGGGGACTGCTCTCGGATCCCAGGGAGAGCAGCTCCCCTTCGGCATTCGATGTTGTGGAGAGGGTTCTATCGAGGGATTTGAGGCCCCAGGCTTCTGCTATGGCTCCACCCTGCACTCCCTCTCAGATGGGCCTACCTTCCATCACCCGGCCCCAGGGACAGCCTGCGCCTATGTCCCAGATAGTTCCCTTGGAGGAACAAGATGTGGTTGGTAAGGCCTCTTTGGACAGCCCCCACGAGGAGGTTCCTCACAAACTTAAGTGCAAGAGGAGGCACTTGGACTTACCTGAGTCCTTGACAACAGACACAGATTTAGAGGAAGGGGAAGGTTCCCCAAGGTCACCCCCCGAAGACGTCTCCTTCGGAGACATCATGGAAATGCTTCGAATTAGAGGGGGGTTGTCTGCCCAAAAACCTTCCTCGGATGAGTCTATGTTTCTGGAGCCATTTGACGCAGGCCCATCTACCTCTTGGGTGCCCCCTCCCACCACCCCCCTGGAGACCTGATTACTACCAGGGCATGGAAGGAGCCGGACACTGTGGAGCCCATTCCCAAGAGACCTGATAAAATTCTTAGTCCCCCTTCCGATAGCACATGTTAGAGCAAGGGTGCTTCTGTAGATGCCATGTTGGTGGCGGACCACTAAAAAAGAACTGGCCCAGGAGAGTTCCTCGGTCCATCCTCCAGACAAGGAGTCTCAGACGATGGACTGTTTGGGGAAGTGGATGTTTGCTTCAGCCACCTTCTCGGTAAGGTCGCTGAATTATATGGCACACGTGATACGACTCCAGCGGGATTTCATCAAAGAATATGCCGGGTCACCCCCAGAGTCCATGTCAGCCGAGGATAAGAAAGTATTCTCTACCCGAATGGCCACTCTCAAATCCATTTCCAACACCTCTATGCGGCTCTTCTCCCATGCCACGGAAGGGGCCGCTAGAGCTAGCGGAGCGGGCATTGTCTTACGATGGCATGCTTGGCTCTGCCATTGCGATTTTGCGGAACCCTTCAAGGCTTCCTTCGCTAATGCTCCATTTGACAGTTCTTCACTCTTTGGCAAGACCGTACGCTACACACTGGTCCAGAGAAAGAAAGACGGGAAGACATCTGCCGGAGTCCGCTTCTCTGCTCCCCAGAGGTCCTTCTCTAGGAACCAAAAGGGACAGAAGAAGATGTGGTTCCAGAAATCTCAACAGTCCCGTTTTGCTCCGGACCCCTTGTCCTTCAGAGGCGGAGGAGGACAAGGTGGATGCTGGCTCAGAGGCAGAGGGGGACCGAAGAATTTCGGGTTGAGAGAACCCTTTTCTGATCGGCCCATGCAGCAACCCTGAAGGGTTACCCGACTGCTCCACTCTGGAGGCAGTCGGGGGGCGTTTCTCGAGGCACCTAGCAATGTGGAAGTCTATTACAACAGATCGCTGGGTGCTTCGGATCATATCCAGAGGTTACAAGATTCCCTTTCTCAATCTTCCTCCCAAATCCCGGAGCCTCCCCGAGGTCCCACCCAATCAAAGGAAGGCAGCAGCTGCAGAAATTCTCCAGCTGCTAGAAAAAAGAGCAATCCAGCATGTCCCCCCAGACCAATCCGGATCAGGCTTTTACTCCAGGTTCTTTTTGGTGCCAAAAAAGATGGGGAACTTAAGACCAATCCTCGATCTATCCTTTCTAAACCTGTCAGTGGCCAAAGAGAAGTTCCGGATGGTCACCATTCAATCCATTCTCCCGCTCCTGCAAGAGAACGACTGGATGTGCTCCATAGACCTCAAGGACGCGTACTACCACATTCTGATGGACATGCGATCCAGAAGGTTTCTCCGCTTCCGGCTAGGAGCCAGCCACTACTAGTTCAGGGTCCTTCCCTTTGGTCTCACCACAGCCCCCAGGGTGTTCACAAAAGTATTAGCAGTGGTAGCGGCCCACCTGAGACTTCAGGGAATACAGGTCTTTCCGTACCTAGACGACTGGCTCCTGTCCGCCCTCACAAGGCATCTACTGTGCTCAGCCAGAGATTATTTCCTCCATCTGGCCTCCCAACTGGGAATCGCAATCAATGTCAAAAAATCTTCTCTTCAACCAACCCAGGTCTTAGACTTCATTGGAGCCAGATTGAACACGAACCTTTTGCAAGTCTTTTTGACTCCGGACCGACTTCGGACCCTGAAGCTCTACGTGCTAGCCCTTCTAAACTACCCGGCTGCTCCAGTGGAATTGGCCCTGAGGGCTCTAGGCTCCATGGTGACAACTATCAACCTGCTACCCTTAGCGTGCCTGAACATGAGGGTACTACAATGGACTCTACAGGTTCAGTGGTCCATCCTGCAACATCCACTGAATTCATTCATTCCCCTCAGCAGGGTTTGCAAGAAAGCCCTACTCTGGTGGCTCCAGTCTCCTGACCTCCAGAAAGGGTGTCCCTTCTCTATGTCCCCCCCTCTAACCACAGTGACCAGAGACGGTTCTCGCCTGGGGTGGGGGGGCACTGTATGGGCAGAACCGTCCAAGGCACGTGGACCCAATCGGAGACCTTGTTGCACATCAATGTTCTAGAGATGAGAGCGGTGCTTCTGGCATTGCAAGCAGTCCAGGCCCTTCTTCCCTTGGGGACTATTGCAATTCAGACAGACAACATGTCAGTCGTCTGGTATATCAACAAATAAGGGGGAACCAGATCTTACCCACTTTGTCGAGAGGCCATGAGAGTTTGGCAATGGGCGATCTCCACCAACCGCTTTCTCATAGCAATGCACATTCCTGGCCGGTCGAACATCTTGGCAGACAGGCTGAGTCGAACAATCCTTTCACCGTACGAGTGGTCTCTGAACCCGAGAGTGGCGAAGCAAATTTTCCTCAAATGGGGTCAACCTTGCTGCGATCTCTTCGCGTCTCCTTCGAACGCAAAGTGCAGCGACTACTTCGCTCTAATTCCCCCACCAGGGGAATCCCCCAGAGACGCTCTGGTGCATGTTTGGCCATCCGGTCTACTTTATGCTTATCCACCTCTTCCCCTAATGCTAAACTTCTTGCAGAAAGCACATCGGTTGGGGAGCAGAGTGATCCTCATAGCCCCATTCTGGCCTCGTCAAGCGTGGTTCCCTTGCCTATGGTCTCACCTAGTGAACCCCCCATGGGTTCTAGATCCCACTCCGGATCTGATCTCTCACCCACTAGGGTTGACAACCCCAAACCTGGACAATCTCAAGCTCACAACTTGGCTGATCCAGTTCCAGTGATAGCTAGGACTCCAGGTATCTCATCTGTCAAGGCTATTTTAGTAGCCGCTCATAAGCCTTCTACGAGGAAGGTTTATAATAGCAAATGGAAACGTTGTTCTATTTGGGCAGAGCACAGAAACTTAGATCCCTTTACAGCTCCGTTACCAGCAGTGCTAGAATTCTTATCAACCTTATTCGACCAGGGTGCTAGCTCCTCTACGGTCAAAGTCCAGTTAGCTGCAATCTCCCACTATCATGTGGGAAGTGATCTCGGCCCCCTGGCCTCTTCCAAATTATGTAAGACCTTTTTAAAAGGCACTTTCCTCTTGAGACCCCCTGTTAAAAATCCAGTTCCTCCATGGGATTTAACTCGTGTTCTCCAATCTCTGATAGCTCCCCCATTCGAGCCTGCAGCCTCGGTGGATCTAAAATTCTTATCTTGGAAGACGGCCTTTCTTATTGCCATCACCTCGGCCAGAAGGGTTTTGGAACTTCAAGCCCTTTGCGCCAAACCGCCATACTTGGTTTTTCATAAAGATAGAGTTTCCCTCAGGACCAATCCTTCCTTTTTGCACAAGGTCGTGTCAGAACCCAACATTAATTTACCAGTATTCTTTCTAAATTACCAGAACAAAGGTGAATATAAGTTGCATTCCCTGGACGTACACAGGCAATTAAGATTTTACCTGCACAGGACCGCTGGTCACAGGAAATCTGACCAACTTTTTGTATCCTTTGCAAAACCCTCTTTGGGAAAACCAGTATCAAAAGTTACATTGTCCAGATGGATTTCCCAATGTATCCTGCTTGCACATCAAAGTTCTGGTCGACCTGAACCTGAAGGAGTCCACGCCCATTCTACTCGATCAATTTCTACCTCTGCTGATTTTTGGTCCAGAGTTTCCTTGGATGACTTTGTTCAGCAGCCACTTGGGCTTCATCTCATATGTTCATTAATCATTACAAGTTGGACATAATTTCCAGAGGGAGAGCATCCTTCGGCTCTGCAGTGCTCCGGAATATCCTTCCATGAGGACCTCCCAAGGTTTGTGTAGCTGGGGACTCTGTCCCACAGGTTGATGGACAAATGAAGTTAACTACTTCAGATAAAGAAGTTATGTACTCACCATAACGTTCCATCTGAGTAGGTAATCTTCATTTGTCAGCAACCGACCCCCCCTTCCATCCCCCTGACCTATAGTGCATACTAGAAGGATTCCTAGCCTTGTTTCCAGATAACCTTAGGTTAGGATTTGGAGCTGATTTCTGTGTTGTAATACTCCGTGTTACTAAGCAAACTCGATCTGAGGTCAGGAAGGGTTAGCAGGGGATTATGGGTAAGGGGAGGAGCTTGGAGCTTGGATCTTAGCTGTTTGAAGCTGCCGGCTCGGATCCGATATGGATCCGATACCCACAGGTTGCTGACAAATGAAGATTACCTACTCAGATGGAACGTTATGGTGAGTACATAACTTCTTTTTCTGTCTTGTTGGAATGATTAGGGAAAAAGACAGGAAGTTCAATGGACTGATTCAAATTGTGTTCTGAACAAACTTTAGGTAGAAAGGATGGGTTGGTTCTCAGAGAAACTCTGTCTTTGTGAAATACTAGGTACTGGGGGCGAACACATAGTGCATGAAGTTTTGAAACATGTCTGGCAGAAGTAATAGTAACTAAGAAAAGAGTATTCCAAGAGAGAAATTTCAAGGAACATGATGCTGCTGGTTCAAAGGGTGGCAGTATCAAGGAGGCCAGAACCAAATTGAGATCCCAAGGTGGAAGGGGCTCTTTTACTGGGGGTCTAAGAAGAGCTGTACCTCTCATGAAGGCCTTAGAGAGTTTGTGAGACATTATGCTCGAGTTAGAAACACCAACGTGAAAATTTGAAATGGCAGCTAGTTGTACTATGATGGTAGCAGCTGCTGCACCAAAATGAAACAGTTCTGCTAAGAAATCCAAAATCTCATGTACAGGAGCTTTAAAAGGATCTAAATTCTTGGATTCTGCCCAGTAAGAGAAACTTTTCCATTTGCTAGCACAGACTTTCCTTGTATTTGTCTTATGGGAGGAAACAATAATATCACGCACTGCTGGGGAAATATTGGGGAGCCTGGCTAGGATTGCAAGTGGAGTAACCAAGTTGTGAGCTTGAGAGAATGGAGGGATTGGTGTAGCCTGCCTGACTGATGAATCAAGAGGTCCAGTACTGGGTCCAGAATTCAAGGCTGGGCTAGAAGGTGGGGGGGGGGGGGTGAAGGAACAGAAACCAAATCTGTCAAGGCCAATAGGGGCAATGAGGATTATTTTTCAACCCAACGATTTTGCTTTCTGAATGACTTTTGGAATTAGGGGAAGGGGGGAATGCATAAAGGAGTCCCTGAGGCCAGTCATGGGCTAGAGTGTCCCTGGGTGTCTGACCTGGAGGAGGAACAAGGGAGAAGTAGCTGCTGCATTTGTTGTTGAGGGGAGAGGCAAATAGTTTGCAGTAAGCTGGCCCCATTTGCGGAAAATAACATCCACAATTTCCTGTTTCAGTGACCACTCGTGAGGCACGAGGATAGCCCTGCTGAGCCTGTCTGCTATTACGCTGGATGTCCCAGGGATATGAGTTGCTGTCAGAAAACATTGGGAGGAAATCGCCATTGCCACAATCTGAGGGCCTCAAGGGATAAGACCTGGTTCCATCCTGTTTGTTGATGTATCAAATCACTAACATATTGTCCGCCTGTATTACAATAGTCCCAGCAGGGAAAGCGTCTTGAAGAGCTTGCAACGCTAGGAGCACCACTCTCATCTCCAGGATGTTGATATGCAAGTGGTACACGTGAGGTTGCCAAGTGCTCTGGACTGTCTTCCCTAAATAATGCTCCCCCACCACCCCATCAGGGAAGCGTCCATGGTCACTGTGGCAACCGGATGGGGTTTCAAAAAAGGTCTGCCCTGAGTAACTAGTGGGGAGACCATCCACCAGGAAAGATGTCTTTTGCAAGATTCCATAATTAACATCATGTGAGACATGGGTAATTCCTGGAAGGACCATTGTGTGAAAAGAAGCCACTGAAGGATTCTCATGTGAAATCGTGCTAAGGGAACTAGAAGAATGGCTGCTGCCATGGACCCTAGCACTTGAAGAACATATTTGACTTGAATTCTTTTGCTCCTCAGGAGAAGAAACACCTGTTTTTGAATAATGGAAACTTTCCTGAGGCAATTGTACAATCATTTTTCTTGTGTTTAGCTCTGCTCCTATGTATGTAATAGATTGAAAGGGCAACAAGGCAGATTTTTCAAAGTTTATTGTGATGCCTAGTTGAGCACAGGATGTGATGGTGTAGTCTCGTTCCTCTATAAGTTGCTGCCTGGTGGTAGCAGTGGGGAGCTAGTCGTCCAGATAAGGAAACACCTGGAATCCTAGACGTCTCAGATGAGCCGTGACTACTGCCATGCAATTGGTGAACACCCTGGGAGCTGTGGTGAGACCAAAGGGCAGAGCTCTGAATTGGTAATGACTGGCCCCTAGCCGGAAGCGTAGAAATTTTCTGGACCGTCTGTCCATTTTTATATGATAGTACATGTCCTGAAGATCTATGGAGCACATCCAATTGTCCTGACCCAGAAAGGGGAGAATGAACTGCAGTGTTACCATCCTGAACTTTTCTTTTTGTACAGATTTGTTTAACCTGCCAAGATCCAGAATTGGTCTCCAGTCCCGTCTTTTTGGGCACTAAAAAAATCTTGAATAAGTAAGTTCCAGATCCTACCTGGTCTGCGGGGACTTCCTGGATGACTCTTTTTTCTAGCAGTTTTGAAACTTCTGTGACTGCCTGATCCTTAGATTGGGTGGAACATCTGGGATGGATTTTTTTGAAACAAAAGGGGGTTGATGAAAGGGAATCTTGTAATCTCCGGATATAATGGCTAGTACCCATTTGTCTTTTGTAATATTTTGCCAGGCAACTGGGTACAATGAAAGCCTTCCCCCGACTGCCTCCAGAGTTGAGCAGTCGGGTATCCCTTCAGGGATGTTGATAGGATTTGAAAGATAATGTATCTCTGTCACCTTGATTTTGTGGCCCCTGTCAGCCATTGTTATTATTTCCCCCTCTGCCCCTGGGGGAAAAGTCACCACGTGCATCACGCAAGGGTCTCTGGGATTTTCGAAACCACATCTTTCCACCCTTCTGACCCTTTGGGTATGGTCTGGTAGGAGTGGAAAAATGGACTTTGACATCAGAGAGCATCTTGCCTTCCTGCTGGCACCTGGTAAGCATGACTTTCACCTGAGGCCGAAATAGAGAGGAGCCATCAAAGGGGGTATTGGTGAAGGACGCTCTGAAAGGTTCCACAATCTGAAGCAGCCGCAGCCAAGAATGTCTCCTAAGAGGCACTCCTGTTCCTACAGGTCTACTCGCTCCATCAGCTGGGTATAAAATAAGCCTCATGGAGGAGTTGACTATTGAATTAAGAGTCGCCAGCTGGTTAGCTATCTTGGCTGAAGCTACCTCAGCTGTGGGATCTTGTAGGGTATCTCCAAGCTCTTTTAGGAGATCTGTCTGAAGCCCAGTAAAATGGGAAAGATAGTTCAGGGACTTAAGGGAAAAGGTTGCTGATGAAAACATTCACTTCTCATATCTGTCCATCATATGAGAGTCTTTATTCGGTGGATGGACAGATGAGGAGGTTTCAGCTAACTCTCTCTTTGTGGTTGCTGCTACCACCATAGCATCAACTGGGACACCTTTAGTCAAGAATTGTTTGTCTTGGGGAGCTGTGATGAATTTATTGGGTCTCCTCTGGACAGGTTCCATGGAATCTGGAGCTGACCAAGCCTTTCGAGACACTACAGACATGAGAGGATCAAACGGCGGGGACACCCAGGAGGTGGAAGGTCGGGAAACAAATGCATCCAGATATACAGACTTGTCCTCGGAGGTGGCTAGGGAAGTCCAGATATGCCTCTGCCTGAAAATCTCAAGGATGTCCGAAAAGAAAACATCTTCAGAGGGGGACTTTGGGGACCAATCCAATTCATCCAGGTCTGTATCTGAAGTGACAGACTCAGGGGAGTCTAGGTGCTTCCTCTTGCACTTTGTCTTCCGGGGAGCCTGTTCTGAATGCTCTGGGGAGGCTTCAGAAGAAGAGGGTTCACCCAATGGGGTGTCCTGGGGCATATGTTCCCTATGCTTTGGGGCTGGAGGAGGAGCAGAGGTTGTCACAGGCACTGAGGGGGACGGAGCCAATGGAACAGATAGTGGGGCCATCTGTGAGGACAGCACTCTCCGCATGACCTCGAAGGCATCATGGTCTCGACACAAGGAGGGCTCCAGCTCCAAAGAGACAGGAATCCCACTCTGCACTGAGGGTGACGGCTCCGAGACCAATGTGGGAGCCGAGCTCAACTGAGCCATCGCTCCGAGAGGGAGAGCAGGGTCAGACAAGGGTCCAATGCCACTTCCCCCCTTGAAGCTGAGAGAGCTTCAGCACCCAGATACCTCGATGGGAGGAAGAACCGAGATAACCGGAGCCAACGTTGGAGCCGAAGAGGATGTCATCGGAGCTGAAGGAACCACTATCGGAGCATCCATGGACTCCGGCTCCGAACTATGCATAGTCAGAGGAGGAATCGAAATCGAAGCAGATGGAGCCAAAGACTGTTGAGGCGGTGTCAAAAGCATTTTAGCAAGGGCCTGTGACTTCAGCAACCTAATGACCACTCTCTCCACATCCTGATCCGATAACCTCGAGGATCGAGAGGAGTGGGAAGATGAGCGATGACTGGTCTTGCTTTGAAGTAAAGGTGATTGTGGCACCAAGCGAATTGGCTCCAATGAAGGAGACCTAGCTCATTTGTGGCTCCGAGACGGCTCCGAAGTAACAGTTGGAGCTGACGGAGGAGTAGTCTTGTCAGTGCCAGAGGGCTCCGACACACTTGGTTTGTCACGCTCACCAGTCGGTTTCAAACATGGATCCGACGACTTGACTGGTTTTGAAGGTTTCACTGAATGAGATGTTTTAGCCGGAGAATCCTGTTTTAATAATCCACAGGGGATAAGCTTGTTTTTCCGCTCCTGCAGGACCCTTGGACTAAAGGCATAACAAACAGAACAAGAGTCCTGCAGGTGCAGAGCCCCCAAGCAGTAAACACAACTAGTGTGCCCATCTGTCAGAGACATCTTCTGACAGCATGAGTCGCACTTTTTGAACCCTGAGGTTTTAACTTCCTTGGACATACTAAGAAAAAAGGAAGTAAGTACCACACAGACACACTACAAAAATAAAAATTATATTAATAAAAACCTTAAAAGGAGAGCATCTAACTTAAATGGCTGTCCTTGGGGGGGGGGACTCTCTAACTTAGATGAGTTCAGGTAAAAAAAAAAAAAAAACAGAAGGCCTAGCAACTAAGGGGTGACGGCCAACACAGCACAAAAAACACAGCAAAGGACGGATAAGGGGTTTAGGACTAAATAAACTTACAAACTACTATAAACAGTGAAAAACAAATACTACTTTTCAAGTAAATTATTGAACTTTAAACAGAGAAAAAAGTTATACTAAGCCTCAGCCAATACTGACGCAACCTCGCAGCTGAAGCGGCAAACGAGATCTGGGTAGCTGACTCTGGGCATTCTGGGATAAGAGGTAGCCTCGAGCCAGTAAAGAGCTCTTGAGCTATAGTAAGTGGCCGAGTCAGAGCCAAGAATCAGCTCCGAACCCATCCAGCAAGAACAAAGGCGAGATTGGACAACGTAACATTCCATGATATCTATGTAATATGTTAACTGTCTGACTGCACATTTATCATATGTAGAATTCTTTCCTCCCTATTCTGGGGATTGTGATACAAAAAATAAATCTGGATGGTTTAATTCAAGGTCAACTCTGACACCATTGTTAGTAGGAAAGAAGGACTGGTTTAAAGAGCCACCCAAACCTTGTACAAAACTATCAGGATTCTTACACATTAAAACTTGGTGCACAGTGATTGCTACAAGAGAAGTGTTCCAGGATTTCAGGACACCTGAACTCACTGTCTCATAAGAATGGAGAGTACACTTTCCAATAACAAAGTTGAAGTTCCATGGTAGACAGACAGGCCTTCATGGCAGCCTAAGGTAAAGGGCTCCTTTAAAGAAAACTAAAATTGTTGACAAGGTAGGAGAGGGTGGACTGCAAGGATGTAAGCAGATATGGCTGACAAATGAACCTTAATAGAGAGACAATGCTTCACATTTTCTCAAAGAAATTTTCCAAATATTTTAGAATGAAAGTGGCAAGAAAACTATTGGCTCCACTTACCTAAACATGCAAGCAGATACAGAATTTCCTGTTTACTCGAGTAAGATTTTCTGGTATTACGCTTCCTAGCATCTTGCAGTATATATATGCACCATGTTTACACAGAAATGATTCCTCCGGTATTGAGTTTAAATAATCTGCAAAGCCAGTCTGAGGTTCTTGAAGCTGGGGTGCACCAGCAACTATCCTTTATTAAGTTAGGAAAGTACAGTGGGGTGGGACAAAAGGGTCAGGGGGTTCTTGGTTACTTGAACTAGCTGACAGAAACATGGTTGCCTTTGCTACAAAGAAGTTGCTCCATTAAGCTTTGTTTTTCTTTTCTTACTTTTAATTACACTTTTGGTAGGAGTTATATGAGGGAAAGTATACAGAAGGCATAGAGAATCCACACATTCACAGTCAAGACACCTCAGCATGGGAACCTGAAGCAGAACTTCTTCACTTAATGGTCATCCTGAGAAGCAAAAAAAAAAAAAATCTGCCTTTGACAACACCAGTATTACAGTCTGAAACACTTTCCCATCCAGTCATTACATGTACTTGTTGTTCGGAGGCCCTATATAGGTGGTTTGCCACTATATTTCAACTGCTGTGGATGCATGTACTTGAAAGTACAGACACTGTGTCCAGGCAAGTTCCCACTATATCATGGTTAACAAACGCAGAAAGAAAATGTCTTTGCTTCTTAATAGAGTATACCACAGTGGCATTTTCTGTCACTACTTGTAAAGTACCTTGGTAAGACACTCATCTGAAAATATGCAGTGCATAAATTATGACCATCATTTTTTTAATATTTGCAGACTTCAATTTGAACATGCTGGAACATTCCTCCTGCACCTTTAGGTGCCCTATGCATGACCCCCCCCCCCCCCCAAAAGCATACTTTAAGACATCTGTAGTCAGGGACTGAGTGGGCTCTGGGTGTTCATCCTAATAACTTTTACGGCACAAACAGATTTTCTTCACATAAAGGCCATCTGAGGGGCCACTAAGACTAAAATAGGCATGCAACACACAGCTTTCAGGAAGACCACAGTGACTAGGTTACTTTTCTGGACTATATGAGTAAAAACTGACAGAGAATGACATTTTTTCCCTGAGCAAATATCAGCCTGCCTGCTTGCATGTGTGTCTCTTCATTGCAACTAAAGGTCCTGACAGAGGCTGAAGTCAGGCTTGAGTTTAGTAGGTTGTGTAAAACCCCAAGGTTGGTCAGATAGAGTGACAAGCATTCCTGTGATCCCTTGAGCTTCTCCTTTGAGGAACTTGGACATATGAATTCCTGTTGACCTAAGATATTCAAATAATAGTGCTAATAATCTGGTGAAGACCCTGGGCACAAAGGAAAGGCCAAATGGCAGAAAAGCAAACTGGTAGTGACTGATCCTTGGAAAAGATACAAGGATTTGTCTGTGGTCCTTGTAGACAGAGATATGCAAGAAGGTCTCCTTCATATCCAAAATTACCAAAAGGGCATCCTTTAGGAGTAAGGGAAGCAGGGTTTAAAAAGTAAACATTTTAAATGTTTTGACCCACAGGACTGTGTTCAGCCAGGAGATAACTAGAATCTTTCTCCAAAGTCCACTCCTGTTTGGTACCAAGAAAAGTCTTGAGTAGAGCCCTGGCTCCTTCTATAATCATGCAGTCAGATAATGTCCCAAAATGTGAAAGGCTAAAGTGATCTGGTTATAACGAGTGTAAGGAGGTCATTCTTAGCAATGATGAGATCTTAAAGAACTCTATTTTGTAATCTACAGGTGTCTTCTGCCTTACCCAAAAGTCCACCGTCAGGCCAAACTAGTTTTGCTCAAAGAAGGAAAGTCTGCTGCCCAAGACATGAGAAGACAGGAAAGGAGAGTGCATTTAGCAGTTATAATATTGGCCATTATATTCAATGACAGGTGAGAACCTACTTCTTTTCCTCCCCTTCTATCTGCCCAGTCAGCTACTTCCACCTCTCCAAAACTGCTGCTCCATTTCAAATGTTTGCTTTGTTGATACTGCTTCACCCAGGAGTGCTTTTGAAAGATTTTTTGTCTAATGGGGTAATTTCTGTTGTACCTGGGAAATAGGGTGAAATGCTGTTCTAAAGAAAACAGTCTTGCCCAATTTTTTTCAGCTTAATAAAGAGATCCTGGGACAAAGGGCTGAACAGCACATCCTTGCCAAAAGACACACTGAGTAACTGACCCTTCACTCACTCAGGCAAATCTTGAAAAAAAAAAGACAGACATGCCTTCTGATAAAGGTGCCTGTGACTCCTTAAGGCAGTCTGGGCCAGTTCAGAGAGTCTCTCTGAAGGTTTCACCCTGCTTATGCTTGCCAATATCAAGTGGTTTAAGGATTTCTCCTTGCTACTGATTAATATGAGTCTAGCAGTTGATGGATCTGATTCCAAGGGTAAAAATATAAATCTTTTCACCAAAATGGAGAAGCATAATGTTTTTTTCTGTAAGTGGGAAATGTGGCGAGCACAAGTGCCAAATAAGATCCCTGTCTACATCCACTGGAGTCACTGCAGGACCAACTTCCAAATTTTTGTACATCAGGCCATCCATCACCCATTCCTCTACAAATTTTTTCAGAAAAAAATAATGAGGCAGGACAGGTGCTTGAATAGCAGATGTCTCAGGGTCTAACATTACTGCTTCCCTGGACTGTTTGAACAAAATAGTAGGAATTTTCTGCAGGATGTAGGGCTGTGCAATTTCCAAGAAAGAAAAACTTCCACCCCCACTGTCTCATGAGAAATGTCATCCATATGTGGCCGTTACTTAAATAAAGATGTGTGACTTTATTCCAATAACAAGAGACTGCTGTCTTCCTCCACATGGGCTCTCAACAGGTAGACACATATGTACTTCCCCACAATCAATGCCTTCAGGTCAGCATAAGATTGATGAGGGGGTCTCTAAGAACAAGCAATCTCTCCCCACACACTCTCTAGCTGACAGTTTTCTATGCATATCCACTTTGTGATGTCTTCTCCTGCTTCATTATAGGAGGCTTTCAGCAGAACAGAAAGAATGCATCTCAGTGTGAGAAGCTCTTTGTGATCCAAAACGAACATGTGATTTCAGGTGTGATACAGCAAGGTCCTTTTATGTGAAGTCGTGCAGTGCTTACTAGAGGAGCTTGGTAATCTTTATCAATGTAAGAGAGGCACATGTTTCCAGAGGTGAATCTTTTTTGACAGGGTGGCGCAGTGGTGCAGCGGTTAATGCTGTCACCTCACAGCAAGAGGTTCTCTGGTTCGATTCTCGGCTGGGGTGCCTTCTGTGTGGAGTTTGCATGTTCACCCTGCGTTCGCGTGGGTTTCCTCCGGGTACTCCGGTTTCCTCCCACATTCTAAAGACATGCTTCTGGAGCATTTCTCCCCGGGCCTCCGCTGAAAACAGGATCTGTGAAACCTTGTCGAACTTTCCCGGTCAACAAATGTTAAATAAATAAATAAATAAATAAAATAAATGTATCTCTTGAAAAATGAGAGAGTGGTTGCTTATTTTTCGAGGGTGTCAAAAATTAAGCAAACCTACTACAGTAACAGGAAATATACAATAATACGTCAGCAGAGCAAATCAGAACAGAGACCGACCTGTTTTTAATTAGGCTGGATAAATGTGAAAGTTCTTAAGAAGGAGCTACAGCTTTTAATGTTTGTGTCTGCTAAAAAGGCCATTACCCACAAATGGAAGTGGGGGAGGGGGATCCTTCTACAGAGGTTAAGGAATGTAATATAATGACGGAAATACAAGAGTTAAAGCTTGCTATGGAGAACCACAGGAGGCCTGGAGCAAATGGTAAATTTGGAATCTGAGAATGAATGAAAGTTAGTGGAGGTAACTACACTGCCGCGGTTAAGATTTATGAAGACATTGACCAAGCTAGGGGTTTGGGGTACAGAGGATCTGGGAAAATGTATATCTGTTCTTGAATTCTTAATAATCACGAGTGATTGAGTTGGCAACTGGTTAGAAATGCTTATGATTCTTAATACCTAAAAGGTAATAAAATTATTGTCATCTTGTCATCTACTTTAAGTGACATGGACTTTGACTGTATTGAAGGATCTAACTAATTATAGTTCTGTAAAGCTCACCTGGACTGTAAAGAACATGATAAGCTATATACTTATGTACAAAGTTTCACTGTATGCAAGGTGTTTGTTTTGCTTGTTTACCTAGGCTTCAAACAACAAAGGTTGCGTTTAAAAAAAAAAGTAGAAGAGGCACTGTAGATGTTAGTCTTTTGGAGGGATTTATGTCCTACAGACACATTTCCAGGTGACTTTTTTCTTTGGATGACGAGTATCACCCCAACACAAGCAGCAAGAAATATAACAAATCAATACGTTTCTGCACTAATGAAACAATGGGTGTATCTATTGCTCTCAGAAAGTGGGGAAGGAGCCAAAAGACTCTTCATCCAAGTGACTGTATGCTTCTTGCAACAACAAAAGAAATGAAGATGGTACAGGGTATTCTTCCCATTGGAGATCATCATTATGCCAATCTCCTTGGCAAGAGGAAGACACCTGCTCCATTTTGGGGATGTCTGTCCAGAAGAACAGACCATGCATCGGTCTCCAACTAATTCCTGCATATTAAGGAATCATGCTGCTGAAATGATCCTTATGATAAACGTCTAAGAGGTTTAAAATAAACAGATTATGGGCAGTAAGACATTTGTTCTTGTACAAAAAAAAAAATAATAAATCTGTATTTTCTCTAAACCATTCTGAATAAAAGTGGAGACATCCCATATATTTATGAACAGGTTGTTTACACAAAAAACAATTACGTGTGTCCCTTTTCTAGCACAGAGACAACTAAGGCAATGATATATTTTCAGTTATTAGCACTAAAACCCTCCTCTTCATCTTTCAGACTGGTATATTTCTGTGAAGTGATAATATACAAGCCCTTTAAGAAGTTGCAGCAGTCTTTCCCAGAGTAGTACAAACACAATCAAAGGTCTACCACATATGTTATTAATGATGGCTACATGGGGGGGTAGTTACCACTTTTCCTGATTGTACAGAGCGGAAAACCCCTCTTCACCTTAAGAAATGCTCAGTCACCACTGCTTTTCACCTAAGAATATGGTTGACAGTTGAATGTTTTGTGTTGAATGTTTTGCGCAATGATTCTACTCATTACTGTATACCTCTTGGCTTTGCTCATGTAATTTGATTACTACCATGTTTTGGATTGCATTATTCTTTGCAGTGGTTATACTGCCTCACTAACCAGGCCATATTTGTTTTTTTTTTTTTTTGTTGACTGGAATGTCCAGCTATTCTATGTCCATTTTCTTTATTTGATTAAAAGTAGTATGTTACAGGAACCAGCTGAAGTTGCTGCACAATCATAACCTTACAGGTCACAAGTTAACACAACATTTCTTCTACATATGACACAAGGAAAAATAAAAGGCAGTTTGCAAAACACTTGAAACCTAAGTTTACACAGGCCCCTAACATCCACCATGTACAGCTTTACTAATTTAATCAACACCAAGGTCCTTGCACTGCAGAGAAAGGGGCATTTCCCCTACAGTGGCCTTCATCAGACACAGCATAGTTTGTCTTTTAGCGCACACACACAAATGTCCATTATAAATGCTGTTGGGTAACAAATAAGTTAGATGTAGACTTGTGTTGATTGTCTGTGTGTATGCTGCTACAGGCAAGAACAGCTGAAACAACTGTGAAGGATAAACATACTGAAAAATAACAGGGCAAAAAAACTATAAAGACTGAAGGAAGAAAATATTTTTTATCCAATTGCCTATCATCTCCGCCATCATCATCTACTTAGGAAACAATTCATAGACCCAAGCCTAAAGTTGTGATGGATGCTTAATTAAATTATTAAATAAAAATGTACATTATAATTCAAGGCATTTCACAATTCCTGTGAGGTTCTTCCCTCCAATCAGCAGTAGCTGCACTGCTTCAGCAAACAGACATCCCATCCCAGGTAATACACTATCTACCTTTACATGAGCCCTGTGATTACAGCCATAATCTTCTATTAAAACAGACCTCACATAAGGACAGTGTAAAGCATTAAAATACAGTGTTCCTGCCAAGAACAAAGAGAACACACCGTTAAAAAGCAGCATTTTAAAATGTCTCCATTAGTATGGAGAGTCTGATTTTGGAACATCACTGCCAAAATTCTGCACAAAAAAATATTCTGAACTCCAATGGGCAATGTCACAATTAAGAATTCATTTCATATCAACAAGTGAAAACTAGAGTTTAATAGACAGAATTAGAACCTGCTGTCTGTAAACACAACCATGCCAAGAAAAAGACTTTCAAAACAGTGCCTAAGAGCAATTTACATATACTCCCAAACACAAGGTAATAACTGTGTTACAAAAGTTTAAAGTAGAAAACAGGTTCTTTCATCTCTAATGTTATTCTTTATAAATAAGCACTGATGCCTTATTTAACATTATTTAAGACAAATGTTTACAACATACAGTGCCTAACACGAGAGAGTTGAAGTATTGCATTGTGCACCTGCAGTGTAAAACAATTAACATATGAAGAGGAGGTATCAAATCTCACTATGACATGCAACAGATGTATACATACCATAGTGACAGAGGTACAGCTGCATGGTGTTGGTCCACATTGTTCAAAACTTCTACAACTTAGACTACAGATCTAGTTCAGCTCAGAATTTGAAATTTCCGCATGCTAAAACTCCTCTCTGTTACCCATAATGAATCACACTTCTCTCTAACTCTCCAGATCTAGTGTGCTACTTGAAGGCAAAGTATGATAAATAAAAAGAAACAAGTATATACAAGGCAAAACTCAAACCTTTAAAATCCCACCCTACACCTCTCGTCTACTTTAAGTCAAAGAACAACTCTAAGTTGAAGATGGATCAAGATCCCACAGGATCACACAGCTCTACCATTATGGCAAGTCCATAACTTTCTTACATATGATGATCATGTCCATCATCTTCAAAAAAAAAAAAACCTCTATAACCGAGTCTTAAGCTGTGGCCCTGAAAAAAATACCTTGACATGAATATCACATCCAACTTGTAGTGACTTGCAGAAGGGTTCAGAGGCACCAACATCACAGCTGCACAAATATCATCAATGGAAGCACTTCTGAAGAATGTTTGTGATTAGGATGTAGCCACTGCTCTTGCCAAATGTGCTGTAGGTACAACTGGCAAACTGTTGTACCTAAATATACTCTGAAAGCCACCTGGACAGGGTGACCTTACAGATTTTACAGCCCAGTTCGTTAGCAATATAAGAAATGTGAGAATGCTTTTGAACTGATTTTATTCTGTCTATATAAAATTCAATTATGCCAATCATTGAGTACAATGCCCCATTTGGAATGTACCACACTAAACAACTGGAGAGGCTGCAAAAGTACCTTATAAAGAGGATCCTAGGCCTTAAACATTTGTCCTATATGGACAGACTTAAAAAAACTCCAACTATTCTCTGTCTCATATTGCCTACTTAGAAGTGATCTCTGCTTGACTTACAAAGCTATGCCTGACCCAGCTCTGTTAGAAATGCTACATCTAAAGAAATCCCAATCACTCCGCACCACACTGTCTAGAGACTTCAACCTCATTACCGCAATCAACAAAACATGCTGGAGGGACAGGTTCATAAACCAGAGACTGCCCATGCTATGGAACAGACTTCCCATACATGTCAAGCAGATCACTTCACTGGGCCTCTTCAAGAGAAATCTTGATGAGTGGATGTGAAATAGAAAATTCACTCCAGTGGTTTTACTCGACAGAGGCACTGGGACCTAAGGTCGGGTGGCACTACGGCAGGGTAATCCTATGGGATAGGCTTGAAAAGGCTCCAGGGCCATTAGCCTAGTACACACCTATGTATATTCCTATAATGTAAATTATACAATGACCCCCCCCTATTAATATTCCAAAACGTGCACGCTGATTGGACAGCGTGCTCATTGTAAATCCCACAATATACCAATGGAAAAAGGTCCGGTCGCCCGAACTTTTTTCCTTTGGTATAAGGTGTCCAAAACTTTTTTTTTAATAAAAAAACAGCAATGGAGACTTTCTTTTCTCCATGGCTTCCATTTCAAAGCATTGATGTGCTGGGTATGCGTGGGAACGTAAGTCCCACATGCATGCGCAGTACATCAACACAAGGAAGCAGTGTACCACCACCAGCAGAAAAACAGTAATGTGCCGTTATACAAAGACATTATTTAAGAAAAGTATTTTTTTTCTTAAATAATGTCATTGTATAATAGCAATAACAGACTCAGTGGTTGTGGTATATGGAAGATTTACCCATGGTTAGCTTTATTTAATCACTTGGGCTTCGCCCTCGTGATTAAACCACACCAACCGTGGGTAAATCTTCAATATACCACACCACATTGTCGGTTATTGCTTAAATATACTGCACTTTGTTGTAGCAGTTCAGGGGGAAAAAAACAGGTTAACTGCTTTAAATTAGATTCAGTGACAACTACAGGTACAAGCATTGGATTTGTATGCAGTACCACCTCCATCTCTGTGAAAGATGAAGTAGAAAGGTTAGACACAAAAAGCATGAAACTCACATATTCTTGCTTAAGCTTCTGCCACAAGATAAAGAATCTTCCAAGACAGGAATTTCAAGTTTGCCTTACAGGCTAGTTCAAAAGGAAGCAATGATAAAGTACAGTTTTGTACCTACCATAAATGTAGATGTTCAAGTGTTCACACTGCTGCAGTCATTACACTTGGGTTATCCTGCCATCAGGCGGTCCCGCAGTCAGCCAGAGTTCCAAAGTCTTGGTCCAGCGTCGGTTGCTGACACTTCTTCCCTGACGTCAGTGCGCCAGTGGTATATAAGATGCATCCGACGCCATTTTCTTCAGTTTTTCTTGCCCCAGATGTCAGGTGCCCCCAAGAAGGTAGGCAATACATATTGCTAATAAAAACATATATAAAAAATAAAAACAATACCTTCAGTTACAAGCAAATACACCACAAAGGTTGTATAGGATAGAAAGGTATAGATAAGTCCAGCTAGGACAGAGGGGATGGAGGGAGGGTAACCTGGACTGCAGCAGTGTGAACACTCGAAAATCTACATTTATGGTAGGTACAAAACTGTACTATGTTCATCGTGTTACACTGCTGCAGTCATTACACTTGGGTAGAATCCCAAAGCTAAGGTTGGGTGGCTGGTCTATAAAGAGTTAGGATTGGCTACGAGGCCCTGCAGAACTGCAGTGGCAAATCCTGCTCTGGATTTAGAGTAAATAGGCAAGTGGTAATGCTTGGTAAAGGTGTGCACTGAACTCCAAGTTGCAGCCTCCAAAATTTCCTTGGTTGGTACTCCTCTGAGAAAGGCTGTTGAAGTGGCTGTTGCTCTGGTAGAATGTGGCCTAATGTTATTAGGGTCTGATTTTCCATGTTGTGTGTAGCAGTAAAGAATACAGTGTCCTAATCCATTTGGAAATAATCTGCTTTGAGATAGCCTTGCCCTGTGATCCTGCAGCATATGCTACAAACAGTTGCTCAGTTTTCCTGAAAGCTTTTGTTTTGTCCAAGTAGAAGCGTAGCTGCCTGTGCATGTCCAAAGAGTGCAGAAGTTTCTCCCCTTTATTCTGGGGGTTTGGATAAAACGTTGGCAAATGGATGGTTTGGTTAAGAGCCACACTAGTTACCACCTTTGGCATAAAGGTAGGGTTTGTCCTTAAAGAAACCCTGTCCTGATGAAAAATTATAAAAGGTTCCACTGCCATTAATGCCTGTAGCTCTGAGACTCTTCGTGCTGAAGTTACTGCCAGGAGCAGAGCTGTTTTTCATGATAAAAAATTTAGATTGGCTGTATTGGCTGGCTCAAAAGGTGGCAGGGTCAATTTTTCCAAAACAAAATTGAGGTCCCAAGTTGGTGTTAGTGCTCTCCGGGGCGGTCTTATGTTTTTAGCCCCTCTGAGGTACTGCTTTAGCAAGGGATGAGAGAATAAAGGAGGGTCCGTGTTGTAATGTGCTGAAATGGCAGAGGCGTGGATCTTAATTGATGAGAAGGATAGGCCTTTGTCCAGCATCTCAGTTAAGTATTGTAAAATCTGAGGAATGTTTGGGACAAGAGGGTCAAGGCTTTGAGCCTGGTTCCAGGCACAGAATCTCTTCCATTTTTCTTAGTAAGTTTTCCTGGTGCTAGGCCTCCTGGCCTCCAAAATGACACCCGTAACAGCTTTAGAGAGAGGTGTTGCCTGTTTGATTAATGAATCTGCCATGCAGCCAGGTTTAGGGTTTTGAGCAGACCGTGCAGGATCTGATTGTTTTGTTGAGTCAGAAGGTGTGAAATTTGAGGCAAAATCCATGGTGAGCCTTGAGCTAAGTTCTTTAAGATTGGGTACCAGTGCTGGCGTGGCCAGTCTGGAGCAATCAGGATCATCTGTGGGTTTTCTTGTCTGGCTTTTAGGAGTACCTTTGAAAGGAGAGGCAGTGGTGGGAAGGCATAAACTTTCAGGGTTTTCCAGCTGAATGAAAGAACATCCACTTTCCATACTTGTGTGTGGTAAGTCCTTGTGCAGAATTTTTGTAGTTGGCAATTCAGTGGGGAGGCAAAAAGATCTATGTCTGGGCATCCCCATTTTTGCGTTACCATGTTGAAGATTTGTGGATTCAATTTCCATTCGTGAGGGTCCATGATATTTCTGCTTAGATCGTCTGCCAGAGTATTTTTCTTTCCTGGCAGGAATTGAGCTTGCAGATGAACTTGTTAAGTTAGAGCTGTGTTCCACAAGGTCATGGTTTGCCTGCATAGGGGATAAGAATGAGTGCCCCCTTGCTTGTTTATGTACCACATTACTGTGGTGTTGTCTGTTTTTAATAATAATTGTTCTGGATGCAGAAGGTCCTTGAAAGCTGTTAGGGCATTTTGAACAGCCAACATCTCTTTTTGATTGATGTGAAGATGCATTTGGTCTGTGGTCCACTTGCCCTGAATACATTTTCCTGCCATGTGTGCTCCCCAGGCGTAATCCGAAGCATCTGTTGTTAGAATCTGTCTGGCTGTGGGTAGAGTGAAAGGCTGACCCTTGTTGAGGTGACATGCCTGTGTCCACCATCAAAACTCCTGTTGTAGGCAGGGAATTATTGGTATTACTGCTTCTAAACTGTGAGTGTGTTGAGTCCAAACACTTTTTAGGTACCATTGTAATTTCCTCATATGCAGTCTGGCATATGGTATTAGTAGTATGCAGGATGCCATGAATCCCAGGGCCTGCAGAATTTTTCTTGCAGGGAGATGAGACTTTTTTGCCAGTAACTGAAAATATTGAGTCAGTTGTCCTTGTTTGTCTGGTGTGAGATAAGCCATCTGGGCTGTTGTATTTAAGCTGGCACCCAGGAATATTATCTGTTGTGAGGGCACTAGTTTTGACTTCTTTTCGTTTACTGTGTACCCTAAAGAAATTAGCAACTTTTTTACAAACGCCAGATGTTTTAGAAGAATATCCTTTCTCTCTGCTTGAATGAGGCAGTTGTCCAGGTATGGATATATTTGAATTCCTTTTTGTCTGCAAAATGCAATTACTGGTGCCAGGCACTTTGTAAAGACCATGGGCGCAGTAGATAAGCCAAAGGGCAGTGCAGAGAATTGGTAGTGCATTGTATCAGCTTTGAATCTGAGGTATCTTCTGCAATCTTGTCTAATAGGGACATGCAGGTATGCCTCTTTGAGATCCAAAGTAACAAGCCAAGCCTTCTTGCCCAGCATGGGAAGAAGCTGCTGTAGTGTCAACATTTTGAATTTCGGAACATCCAGGTAAGTATTTAGAGTTGAAAGGTCTAGTATGGGTCTCCAGGCTTTGTCCTTTCTGGAGACCAGGAAGAGTCTTGAGTAAAATCCTTGTCCTTGTTCCTGCTGTGGTACTTTTTGAATAGCTCTCATGTCCATGAGGGCTGAAATTTGTTTTTGAGCCTCTGCCCATTGATTTTGTGGCAGGTTTGGCATTCCTTTTAGCCCTGGTAAAGTGTGAAAGTGGAACCTGTAACCTTGAGATACAATATTCAGAACCCATTTGTCTTGGGTGATTGATTGCCAATTTTGGAAAAAAGTGCTAGTTTTCCCCCTAAGGGGGCTGCCAAAAGGGAAGTGCTTGGCATACAAAGGGGGAAGTCATTGGGACTGTTTCCTGTAAGGTTGAGACCTATCCTCACCTCCTTTTGGGGTTGAGGTACCCCACTGTCGTTGTCTGTTAGAGCCTTGGGGTTGAGATCTGCTTCTTGGGCATCTGTATCTGCCTCTCTTTGGCCTGTCTGACACTGGAAAGGATCAATTCTTTGTAGGCCAATTTCTGCTAAATCGAGGTGGCTGCACCTGTAAGAAATCTTTGACTGTTTGCATAGATTTAGCTTTATTCTCCATTCTCTTTAACACCTCTTCTGCCTTAACACCAAACAAGGTAACATGCTGTAAAGGAGCATCCAATAGTTTTGCCTTAACATGATCAGGTAAACTCTGTTCTTTTAACCAAGCATGTCTTTGAATCACAGAACCTGTAACTGCGGCTCTACAAGAGGCCTCTAAAGAATCAAAACCACATTGCAGAGTATGTTTTCCCACCTGTTTAACTGCATGCAATACATCCTGCATTTCTTTATAGTCAGGAGCTTCTGAGCTTGCAAGCATTTTCTGTTTTAACTGAGCCATTAAATATTGTTGGTACTTAAGCATGTGAAACTGGCAATTCAAAGCCCTTACTGCTAAAGTTGCAGAAGTGTAAACTTTCTTCCCCCATCTATCCAATGCTCTAGAATCTCTGTCAGAGGGGACTGGATTTTTTGCAATGGAAGCCTTAACCCCTTTGGGACCCTGGGAAATGGTTTCTGGGTCAGCAGAAGGGTTTTTATAAAGAAACTTGTGAGAATCAGGGACTCTATAATACCTATCTGGCTTGGCTGGTGCAGGGGGCAAAGAATCAGGAGATAAGCTGGATTCAGAGAACACATCATCCACAATATCTAACACAGGCGGAATAGCTACGGGCCTGTGCTGAGGCAATAAAAGGAAGTCCCTGAGTCTTTTCTTGGATTCTGAATAATCCTGACTTTCCCAATAGAAATGCTCCCTCATGGTATGCAAAGTTTTCCCAAAAGAGTAATCCTCAGGAGGAGAGGCTGACGGGATAGATTCTTCAGCATCAGAGTCCTCGTAGGGGGGTAGAGAGTATCCCTGGTCTGAAGAGGAATCAGAGGAAATGGAAACCTGATCAGAGGAATCATAGTCTGTATCCTGCCTAGGCCTTTTCTCAGGAGGGGGATGGGAACCCCTGATTGGAGTTATGAGGTCTTCGGACATTTTAAGCATCTGTTTCTTAGGCATGGAGGACTGTCCAGGAGAATGCTGTACTTGCTTCTTTGTCTTTAATGGTATTTTTGTCTTGGCTGTTGCTTTAATGGCAAGTTGTGAAGGTCTGAAGTTAGAAGCTGATGCCTGCTCAGCAGCTCCGGACTCATCTGAGGGATTAGTTTCCACAGGTCCAATACCTTGAGTTTCCAGAGGCCTAGTTGTCTCCATGTGGGAGTTGGAGGCAGCCTGTGACTCTGAGGTAGCGGGTGTCAGGGGCTGCGAAAGTGCCTCACTGAGAACTGGTGACTGGCCTAGAAGAGGCTTCATCGGTTTTGGACCTCGGATGCCTGTCTTTATCCTTGTCTCTGCGATTTTTAAGAATTGCGGTCATCGGTTGTTCCGACGGCATTGTATAATTGAACCTTCGGACAAAGAAGTGCAAAGCAAAATCAAAACATCGTTTTATAGTGCGCTTGTTAAACCTAGCACAAAACTGACAACTAGTGACGTCGTGATCAGGGCCTAGGCATGGAATACAGTAAGAGTGGAAGTCCTTATGAGGTATTTGCTTCCCACAAGAAATACAATTATTAACTTTTTCTGACATCGGTCTGAGGCAAGAAAAAAGTTTCCTCAACAGGGTACTTAGCTTTACTGAAGACTTCGGATCTGAAATTCAACTTCGAAAATCTCAGTAGTTGGCCCACTGGCACTTGCGCACTGCTTTTGCTTCAGGCACCGCACAGCAAGAAAGACTGAAGAAAATGGCGTCGGATGCATCTTATATACCCCTGGCGCACTGACGTCAGGGAAGAAGCGACAGCAACTGACGCCGGACCAAGACTTTGGAACTCTGGCCGACTGCGGGACCGCCTGATGGCAGGATAACCCAAGTGTAATGACTGCAGCAGTGTAACACGATGAACATCTTTTCCAATGTGAAATAAGTCGCAAGTGGGAACTGGATCGTTGAAAAGTGGTTTAATCTGAAAAATGCCTCAGAGAAATTCTTTACAAATTTTCAGGAAGACAAAAGAAGTGTCATGAAGCCCCTGAAGAAAGTCTAAGATAGCAGACAGATGAACCTGCATAGAAGCACAGCTAAGGCATATGTCTAAAAGTTTAGAGTGGTAATCCAGGATTGAAAGCACAGACACTTAGAAAGGATCCAACCACTTAGCTTTAGTCCACGTGTCTAAATGTGCACACTTACTCTTGTGTAGTCGATGTATTGTGCCTCTGGGCACAAGTAAGCATTTGGACAACCCTAAGTGGATCTGAGGCATAACCCATCAATGAACCACTTCTAGTAGTCCACAATTTACTTTCCTCAACCTCCATATTCTCCAGGCACGTCACTTAACCAGATAGTACTCCCAAGTTGGCCCTGAAAAGGGACTTGTGTCTGATAGGTTTACCCAGTTACAAAAACAAAACATAAATAAGAATCACTGGCCACTGATACAAGTAGAGAAACCATGCAGTTAGAAAGATGGAATTAAAATGCTGGTGAAGCTTCCTGAAAGCATGAATCAGCAGAATTATGAATGGCTTTAGTTGAAGAGGCTCCTCCAGAAGTTGCAGCCAAAGCAGAAGGCGGTCACACATTTTGAGTCAAAAAGTGGAAAATGACTCTTGTTCAGTTTCTCCTTCTGAATTAACTTTGAAATAAGGGGAATGCAACAAAAATGTGCAGGAGTCCTCAAAGCCACTACTGCACAAGGGTGTCCCTTAGCCTCTTCCCCAGAGGAGATCATGGGATACAAGTTGCTGTATTCGCTGTTGGTCAGGGATGCAATCACATCACAAAAAGTCTTCCCCAGTGATGGGAAAGTTTTTATATTACATACAAAACAAGAGACCACTTGTATAGTATTAGCAAGCATAAACTGAATTTGTCCACTGGAAAACTGTATTCTCCAGCAATATGGATGCCCATAATGACACACAGCATTCTAATACCACCAATGCTTGGAAATAGAAGGGCTTGACGTGTTGTACTCTGCATGTATGTGTTATGTACCATAGCAATGTTGTCAGTGCAGAAGGCAACTGCACTCTGAGACAGAAAGTCCTGAGAGGTCTGTGGAGTGTAGACTACCCACATCTCCAATACAGTGATGCACAGACTGGCTTACAGCTCTAAGTATGTCAACTGCCTGCCTTTAACAACACCCCCCCCCCCAATCTAGGGGTAAGGCATCCATTGTGACAGTGACGAAGGGAAGGAAAAAAGGGGATTTGCAGAGAAATGCTGAAGATATGAACCCACCAACAAAGTTAAGTTTTACAAACTCTGGAAAACAATCTAATCCAATAAAAGTTCTGTGCACTGATAGCACTGTGTCCTGACACTGCACTAGAGAAACCTCATACGGGATATGGTATAAGGCATCCAGAAAAATGTGACCACTATTAGCCCTAAAGCTTTGAAGAGGGCTACCAAAGCTGAGTTTGATGGAGGAGTGAAAATGTTTACTAAATTAGACTGATTATAGGGATTATATATAAATGTAGGCTGTCTTTGACAAAAGGAATGCTCAATGTGCAACCAATAAATATGAGGGTCTGCAACAACTGCATCTGTTACTTTGCAGTGTCCACTGCTATACCTACAAACTGAAACAGCTAATCTCCAAAACATCCACTTTTTCTCTAGCAGGTTTTCATTACACTCTTGACAATAAGTTCTACTAAGAGCATTTGTTTACCAGATTAATACCAACTCAAAGGTCTTACATTTGCAAACGCATTATAGTCTCTCAAGTCTAGGCAGTGCACTGTGATGAGAGAGACTTATGATCTGACTCCACAGTGACTAGTTTACACTAGATGCAGTCACAAAATGTTTGACAACCATAAACTATATGTAACATCTCTTTCACTGTTTAAGCATCATTAAAAGCTCTCTTAATCTGTTTAAGTATTAGTCAAAATCTTAAACCATATGATACTGGATTCCCTTCTAGTAGCAAAACTGCTCCAAGGCCTTGTTGACTAACATCTACATGAAGTATAAACTGTGATGTATCACAGAATTTCAGAGTAGGTGCCTTTATGACTACTGCTGTTAGCATCTTGAAGCTTCTTGCATGCTCCAATGACTAAAATCAAGCATCATAAACTTGTAGTTTCCAATTTGGCACTGTTACATCTGACAAGTCTGGAATGAAGTTGGAAAGACAATGCACCATATCAAGGAATTACATCAAAGACCACCTGTCATGGTATTTCTGCACATCAACTACTGTTTGACATTTAAGTCCTTCAAAAGTCAAACCATGTCCCATGTACCAGGGAATTAAAACAAAGATCTGACAAAATACTCTTCCATCCTCTGGAGGCAGTATCAGGTGGGGAGTACGAGTAGGGTGGTACACATGTCAAAGAATAATGCAGTTACCCTAAGGTGAACTCGGAGGACAGAAATCTCCCATGCAGTAGAAGGGCCAAAGCTCACTTAACTTTGATTTTCAGTATGAATACAGGCCATGAATGCAGGGCCTCACAATCCTTCTGGCTTTTAAACAGGCGGTGTCAGAAAAGTTACTACAAGGAGAACTGGCTTGTGCCAGCCAAGCATTCATAGCTACATTGTTTTTTGATCTTTTGATGTTAGCTCTTTCTATTACTATTTTTTTATTTATTTTTTATTTTACATTTGTTAACCGGGGGTGTCTGACTGAGCCGAAAAGGCCCTTTTTCAGCAGAGGCCCGGGGAGAAAAGCTCCACAAAGAAAAATTACAGACACATTTAGTTATTTAGACATGATCAGTATACACACAAATTACAAGAGACATGTTTTTACAGTGGTATGCGGCACATAAACAGTTACAGTGGAGAGAACAAACAAAAAAATATTAATTTTAAAAATAAAGGTAATTAATAGATTTGTGGTGTACAGCTGAAATTTGGAACATAGGTAGAATACATACATAGTACACAGGTACAGTACATACATTGTAGATTAGCCAGTGTTTATGGGTAAGACTGAAAACTATTATCAAGTGCTCTAGATTTAGTATGTATATGTTATCCGCTTTCACTAGCCTGGGGAGCAATCATGGCACTGCCAACTTTGCATGAGATGTTGCCTGATGAGGTCTTTAAAGGAGGCTTTGGATGATGTGTTTTGAATGCTAGTAGGGACAGAGTTCCATTTTTTAGCCACTGAACTACTATATAGTGCATCTCCAAAGCTATTGTAGCTGTTGGTGACTTCTAGTAGTAGTTTGCTTGATGATCTAAGAGGCCTTTTGGCGTGATTCTGTACTAGGTTTTTGAGGGCAGAAAACTTATTGGGGAGGTAATAGATAAAATGACAGAGGCAGAGCTGATTGTAGGTTAGGAGGTTGGGCAGTTCAAGCCAGTGGAGCTGTCTCAAAGCAGTACAGTGATGAGTTCTATATGAGCAATTTGCAGCAAAGCGGACAATTCTGTTATAGCAGGCTTCCATTTTGCTTAGTTCAGTTTTGTTGAGATTAGTCAGAATGGGAGATGCATAGAGTAGGGTGGATAGAAGTTGGGAGCAAGCAATGGCTGATCTTGTGTTGTTGGTAAGAAATGGTTTGATACAGTAGAGTGACCCCAGTTTGGCATGTACTTTTTAAATAGTTAAGTTGAGATGACTATCAATTTTAGGTGGGAGTCTATGGTTATTCCCAGTAGCTTAGCCTGTGCCATTGGAGCAATTGGAGTAGCATTTGTGGAGTAGATAGTGAATTGACTGTTAGTGTTTTTGTTAGAACTAGTTATAATCATAAGCTGTGTTTTCTTTGGATTGAGGATAAGCTGGGCTTTGGTAAGGTAGTTTTCAATGTCAGAGAATGCTAGTTGAGTTGTTTGCAGGAGGGTGGGAATGTTTTGTGCAGCACAGATTAAGGTAGTGTCATCTGCATACTGAATTATAGATGCATGCGGTATGGAGGTCATTTGTGAAGACTGTGAATAGTAGTGGTCCTAAGATAGAACCCTGTGGGACTCCTATAGTTATGGGCAGCTGAGGGGAGAGAGAGAATTTTCCCATTTCACAGCTTGGTACCTGTCAGTTAAGTAGCTTTGGAACCAGGTAAGAGTGGAATTTGATAGATTATATTGGTTTAGTTTGTTTAGCAGGATTTGGTGTGAGACTGTGTCAAATGCTTTGGACATATCCAAAAAAACAGTTGACACTTGTAGGCCTTCATTTTTGAGATGGTTTACTGTGTCTGTGAAGCAGAGGAGGGCTGTAGTGGTACTATGGGCAGGTCTGAAACCATGCTGAGTAGGTGACAGGATGTTGCTGTCTAGGAGATAGTTTAGCATCTGGGTATGGATGTATTTTTCTAGGATTTTGGCCGGGGGGGAAAGTAAAGCAATGGGTCTGTAGTTATTAAGGTCAGTGGAGGTCCCGCCTTTATGTATGGGCATAACATAGGATATTTTCCAGAGTTTGGGCACATAGTTTTCAACAATTGATCTGTTTATGAGAGTGGAGACTGGGATAGCAATAGCACCTGCTGTGAGTTTCAAGAAATAGCTGGGGAGTAGGTCGGCTGCTGTTGATGAGGTTTTTAGTTTGGAGAGCATGCTTTTGATTGAAGTGGTGGAAGCTGTTTTGAGGGTAAAGTGTGTATTAGTGTTATTTGTGTTGGGGGGGATAGTGAGGAAGGAACTGTCCTGTGATACTAAGGATAGAATTGAGTTCACAAAGTGGGAGCTGAATTGTTTCGATGGGAACTTTAGTGTCAGGGGTGGTTAGTTTGGGGGTAGCCTTTTGGGTGGATTTTATTAGCTGGTTTCCATTTTTCCAAAATTTTTGCGGGATGTGTTGGTATTTAGTTTGTAATGCTGTGCAGTAGGATTTTTTGTCCAGCCTAATGCATTTCTTTGCACGGTTGCACAGTTCTTGGTACTTAGTTAGGCTTTGTGTTTCTTTGTTTTTCTGATAGGAAAGCCAGGCAGTGTCTCTGGACTTGAGGATTTGTTTGGTTTCTTTACTGAGCCAGGGGTTTGTAGAGGTTCTAACCTTGATTTTGCACAATGAAGCGACAGTGTCTAGGTGTTGTAGAAATGTTTTGTTGAAATATGCTACAGCCTGGTCAAGTGGGAGGGTTTTTAGGGGGGTCCAGTCACAGTTACAGAGTAAAGTGTTGAGGACCTCAGGAGAGAATTCTTTTGTGTTTCTAGTGGATATATAGTTAGTGGTTTTGCATATGCTTGTTCTACTACGTATAAAGTATATTATGTTGTGGTCACTTAAGGTGTCTGGGAGACTGCCTGTGTGAGGTTAGTTAGAACCCAGTCAAGGATGGATTCCCTTCTAGATTTTTTATCATATCTAGTTGGAATTTGGACTAGCTGCTGGTAGCTATGGAGATTTATTAGATTACTTGGTGGTTCTGATATACAGGTGAACCAATCTAGGTTGAAGTCCCCTAGAATAAGGGTTTCTTGTGAGTATGTGGAAGAACACCAGAATAAGACGTCTTCAAGGCTAGCAGGTGTATTACCGGGTGGAATATAGATCGCAATTGTGGTGATGAACTTTTTAGGGTGAAGTTGAAGTTGTGACACAAGTATGTCCCAATTATTGGGAGATGGGTAGGAGTTTGGTAATTGACAGACAGTTAAGTTGGACTTGTACAGTAAGGCAGTTCCACCCCCTTTACGAAGTGGTCTGTCTTGTCTAATGATATTGTAGCCGGTAGGGAGAACTTCTGAGTTAGTTATGTTTTTATTTAGCCAGGTTTCTGTTAAAGCAACTATGTCTGGGGAGTAGTGTGCTATTGTGGCCTGGAGTTCAGCTATTTTATTTTTGATGCTTCTAATATTAATATTTAGCAGTAAAAGATGGTTGCTTTTGCTGCTGTTGTTGATTTGCCCAGGGATGAAGAAAGTGGGGGTGGTGTGTTCTGACAGTTGTGTTGGAGCAGTTTGTGTTGGACAGGATGGATTTGGGCCTGGGTTAGGGTGGATATCCCCACTTATGGTGTGCCTGGAGTTAAAATGGTTATACAGATGTTGGAGTTTGGTGAGGAGTGTGAGAAAGTATTGTGTTTTTTTGGAGTGGGAATGAGAGCATATGTGTTTAGTTCTGAATTGGTCCGTTATGCAGTTCTTGAATAAGTGTGGGCAGATATTATTATAATGTGTGGTGTCTGTATACAAGAGTGCATAATGTAGTGTTGTGCTACTAAGTTTAGGGATATTGCTAGAGTGATAACTTGTGGTGTTGTAAAGAATTATGAGAAGACAGACTAGACTTAGTTCTGTGATAGTCATGGTTATAAAGTTTAAGTTGTTTCTAGGTGGGATTCTGAATAGGAATTATAGGGTTGCACTATATGTCAATGGGGAAATAGTGTGGGTGATGTAAAAAATGCCTAGTGGGAATGAGAGTGATTGGGAGTATTTTGTGTGGAGCAAGTTGGTGTGGTATAATGTGATATGACATGAGGAGCTGTGATTGGTGGAGGTGATGTAAGGGTGAGCTGTGATTGGTGGAGGTGATGTAAGGGTGAGCTGTGGGTGTGGCTGTGATTACTATAAATGCAGAGGTAGTGGGGGTGGGAGGGAATAGGGGGCAGGGCAGGGGAGCGGAGAGAGCCCAAGCGTTAGCGAGGGCGAATGCAGCGGGGCAGAGCCAACCAAGACAATTGAAAAAAGTAAGTATTACTTTACAAATCTGAACACTTTAAACTAATTTCTGAGGTCTAATGGCTTACCGGCAAGCAGAATGTAATTGCTGAAGAGCACTTGTGTCCTGGTGGGAGACTAGAAACTTAAAGATGGCTCCATGCTCAGCAGGATTCTAATATAGACTTTGTATTGGGGGAGGGAGATAGCACAAGGGGTGTAAACCAGGTGGAATGCAAAGAAACCAGAGAGGCAATCAGTGAAATCAGTGAAGGCCTCAGAGGGAGTAAGTAATAATTCAAACTACCTGTAACGTGAAGGAGAGAAGAGACAGCAAAGTTCATTAAGCAACTATGAAGCAGAATTCACCAAACGTTGGATTGTTCACCAACTAATACAGATTAGATTAGACCTTTGTGAGACAGGTTAGTTTTACCCTACTGATGATATGTTGCTGCAACAGTAATCATGCTCAGTATGATAGGAACCACAAGTTAGTTTGTCTTAACCTCTATAGCAACTTGAAAAGTTTTGTCAGCTTCCTAATTATTAGTTCCCCAAACTAGATCATCATCCATTGTATTGACCACGCCTTCTAGCCCTTCAAAAATTTTGTCTACTGTTCTTTAAAATGGGGTTGGCAAGATTCTGAAATCCAATCTTAGAAACAAGACTCTACCCAGAAGGGCTTTCAACGTGCAAAGCTTTTCGTTGAACTCATCTAGCCTAATTTGACATAACCCTTGATCAGCATATGTGACAAACAACAACTTATCAGGTATAGTTGCAACAACCGCTTTAACTGTTCAAAACAGGAAATGATCCCTTTTGGTCCATTTATTTGTAATCAGCATCTACTCATAATTTTAAGTTCCTTGCTCACAACTGTTATCATTCTATTTAGTCAGTCAGGGGATTCCACATTTCAATTCTTGCTTAATTCTCCCTTTAAGCTAAATTGAAGCTCTTCCTGGAGCATCTATAACTAGTATTATGCCTCAGGTGAAATCTGGACATGACGATCTCCTGGTAGGTAGTCTAAACTTCTAAGCTAAACAGAATAACTCTCAGAATATCATTAGTAACTTGAAGAAAAGTATCAGTACAATGATAACTGTGTTTCTTAACTCTCAGTAAAGCACTCATACATTTTTAATACAATTGCTAAGTCATATTAACAGTCTTAGCAGATTACTTTATAAATATTTTGTCTTGGAAAAAACATGTAGGCTGATACTGCTTATAGCTCTGTTGAGTCCCTTTTGACTAAAGAAATGTTTGCAGCTGTCCACATGGTGACCTTCATGAATTATTTACAAAACCCTGTTGGCAAAAATGAACATTCATATTATTACATGGTGCTTTACAAATATGTAAGCTGTCTTTGTGACAACTTTGATTAGTTTAAGTTAAACAGATTTTGTCAAATTGTTGACATTTTACTACACCACAACTAGCATTGTTACAGGTACTTTATTTAAATGTCAGGTTGTGCAAGTCTCACTCTTTTTATTTTTTTATTTTTTTTCCTTTTCTACAAGTATGTGCACCCTCAAAAAATATACAGAGATTATAATGTGGCTGCAGTGCACCCATATGGGGCGTGCAACCCCTACAAAATGTTTATTCTCTAATGCCTTAAAGTATTTTGAATAGTAATGTATTAATGCTGCAATTAGTTTCACAATGAATATTTCAACTGTGATGTTTTATATTATAGCTAAGAGAGAAAATACATTTCATAGTAAGTGTAAAAACAATCACTACTGCTCCAAAAACACACAGTCTGATTAATCCAACGAAATTGTCAATAAAAAAGTGTTGACTAGTGTGTTGGCGAGTATTATGTTGAAAATGAGCAATGACCTGCTCTTAGGATGAGCGCAATACTTTATATACAACTATCCTTTCAGAAATGATGGCAAAATATCACAAACTCATCTGATGTTCCGCATTGGTATGCAATAATGCAGTATAACCAGTAATGCCTAATTTCAGAGAACGTAGATTCACAATTATAGCAAACAGTACCTTATTTCAGGAACTTCCATTCATCAACATTCTCAAACCTTCATAAGAATGTATGAGTATATAAGATAGTAGCTAAGTCGCTCAGTCGGTATTCACTTCCCCAAGCGTTAGTCGCTCAGTCGGTATTCACTTCCCCAAGCGTTACACAAAAAAACCCTCTTCAGGTGATTCGAACAGCAAATAATGGAACTGGCCAATGCACAACCAATATTTTCAGTGCAAATAATCAGCAGTGTCTCTCGCAGTATAATCCAAGCAATATGAAGCCACAGTTTCTATTCCTTTAACATACGTTTTACGAATGCACCACTCATATATCTTAAAAATAGAGACTTTTTATTATAACAAATGTTCAGCAAACAAACGATTCGGCAAGCGCTTTCACCTACTGGCTTCCTCAGGCCGTTAAATTAGAAATGTTAAATTGGGATTTATATAACTTCAGAATTCAAAAAACATGATGTCATTTCCTGTCCCAATTTAAAGTACTTCGGAACTATTCAAAACAACATTGTTACGAATTGTTACATTTCAAAACAGTCTTCATCTCAGCCTTCATAAATCACAAGCGCATAGCTAACACTATGGCAATACATCAAATGCATCATTCAGAGTGCATAAACAACATACATCTCAATAGCACCATTCAACATTGCATCCCGCCATTGTTGCCATGACACTTGAATAAGCCACCAGGTCCAAAAAATCACTTCATCAGACACACTAGCGTCCAAATGCAATCACCAGCTTCAATTTATCAGGAATACTTAAAAAATACATATTTTAAAATTAAAATAAAAATAAGAATAATAATATTAAACAAAAATTGTTGTTTAAAATGTATCTATAGTCTGCTATTCATAATATGACTACGCGCTCTATCTTAAAACCTTTTTATATACAGGGCTCATAGTAACATATGTGCAGTAAGGGATTTGTACTTCCGTAAACAATATTTACAATTTACGGTTATTTAATAATATTTGTCGGAACTTTAGAATATTTCTTCTACCTGTTCATATTTATAAGCTGATCTCTCAAATTGTCATATATGTGCATAATAAAATTATATAAGACTCTCCACCTTTAATTACCAATAGCATTACACGATGCTCCATACTTATAACGTGGAGACGAGATCCATTACATATTATTTGAAAGGTGGCGATGGAATGAGTACTTTTTATATATATAGCGCTCATAGTAAAATATGTGCAGTGAAGAATTTGTACTTCCGTAAACAATATTAACAATTTACGGTTATTTAATAATATTTGTCGGAACTTTAAAATATTTCTTCTACCTATTCATATTTGTAAGCTGATCTCTCAGATTATCATATGTATGCATAATAAAATTATATATGTCTCTCCATCTTTAATTACCGATAACATTACACAGTGCTCCATATGTATAACTGTGGAAACAGGATCCATTACATATTATTTGGAAGGTATCAATGGAATATAGTGGGGCATAATATGAAATATTAAACACAAAATTATTAATATGTAATATTAGGTATAAACTATTTGAGTATTGCATTATATAAGTATTAATAAGGCATCCCATTGTATATTACTCATTATATAATTATTCTTTTATACTAATAAATTATATAGCACTACTTGTATTCTATAAATTGTAGAATTTGGACGAAATAAGTACAAGATGTTCGAGTGTATTAATTAAATTCATGTATCACTTAATATAAAATAATAGATGAATTTAACTATATCAAAACAGATATATATTATTTACATTAATAATTAAACTGTTCAGTAGATAGTTTATTAATAGTAATCTAAATATATAATACTATTCAAGTCATAAATTAATATAGGAGAATATATAATATTCAATTAAATTAATTATTTTCATTAAAAATTTTTTGGCTATTAAAATATTTACATTATATTTATGTAGTTAAAATTATGAATAAATAAATCTCAGATATATATTTCTATATTAATATTCATATTCATAACCTATAATTATGCTTGAAATTATTAGTATTATAAAGAATAAATATACTAAATATTAGTATATGCCATCTATAATATATAGTTATCATATCTTCAATGTATAAAAAACTATCCATGAAAATATACTTCTATTTAGATATTATACTTAATTTTCTGGCCTTTAATACAGGTTTAATGGGAATTCTATCATTGAGTCCCAGTTTTTGGTCAGCTCTTAGGCGAATAATCCAATTCATTTCCAATTCTTCTGTTTTATTGGAGATATCTCCCCTCCTAATATTAATAGAATTATTTTGTAGTACTTTAAATCTAAATGTATGTTCTGCAGATGTGTTCATAACATGTTTAGACAAGGCATTAGTTATAGAGCATATTCTTATGTTATACAGGTGTTCCCTGATACGGTCTTTCAACCGTCTATCAGTTTTGCCTATATAGAAGGCGGGGCAGGCTACACATTGGGCTATATACACTATATGCTTAGTGTTACAAGTGGCTTTTGCTGTTAATTTATATTCATGTAATATAACAGGATGTACAAACGTTGCATTCATATCAATATATTTACAATGATTACAATTCATACATGGTACCGTGGCTTGTTTCTCCATTTTGTTTGTCAGTTTCCCTGATATTCTATTGGATCCACATAATTTCCTATATAAATTAGGTTTATTTTTATAGGTGTACCTAGGAATTGTTCCAACTATCTCACATATTTGAGGGTTAACAGTTGGGATCCCCCAATATTTTTCATAGGTATGTCTAATACAACTAATATCTTGTGTATAATGTAAAACAACTTTCATATGTTCATTATTCACATTGATAACATTATTTGGTTGTTCCATAACTTGTGTATAATAATTAGAGAAGTATGGAAATGCTCTTCCTTCTCTCATTTGGCTAACGTTGTCTAATTCTATGCCTATCTCTTGTTCATTATAGGATCTCATTATAAATTGTTGTTTTAGACTTTGAATCTGAGTATTATAGCCATCTATAGTGGAATTCAATCTTGATGTTCTCATCGCTTGGCCCTTTATCACATTCTTAAAAACAAAGCCTGGATGCATACTTTCTCTATGTAATATGGTATTCCTATAGCAACTCTTCCTATATATGCCTGTATTTAACATTCCATTACTTAATTTCTCAATGTATACATCCAAAAAGCTAATTTTATATTGTGATGTTTCCATGGTAAATTTTAGATATTCTGTATGTTTATTAATTTCATCTAAGAAAATATCAAGATTCATTCTATTTGATGTCCATACTAAAAAAAGGTCATCTACAAATCTATTATACAGTCTCACATATCTCTTAAACATTGGCATTTCAAATAGGTATTGTTTTTCCCAATCAGCCATTACAAGGTTGGCGTAGCTATTGGCACAAGATGTGCCCATAGCTACGCCATCCTTCTGCATATAAACTTCATCCTTGAATACAAATATATTATTATTCAGGACCAAATGGATTAGTTCGCACAATACTTCTATTTGTGCAGATGTATAACTAAAATCTGATTGTAACCTCCTATATATACATTCTATACCTTGGCTATTAGGTATTGATGTAAAAAGAGACTGTACATCTAGGGTCACAAGCCACACTTCAGTACTCAGTTCAACATCAGACATCTGTTCATATAATCTCATCAAAAATTGTTTAGTATCTCGTAGAATATGTGAATATTTCTCTACTATTGGTCTCAATTTAGTTTCCAAATACAGTGATATAGGTTCAGTTACCCAACCTCTACCAGCTACAATAGGCCTCATAGGAGGCTTCTGTGGGTCCTTATGAATTTTTGGTATTCCTTGTATGCATGGTAGGGTTGGGTTATCCATTATACAAAATCTATATATTTCCTCATTTGTTTTATTTTCACAGTATAATATATATATATTATCTGAAACTCGTTCTATTATTGTATCCACTATATTCATAGTAATTCTACTGTAATATTTATTGTCACCCAGCATATGTTGCATACTAATTATATATGCTTCCATATCCATAATAACAATGGGTCCTCCTTTGTCGGCAGGTCTCAACATAATATTTGAATCAGTTTCTAATTTCTTTAGTGCTAAACGTTGTTTAGGTGTCAAATTCCCATACCACTTTCTATTAATATTTTTGTTTTGATGTGTATGCAATTCTTCTTCCACTAATTTTGTAAATGCATCTATAAGTGGATGTAAGTTAGGCACAAATACACTAGGTTTTCTAAAATTCTGCCTTATTGATTTATCTGTTCCATAATCTATTTTTAGTTGTATATTTCTAGTAAATAGTTTTAAATCTGTAACCATTTGTGTTATATCACTTTTACTTGATGGAATAAAACTAAAGCCTTTTTCTAGTATTTGTGTTTCTTCCACTGTCAGTTGTCTACTTGATATATTCCATATAATGGAATCTATGTTCCTTGCCACATTTTCTTTATCGTAGGTCCCACATGTTCCTGTTCCTGTATTCTTCTTTTCTGCCTCCCTCTGCTCATAGAGCGGTCCCTTCCTTGTACCCATTGTTGTGCTATGGGGAAAGGGACTATCTCATTACTGTTATCTGTATTTCTATTAATACCATTTCTTGTTTTTTTCACTTCTTTCTGCCTACATCCATCAATTATTCGGGTCTCACTGACATTCTTCGTAATATCTTGTGTTTGAGTCTCTGTATTATTAATTGTATCTACCTCTAAAGTTAATTCTTTCTCTATATTATCATGATGGACTTGTGCTACTGTGGTTACTATTCTATTTATAATGGGTTGTCTATTACTTATATTCCTAGTGTTACCAATTGTATTAATATCTACATCACTATTATTAATTATTGTGTTCCTATTATTACTATTTCTATTATGGCTCACATTCCTCTTATTATTGTCACTGTTTAGGTTATTAAATTTCCTAGGCCAAGTGAAGACATGTCCATTAGCGAAGTCCTGTAAATCCCGTTTAATTTTACCTTGCTTCTGTTCTACTAATTTTTTCTCATACAGAAACACATCATCTAATAATTTTTCTAACATTTTATCAACTATAGTCCCTGGATATAAATCATACAAATGTTTCTGTTGTTTTCTAATACTTTCTTGCATTTCTATTTCCTGTGGAGAAAAAAAGTCGTTAAGAAGTTCCATATATTGAATGCTCGTGTCTATATTGATCTGTTGCCACTTATATAACAATTCTGGATATAAAGTTCCTGTAGTGGGCATTTTCAAGATTCGTAGTCCTCTAGGTATTATTTTACGTTTAATACAGACTTCGAAATGTTGTCTCTGCAATTGGAGTCTTTTCATGCGCATAAAATCAGTCTCCATTTCTCCCAGCAAATTAGATAGGCCTGAGCAGTCAGTTTTTATATTGTCATCTGATGTTCCTATCTCTATCTCATAGGCCATCAGTGGATTGGTTTCATTTGCAACAGCTTTCTCAAATCTAATTGCCCCTCGGTTGTTAATTTCAGGTTTATAGGGTAGTTCAATACTTTCAATAGGTGTTTCAGCCATATTAGAGCAGTAATCGAGAGTAATAATTATGAAGATAAATGTAAAAACAATCACTACTGCTCCAAAAACACACAGTCTGATTAATCCAATGAAATTGTCAATAAAAAAGTGTTGACTAGTGTGTTGGCGAGTATTATGTTGAAAATGAGCAATGACCTGCTCTTAGGATGAGCGCAATACTTTATATACAACTATCCTTTCAGAAATGATGGCAAAATATCACAAACTCATCTGATGTTCCGCATTGGTATGCAATAATGCTGTATAACCAGTAATGCCTAATTTCAGAGAACGTAGATTCACAATTATAGCAAACAGTACCTTATTTCAGGAACTTCCGTTCATCAACATTCTCAAACCTTCATAAGAATGTATGAGTATATAAGATAGTCGCTCAGTCGGTATTCACTTCCCCAAGCGTTAGTCGCTCAGTCGGTATTCACTTTCCCAAGCGTTACACAAAAAAACCCTCTTCAGGTGATTCGAACAGCAAATAATGGAACTGGCCAATGCACAACCAATATTTTCAGTGCAAATAATCAGCAGTGTCTCTCGCAGTATAATCCAAGCAATATGAAGCCACAGTTTCTATTCCTTTAACATACGTTTTACGAATGCACCACTCATATATCTTAAAAATAGAAACTTTTTATTATAACAAATGTTCAGCAAACAAACGATTCGGCAAGCGCTTTCACCTACTGGCTTCCTCAGGCCGTTAAATTAGAAATGTTAAATTGGGATTTATATAACTTCAGAATTCAAAAAACATGATGTCATTTCCTGTCCCAATTTAAAGTACTTCGTAACTATTCAAAACAACATTGTTACGAATTGTTACATTTCAAAACAGTCTTCATCTCAGCCTTCATAAATCACAAGCGCATAGCTAACACTATGGCAATACATCAAATGCATCATTCAGAGTGCATAAACAACATACATCTCAATAGCACCATTCAACATTGCATCCCGCCATTGTTGCCATGACACTTGAATAAGCCACCAGGTCCAAAAAATCACTTCATCAGACACACTAGCGTCCAAATGCAATCACCAGCTTCAATTTATCAGGAATACTTAAAAAATACATATTTTAAAATTAAAATAAAAATAAGAATAATAATATTAAACAAAAATTGTTGTTTAAAATGTATCTATAGTCTGCTATTCATAATATGACTACGCGCTCTATCTTAAAACCTTTTTATATATAGGGCTCATAGTAAAATATGTGCAGTAAGGGATTTGTACTTCCGTAAACAATATTTACAATTTACGGTTATTTAATAATATTTGTCGGAACTTTAGAATATTTCTTCTACCTGTTCATATTTATAAGCTGATCTCTCAAATTGTCATATATGTGCATAATAAAATTATATAAGACTCTCCACCTTTAATTACCAATAGCATTACACGATGCTCCATATTTATAACGTGGAGACGAGATCCATTACATATTATTTGAAAGGTGGCGATGGAATGAGTACTTTTTATATATATAGCGCTCATAGTAAAATATGTGCAGTGAAGAATTTGTACTTCCGTAAACAATATTTACAATTTACGGTTATTTAATAATATTTGTCGGAACTTTAAAATATTTCTTCTACCTATTCATATTTGTAAGCTGATCTCTCAGATTATCATATGTATGCATAATAAAATTATATATGTCTCTCCATCTTTAATTACCGATAACATTACACAGTGCTCCATATGTATAACTGTGGAAACAGGATCCATTACATATTATTTGGAAGGTATCAATGGAATATAGTGGGGCATAATATGAAATATTAAACACAAAATTATTAATATGTAATATTAGGTATAAACTATTTGAGTATTGCATTATATAAGTATTAATAAGGCATCCCATTGTATATTACTCATTATATAATTATTCTTGTATACTAATAAATTATATAGCACTACTTGTATTCTATAAATTGTAGAATTTGGACAAAATAAGTACAAGATGTTCGAGTGTATTAATTAAATTCATGTATCACTTAATATAAAATAATAGATGAATTTAACAATATCAAAACAGACATATATTATTTACATTAATAATTAAACTGTTCAGTAGATAGTTTATTAATAGTAATCTAAATATATAATACTATTCAAGTCATAAATTAATATAGGAGAATATATAATATTCAATTAAATTAATTATTTTCATTAAAAATTTTTTGGCTATTAAAATATTTACATTATATTTATGTAGTTAAAATTATGAATAAATAAATCTCAGATATATATTTCTATATTAATATTCATATTCATAACCTATAATTATGCTTGAAATTATTAGTATTATAAAGAATAAATATACTAAATATTAGTATATGCCATCTATAATATATAGTTATCATATCTTCAATGTATAAAAAACTATCCATGAAAATATACTTCTATTTAGATATTATACTTAATTTTCTGGCATTTAATACAGGTTTAATGGGAATTCTATCATTGAGTCCCGGTTTTTGGTCAGCTCTTAGGCGAATAATCCAATTCATTTCCAATTCTTCTGTTTTATTGGAGATATCTCCCCTCCTAATATTAATAGAATAAAGGAATAGAAACTGTGGCTTCATATTGCTTGGATTATACTGCGAGAGACACTGCTGATTATTTGCACTGAAAATATTGGTTGTGCATTGGCCAGTTTCATTATTTGCTGTTCGAATCACCTGAAGAGGGTTTTTTTGTGTAACGCTTGGGGAAGTGAATACCGACTGAGCGACTAACGCTTGGGGAAGTGAATACCGACTGAGCGACTTAGCTACTATCTTATATACTCATACATTCTTATGAAGGTTTGAGAATGTTGATGAACGGAAGTTCCTGAAATAAGGTACTGTTTGCTATAATTGTGAATCTACGTTCTCTGAAATTAGGCATTACTGGTTATACAGCATTATTGCATACCAATGCGGAACATCAGATGAGTTTGTGATATTTTGCCATCATTTCTGAAAGGATAGTTGTATATAAAGTATTGCGCTCATCCTAAGAGCAGGTCATTGCTCATTTTCAACATAATACTCGCCAACACACTAGTCAACACTTTTTTATTGACAATTTCATAGTAAGTGCCTTTTATTACTAGCCCCCATTAAAACCAAATTTACAGTTCTGACCACTGACTTCACTCACACTACATGCATTGATATATAAATCATTCTGTAACAGTAATCCTTTCTAATTAAACAGAGTTCCTCTCAAGCACTTCATACATTTATACTGGTTTAATTGTTTTCCCAAGAACATTGCAGGGAACATCAACTTGTCTCCTACACTTGTATCTCCAGTCAAGCCAAATCTGATTCAAACAATTTATTTTATGGCCAAAAATGTCAAAAAGGTGCATAACTTGTATACACTACTAAGCAGATTCAGTGACAAATGTAATTTCAGACAATATATTACATTCTGCGCCAATGTCAGTCTTAAGCACAATATTCTTGTCTCCATTCGAAACCACTTTAGACCAAAAATTATCTTTCATACTGCTTACAGTGTGTATTGTTTTCACGGTATGTAGCTCAAATCTGTGAGCAAACATTTCAGCTTTATTTTTCTTCTTTACCTGTAACACTTTCAAATCTTGCTGTAACACTATTTAAACAGTTACATATCTTTGCAAATGGATTATGATCTCTATATACCCTATAAATTTGATTAATGACTCTTCAACTTGCTTTCTCATACCTGCATCCACATTGGTTGCAGCAGGTCTGGTGTTTAACTGTTCATTAATTAATAAGTAACATTTTTGATAAAATATGATTACCAGTAACTTTATGCAGTTTTCTTTCTTTTGGTCATTTGAGCTTCTTCTTCCCCTCACTTTTACCCACAGTTTTGATTTTGCAAACCTTTATTTATCAATCATGCCTCTAAGCGGAATGTTTAAAAGTTTACTTACTGTATACACATCTAGTACTGTATCAGGTCAATGTCTCTCACTAATCTGCCTCTGGCTTGATTATCTGGGTTCCTCACATAAATATGAATAAGAACAAACATCTTACATTTGGAGCATTCTTCTTTCACTCTCAATAAACTTGATTTTTTTTTATCTGAGGACAGACAGCTGGTCTCTCTCCTCATCTTTAAGGCTACAAGTCCTAAATAGCTTAATTACTTCCGCACCTGCCACATGAAAGAATTGTACACAATATATTCTTCCTGCAATTCTATACATAACAAGATAATGTCTTAAAAATTGTGAATGCAGCAATTCCAGTTTTCAGACACACTTCCATTCAAAGTCATACATACTGATGGCTATAGTCAAGGCATTACAACCACAAAAGTAAAGTGGTTCAGCAGCAATGACATTGAAAAATCAAAAATAAACTACCGTTTGTGAGAGTGATATTTGTGAAACATACTGTCTTTTGATATACAAAAAGACTGCACCATTAGCTGTTTTAATGTTAATAATACAAAAATGTGACAATATGACTGGCATTATTAATCTTTACATCAAAAATGAAAAAAAAAGTCAACTCTATGGTGCAACGTGATAAAGACCTGACTGGGACCAAGATGACTAGGTATCACGTACTAACCCAAGCTCTGAAGAAGCTGACAGGGGGGGGGGTTACAGATGTCTATGAAGTTAAGTGGTATAGCCTGCTGCAATCTCAGTAACTAAGGTAAGAAGAGGTGAAAGGCATGCTGCGTATGGGCCTGGTACATGTGTTTGACTCTATCAAGTTGTGTCCAGCAGAAGTCTTCACAGAGCATGAGCAGAAATGTGCACACTCAAGGGGAGAGGCACAACAGGCCCTGACATCAGCAAGTGCATACTTCTGCCGCAAGGGGGTGGGGTATGACTAAATCAAAAATACCCTCATCATTACCTCAGTGACAGCTGATCAGTGATCAACACTTGCCTTTGTGAAAGGAAATGAATGGACAATTACAGTGCAAACCAGAAAGTCAGCAAGTACTAGGGATAAAAAAAAATTAAAACACAAAAAAACAAGACTTAACTGTTTCTATATGTTGAGGTGATACTATAAAGTATCTTCTGGAATGATTCACTGGCTAAATAAACCACTTCAGAAGTTTTGAAATTGGTACAACAAAAATACAACAGGTGGTGCCAAATAAGTTTATTCTACTGTCATGTACTTTATGTACAATGTAATGTATATGTATAGTCAGCTAAATGACAGAAGTGGCTTTAGACACGAGTATTCAACAAGAACCTTTACTAAAGTCCTCTTATGAAGTCACATGGTATATAGATATAACTATCAATAATGCCATTTTGCTCATCTGTAATCTTTATACACTGATGTGTTCATTACAAATTGGGATGAGCTTGCAACTCAGACATGCTTGATCAGTGTTCTGCCCCACTAAATAAATGTATGCATATATGTAAATAAACAGTAAGTATAAGAACTATGTTCTGTTCTTTCCATGTGACTGTCAATTATTTTTATTTCGTCCACATTTAAGGACGGCTGTTCCATTTATCCACCACTCTTTCTATAAAAAATATTTTCTCTTAGCTCACTTGGGCCTTCTCATTACTGGTTTGCTTCTGTTTACCAGGAAAGCCCACCTGGGAACTAAAATATCCATTTCAGCTGAGCCGTGGGGAGAAAAACTCAAAAACAAGGATAGAAAAACATTTTTAAAGATTCAAAAGAAAAACAGTCAACAAACATTATTTAAAAAGTATTTCAAAGCTAACAGTCAATAAACATTATTCCTACAGCATATCGGATTAAGGAAATACATGTTTTCAGGATACTGTGAGTAGAATAAAAAATAGTGCATTAATACACTTACACATTATCCATAGTTGACAGAGTTGGGACTGCATACTTCAACTGTAGGTCTGGTACAGCTACGTAGTTTATTAGTTGCCAGGTGATATTTTAGGGTGGATTTGAATTGTTGCAAGTTAGTTATAAACCTGATGTGGTTTGGAAGTTTGTTCCATGCCTTGGAGATCTGAAGTTATATCTTCAAACTGTTCCTCTTGTCTCATATACAGTGGTTTCCTGGTACACTTAGCATAGCCCGCTCCACCTCATTAGCAGCTCCCCCACGTGGCCCAAATTTCATGTCCCACCTTACTTTTTAGGTGCATGAATACACCTCTCTTTTATGTTTTCACATTTTTTTGTTCTCTCGCCTAGTTTCCAAATTTCGTTACACTTTCTTTTTTTAGAACAATGTCTAGCGCATCACACACCACCTCACCCACGTGCCTCCTCCTTTATTACTTTTCTACAAACCCCGCACCCTCTACCTCGGTCGTATCTTTCCATTTGTGAGAGTGGCATGATTGTCGCCTTCTCATACTTGTCTTTTGGTATGTTTACCGAAGGGTTTTTCTTTTTTTTTTTTTTTGTTGTCTCTAGATGGTCTAAGGATTATTGAATAATTATTAGCTGTCCTTTAGGGAAAAAGTGTAGCCCAACATTGCAATGTCATATTCGAGTGTTTTTACAAATATTAACACACGGCTTTAGCGCATATTAAATGCCGTATAAGATCCTTATGCACTATTCACTCAGACTAAAACCCTTGGATACAATGTCTCAATTTTTTACCCAATGAGATTGCAGTCACGTTGGGCGACCCAATCCCAATAAACGTCACACCCACTTCGGGTTGGGCCCCACTGACACGCACCCAGGTGACTGTATAAAACTACGAGCATTATACCATACTCTCTCATTATTTGGAAATGCTCTTAGACGGTTTGGAATGAACGACATTGACCATTGGAGAATTCATCTGTCTTTTGTTTTTGTTTTTCCTGATTTGTTTGTTACCTATTTGTCTGGTTTTTGGTACTCCGGAGCCTTTTTAAAGGCCATCCAAAAGACCCTAGCTTGAAAGCCTTTCTTTTAGCTATACTTTAGGTCTCTTGAACTGTAGCCTCCTACAAGGCCATCACTGCAAGGACACACTCAAAAGCCTTTATGAAGGCTACCCCAAAGGGACAAACTCAAAAGCCTTTATCAATGCTACCTCGTAGGACTCAAGGCTCTTCCCCACAGGGGCACTATTCGCAATTCTCACAGCCTTTATCAAGACTACCTATAATAATCCCCCACAGCCTTTTTAAAGGCTCATACTATAAGGGCTCCGAAGCCCATTTCCATGCCTACTAAGGGACACTGTTTGAACACACACCCAACAGCCTTTGTCAAGGCTACGACGACAGCTTCTCGCTAGCTATTATCAAGGTCACACACCCAATAGCCTTTGTTAAGGCTACATCGAGGGACTCCCTGTAGCCTATCCATAGGCACAGTCTATAAAGACACCTCTGGAGGTCTTTTTAAGGCTTTCCATATTCTCTCGATCGACCTAAGTCTGGGTTAAGGTTTTATAACCAGAGACCCAGCCTTATTGGGAGATCCAGCTCCACATTGCTGTACCAGAGGGGTAATTTATAGAGACATTTGTTCTCCTCTCTGAAGGAGTTTATTACCTCACCTCCGCCAGGCTACCTTTGTTTCCGTTTCATATACAGTGGATTTAAAACGTGTACACATCCCTGTTAAAATGTCAGGTTTTTTGCGATATAAAAAAATGAGACCACAATAAATCATTTCAAAACTTTTTCCACCTTTAATGTAACCTATAACCTGTACAGTTAAATTGAAAAACAAACAAATAAAAAATAAAAAACATACAATACTCTGGTTGCACAAGTGTGCACACCCTTAAACTAATACTTTGTTGTGTGTGCACACCCTTAAACTAATACTTTGTTGTGTGTGCACACCCTTAAACTAATACTTTGCTGTAGCACCTTTTGATTTAATTACAGCATTCAGTCTTCCTGGGTAGGAGTCTGTCAGTATGGCACACCTTGACTTGGCAATATTTGCCCACTCTTCCTTGCAAAAGTGCTCCAAATCTGTCAGAATGAGAGGGCATCTCTTGTGCACAGCCCTCTTCAAGTCACCACACAGATTTTCTACTGGATTTAGGTCTGAGCTCTGGCTGGGCCATTCCAAAACTTTAATTTTCTTCTTGTGAAGCCATTCTTTTGTTGATATGGATGTATGCTTAGGATCACTGTCATGTTGAAAGGTGAAATTCCTCTTTATCTTCAGCTTTCTAGCAGATGCCTGAAAAATTTGGGCCAAAAGTGACTGGTATTTGGAACTGTTCATAATTCCCTCCACCTTGACTAAAGTCCCAGTTCCAGCTGAAGAAAAGCAACCCCAAAGCATGATCCTGCCATCACCATGTTTCACCGTGGGGATGGTACTCTTTTGGTGATGCAAAGTGTTGTTTTTGCGGCAAATATACCTTTTGGAATTGTGGCCAAAAAGTTCAACCTTGGTTTCATCAGACCATAACACATTTTCCCACATGCTTTTGGGAGACTTGATGTATTGCTTTGCAAATTTTAGCTAGGCCTGGATGTTTTTCTGTGTAAGCAAAGGCATCCATCATGCAACCCTACCCCATAGGCCAGACACATGGAGAATACGGGAGATTGTTGTCACATGTAGTACACAACCAGTACTTGCCATAAATTCCTGCAGCTCCTTCAGTGTTGCTGTAGTTCTCTTGCCAGCCTCCCTTACCAGTTTTTGTCTTGTCTTTTCATCAATTTTGGAGGGACGTCCAGTTCCTTGTAACGTCACTGTTGTCCCATATTTCTCCACTTTTTGATGACTGTCTTCACTGTGTTTTATGGTATATCCAATGTTGTGGAAATTTTTTTGTACCCTTCTCCTGACTGATACCTTTCAACAATGAGATCCCTTTGATGCTTTGTAAGCTGTCTGCGTACCATGGCTTTTGCTGTAGCAGGCAACTGAGTAAATGTCAGGAAAATCCTACTAGGACAGCTGAACTTTATTTGGGGTTAATCAGAGTCTCTTTAATTGATGGCAGGTGTGTACCCAAGAAGACTGAATACTGTAATTAAATCAAAAGGTGCTTCAACAAAGTTTTAGTTTAAGGGTGTACACACACAACAAAGTATTAGTTTAAGGCATACCTCTCAACCTCTTAGAGCAAGAACTCTGGACAAAGCCATGGGGGAAGAAAGGCCTAAAAATAGGGACACTTTTTAAATATAGATTTTATAAACTTAGAAAGTTAATAGAATAACAGGTTTTACATTGGCATGAATTTTCTGAAGGGTATGAAGTCTGAAACTCAAATGCCTGGCATCATTTTCTGACTTCAACTCTAAATGATTTGACAATTATTTGATAGGAAACCACAATTTTATGAGAAAAAAGACAAAATTTGAGGTGCAAATCTGGACAGTTGAAAGGTATGGTTTAAGGCTGTGTGCACTTATGCAACCAGTGCATTATACGTTTTTTATTTTTTATATTTTTCCCCTAACAGATTTGTTTGTTTTTCAATGGAACTGTACAGGTTATAGGTCACAAAGTTTTGAAATAATTTATTGTGGTCTCATTATTTTACATCACAAAAACCTGGCATTTTAACAGAGGTGTATACACTTTTTATATCCACTGTACATTCTATTTTGAAACAGTGTGCCACTTAAGATGTTTCTATTTTATCCCTACCAGCAGCATTATATTCTAAATGGTTCATACTAAGCACTAGAAGTCTTTATACAGGAGAAGCATAATAGCAAGTAAGTGCTAAGTGGCTGAGGTCAGTGCAGCTGAATGGAGCCAAGCCTCCCATTCTCTGCACTCCAGTATCGTGATATGTGTCACAGTGGTGCCATAGTCAACTAATATGAGTTAAATATCTACTTGTGACAGGAAGAGCACTGTCAGTGATTAGCATGACATGCTGCTCAGTAGGAAGATGGGATGCCACTGTTAAATGTACCCAGGAAGCATGTGTATGCCCAGGCAAAGGTGACATGCTGGGCAGAGGCATATCTAGGGCATTTCCTCAGGATCCAGGTATGAGGGCACAGGATAAGCGTCACACTGTCTTGGACCAAAAATGCTGTAGTCTGCATGTTACATTTCATCAGATCCACAGAAGCAATCTTCACTTTTTTGTTTTTGTTTTTACAAATATTGCAACCGGTTAACATTCCTTTTCTTGGGTGCCTTATGCCTCAGATTTAAAAGTGTTCCTCCCGAGAACGGCTTACATTCTAGGACATTTATGTAATGATTCAGTGACTGACCTGTAGCAGATTTTGGTGCTCATGTCTATAATGTTCTCAGCTGATGGCTTTTAGCTGTTGACCAAACAGTATTTGGCTGGTGTGGCCACAAATGAATGACAGGATGCCTTATATGACATTTGCTGAAAATCATGCAACACTTCTGTTGTCTCCTGCTCTGCCTAAATCCTTTCTTACCATGTGTCTATATAAAGTGGTAACAATTTTGTGCTTTCTGTGGATAATGCCACTTCTTACACACAGACAGACAGACAGACACACACACACACACACACACACACACACACACACACACACACACACACACACACACACACACCACTGACTTTCCACCTGCCTTCTTAGCTGCTCTATCACACTGGTCAGCATTGCTTGTAGAAGTGATTGCATTCAAAGAAAGTTACCTCTATCATTTAATTTTAATTATACAAATCATGATGTACATGCTGTTAATGGGGTAATATATTTGGTCAATGAATATAATGTATGTATGTATTTATTTATTTGACATTTGTTAACCGGGTTAGTCTGTCTGAGCCAAAGCCCTTTTTCAGTGGAGACCCGAGGAGAAAATCTCCAAAATGAAGAATTGTACAAAATTAAAAAAAAAATTAGATTAAACAAACAAGTATCGCAAGTAAAACCCATGTGGTACAGAAGTGATAAGTACAAAAGTTTACAAAACAAATTATATATAAGAAGGAAAAAGGAAAAAAAAAATCTTACAAAAAATGTCGTACTTCTGTATTATCACAACCAGATTTTTACGATAATAATGGTTGTTTCCCGATGTGGAAATGTAACTGTTCATGGCGTGACAATATCAGACTATGGGTTTTCTTTCACACTGACAGTTGTTTAGGCAGGGTTATCACCCAAAAAATGAGTAAGTTAATATCACTGTTTAGGTATGCACCTTACCGCCAACATGTCATGTAGCTCGCAGTAAAATGCATACATGCTTCAGCTGTCAGGGCTGCTGTCTTACTCACTGCAATTGCTCACCAGTTTCCTCCCACATAGAAAGGCAAGGACGCAGGAGTTACGCATAACTATTTTTTAGTTTTAACAATTTTTACACACAGTCTCTGGTCCAAACATGGTAGTAACGACAGGAAGAAGGGCATCATCAGCCAGTAACATGTTTTCCGTACTGTTCTTAGTACGGTTTAATCAGGAACCCGTAAATGGGTATCAACATAATCCACCCTGAAATTTTACCAGCAGTAGTATTCCACAACTTTTGCATTGCAATGGTTGTTTTCCATTCTGTTTACAGACTTTTAACAAAGTATTACTTGACCCAAAACATCATTCCTGTGTCTGTGTTTTCCTTCTGTGAAGGCTTCGTTCCTCAATATTCCATTCATAAGTTAAGACAGCATCCCTGACAATTCAATTGTGCTTCTGTAATGCACGCAAAAAAGGAAGATGATTGTTTCATCTTTTTATGTGCTTGAAGGTAGTCCAGAGATTTTTTGCCAGCAATAATGAGTTTGCATAACACTTTGCAGTTTTGATGCGGTCTGTATTCAACGAAGCGAAATTCGCAACAGCAAAAATCTGGTTGCGATAATACGTAAGTACCAAAAATTTATACAAGCAGAGTACAGAATAATTTTGTATACAGATTGAAAAAAAGTGTATATATTACAAAAGTTATTAGGTAGTATGAAATTTTACAAGAATAGAAGTATTAGTAAGTAGGAAGACAAGTTAGAGGAGGGTAAAGAAGACTATTTGGTCAGAAGCAACGTGCAAGGAAGCCTTGGAACAAAAAAAGGGAACGGTAGAGAGTAGGTAAGAAGAATAAAAAGAGTACTAAAGCAGAAAATTAGAGGGGTGAGAAGTGGAGTAACAGAGAGATTTTTTAAAAGGTCAGGAAGTTAGAATAGTTAAAGAATGTGAAGGAGGGTAGGAGGCAGAGAGGAAAGGCTATGGCAAAAGAAAAAAGGGAGAAAGGAGGAAAGAGCAGGAAGGAGGAAGGGGAGTAAATTTAAGTGGGATGGTTGCAAAGACATCTCCTAGAGCTGTGTAGGTAATGTACTCAGAAATGTGTTCAGTACGTTGAGGGCAATTTTTAAAACAGAACAGATTCATTTTTTAGTAATAGGGTAAATACATACTCTGTGATCTAATATAACAGACAGAAATATTGCAGACATTGTGGTGTATCAAGAATTTCTGCATACCAATGTCAATTACTCACAACTTTCTATAACAGAATGTAACTACAGTGGTACTACAACTGTGACAAATGTAGTATGCCATTTTGTTTGTGAAAATGTTGGTAATATTAGCAGTCACAAATTTGATATTGTTGGAATACAGATTATGCCATCTATGCCTTGCGCACAACAATGCCATTTATTTTATACAGTGAAACTACTACATGTCAGGTTAGGTTGCATGTCAGAGACACTGTGAATTGCAAACAAGAAAACCAGTTTGTTATTCATGTCCATACTTTTCACAAATCACGATTTTAGTAGCTTAAAATCTACCATTCTCAAAATAATTTTTATACATGTCAGGGCTGGTTTAAGTTTGAAGGATCAGCATTTAACAAAATAGAGGCCTAATAGTTTAAATACAAAAAATAACTGAAAGGATTTATGATTTGCTGATAATTTTGTTTCTACAACTGTACTGTCTGAATTTATTTCTTATATAACTTTGCTGTTAGAAGGTTGTTCACAGGTTCACTACAGAGTAATGTGATTATAATCATTATTGTTATAATTATTTATTTGTTTGGTGAATGAAGCTGTCTTGTCATATGTACTGGCTTTCCCTCTTTGCCTGCAGCAAACATCTGATTTCAGTCAGGAGATGCTCTTATGATAAAGCATTTGTCTATTTTTCTTATTACTCAGTAGTCAGCAACTCAGCCATCAATCTCAGCAGGTCGTCTGGCAAATAGACTACTAAATGACTACAGGTTAACAGTGTTAAAAATGGAATCTCCCCTCTCTGCACCAGAAGGTTAGTGTACTGCTATGCACTTTTAACTTCAGGGTTATATGTCTGTTTTCTGCTCTCTATCTCTTTACCTTGATATGTTGTTATACTATTACTGTATATTTCCTGGATTATGCCCTCAAATGTGCAGAATGGATCCTCTGGTATACATGCAGAGTCAAACAAAATAAAAGAACAAATTAATTCAATGTTATTGTTGCATTATGCATGACATGATCATCTGAAAAAAACTGCCCTATTACAAATGATCATGAATACAGTGCACCTAAAACTAAACACTGGAAATTAGCATTTTTTGCTCGGGAGTAAGCTCACCTTGAAATTCTTACCTCATAGAGTGTGTGTGTGTGTGTGTGTGTGTGTGTGTGTGTGTGTGTGTGTGTGTGTGTGTGTGTGTGTGTGTGTGTGTGCACGCATATACATATGTGTTGATCCCTATCAGATTACTGAAGTTTCAAAACTTCAAAATTCATACGGCCGAGAGCATATGATCAAAGTTTTGAAACTTTGAACGTTTTGAGAAGAGATAGACGTACAGGGAGGAAAGGGAAATTTACCATTTTCCTCACTGTAGCAAGATCTCAGAGTTGGTATATTTAATTAGCAGGGGGTGGGGAGGGTGCTGGAGGGCTTCCCCCTGCAAAAACGGAAAAAAAATGTTTTTGTTTTTTATTTTATTTTCAGAGTTTAAAACTTTGATCATATGGTCTCAGTCATACGAATTTAGAAGTTTTGAAACTTGGATAATCTGATAGGGCTCTACATACATACACCATCTTAGTGACTCCACAACATTCAGATAAGGTAAAAAGTTCCCTTAGTGCGTATATAGTAGTCTTGCACAATCAACGATTGCACAATGTTTACTATCTAAGATATGACCCAAGGTCAAAAGTGAACTTGATCAGTCATGCTTGGATAGTTAGAATTCAATGAAACAGTCATTGATAACACATTGGGAAGCACATTTTACATCCTGTTCCTCAATATGAATGCATTAAATATATAAAAATATAAAAGCTTCTTTGGGGGAAAGATGAGTTATATTCTGACAATGATATCCCAGTCTCCCATAATTTTATATTTAAAGATCACACCTTCTTTTTCATTAGTAAAACTGGATCTTTAAAGCAGCAGCCTCTAAACATATAGTTATATGACTTAGAAAATGTAAGCTTGACCAAAGCGAATTTTGTTTTAAAAATGTATCTGCCGTCTGTCAGCTAAGTAACACAAATACACCAATCACTTTATAGTCTTCATAAGCTTGACTGTTTGCCTCTGTTAATGCGCACAGTTGAGAATTTGTTGCTATAGGGGCCACGCTGATGTCATAAATCAGACAACTGTTTTTCTTCTAGTGGTTACCACACAGAGAATTATGAATGTATTCTACACAACTTGCAGATGGCTTCGCAAAACTTCTTTCAAACATTATCACTGTAATAATGTGGTACACCACATTGGCCAAAATAAAACTGCACATACATCAGAACTGATGATTATATCTTCCACATCAATGAACAACTGAATATGGAGAATGTGAATGTTTATCAAATGAGATATTCAAAATTTAAATGCCTCCATCCTGAAACAAATGTCCCAGATCCTAACTGTATGGCTAAATAATGGGCTGCTTCAGAGCACTTTTTTTTAAGCTGCACATTTCAGTTCTTAATAATCACTAGCTAAAAGTAGAGCAGGAAACTCAGTTTCAACAAAAAATCTTGTGTTGCATTTACAAGTGTGACAACAGTGTTTTAATGCAGTCTGACTGCAATGGGGCTGAAAAAGTTCTACTTGCTATGACAAGACTTATGACTGTTGGGTACAAGGTCAGCTAACCTCTGCTTTCCATTAGCAGCTGCATGCTTTATTGTAAGTCAACAACTCGCATAAAAAATAATGAAAATGTGAAGTCATTGCGTGAAATTGAACTGTACCTTCTTCATTTTTGTTGCTGTATCTCTGTAGAGGATCGAAGCCTGTCTCTTGTTCTTCTGTTTGTAAAGGGTGGCTGGTTTTATATGCTGAATGATGCATTTTGACTTCTTTTAAAAACTGATCTGCAGAGCCAAGAAAAAGAAATGGCTGAAGTCAATGCGGACTGCAAAATTAAACAAGAACTACTTCAAGAAATTACAAGAGATAATCTCCTTGCTACTTCAGAGCAATATATTCAGCATATATCAATAATGCTATGCAAAAGAGAACACACACACCAAAGCAGGTGGGAAAGAAAGGCATGGAATTTAACAATAATTTTGGGCTATCAGAATTCTATGACCCACTGAAGTCACCTTACTCTAATCTCAGGGTACAGCTGCTGTACCAAAGCCAGACTAGGACTCAAGGCACGGGAATACTGGAAATTTACCAGGAGGTGTCAGTATAACTGGAAATACTTGCACTAGATACAACAGGGTTTCAACAGACTATGAAGGGGATGTTGTATTTTTAATACAAAGGGCAGCAACACTGAATGCTGAATAAGGTAACCACATAATCAATCATCTGAAAGCCTTAATATTTAATTATATTAGGTTATGTGGCAAAACGTTTTTATTATTTATTTACTCAGCCACCTCCATTTTACAAAGTAGTTCACTTGGCAACAGGGGGCTGCCAAGCAAAAGATAAATGCATTTACAGTGCATTTATGAATAATATATACATATGCATTTGTCTTAATACATGTCATTCAATATTTAATACCACCCTTTGGAACCACCCTGAAATGTTAATTCATCTTTACTGTAACACATTTGTATTATTCAAGTCTTCACTATTAAAGAGGTGTCTCCTGAGCTACACTACAGAAATAGATGTCTCAGCACATTTATCCTAGAAGGACTAATGCAGAATACACACAAACCAAGCCCTGATACTGTTCAGACGAACTACAGCCGGACCTGCTTTTCATGAATATTCATCTGACTGATGGATAGCAAATTGTGTTCTGTAAAACAAGGCAATGTAAACATGAAGTGGAAGGGCAGAGGTATCTGGCAGGTGCTGCTAATAGACAGGTGGGAAAATGATTTATCAAATGAATAAGAATATTAATTATAAATGCATTAGCAACTGTCTCCAGTGATTCCCCTTTCTGACATTTGAGCTTGATTAGATACAGGAGATGAGGATCTGTGCTCTGTGTCCTTTAGTGCACTAAATGGAAATGTTTTACAAACTGAAATGAAGCCACCAGAATGAAAACATCCTTCAGTTTTAGAGTGGGGAAAAAGCAAATGGTTTCAAATAGTCAAATGACTCAACATACTGATTTTTAAATACCAACTTTGCTATATGAGGAAAGCATTACTTTGAAGACATTTAAAGCAATGGTGTAATAGTTTGGACTCTGAAAGTTTTGTGAAATATATGTGTATGTTATATAGATTTCACATACACATTCAAACACACATTTTTATAATCTTGCTAACAGAATTCTTAACAGAAAAAAATAAAATGCTCATAAAAATAGTGACTTACATTAGTGCTGCACTTTGGTTTGGAAGCTCCTAACTTTCGTACTTTTACTACATTTACAGGTGCAGTGAGCTTGACTGTACATTATGCTATAATTGTAGGTATAACAGCCAGGATTTCCAAAGCCATTTATTTTAAATGTAGTGGTTTGCTAAACACAACTGAGCCACAGGCATTTATGCAGAGAAACCCAGGGTGCTGTACTCGGGAAGTTGTTCTTTCGGCTTTTCCCGGTTAGGGGTTGCTACAACGGAACTCCGGTCTGCTAATGATTGGCAGTACATTTTTACGGTGCTGAGGTGCCAGCTCGACATTCAACCTTCAACGAAGGCACGCCCATTTACGCATGTCTTTCGAGCGCAACTCGACCGCGTGGAGGACATGCAGGCTCCACACAGAATGTGCTCCAGCCGAGAATCGAACGGGAAAACCTCTTGTTCTGAGGCGACAAGCTGCACCACCGCAGTTACATATGTAAAATGCAGGTATCAAATTACTGACACACACACACACACACACACACACACACACACACACACACACACACACACACACAAAGTACATGCCAGTTAAGACAATGATACAGACAAAAAAGATGTTTTGTTGCTAGATAATAAAAATATAGTTCCACCAAGAGCAGCACATCATTATGGCTTCAGAAATTTCTCATAATAACTTTGTGGAAGATACTGAAAAGAAAATGGGTATGTAACTGCCTATATTGCAAGTGCCCTTGGTTTGATTAGCAGCCTTTAGTAGTAGATGGAAATGATTTCTAAGGAATAAAAATAAAGCTTTCTTATGCTGGCAGGCCAGGTCAGCTGTTTACAGACACTGTATAAAACAAGCCCATTTTTTCTGCTTAACACTGGTTCCTTTATTTCTTTATATGTAGAAGGCAATTCCACTGTCCATGCAACAATTTCTTTTCTAATAAATGTGCTCTGACAAAATGTCTGTGTTCCTTCACTAAGACAGAAATTCATACCTGCAAGTTAAGTCTTGCTGATTCCTTGTAAAGACAATTACAGAAATAGCACAAAAAAATAAGACAAGGTGGGAAGTAGTACCCTTAAAGGACACGAGTTTTGAATTCCATTAGTATGGTGCTGAATGCACAACACTATAATTGTGTTTCTGCTCCCTACCCCAAACACCTAAATAATTCATCAGTACTGCTTTATCCCTAGTCTGCCTCAGACAGTATTACACCGGCAATCATTAGCTTCTCTCCACCTCTGCTGAGCATCCTACACATGCATAGTCCTTTCTCTTCTAATACTCGTGCTGTGCCCTTTTCAGGAAAGTGATTGTGGGTACAAGAAATGGGAGCAAAAATTAAAAAGTTTATGATTTCAGCAAAGTGTTTTGAGATATGTCCTTTGAAAACTGTGGACTATATTTTTTTCCTTATCTTGGTACATTTCTTGCTGAAACCAATTTCTAAAGCTCAGGTCTCCTTTGTCAGTTTTACTGGTAGGAAGGCAGCTAATTCCGTGCTACACTTCTTCAGCTCAAGAGCCCCTTGGATATGGATGTTAATGAGAAGTTATGTACCTACCATAACGTTTCATGTTAGTTGTCTTCTCTCGCCTTCTTTCTTGCTGTATGGGTTCGGAGCCGATCCTCGGCTCCGACTCGGCCACTTACTAAAGCTTGAGAGCTAATTTTACCGGCTCGAGGCAACCCTGTATCCCATGATGCAAGGCGATGACTACCCAGATCTTGTTTGGTAGCTACGGAAAATTATGCAATATATTCCTCCAACTGGAGAGGAGGAGGAAGAGGTAATAATAATAATCCCCCGAAAAGGACCAACCTGATCTAGTGACACTAGTAAGCTGATTAGCTAGAAAAAATTGTATCAAGACTCTTCAAGGAAGAGGAACAATCTTCTCGGTCTGACCAGGCTAGGGGGATGGTGGGCGGGACACAAGAAAGAAGGCGAGAGAAGACAACTAACATGGAACGTTATGGTAGGTACATAACTTCTCAATGTTAAGTTGTCAATCTCGCCTTCATTCTTGCTGGATGGGACCGCGTCCCTAGCACCTCTGTCCTGGGTGGCTCAATGGAACAGACTCTTGAGAGCGGTGGAACCAAAATTTGCTCTGTCTCTGGAGGCCAAGTCTAATTTGTAATGCGAAACAAAGGTATGAGGAGAGGCCCATGTGGCTGCTGCACAAATAGTGTCTATTGGGAGTCTAGTCTGAAAAGCTGTAGATGTAGCTAGTGCTCTGGTAGAATGGGCTTTTGGCCTAGAAATCAACTCTTTACCTCTGAGCTGATAAATGCATGTAATCACAGAAGACAGCCATCTAGATAGGGTTACCTTGGATACTGGAAGGCCTTTCCTGTTCTCTGCATAGGATAAAAACAGTTGATCAGATTTCCTAAAATGTTTGGTTCTGTCCAGATAATATCTGAGTTGGCGGTGAACATCGAGATAATGTAGTTTTTGTTCCGCTCTATTAGAATAATTTGGGGAAAAAACTGGAAGATCAATAGATTGATTTAAGTTCGTCTGCGATGCCACTTTGGGTAAGAAAGACGGATTAGTCCTTAGAGAAACTCTGTCTTTGTGGAAAATTAAGTAGGGAGGATGAATGCAGAGGGCATGAAGCTCAGATACTCTCCTGGCAGAAGTAATGGCGACTAGAAAGAGTGTCTTCCAAGAAATAAATTTCAATGAACAGGTAGCCGCAGGTTCGAAAGGGGGAAGAATCAAGGATGTTAAAGTTAAATTTAGATCCCACTGTGGTGGGGGGTCTCTAATCGGAGGTTTAAGTAGAAATATACCTCTAAGAAATGCCTTGCAAAGTTTATGTGACATGATGTTGTGGTCCAACAAGCCGATATGAAAATTTGAAATGGCTGCCAGCTGAACTTTTACTGTGGAGGAAGAAGATCCTGAATGAAAAATCTCGGCTAGGAAGTCCAAGACCGAATGAATTGGAGCAGTAAAGGGATCTATGTTCCTACCTTTTGCCCAGAAGGAGAAACGTTGCCATTTACTAGTGTAAATCCTTCTGGTGGAAGATTTAAGCGAAGCTACTATGATATCCCGGACGTGATTAGAAATCATAGGAAGCCTGGCTAGGGATGGAAGTGGAGCAACCAAGCAGTGAGGTTGAGAGAAGATATGGATTGGTGCAGCTGCCCCGACTGGTGGGTCAGAAGATCTGGAACCAGGTCCAGATGCCATGGCTGTACCAAAAGATAACGATGTAGGAACGGAAACCATATCTGTCGAGGCCAATAAGGGGCAATGAGAATCATTTTGGCTCTCAAGGCGGTTGCTTTCTGAATTACTTGTGGTATTAGATGGAAAGGAGGAAAGGCATAGAGAAGTCCCCGGGGCCAATCTTGGATTAGAGCGTCTCTGGGGGGATGGCCTGGAAGGGGGAAGAGAGAGAAGAAGTCAGGGCATTTGCTGTTTTGAGGGGTAGCAAAAAGATCACAGCAAGGAAGGCCCCACTTCTGAAAAATCTCTTCCGTCACAGATTGTTTGAGAGACCACTCGTGAGGCATGAGAATAGCTCTGCTCAACCTGTCCGCTATGATGTTGGATTTCCCGGGGATGTGCGTTGCTATCAGAAACCGCTGAGAAGAGATTGCCCAATGCCAAAGTCTGAGTGCCTCTCGACACAGTGGATAGGACTTGGTTCCGCCCTGCTTGTTGATATACCACACTACGGACATATTGCCCGTTTGGACTGCAATAGTTCCCAGGGGAAGAGAGTCGTGGAGGGCTTGCAACGTTAAAAGCACTGCTCTCATCTCCAGGACATTTATGTGCAGGTGGCATTCGAAAGGTTGCCAAGTGCCATGGACGATCCTGCCCTGATAATGCCCCCCCACCCGATCAGGGAGGCGTCCGATGTAACCGTGGCAACCGGGGCGGGAGGAACAAAGGGTCTGCCCTGATGGACTTGAGGGGACAATACCCACCAGGTCAGATGCCTTTTGCAAATTGGAGTTATTATGATCCTGTGACGCATGGGAAGTCATTGAAAGGACCATTGGGCGAACAGCATCCATTGTAGGAGACGCATGTAGAAGCGGGCAAGGGGAAGAAGAGTTATGGCGGCCGCCATAAGACCCAATACTTTCAGAGCAAATCTGGCCTGAATTTTGTCACTGTGACGAATCACATGGATGTGGTTTTGAATATCCAAGATCCTTTGGTCTGTTAACTTTACTGAAAGTTGTACGGTGTCCAACTTGGCGCCTATAAAGGTAATAGATTGACAGGGCAACAAGGCAGATTTTTCGAAATTTATAGAAATCCCTAGCCCTCTGCAAATGTGAAAGGTGTAATCTCTGGCTTGGAGAAGTTGATGCCTGGTGGTGGCAGTGAGGAGCCAGTCGTCTAGATATGGAAACACCTGGAATCCTTGACATCTCAGGTGAGCCGTAACCACTGCCATACATTTGGTGAACACTCTGGGGGCTGTAGTGAGTCCAAATGGCAGGGCTCTGAATTGGAAGTGACTGGCCCCCAGCCGAAAGCGGAGAAACCTTCTGGAGTGCCTGTGAATTTTTATGTGATAGTACACATCCTGAAGGTCTACCGAGCACATCCAATTGTCCTTGCCCAGAAACGGTAGAATGGACTGAAGCATGACCACCCGGAATCTTGTTTTCTTTACAAACTTGTTTAGTTTGCTGAGATCTAATATTGGTCTCCAGTCCCCTGTCTTTTTTGGTACTAAAAAGAACCTTGAGTAGATTCTGGATCCTATTTGGTCTGCTGGGACTGGCTGGATGGCTCTTTTTGCTAGCAGTTTTGAAATCTCTGGTACTGCTAGTTCCCTTAGACCGGTGGAGCGCCTGGAAGGGTTCCCTTTTGCTGAACTGGGGTTTGAATAAAGGGAATTTTGTAACCCTCGGATATGATCAACTGTACCCATTTGTCTTGAGAAAGGGAAAGCCAGGCTTTTGGGTACAGCGATAATCTTCCCCCAACTGCCTCCGAAGGTGGACAATCGGGCACCATCTCAGGGATGCTGGAAGGGTTTGTCAGAGAGAGGCTCCCTGCTACCCTGATTCTGCGGACCCCCTCTGCCCCTAGGGTGGCGTCTGTTGTTGTTACCCCTTCTGCCTCTGGAGGTAAACTGACCTCGTGCATCAGGCGTGACTCCTTGAGATTTGCGGAACCACATTTTCCCTCCCTTCTGATCTTTTGGGTAAGGTCTTGAAGGGGTGGAGAAATGGACTCCTACGGCAGAAAGAGTCTTGCCATCTTGTTCGCATCTAGTCAAGGTGTCTTTCACTTGAGGTCCGAACAAAGTCGAGCCATCAAAGGGGAGTTTGTGAAGGACACCTTGAAGGGATCTGCAAAATTACAAAGCCGCATCCAGGATTGACGCCTTAAAGCCACTCCTGTGCCTGCGGCCCTACTCGCTCCATCGGCTGCATATGAAATGAGCCGCATGGAGGAGTTAACAATGGAGTTTAGGATTCCTAGCTGTGAGTTAATTTTATCCTGGGACCCAGCAGCTGACGGATCCTGTAAAACTTTTCCCAACTCTTTAAGAACATCTCTTTGAAGGCAGGTGAAGTGACACAAGTAGTTCAGCGACCGCATGGCAAAAGTCGCTGAAGAAAAAATCCGCTTGCCGTACCTATTCATAGTCCTGGAATCCTTGTTAGGAGGATGGACAGGTACTGAAGGATCAGCTAGTTCCTTCTTGGTGGCTGCAGCCACCACCATGGCATCAACCGGGGCACCTTTTGTCAAATATTGCCTATCAGGTGGGGCCGTGATGAATTTAGAAGGCCTCCGAGGAATAGGTTCCACCGAATCCGGGGCCATCCACGCCTTCCAAGCCACCACGTCTATAAGAGGGTCGAAAGGCGGAGACACCCAGGAGGTGGAGGGTTGAGACCCGAACGCCTCCAGGTATACCGACTCGTCCTCGGAAGGATTAAGGGAAGGCCAGTTCCCCCTCTGCCTAAGGAGTTCAAGGATGTCTGAGAAAGAGACATCCTCAGAGGGGGACCTTGGGGATCCCTCCGACTCATCCAAGTCAGTATCGGATGTAATAGACTCGGGGGAGTCTAGATGCTTCCTCTTACATGTCCTCTTATGCGGAGGTTCACCTGACGGGTCAGGAGAAGCCTCGGAAGAGGAAGATATTCCCAGTGGGGAAACCTGAGGTGTTGGATCTCTGGGTCTGGGAGCAAGAGAGTGGGAAGAGACGTCAGCAGGCACTGTAGTGGGAGGAGCTGATGGAACTGACCGCTGACTACGCCCTGGGGCTAGTACACTCCTCATCACCTCGAAGGCTCCCCCGTCAGAGAGGCCAGAAGGCTCCCGCTCCGAAGAGATAGGAACCCCAGGCCACACTGACAGGGACGGCTCCGAGGCCGATGTCGGGGCTGAGCTCACCAGCGCCGAAGCTCCGAGAGGGAGAATGGGGTTGGACAAGGGTCCAATGCCACTCGCCCCCTCGGAGCCGACAAGAGAGACCAGACGCCCGGATCCCTCCAATGAAGGCATCAAGGAGGAGATTGGAGCAGAGGATGACAGAGCCGAAGGGGGGTGTGGTATCAGCTCCGAAGTCACAACAGTCATGGCTCCGAGGAGCTCTGGCTCCGAGCTCTGTAAGAGAGTCGAAGGAGGAATGTTAGGTGGATGTGTAATAGCTACCGTCTGTTGAGATGGGCTATGGAGCATTTGGGCCAATGCCTGAGACTTTAATAGTCTACTCACCACTCTCTCAAGGTCGTGGTCGGACAGCCTGGACGACCGAGAAGACCGGCTCCAATGGCTCTGCTCCGAGAACAAGGGTGATCTCGGAGCCGAATGTATCAACTCCAACGAAGGGGATCTTGATCTCTTTTTTGAGATAAGTGGAGCCGAAGGAGCCGAGGATACGTCGGCTCCAGACGAAGCCGACACTGAGTGCCCAGATTTAGAGGTATCGGCGCCGGATGGAGCCGATACCGTAGCTTGTGACATAGAAGGATCGGCTCCAGCCGGAGCCGATCTCGTCACAGAAGGCAAACCAGTAGCCGATGGCTTAACTGGTTTAGAGGGCTTCCCCGGAGCCGACTTAGTCGGGGAGCTCTCAGGCTTTAATAAGCCCCTCAGTATTAATTTATTTCTGTGCTCCTGCAGGACTCTTGGGCTGAAGGCATGGCAGACAGCACAAGAGTCCTGCAGGTGCAGAGGTCCCAGGCAGTAAACACAAGAAGTGTGACCGTCTGTCAGAGACATCTTCTGACAGCACGAGTCACACTTCTTGAAGCCTGAGACCTTTGTGACCTTCGACATAACTGTGTCGAGGAAACACTAAGTGACAAAAAACACAGACACACACACACAATAAACACCCAATCCAATAAAAATTAAAAACAGGGATATAAACACACCCAAACACCACACAGAATCCCTGACAAAAATTTAGGAAAGGGGAAGGGATAAATAACTGGAAAAATAGGCAACACTAATGGAAATAGGGTTAAACTAATCGTTAAGAGTTTACACAACAACGGTAGTGACTAAAACTAAAGGGGGGAGACTAAAAGTCTGAAATTTGAAAAACTTACCAGGAGCCGGTAAAAAAAGCACCTCGCAAGCGAAAGCGGCAAACGAGATCTGGGTAGTCATCGCCTTGCATCATGGGATATAGGGTTGCCTCGAGCCGGTAAAATTAGCTCTCGAGCTTTAGTAACCCATCCAGCAAGAATGAAGGCGAGATTGACAACTTAACATCTATTATTCTCACTATTTGGAGAGCATACACATGCAGTGCAAAGCAAAACAATACAGTGAGACATCATACCAAGAAATATCAAAAAGCTAACTGTTTCAATGACTTAAAATGTAGCACATTTGTGTTTGACACTGGGAAAATCAAGCCACTAGATTTTAGTTCGACACCAGATGTGTGTATTTGTCCTCTAGTACTGCAGTGCAGTGCAGTACGACTCCTGGGGTGCTGTTCTTCAGATAAGACATTAAACCAAATGTAAAGCCTGCCTGACTTGGAGGTAACTCGTGCTGGTGCCAAAGGTTCCACAGGACTTACTGCAAAGAGTAGGAGGAGTTCTCCCTTGTCCCAGCCAGATGGTTTTTACTCACTAAAAATCACCTTAGGTCTCTAGTGAAAACAGGCCCTGCCTGATGGGACTAAGCCACTCAACATACATCAAGCCAGCAACACCATAAGTCAGCGTATTTTATTTTGCCCTAAAGCTACCTTAACCCTTAAATACATACGACCGTATCCATCCACAAAAATGAATAAATACATTGGCACTCACCACATCAGCCTGCTTTTCAAGAAAACTGTCAGCAGTAGACAGACATGTAGACACTAATTCAAGTGCCCTGTTAATTCCTAGTCCAGTTTTAGGATTTCTGGTGTGCACCCCTCCCCACTCAGCACATGGAGGGAAAAATCCCTGGCAAGGCATAAGGGGGCATACTAGACAAGAACAGTACAGTTGTTTAATTAAACTTACCATAACAGTACATGTCTGAATGATCATTGCTGTAGTAACCTTAGCTACATGGGTTATATCATGCTAAGGATATAACAACTAGCCAGCTTCCACAGCTTTAGGGAACGTTCCACAGGTTGCAAAGCCATCAGTCAGCTTGAATCAAGCGCATTAAAATGACATGCTTGGGTGGCAAGCCCATTAGAGCTTTCATGCCAACAGAGAGAGAGAGAGAGTAAGAGAGAGTGAGCCTTGAAAGGACAATGTTAGGAACAAAAAATAAGTATTAACATTCTGTCATAAACAACACACTAAAAAACAAGGGGGGACAGAGAGAGAAGGGAATGGCTACTGCAGCAGTATACATTCAAACAATTACTATTATGGTAATTTACTTAAACAACTGTACTATATTCATCAGATTGACCACTGCTGCAGTAGCCTTAACTATATGGGTAGATAACCCTAGCTTACTGCATATGGGATATGTAAGGATTCCCTAGAGAATGGAGCTAGCAAACCCTGACCTAGATCTAGAGAATGGATCAAGCTTACAGTGCATCGTAAAAGTATGTACAGAGGACCAAATTACTGCTTCTAGAAAACTTCTAGAATCCAATACTTTCCAAAAAGCCATAGACGAAGCCAAGGCCCTGGTAGGGTGGGTATTAACCCTGCCTGGAATAGTTTTGTTGTGGTGAGTTTAACAAAACATAACAGCCTTAAACAACCATTTGGAAAAACTCTACTTTGATACAGGCTGTCCCGTCTTACCTTCACAAGACATGAACAATTGTTCCAAGGATTTGAAAAACTTAGTCATGTCAAGAAAGTACCCAAGTTGTCTGTGGACATCCAAGGTATGACGTATCCTTTCTCCCTTGTTTTTAGGTTCAGGAAAGAAAATGATGAGAGAGAGAAGTTCGGCTTAAAGTAAAATTTGACACTACTTTAGGCATAAACCAAAGATTAATTCTCAAAGAAACCATGTCCTGTGGAAAATGAGATAAGGCTGACTCACCAGAAGACCTTTCAACTCAGATATCCTTCTTGCAAACGTCTGACCAATCAGAAAAACTGTTTTCCATGTTAAGAACCTTAAGTCAGCCATGTTAGCTGTTTGAAATGGAGCAAGTGTTAGCTTCTCTAACACAAAATTAAGATCCCAAGGAGGGGTCATCAGCATTCTTGAAGGCCTCCTATGCAAAACCCCTTTCAAAACAACTGGCATAAAATGCATTGAAACAAGAGGATAAAAGGGCAGACATGCGAAAATGGCTGAGAAATGAACCTTGATGAAGGAGTAAGAAAGGCCACAGGATAACTCAAATACTGTAAGACCAAAGAACAACTAACCATGAATGGCTGCTGGTTATGTTGCTGGCACCAACAAGAAAACCTTTTCCATTTGTTAATATATTATTTTCTTGTAGCAGATTTTCTTGCCCCCATTAGTACGTGTTGTACAATCTCAGTAAACAGATGCCTAAAGGGAAATAAGACCCTATCATCTAGGCAGCCAAATGAAGTTGATTGGGGTTAGGGTGTATCAAACACCCCTGGATCTTGTGTGAGTACATCCAGTCTGTGAGGAAGGTTTGTGGTAACTAAATAGAGAATTACTATTGCCTGGGTCAGAAGGGAAAAACCACAATGATCCTGGGGAATTACTTATGCATTTTCAGAAGTACTCATCAGTGGAAAATGTGGAAAAGCATACAGTAAGATTGCTGTTCAAGGAAAAGAAACTGCGTCTGTCCTCCAGGCCTTCTAGCATGGAGTCCTGGAGCAGAATCTTGCCAGTTGATTGTTCAGACAGGAAGCAAATAGGTCTGCTTGAGGAACTCCCCACAGATGGATCAAATCTTGGAAGACTTCCTGAACTGGTTTCCACTCTTGAGGGTTTGATCTTGTATGCCTAGTTTGTATGCCACATACTTTTGCTGTGAAATAATGTAAGATGCCTGTAGAGTGAGATTGTGCTGTAAAGCTATATTCCAAGTGGTCATGGTTAGCCTGCAAATGGTCCTGGGGACCAAAGATGATTACGTTGAGTGCCTTGATCAGGGCAAACATCTCTTTTATATTCATGTGCAAGCATCTGTCCTTTGTGTCCCACACACGTTGCATTTTTATCTTTCCTGAAACTGCTCCCCAAGCAAAGTCTGATGAGTCTGTGATGGCTGACTGCTTTGGAACAGAGAAGGAGAAAAAAGAAGATATGTACTTACCATAATGTTCCATGTCTGTTGTCCATCTCGACCTTTATTCTCACTGATGGGTCAGATCCTATGTGTTGGATCCATCTCAGCCTTTGCAAAAGCTTGAGGTCTTCAGCAAAGTTTGTGGGTGGCTTTCCTTACCCATAATGCAGTTCCCTAACTTCCTCAGATCTTGTTTGCCCACCATGAAATCATACAATTGAGCAAAACTTATTTTATATAAATCAATTGAGCAAAACTTTTTACATGCATGAAGAAGCACTTTTGCGTAAGTATTCCTGTTGCAGAGATCGCACTACAGTGAGGATAAGGGAAAATTCCCTTTTCCCCACTGTAGTGCGACCTTAGAGTGAGAATATTAAAGAAGGGGGGGGTTTGGGGGATGCTTGGGGGGGCTTGTACTCTTCAAAAACTTAAATGTAATGTATTTATTTTTTTTAACACACTTTAACAAAAGCGCTTTTTCGGTGAAAGTGCTTTCGTTAAAGTATGTTCGGTGATTGTGAATTAGGACTATTGAACTTTCGTTCAATAGTCCTAGATCCATATATATATATATATATATATATATATATATATATATATATATATATATATATATATATACACACACACACACACACACACACACACACATATATATTTATATATTGGGCCAAAGGCAGCATTTCTGAGGCTATGGGGGTCCGTGAACCCAATAACTACTCGACCTCCAAGGAGTATAGGAAGGGGGTATGGAGGTTGGGTTATGAGAATAAAGGTCGAGATGGACAACACACATGGAACATTATGGTAAGTACACAAAGTCTTTATGGGTTGTCAAGTTCGCCTTTATTCTCACTGATGGGACCACGTCCCAAGCAACCTGATTCTTGTGTGGCTCATTGAAGAATATTCCTTAGAACCATACAACCAAAACAGGCTCTACTCCTGGAGGGCAAAACCAGTTTGTAATGAGTAATGAAGGTATGAGGTTTCACCCATGTGGCTGCAGAACACATATTATCCAAGGGTAACCTGGCTTGGAAAGCTGCAGATGTAGCTATCAACCTGGTGGAATGAGCTTTAACAGGGAAAGGAAGAGTTCTATTCTTAGACCTGTAGATGTAGGATATACAAAAAGTGAGCCATATAGATAAGGTAACTTTTGAAACAGACTGACCTTTTTTAATCTCAGAGTAGGAAATAAAGAGCTGAGCTGATTTCCTAAATTCTGAAGTTCTGTACAAGTAAAAACATAATTGTCTATTATGTCCAGAAGATGCAAAGAGTATTCACCTTTGTTTAGGTAATTTGGGAAGAAAACTGGCAGCTCAATAGATTGGTTTAGGTTACTTTCTAACATAACCTTTGGAAGAAAGGAAGGATTAATACATAAAGAAACTCTGTCCTTATGAAAAAACAGGTATGGGGGCTTGATAGACATGCCTTGCAACTCTGAGACTCTTCTAGCTGAGGTAATAACCACTAAAAAGAGTGTTTTCCAAGATAGCAACTTTAAATCACATGTGGCCAAAGGTTCAAAGGGAGGGCAAATAATGTTTATCAATATGAAATTTAGATCCCAGGGAGGAGTTGGATTTTTTTATAGGGGTCTTATCATCATTGTTCCTTTTAAGAAGGCTTTACAGAGCTGCTGTAACATAATCGTAGAACCACTTTCTCCCACGTGAAAATTTGAAACTGCTGCCAGTTGAACTCTTAATTATAGAAACAGCAGCTCCCTCGTGAAAAAGTTTTGCTAGAAATTCCAGAATAGATGTAGACGCAGAAAAGGAGCTTATCTGATCATCACCTGCCCATATTCAACCTATTATAGGTTCATAGGTAGGTACTAGGCTACTGGCCCTAGGGCCTATATAAGCCTAGCCAAAAAGGTACCCTTGCTTTCACCACCCAAGAAAATTATTTTCTTGTGCCCCTGTCAATCAGAACCACAGAATTGATCCCCGGGGTGAATTTCCTATTACCCATCCAATCAACAAGATTTTTCTTGAAGAGTGCTAATGAGGAGTTCTGTTTGACATAGATAGGTAGTCTGTTCCAGAGTATGGGAAGTCTCTGGGACAGGAATCTATCCCTCCAGCATGTTCTGTTTATTGTGGTGACAGGGTTTAGGTCCCTAGAGCGTGTAGCTTGGAGGGATTGGGATTTCTTTAAGTGGAGCATGTCCAACAGCCCTGGGTTTGACATAGCTTTGTATGTTAGGCAGAGATCACCTCTGAGTAGGTGATATGCGACGGAGTAAAGCTGGAGTTTTTTGAGACGGTCTGCATAAGGCATCTGTTTGAGGCCAGTAACCCTCTTTGTGAGGTATTTTTGCGGCCTTTCCAGTTGTTGTAGATGTCTTGTGAGGTACATACCAAAAGGGGTGTTGTACTCTACAATGGGTCTAATGAGTGATGAGTAGAGGGGAACCAATGACCTCTTTTTTTCTGGATGAGAAACCTTTTGTGATTAGGTGTGCCACGTAGAAGGATTTCCTGAGCACTGTGGCGATGTGATTATCAAAGGAGAGACTACTATCCACCTGTGTCCCAAGGTCTCTTATCACACTTTCAGTGTTAAGCAGACTACCGCCTATGTACAAACTTCATGCAGAAGCTTTATGGGAAGACAACAAAATATGTTTGACTGAGGAGGAAAGGAGAGAAAACCTGGCAATCACAGGAATCAGATCAGCCAAGCTGTCAATTTGAGATTGTGCAGGCTGGGATATACCTTTCCCAACAAGTGAGTCAGAAGGTCTGGAGCAGGGTCCAGAATCCATGGTTCATTCACAAGATGAGGCTGAAGGAAGGGAAACCAGATTTGACAAGGCCAATAGGGGACAATCAGGATCATCAGAGTCTCCAACAGACTTGCTTTCTGTAAAAACTTGGGAATCAGGGGAATTGGAGGGAAAGCACAGAGGAGTCCGGAGGCCAATCGTGAACAAGTGCATCCCTTGGTGACTCCCCCATGGGAGGGATCAGGGCAAAGTAGTTGCTGCATTTGGCATTGGTGGGTGATGCAAAGAGATTGCAGGAAGGCTAGCCCCATTTCCAGAAAATCTCTTCTGCAACTTTCTAACTGAGGGACCTCTTGTGTGGCCATAATATGGCTCTCCTCAATTTGTCTGCAATCATGTTGGATTTCTCCAGGTTGTGAGTTGCAGTCAGAAAATGGTTGGAGGCCGTTGCCCATTGCCAAACCCTTAGAGCTTCTTGACAAAGGGGAGTAAGATCTAGTTCCTTCTTGCTTATGTACCAGACTACTGACATGTTGTCTGACTGAATTGCTATCGTTCCTAGAGGGAGAGTGTCCTGAAATGCTTGCAATGCCAACAGGACATTTATGTGCAAGTGAGCCTCGTGTTCTTGCCAGATGCCTTGAACTATCTTCCCTAGATAATGCCCCGCTCCCAATCTGGTAAATGCCCATGGTCACCATGGCTTGGGGTTAAGGGAGGATGAAGGGATGGACTTGAGATACTAACAGAGAGTGAATCCACCACTGGAGACCCTTTTTGCAAGAGTTTGTTATGAGGATCTTGTGCAACATTGGTAGTTCTAGGATTGACCACTGTGTGGAAAGTAACCACTGAAATATCCTCATATGCAGGCGAGCTAGGGGAATAAGTACTACAGATGCTGCCATCCTCCCCAGAACCTGAAGACTTAGTTTTGCAGAGGCTCGTGTCTTCCTGACTAACAGTTTCACATGAAGGTGGAGTTCATGAACTCTGTTATGAGGAAGTCTTACTATCAATGTAGTTGTATTTATCTCTGCTCCTATAAATATTAAGTTTTGACATGGCTCTAGAGCAGATTTGTCATCATTTATAGTAATGCCTAAGGAGGAACAAAGCTGAAATGTACAGTCTCTGGCTCATAGCATAAGATGCCTGGTTGGGGAGGTTAAGAGCCATGCGTCCAGATACGGAAACACCTGGAATCCTCAGCATCTCAGGTGAGCTGCCACTACTACCATGCATTTGGTGAACATCCTGGGGGCTGTAGTGAGAACAAATGGCAGAGTTTGAAACTGGAAGTGACTGGCTCCTAGCCGGAACCACAAGAACCGTCTGGATTGCCTTTTTATTCGAATGTGGTAGTACGCATCCGGAAGGTCTACAGAGCACATCCAATTGTCTTTTTCCAGGAATGGAAGTATTGACTGCAGTGTCACCATCTGGAACTTGGTCTTTTGCACACATTTGTTCAGTTTGCTGAGATCCAAGATTGGTCTCCAGTCACCTGTTTTCTTAGGAACTAAAAAGTATCTAGTGTAAGTTCTGGATCCTCTCTGGTCTGCGGGGACTTCTTGGATGACTCTTTTTCTTAGCAATTTTTGAATTTCTACTGTTGCTTGTTCCTTTTGATTGGGTGGTATGTCTGGAACTGACTTGTTTACAGGAGTGGGGATGAAGAAGGGAATTGTATATCCTCTGGATATTATGTCCTGCACCCATTTGTCTTTTGTTATCTTTTGCCAGGTTACGAGGTGCAGAGACAATTGCCTCCGACTGCCTCCAGAGGCAAGCAATCCTTCAGATCCTTCCAGCACTCCAGAAGGAGTGCTGGAAGAGTCTGCCAAATAAAGATTCTCTGAAGCCCTGATTTTGCAGGCCTCCTCTGTCATGAGGGTGGTATCTTCCATTATACTTCCCCCCTCTGCCACTGGGGGAACTTCCACCTTGTGTGTCCTGGTAAGACCTCTGTGATTTCTTGAACCACATCGTTCCACTACCTCTCTGACCCTTAAGGAATGGCCTGATAGGTGCAGAAAAATGTACTCCAATGACAGATAAGGTCTTACCTTCCTGTTCACACCTGGTAAGCATTTTTCTTACTTAGTCCCCAAGAGGGATGAGCTATCAAAGGGAGCATTAGAGAAAGAAGACTTGAAGAGCTCCACAAAATCACAAAGGTGCCATCCAGGCCTGCCTCCTGATATGAATGCCTCATCCTGTCGCTCTACTCACTCCATCTGCTGCATATTAAGTGAGTCTCATGGACAAGTTGACAACCAAATTGAGGGCAGCAAGTGTTGACCTTATCTGTCGCTGCCTCAACTAGAGTCCATTGGAGGGAGTCTGAAAGTTCCTTCAACAAGTCCCTCTCTAGTTTAGTGAAATGAGGTAAGGTAGTTCAGTGACCAAAAGGTAAAGGCCACTGACAAAAAAGCATGCTTCCCATACCTATCCATGGTCCTGGAATCCCTTTTAGGAGGATGGATAGAGTAACTGGTCTTGGAAAATTCAGTTTTCGTGGCTGCCGCCACAACCATGGCATGAACTGCTATGCCTTTGGTTAGGAAAGCCTGATCCTTTGGGGCTGTAATATATTTGTTTGGCCTCCTAGGAGTGGGTTCTATAGAATCTGGGTTCTCCCAAGCCTTCCAAGAGATTAACTCAATAAGCTCATCAGAAGAAAGGGTCACCCAAAAGGTAGAAGGGTGAGATCTGAAGGCCTTCAGGTATACAGACTCTTTCTGAAGGGGTGGAGGACTGCCAGTCACCTCTCTGTTTTAAAATTTCCAGGATCTCTCCAAAGGAGATATCTTCAGGAAGTGACCATGGGGACCCTTCTGCTTCATCAAAATTGGTATCAGATGTGATGGACTCCACTGGGGAGTCAAGATGCTTCCTCTTGCATGTTCCCTTCTGAAGGGCTATCCCAGTGGGGTATTCTGGGGAAGTTTTGGAAGAGAGGGGAGTCTCCTGAGGGATATCCTGAGGCCTGGGATCTCTGCAGTCCTGTGGGATGGATGTAAGTAGGCAAAGACACCTGCACCAGTGATGGAGGAAGATCCGAGGAAGTGTGTGTCTTAGACTGGGGGGTTGTCATCACCCTCGTCATGACTTCGAAGACAGACTGCCCCTGCTCCAAAGAACTCCCTGGAGCCGACAAACAGGTTGTTGGAATCAGTGAAATCTCAGAAGCAGAGGACAGCAGCTCTGAAGGTGAGGTAGGAGCCAAACTCATCCGTGCCAAGGCCCCAAGAGGCAGGATTGGATCAGAGGAGATCCAAGCCGGCTCCGAGGACCTGACCTGAGAGCTTTGGCTCCCAGAGGTTCCTTGCTCCTACTGGGCGGAAACACTCAGAGCAGATATCTGATCAGAGGAGCCAACTGGTCTTGTACCAGATACCAACACAAGCTGGATGTCAGAATCTGCTGGTTCTCAAACTGCAGGATGGATTGGAAGAGGAGCAGGCACCAATTGGGAAGATTGTGTCAATTCTGACTCCTTTGTGATCGGATCCAAAATAACTTGGCCAAAGCAGGTGTCTTTAGGAGCCTCTGCACTACCCTATCCACATTTTCATCACAGAGACTCCTGGTTGACAGGGTTGAAAGTGTAGGAGACCTGGATCTAATCAGGAATGGATAAGGCAGCCGAGAAGTGATTGGCTCCAATATCGAACTCTGAATGCAAGGAGGAAGGTTCAGTAGTAGTTAACTTCGGAGCTGGTGGTTCTTGCTGCTCAGATGAAGTCTTGGATCCTTTCTGCCTGATCCAAAGGGTCAGTCAGAGTGGACAGTTTTGGCTGTTTTCATCTCGGCTCCGAAGAACATTTCAGAGCCAGATAAGGATGTTATCCCGCTTTTTCAGACTTCTCCGATTTCGAAGAAGAAGCGGGGGAAATAGCTTAAAGGGGTTTTCAATAACCCCTTCAAGATCAGTTTGTTTTTAAGTTCAGTCAGCGCTCTCTGAATAAAGGCATGGCAAACAGAACAAGATTCCTGCAGGTGAAGAGGCCCCGAATATACTCACAAAGTGTGCGGGTCACTAAGGAGCATCTTCCTGCCACATTGCTCACATTTTTTTAAAGCCAAGAGGCTTTCCTTCTTTTTGAGACATGTTAATAAGAGCAATAAATGGTACACCCTCCAATTACAAAACTACATAGAAAAATAAATGAAGAAGTAGAAGTTCTTTTTTTTTTTTTTTTTTTTTAAAGTTAAAGAGTAGGGGGGGATGTCCTCAAACTGAAACAGATGTGAGTTAGACATCCTCTAACTAAAGCAGATGCTAACTAGGAATGGGGAGGAAGAAAACAACTGCCTAAATACTAGGAATAACTTTAACCACAACAGTAGAGATTAAAGGCAAGGGGAAAAGGAAAAGCACCCTCTAACTTAAATGGGTGAGAGTTAGAAATCCTCCAACCTAAATGGACGCTAACTAAAATCCAAAAAGAAAGGAAACTGATAGGACAAAAATACTCTAAGGGAAGGTTGATACACAGAAAATCTTAAAGGGGAAAAAAAGTTTAACTATAAGACAAGGATACTAACCATAACAAACTTAGCCCAGAGCTTGCTAGAAGATCCTTCTCGCAGCACGACAAATGAGATCTGAGGAAGTTAGGGAACTGCATTATGTGTAGGGAAGGATGCCCATGAGCTTTGCTGAAGACCTCAAGCATTTGGAAAGGCCGAGATGTATCTGACACATCAGATCTGGCCCATCAGTGAGAATAAAGGCAAGACTGACAACAACACAAAGAAGTTATGTATTCACCATAATGTTCCATCTGTACTGTCAGTTTTTTGTCTTTCCTCACATATGGGTCCAGATCCGATCCATCGGACCCAACTCAGCAGTTACTAAGCTTGTGGCAACAGAAAAGATCTTGGACACCTCCCTTTATCCACAATGCATCTTTTCCCATTACCTCGGATCTTGTTTGCTAGAATTATAACCATAGAAGAATGAATTTTAATTTTTAATGCCCAACAAGATTTTAAAGACCACCATTTCTGGGGTATAGGGAAAAAAACAACCTAATATTTGAAAAACCTCTTCCTATTCAACCAGGAACCCAAAGGAAGGGGGTTGGAGGGATGGGATGTGAGAAGAGATGAAAAATCAACAATACAGATGGAACATTATGGTGAGTACATAACTTCTTTATCTGATATTTTCAATTTTTCATCTCATCCTCACATATGGGACCTAGTCCCAAGCTACCTTTACTCCGGGTGGACTCATGGGAGAATGTTCTTCAGAATCATTGAGCCAAAGGAGGCTTTTCCCCTGGAGACCAAAAACAAAAACTTATAGTGAGTAATAAAGGTATGATGGTTCACCCATGTGGCTGCTGTACAAATATCCTCCATGGAAGCATTTGTCTGGAAGACTGCAGATGTGGCCATTGCCCTGGTAGAGAGAGCTTGAATGGATTTGAAAGGTTCTTCTAATGTGTAAATGAAGGAAATCCAACTAGAAAGCCATTTTAATAAGGTAACTTTGGAAACTGGTAGTCCTTTCCTAGGGCCTGCAAATACAATGAGCAATTGGCTTCTTTCCGAAACTCTTTAGTTCTATATAAATACAAACGTAACTGTTTATGAACATCTCTAACAAGTGCAGGACATATTTGCCTTTATTACTGAAATAGGGAAGAAAACAGGCAAATGTATGGTCTGATTAATATTTGTTTGTGAAACAATTTTGAGCAGAAGAGAGGTTGGTACACAAAGAGACTGTCTTTATGAAAAACCAAATACATAAGCTGGGAAGTTAGTGACTGAATTTCTGATATCCTTCTCACAGATGTGATAGCCACCAAAAGATATTTTTCTAGGATAGAAACTTAATATCACAAGTAGCTGCAGGTTCAAAGGGTGGTTGAACAATTAGATGCAATACCAAATTGATGTCCCAAGGGTAGAAGGATCCTTGTGAGGAGGCCTTAATAACATGGAACCTTTTAAGAAGGCTTTGCAAAGTTTGTGTGAAATGAGAGATAAGTGGTCTATCCCGATGTGAAATTTTGAAATGGCTGCTAACTGGACTTTAATAGTAGAAGCAGTATCTCAATTATTGAAAAGATAGGCTACATATTCTAGAATAGAGTGAATAGAGGCCATGAGAGAATCCACATTGTATTCAGCCCAAATTACAAACCTATTCCATTTACTCCTATAGAGTTTTTGAGTGCATGACTTACGTGAGGACATCAAAATATGTCGGACAGTGGAGGAGAGCATACGTTGTCTGGCAATCAACAGAACTGGCAGAACCAAGTCATGAGCTTGAGGCTGTGAAGGTTGGGATGTGACAGTACGTCTGGACAGGATTCAAGAATCCAGGGCTCCTTCTATAGATGAGACCAGAGGAAAGGAAACTAGATCTGTTGAGGCCAATACGGGGCAATGAGGATTGCTGTTCTCTTCAACCTGTTGGCTTTCTGAAGGAATTTGGGAATCAAGAGATTGGGAGGAAAGGCATACAATAGACCGGGAGGGCAATCGTGTTACAGCATCCCTCGGAGACTGCCCTGGTGGGGAACGTAGGGCAAAGTAGCTGCTGCATTTGTTGTTTAGGGGAGAGGCCAAGAGAGCGCAGCAAGGCTGGCCCCATGTGCGGAAAATGTTCTCCACTACTTTCTGGTTGAGGGACCACTCGTGAGGCATGATAATGACTCTGCTCAACTTGTCTGCTATAACTGGACATTCCCGGAATATGCATTCCTATAAGAAAGTGGTTGAATGAGATCGCCCCATTGCCACACCCTGAGAACTTCTCAACACAGAGGGCATGATCTGGTTTCTCCTTGCTTGTTTATGTACCATACCACTGATATATTGTCTGACTGAATTGCTACCATCCCCAGAGAAAGAGCAGTCTGAAATGCCTGCAATGCTAGAAGCACTGCCCTCATCTCCAGGATGTTTATGTGGAGCTTGGCCTTGTCCAGTGGACCAGGTTCTTTGGACCATCTTCTCCAGATAATGCCCCCCTACCCTATCTGGGAAGCATCAATGGTTACCGTAGCCTGTGGTTGAGGGGAGAAAAAAGGTCAACCTTGTGTCACCTGTTATGAATGAACCTACCATAAAAGATTCTTTTTGCATATGTCTGTTATAAGAATTTGGTGAGACATCGGTTGGTGAAATATTGACCATTGAGCAGCCAGAAGCCATTGCAGGATCCACATGTGAAACCTGGCTAATGGGACCAACACAACCGCCATGGCTATAGATCCGAACACCTTGTAGAACATGGCAGGCAGCTACCCTCTTGTTCCCGATTAATCCTGACGTTTGCTGTCAGACTGTTAACACTGGAAGGAGGAAGCTTTGCAATCATTTGAGTGGTGTCTAGTAGAGCTCTTATGAACTCTAGAGTTTGAGTAGGTTCCAGATGAGACTTTTGGTAAATGTATGGTTACGCCTAACTCAGAACAAACTTGAAGAACAGAGTCTCTTGCGTGGATAAGTAGATGCCTGGTCAGGGTGGATATGAGCCAGTCATCTAAATAAGGAAACACCCAGAATCCTTGATGTCTCAGGTGAACCACAACCACTGCCAAGCATTTGGTGAACACTCTGGGGTGGCAGTGAGACCAAAGGGCAGTGCTCTGAAGTGGTAATGACTGGCTTCCAACCAGAAGCATAGATATCTTCTGGAGAGTCTGTCCATTTTTATATGGTGGTACACTCCTGAAGATCTACAGAGCACATCCAATTGTCCTGTTCCAGAAAAGGAAGTATGGACTGTAATGTGACCATTCAGAACTTGCAACGTAGAACTGACTTGCTCTATCTGCTGAGATCCAGGATTGGTCTCCAGTCTCCTGTTATCTTTGGAACTAAAAAGAACCTTGAGTAAGTTCTGAATTCTCTCTGATCTTGGGGGACGTCTTGGATGACTCTTTTTTTCCAGAAATTTTTGGATTTGAAAGACTGCTTGATCCTTCTGACTGGTTGGAATGTCTGGGATTTTTCTGTTTGGGGGGTGATTGTTGAGAAAAGGAAATCTGATAACCCCTGCATATTATCCTCTGCAGCCACATATCTGAAGTTATCTTTTGCCAGGCTTTCTAGTGCAGGGACAGTCAACCCCCGACTGCCTCCAGAGTTGGACAACTGGACCTCCATTCAGGAGCACTGAAAGGGCTTCCCAAAGAAAGACTCCCAGGATGCTTGGTTCTGCGGAACTGTGGACCTGAAGGGGGAGCTGACCTTTTAGATGCAATGACAGTTATAACCTTTTCCAAAGCCCCAAAGGCTGACTGCTCCTGACTGGAAGAGGACCCCAGCTCTGACAAGCCATGCTTTTGAGATGGGGTCCCCTCCAGTCCAGAAGACAGCTCATCAAGGGTTAAAGCTGGAGCTGAGCTCACTTCCGCCAAAGCCCCAAGGTGCATCAACTGCTCCAAAGACCTGAGAGTTAAGCGCACTCTAGGTTTGTGAGGTTCACTATGGCTCTGGGAACTCTCCGGCTCCAAGAAGGCCTAAGAGCTCCAACTGAAGGTCTGAACCGAGGAAGAGGACATCTTCAGATCAGAACTAAAAGGCACCAGGTGTATCAGATCCGACAGCTCTGAAACTAGCCCTGAAGTTAGTGGAGGAGGAACACGGGGAGTGGATGGTTTAGACAGACCTGGCACCATAAGGGTCGAGGTTAAGGGAGACTTAGTGATGCCCTGTGCCCACAAAACCTTCTGCACCATCTGTTCCACATCATCTTCAGTAAGACTCCTGATTGAACGGAAAAAAGAGGCTGATGGGGACCTTGGTTTGGATAAAAAAGGAGATGTCACCCTTGATAGAACCAGATCAAAGGTCAGGGAGTACTGTGTCCTTGGTCGTGTCAAGTTAGGTTTGAAGGGACTAGTTGTCAGATCCTCATCAATGGAGTCAATCTATCCTTTCTAGAAAGGACTGGAGCTGAAGAAGCCACATTTGACAGGGTAGAGATCGGTGCCGACAGCTTCGATTGGGGGACAGACTCCACCGGCTTGAGAGAATTTGTCAATTTAGGTTTCGTCTCCGAAGGGTCCATCTGTGCTGAAGAGGGTCTCTTGTTTCCTTTTTCAGAGGATTTAGATGAAATAGTTGAAGCAACACTTGAATGAGGTGATTTTGAATTTGTGGAAGAGCCAGATTTCTCTTTACTACCAGAAATAGCCTTTCCAAAGGCAGAAGGCAACATGCCCCTCAAGATGAGCTTATTTTTTTCTCTCCACTAAAGCTCAATGATTAAAAAATTAGCAAATCACACAATCTTCTTGCAAGTAAAGGGTTCAAGACAGTAAATACACAGTGAGTGCGAGTTGCTGAATGGGATCTTGTGCCTGCAATTTGTGCATTTTTTAAAGCCAGCAGGCGTCTCTTGTTTTTCTGCCATAACACAAGGAAAAAGAACAGGCACAGAATCCACTCTCACAGACACACACACACACACACACACACACACACACACACACACACACACACACATACACACACACACACACACAGGAAAAGAAGCAACGAAATAGAGAATGTTTTTTTTTTTTTTTTAATAAGAGTATTTAGAAGTAAAAGGAAGGAAAGGACTAGTAACAATAGTAGTTAAAGAGATACCTTTAAAGAAAAGGGGAGGGAAGTAATCAATAAAAAAAAACAGTTACTGGCGAGAAAGTGAAAGGGAATGATAAAGAAGAAACACAAGCAACCTAATTAAAAATGGTTACTGTACAGGATAGGTTATAAATGACAAGGGAACGAGAGAAAAAAATTAACTAAATATAGAGAAAAGGAGATAAGAAAAAGATTCTAAAGAATACAACATAACCAAGAGCTAGCTGATTGGACCACATCTTCGTAAAATGGGAAACAAGATCTGGATAAATGGGGAGAGATGCATTGTGGGTAGGGGAGGTATCCAAGAGCTTTTTGGTTGTCACGAGCTTAGTAATAGCCAAGTCAGATCCGATGGATTGGATCCGGACCCATATGTGAGGATGAGATGTAAAACTGACTATGTCAGCTTCTGGATTTAAGGATATTTGCTGTCTCCTCAACAAATTTCCCTTCTGACAAATCCCAGCACTGGAATGTGAAGAGACAAAGGATGCTGGTGCTGGGACCAAAAAAACTTCAGATACCATTGCATCTTTCTCATGTGGAGTCTTGCCAGGGGAATCAGAAGAATCATAGATGCCATGCGACCCAAAATCCCACTGCAGATACTGAAGTTTGAGTGGAAAACCTTAGACACAGATCCAGATAAAGATCAATTTTTTTCCTGTGGAAGAAGAGCTCTTTGAACTGAGGTGTCTAGCTGACACCCCAGGAACACAATCCTGTGTGGAGTCAAAAAAGACTTTTCAATGTTATCTTGGAATCCCAGCTTGCATGAGACATCTCTCCCAAGTGAGAGATTTCTGACACATTGAAAAAAGAATCTGCAAATATAAGCAAATCATCTAAATATGGAAAAATGTGGATACTCTGCAGCCTGCATAAGCTTTAAAGACATAAGGTCATAAGAACTTTAACAGTGCCCAGGCCAACTGGCCAACAAGGACACTGATTCCGTAATATCAAGTTGAGATTTAATGTCTTGTCCACACATTAATATTTTCCTCACAACTATCTAAAACAGTTGACTGACGAATTTCAGTATTGTTCTGCAAAAATACCATGTAATTTTCTATAAGTAAATAACCTAGTTTTATATAAGCAAGTCTTAAATTTCATGTTATTGTGCTTTATTGTTTTTATACATCTCCATATTAAATACAATTTACTTGATATCACGACAGGTCTTGTATGCTAAAATAAATTTTCATCTAGTATACCTATAACTTAAAGAATAAAGATTTAGGCATTTATAATTGGCTCTGTATGTTGAACACCAAGAGTTTTCACCTGACTCTTAGTGTAGATACAAAACATGCTGTTATGCTCTATGATAGGTCTTATGTTTGTCTTGTAAACAGTAGTCCAGCAATCTATCTCTATGGTGGTTAAATTCTTCAATAAATAGCCCATCAATTTTATAGCCTATGTCCAGATTCAATTTACATGAGTTCTAAATTAAAAATCAGAAGTAATAGTAATACCCACATCTTTACAATGATGAACTTCACTAAGTTCTTCTTCACTAAGTAAACTGTATTCTTTGTATTTCTGACTAAAATGCATATTACATTTATCTAAACTAATTTTTAAACTGCAGCAGAAGCCCACTTATCCAGTGATTTCAAGTAGGTGTTTAATTCTGCAAAAATCTTTATTGATTTGTATAACAAATTCCAACTTACAGTCATCCCAATACTTATGGATCCATACATTTTTATTTTCTGGCATAGTTGAAAAGACAGCATTAAATGTTACAGGTACCAACACTGATCCCTGTGGAACTCCTGCTACATGAGCAGATAACCAGATAAAATATTTAACATTCCACTTACTCTCCTGCATCCATTCCATTATCCATCTAACAATGTAAGTTAATATTCAGTATAATTTGACCTTTATAAACTAAAAAGACTGGCAAATGTTCAGAGACTTTGGCTAAGTCTATTACATCAGGAAAAACTTTTAAATCTAAGACTACCATAATTAGTTTGTAAAAGCTTATTACATTACTTAAAGTAGATCTCCTTTTTACAAAACCACTTTGTGCAATAACAGCAATCACACTACTAGTGTTGGATTTGTACATTAAAGCAATTCTACATCTTTCAAAACATTTTCCAACTACAGACATCAAGCTGACAAGCCTATAGTTTTTAAATTATTTCTCTCTTTTTATACATCAAAGTAATGTGTAAAAGTTTATGATTTAAGAGCAGTACCATTTGTAAAAGCCTGTTAAACAATCTATGCAATACTGAGATAATAATGGTTTTAATATTAACTAATAAAAGTCCTAAGATCATATCTGGGTCCATCAATGTTGTCTTATTAATTTTATGTAATGCATCTTTGACCATGTTTATACTAAAACTGGGATATTGGCCATACACTGAAATAGCAATTTTAGACTTGGTACAAATATTAACAAAAATGTGTTAAATGTAGTAGCTATGATTTGTGGATCTAATGTTAGTATATCTTTAGTTCTTATACAGGGAGACAGTGCAGTATTATTAAATTAAAATATTTATAAAACTTTTTTACATGCAAAATCATTTAGAAAACAAGTTTCAAAATGAATTTTAACTTCTTATTTTACTCTTAATCATCATACATTAGTTATTAAGAATTCTTTTATTCATACTGGTGGAATATTTCTTATGAAGATTATACTTTCTTTTCTTCTTCTTGAGTAATTTTGTCAATCCTCTACTCTACCACATAGGATAGTGGAATTCTTCCTTAATTTGAAGTCCAGTAGCTAATGTTTTAGTGAACAAAATTTCTTCAGAAGTCTTATAGCCATAGGCTAAGGAGTCTATGGCAAGATAGGATGACCAGTTCATATCAGTTATGCTTTCTATTAGCGAGTGATAATCAAGATTACCCATATTAAACATTTAAATCTTTTTTTGCTGCTGTTTCTTTATGAATAATGAAAGGTTAAGCTAAAAAGAGTAGTGATTGGAGCATCCAAGCAGAGGCCCAATTTTCAAATAACTTTCAGGTATTACAGTTAAAACTAAACCCAGTAAGTTTGAACCTCTAGTCTCTTCAATGACCAAATGTCTCATATTGACAAATGTAGTCATGTGCATAGGTGCCTACTATGCTAAAGACCAGAAGGGCCTTTTTAAGCCTAGCCATGCATCCCAAATCTCTGACAAGTTCTGGTACCCTTGATGAGTATTAGCAGGGGATTGGGAGAGGCAAAATTCAGGAAATTTCAGGAGTCGGCTGACCGGCACTTGCAAACTGCTTCTGCTTGGGGCACCACACAGCAAGAAAGACTGATGTAATGGCATCGGCTGCATGTTTTATACCCCTGATGACCTGACGTCATGGAAGAAGGGATAGCAACTGACGCAGGACCCAAGACTTAATCAGCCCGACTGAGGGTTACCTGCAAGCAGACAACCCAAATGTAATGACTGCAACAGTGAAACACGAACAACATCTAGCTTGAAACAACCGAGTCATGAGCACTTTTGTGATGCTGCAGGAGTTCTGAAAATTCTATTAACTGTCCAGGTTACTTCTTCCTATCTAAAAGTAAATTAATATTTTGAATCATATGTTAAGATGTCAAAGAATACAAGTTAGAAAATAAGCAAAAGACAGTGACTTGCAATCTAAACCACTGTCAGTCATTACATAGTTCTGAATGCTTGCTACTGATAATATACTTGACATGCAATATCACTCAGGAAAGTTATGTTATAAAACAAGTATAAAAATACAGTTTTACATATATAAAAGTTATTATTGGAGATGTTTAATCTAAAGCAGACTGTAATTTTTGTAAAGGGGACATAGCATATAAACTTGCATTAAAAGAATGATAGTTATGTGTGATCCAGGTTTAACTTGTAACCAGGATCACACATAACTATCATTCTTTTAATGCAATGTCATTTAACACTGGTGCATTAACAAGTTCTCTCTCCTTCAGATTTAGCAATGTCTTCCATTAGCTGAGTTTTATCTTGAAAATAATTATTCATCAACAACATATATTCCGCACCTAGTTTTAAATTCAGTTGTTGCCACTTTTTCAAACGTTCCAGATACGTATTAGCATATGATGGCATTTTCACCACTTGCAAGCCACAGGGAACCACACCAAGCTCCAGATAAGCCATAAAGCTTAGCCGCTGCCACTGGAGCTTTTTATAATTCATTACTTTCCTTTCCAGAGCTTTAATTAACCCATTATAATAGTCTAATTGCTGGGGAGTGGCTCCCAAAGACTCACCATTCAAAGATATTAGAGATAAACGTAGATTCCCCATTTTAGAAAGGACATCTCATAGTAAACGAGTTGTTGAAGCATGAAGCAACTGTCCATTAGTTTCCATTGCTGGCACCCGCTGCACAAACCACATGAATACAAGACACCAAAAGGATATGCAACAGAATGGTAATCCAAATGTAGAAACATGAAATATTAAAACAAGCACTCGGACTAAAACACCAAACTATTTATTACATAACAAACAACAAAGCTTTTGGATACACTCCTTCCTCAGTGTTAAAACCAATCAAAAGTTTCACAATTTTAAAATGAGTAAAAGAGTGCATTACTGAACACAAGTCTAATATATGCAGGGGTATTGAAACAAATGCCTTATATAAGCATATACTTGAAACTGATCCTGGGCATGTGTTTATGTTTACGGTTATTCAGGTTGTACATAGACAGATTAGAGGGGGGTGATTTCAATAATGTGTTGGAAAATGGTGAATATAGTTGGATAATTAAATTGGGAGCAGATTTGAAACCTGGCTTGAATAGTGCTGTCACTGTTAAACCTGTCTTATTAAGAAAACAAATGAAGTATTACGGATATATATTATATGCCTTTAATGTACTTGTCTTCCTAAATTGTTAAATGTATCTCATTTTCTGGCTATCATACGCTTTACTCATTTTATTTTAAAACTGTGAAACTTTTAATTGGTTTTAGCACTGAGGAAGGATTGTATCCAAAAGCTTTGTTGTTTTCTATGTAATCTGGCGTTTTAGTATGAGTGCTTGTTTTAAAATTTTGCACATCACAGCAGACTACCAGCATACATTATTAAAATAAAAAAGATTCAAGGATTGGTATGTAAAAGATATCAAAAATTTCCTAGAAATAAATATGAATGATGAAGTATCTGACATTGTCCTGTGGGATTCACTAAAGGCTTACTTAAAAGGAAGCTGGTATATTAGCAAAACAAGAGACTGGGACAAATAACTGAATACACTACAGGCCAAAATAGACGCACTAAAGTTAAATGTAAAACCAAATGACATTATCAGACAGTCTGAACCTGAAAACTTAAATACAAAACATGTTGAATTTCTAAATCATATAGTTCCAATAAACCTGGAAAAAGTTAAGCTTCAGGCATATTCAGTAAACCCATTAAGCTTGCATAACCTGTTCTTAGATAAAAGAAAATGAACAGACTAAATCATATCAAAGAAATTACAACACATATAAATAATGAAACAGGACATATATTAAAGGTGTTATTGAGGGCTTTGAAATATTTTTTGAAAATATAAATAATACAAATAACCCAGATAATGAAGATAGAGTTGAAACTTTTCCAAGGGAAAATATAAATAAAACAAAATGTGAACAAATAAAAAAATGATAAGCCATTCGCTTTAACAGAAATAAAAAAGCTAAAAAATAATAAGATGACATGCTTAGATGGTCTTATAACAGAACTTTATAAAATACTACCGGATGATGCCGTTAAAATATTAGATAAGGTCTATAGGGAAATAAAAACTGCTGAAATAGCATTTTACACAAGAGTAGCATGCACCCCACACGTCTGTAAAAATGCCCTTAAGGGACAATTCATGCGCATGAGCAGGTTACATAACACACAAGAAGGCTTAGAGAAAGCTGTGACCTTATTACAGGATGAATTTAAACAGAGAGGATATAACAGTAAAGAAATAGATAAAAGTATTGAGGAAATGTATAATGGATGTAGTTCCAGAGGTAATCCCTATTTTTCAAGTAATAGTAACTATGAAACACAAGCTACTGAGAAATATAATAACAAAGTTAGATTTCCATTGACTTATTCCAGTGACTCAAAGAGGTTCTGTGAGATCTGAGAAAAACTGGAATATTTTGACATCTATCGATGAATTAGAGGGACTTAGAGATAACAAACCCAGTTTCTCTTTCAAGAACAAGAAATCGTTAAAAAGACAACTTTGTTATAAGACATCTTTCAACAGCTATGGGAAGAGGCACTTATCACAAAGAACTGGTACATTTCCATGTAGGAGATGTACAGCACGCAACTTTTTATATAGTAAATCTTCTTTCCATCACTCAGTTTTTGGCTTTAAAATCAACATTGATTTCTATGCAGATTGCAGGACCCAGTGTCGAGTGTATTTCTGCTTCTGCAAAATTTGTTATGCTTTTTATGTGGGGAAAACCACCAGGATGCTCAAAGAACGTATACAGGAACATATTAGAGACATAGCAAAATTGAAAGAAACTAGTGCTTTAGCTCAACATGTTCAGTCTAATGGCTCAGAACATGTCTTTAATTTTATGGCACTTGAATTAGTTGAACCCAATATCCGTGGGGGAGATATACACAATAGAGTGGAAGAAGTTGAACAAAAATGGATATTATTATTAAAGGTAGATCGATTTCTAGGTCTCAGTACTGCAGTACCACTCAAACCATTTTTAAAAGCAAGGCCTTTGAGGCATTGATGGAATGTTATTAAGTTATTCAAACGTAATAAGTACCAAACGTATAAATATTATATTTTTAAGAAATATATATATTCACCTATTTATTGTTATAAAAGGAGTCATTAAAGTCAGGTATCTGAAGTATGGATGAATAAATGCTTATTTATTGTACTGTACACTAATTAGTACCCTGTTTTGTCTAGTTTTTTAATGTGATGTACATTTTATACTTGAACATACTGTATGCATCTATACTTAGTTAATAGAGCTTAATTAATGATAGCATTGATGAGCAGTTTCCTGATTGGATATGCAGTATTTAAAATTTCAGAGTTTGTGTGGTTTTACTAGAGTCTGGTGAAGCGATTTGCTATATATCGTGAAAGCACTTACTTTCAATAAATCTTTTATTGTTTTCAACAACCGTGGTCAGTTCGCTTTTTCTTTTTTTTTTATTTGGATGCTCCAATGTGAAAACCGAGAGTTTACCCAGCCTGGATACTTTTTTCTAACTGTTATACCTTGTGGTTTTAAGGCTGGGACATGGCTGAAGGAACTGAACAAAATACTAATGAATACAGGAGACAAGACTTTCGTTTCAGTAGTTTACTGAATGAGACTTTTAATCCATTGATGCAAAACCCAGTATTTCTAGTCCACAACAATGAAGTGGTAGGCCAGGATACACATTCTAGGTTCATAGAAACTTTTCGGAGTCTTGAGAACAAACTGTATAGTTTTAAAAGACTCCAATGGCAAAGATATCATCTCGAGGCATCACTGAAATACAAAATAGTGCCCAGAGGACTGAGAGCACTAACGATGCCTACTTATGGGAATCTATATCCCGAGTTACTACAGAAATGGCAGCAGCTTAACTTACAATTAAGTTATGATTATATGCATCTACTTATTGATTTTTTAAACCCCAGGAGAAAACATTAATAGATAAAATTGGGGATGTACAACATCAGCTAAACAATAATTTCTCAATTGAAGTTTCAGGCACTAAACTAGATGATTTATATGAAAATATTCTTAGTTATGAGAAAAGGCTACAGAATACAAAAATGAAAAAACTACAAAGAGATCTTAATAATTTTCAATGCAAAGAAATCTTTTCTTGGCCGAAACGTTCAGTTTCTACTAGGACTAATATTGATAATCCTGGACTAGCATTAAGAAATGCTAATAGAACACCAGTGAGGGCTGAGAAAGAGAGCGCTGTTGCTTTAATGCCTGCTAATGACACTGAACATGTGAACAAAGTGAGCCCAGTGACATCACATGTAAATAGAATACCAGGCGAGGCAGCGGGAAGTGAAGGACTAGGCCCACAGTCTAACAGCTGCAATATGGATATAGTCTCTACCAACAGCTACAGAAAAGGGGTGAATTCGAATGTGGCATCTTTTTTAGAGAAAGAAGTAATGCAGAAATCGATCTTGCCATTCGTCTTGAGCAATGCGCTACCTATCAGAGAGAGATCCAAGAGCAGGGGGCGAAAAGACAAAATACAGCAAAAGAAAGGAGAAGGCTCCCACCAGAATACAATAACAATGCGCAGCAGGAACGGCAAAAACTGGTAATTAATTTATCTAGCTTTACATTAACTAAAGCCCAGGAATCCTTATTAGAAAAAGGGTTAACATTTATTCCGGCTCAAAAGACAGTTATGTTTGAATTACTTAAAGAACTGAAATTATTTGCACGTACATTAACCTTAAAGACAATCTAAGTAATGAAAGACCAGATAGGTCTATCTTTAGAAAGCCCAGTGTCTTGTACCCAAGCAACACCCCATCATAGAAACGTTTGTAACTGTTTGTGAAAAGGAAATAAGAGACGCATTTAAACAAGATATTGTACCCACATATCACAATCTTAATAAAGATGAGACTGAAGCTTTATTGCAATTGAAAGGTCTGTCTAGTATAGAAATCAGACCAGCTGATAAAGGTGGGGGAGTTGTTGTGATGGACAAGTCACCATATATACAACAGATGATGCTACTATTAGGGGACACGAACACCTAACTCGAACAGTGAAGTTAAAGCTATTATAGATAGAGTGTCATTCTATGTATTTGATTTGCTTATGTCCAAGCGTATTTCAGAGGAACTTTTTAACTACTTCCAGGTTGAACATCCTACAATACCCATGATTTACGGACTGCCTAAGGTCCATAAGAATATGAATTGCCCACCGATGAGACCTATTGTCTCGAGCAGAGGTTGGGCTACTGAAAGCCTCTCTATTTACGTTGAAAAATGTTTACATCCTGTATTGGAGAATTGTGACATTGTTTTAAAGGACACAAAAGATTTCCTTAAACTACTTTATGATAAGGTAAACATTACTGAAAGAGAATTTATTTTTGTTACCATGGATATCGTCTCATTATTCATTGTTATACCTAATGACTGGGGTATAGAAAGGATAAGAAACCTGCTCAATGATAAAAAGATGTACAGCATGGCCAAAAATGAATTGATATGTAGTTTATTGGAAATTATTCTTGAGAACAATGTCTTTATCTTTGATGAAAATTTCTAACTTCAAAAGGTTGGCATAACTATGGGCACAGCTTGTGCGAACAGCTACTCCAACCTAACATTGTTCTCATGGGTAAAGGAATTATTCCTGGAACAGAGCAATTTCTCTAATGACATACTATGGTAAAATCACTTTGTAGATGATGTTTTTCTTCTTTGGGGAGGGAGTGCAGATAGCTTGGAGACATTTGTTCAATTTTTACAAGATTCAACTGACTTTTTAAGATTCATTTATCATTACTCCGAGCAGGCGATAAAATTCCTAGATGTAAAGATTCATAAGACAATGTTAAAGGAAATGGTAACTAGTCTTTACAGGAAACCTAGTCGCAAAAATAGCATTTTACACAAGAGTAGCATGCACCCCACGTCTGTAAAAATGCCCTTAAGGGACAATTCATGCACATGAGCAGGTTACATAACACACAAGAAGGCTTAGAGGAAGCTGTGACCTTAATACAGGATGAATTTAAACAGAGAGGATATAACAGTAAAGAAATAGATAAAAGTATTGAGGAAATGTATAATGGATGTAGTTCCAGAGGTAATCCCTATTTTTCAAGTAATAGTAACTATGAAACACAAGCTACTGAGAAATATAACAACAAAGTTAGATTTCCATGGACTTATTCCAGTGACTCAGGTTCTGTGAGATCTGTGAGAAAAACTGGAATATTTTGACATCTATCGATGAATTAGAGGGTTTTACAGATAACAAACCCAGTTTCTCTTTCAAGAACAAGACATCGTTAAAAAGACAACTTTGTTATAAGACATCTTTCAACAGCTATGGGAAGAGGCAATTATCACAAAGAACTGGTACATTTCCATGTAGGAGATGTACAGCACGCAACTTTTTATATAGTAAATCTTCTTTCCATCACTCAGTTTTTGGCTTTAAAATCAACATTGATTTCTATGCGGATTGCAGGACCCAGTTTCTAGTGTATTTCTGCTTCTGCAAAAATTGTTGCTTTCTATGAGGGGAAAATCACCAGGATGCTCAAAGAATGCATACAGGAACATATTAGAGACATAGCAAAATTGAAAGAAACTAGTGCTTTAACTCAACATGTTCAGTCTAATGGCTCAGAACATGTCTTTAATTTTATGGCACTTGAATTAGTTGAACCTAATATCAGTGGAGGAGATATAAACAATAGAGTGGAAGAAGTCAAACAAAAATGAATGTTATCATTAAAGGCAGATAGATTTCCAGGTCTCAGTAGTGCAGTATCACTCAAACCATTTTTTAAAGCAAGGCCTTTGAGGCATTGATGGAATGTTAAGTTGTTCAAATGTAATAAGTACCAAACGTATAAATATTATATTTTTAAGAAATATATATATTCACCTATTTATTGTTATGAAAGGAGTCACTAAAGTTAGGTATCTGAAGTATGGATGAATAAATGCTTAGTTATTTATTGTATTGTACACTTTATATATTAGTACCCTGTTTTGTCTGTTTTTTTAATGTGATGTACATTTTATACTTGAGCATATTGTATGCATCTGTACTTAGTTAACAGAGCCTAATGAATGATGTCATTGATGAGCAGCTGACTGATTGGATATGCAGTATTTTAAATTTCAGAGTTTGTGTGGTTTTACTAGAGTCTGATGAAGCGATTTGCTATCTATCTATCGTGAAAGCGCTTACTTTCAATAAATCTTTTATTGTTTTCAATAGCCGTGGTCAGTTCGCTTTTTCTTTTCTTTTTATTTGTACATTATCAGTCAGTCTGAACCTGAAAACCTAAATACAAAACATGTTGAATTTCTAAATCATATAGTTCCAATATATATATATATCTATACATATATATATATATCTATATATATATATATCTATATATATATATATATATATATATATATATGGAAAAAGTTAAGCTTCAGACATATTCAGTAAACCCATTAAGCTTGCATAACCTGTTCTTAGATAAAAGAAAATGAACAGACTAAATCATATCAAAGAAATTACAACACATATAAATAATGAAAAAGGACATATATTAAAGGTGTTATTGAGGGCTTTGAAATATTTTTTGAAAATATAAATAATACAAATAACCCAGATAATGAAGATAGAGTTGAAACTTTTCTAAGGGAAAATATAAATAAAACAAAACATGAACAAATAAAAAAATTATAGACCATTCGCTTTAACAGAAATAAAAAAGCTAAAAAATAATAAGATGACATGCTTAGATGCTCTTATACCAAAACTTTATAAAATACTACCGGATGATGCAGTTAAAATATTAGATAAGGTCTATAGGGAAATAAAAACTGCTGAAGTCCCCCATCATGAAAATGTTCCCTTATATCACCTACTTTAAGACAAGATAAGGATCCTACAAAGTGATCATACAGACCCAGTTCACGTTTAAATGTGGACTGTAAGACGTTTGACAGTTTTAGCTAACAGAATTAATCTACTTGTACCTAAACTAATTAACAATGATCAAACGGGGATTATTTTAAATAGACAAGTACAGGATAATATAATAAGAACACACACATTAATAAATTATGCAAATAAAAATAAAAAATAGCTTTCTATCATTAGTCTTGAATAAGTTATTTTCTTTCTAACTCCTTTAAATTACAAAAAGGCAGAAAACAAGGCTGCCCATTATCAAATTTAGTTTTTGCATTAAATATAGAACCCTTTGCTAATAGGTTTATATCTAATAAGAATGTTAATGGCATCAAAATAAAAGAAGATTTTGAACTAAAGTTTCAACTCCTTGCTGATATTTTACTAACAATAGGAAATATAAAAAATTAATTAGAACATATACTTAGTTCTATGAGCCAGTTTGAAGAAATCTTGAATTTAAGACTTAACCATAGTAAAATACAGCATTAATTAAAAAATAAAAAATTCATACAAAAATTTTAGTTTCAACTGGAATAGCAATCAAATGAAATACCTTGGTATGACCACTATGTCTAATAGTAAAGAAATGATACAAACAAACTTTCAACAGGTTATTGATAAAATTTTAATGTCCGTCACAATTTAGAACAAATTCTTCTTTACTGTGGAACAATTAATGCTCATCAAGATGCTAATTCTCCCTAATATACTGTTTGTCTTACAATCTGTAGTACTATCTCCACCAAAAATATTGATGAAGAATATAAATAATATTCTGCTTGACTTTTTTTTGGTATCCTAATAAACCAAGAGTTTTCTTTGATTGGCACAGAAAAGGTTAGGATAATGGTGGAATAGGATTCCCTGATATTCAATTGCATGCTACTTTAACAACTGTAAAAGTTATAGCATTGTCGATAAATTCATCTTATGGCTCAAAAATGGAAACAAATACATCAAGAAATATTATTACTAAATAATAAATATATCATAACCAGTCATACACAAATAGTCCCTAATAGTTTTGGCTGGTTATTAAAAGATTTTTTGCGTAAATGGAATAAACCCTCTTCTGAAATTCCGTATTTAAATAGCATCATTTCCTATTTCCAAAAGTTCACATATTCTAAACATTGTATTAAAGACTTAATATTTTCTGTTTCCAATTGCATACACAAATGACTGCTACAAACTCATAACTTCAACAAAATGCTAGTATTAAAACAAAGTAACTTAATTTATTGGCATCAGTTCTTAAATGGTACTGATTGTGATACCCACCACTGCTTCCGATATGTGATGGCCACCAATATGTGTTGTCCCCATGCTGGCCCAGTAATCAAGGAGTCTGAGTTCTCACCACTGACAGTGGAGAGAGATGTGCACTTGGAATACAAATGGATACACTCAGTATTTCCAGATGCAGACCTCTCTGCATCAAGTACAATTTCCCTTAAGAGCACACGGGGAACACACTCAGCCCAGGATCTGGATGTCTCTATATCCATCTCCCTCCACATCACCAATATGACTCCCCACTGGTTCATCTGTATGGTTATGTCCTCAGCCGAGTGGCCAAGTCAAGTCCTCCAGTACCCTCTCTGTGAACCCAGTGTTTCGTGCCCCTGCCCCAAGTAGCTGACACATACACTCTAAGATTTAATTTTCACACACAATTTGGGAAAGGCTGGCACAGATTACCCGCTCTACCAGCTTTGCCCAGACTATAAGGTAGATTCACTGCCACCAGTCAGTTACTATAAGACTCTTATACTGTGCAATATTAATACTAATACAAATAGTAGTAGTTCACCAAGATGGCTAGGCTTCTGGAGTGGCTCAAACAGTGTCAATAAATATAAACATTCTCAAAGGTTAAGTACCTTCTACACGGACTAGCCACAATAAAAGTTTAAATATATTTAATAATAAAGGAGCATGAAAATACTGAATATATATTTAGAGTAAACCACATAGTTCAAATCACAAAAAATATTGAAATTAACATTTATGGACACACTCACAAAAATAAAGAAAAACAATACCTAAACTAAGCTTCACTACATTCCCGACTGAATCTAAAAGAATTACTGTTCCCCTAGTTAATTAACAAAGGCTCTTTCCCAGACCCAGCATCTCTGGTGCAATTCAGCACTGTGGGGTGCCGTTTCAATGTCTTAACAGCTCAGTTACATTTCCCTTCTTTTTCTTAAAGTTAACCTTTGCTGTCCCAGTGTCCTCTATTAAAACATATACATTTAATTCAGTTGCAATAATACATGTACATTTCTTTTCACTTCAGCAGGGTGCACTGTTGATGCACTTTAACACAAGCAAACCTCACAAATACATTTTTAGTCCATGTATCTGTACAAAGCATTTTGATATACAAATGGCATACAGTTCTAATACATTTGTAACATCAGCATCTTGTATAAATCAGCTTAATATTCAAAGGATATGTCATTCTTCACAAAACTCCAGCTGGCTATGCTGTTACTTGCTCATATCATCACACTGATATGCATACCATTGAAAATTTATGGTCAAAATACAATCAAAATTACGAGAACTGGTTAATTTTACAAATACTAAAGAGACCTTGTGAACACAGGCATAAGATATTTAACCCAGATAAGAAATTGTTCCACAAATTATTGGAATTCTTAATAAATATACATAATAATGCAACGAAAAATAAATCATATTTGTCACAAATTTGTAAAATTCTTAAGTTAGATTTTCCATAGTTAGACAATTTCTATTGGAACTATTCTTCAAAAATTAATAATGAAGACTTCTCTGAAGAATACAAGAAAGTAATATTAATATCTTCAGATAAAACCACATCTTCATTATACGGGAACATTTTTACTTGGAAGTTCTTATACAGAGCTTTTGTCACTCCTAACAAAATTACAATTATGTCTTAATCAAACAGAATTAAATAATGTGATTCTGAAATAATAGCTGATTGGATGCATGTGGTACATGAATGTGAAGACATCTTCCCTTTTTGAAAATAACTTTATATATGCTCAATGGTTAGAGAGTTGTAATATTTCTAAATCTTTAGTTTTGCTTAATGCTCCAATTCCTGAGATAATTTCAAAAACCCAAGTACCTCTTTTTGGTCTATTCTTGTTATAGCCAGAAAAGTACTTACTAAAAATTGGAAAAGTAAAGTTACCCCCCCCCCCCCCCAGTGTTGAATTTATTAGTATGGCAAAAATTGTTCGCAGAAGTGAATTGCATACAATAAAGATGAGAACTTCTAATATTACATATTCATATACATCTTGTCAAACTTAAACCTTGCTTGAAAAATATTAATTGTTGATATGTATAACTTTGATGTATCAATTGGCTATGGACCTATATAAATAGTTATTTGTTTACTTTACAACTGATTTGTTTATCTACTGTTATAAAACCAAATAAAAAAAAATAAAGAATAAGGTTGGAATTAACTACATTTTAACAGTAGTAGGATTAACTCAAGATATAGCTGGTGGGTCATGTTTGGGAAGAGTGTATAAAAACTTAAATGACTAAGGAACTTTATATATCTTATCTGCCTTTTGGAGGGCAGCTGGCTGGCTAATGGGAAAACTGCAGGCAGTAACACACACAACCTTTACGGCAGACAGAACTCCAGCAAAAGGTGAAGGTTCTAAAGATTCTTTCTGTAACAGCTCATAGTATTTTCTATAGGATTTAGAAACCACAGTGTTCTCCTACTGAAAATACTAGGACATTCTGGAAATACTTGCAGAGTAAGAGAACCCCCCCCCCCCCCCAAGGAAGAATCAGAAACTGAGTTTTCCTCCGAGTCTAAATCACATATCTGTGGAGAAAACTCTGCATCTGTCCCTTCATCTTCCTCTCTGAATTCAGAATCTTAAATTTCTTCAGAAAAAGGGCAATCCCTCTTTCTTTTAGCAGAAACTACTTTAAAAGAAGGATCAATGGTCTGAATTAAAATCTAAGCCAGACCCACTAAACTAATCCTGTCCAAAGAAATTTGAGGAAAAGTAAATACATGTTTAGTTTTCAGTTTCTTTTTGCCAAGAAAAAAGGGCTAACAGTATGGTGGCAGCAGTGGCTTCCCCAGAAGTGGGCACAACATTTTGACAAAATAGGAAGGTTTCCCTGTTCCTTCTCTCAGGTTGACAAAAGCGACACTCCCTTGACCACTAAGTGGACCCAAACAGCTTTAGAGGATGTGGCTAATCCCTAGTTCATAGCTGCAGTAGGTGTTACACCACAGGGATTTGGGTTAAAAGATGAGTGGTTGGAGGTACAACAAATGGCCACAGCAGAGTCACACTCCAGCAGCGGAGGCAAACTGATAGCCTGCTGTGGTGGTAAAGGCTGTTTGCCTAACTTTTTCTTTTTGTGGTTGGAAGAAAGACCTGCCATGGGACCAACAGTTTGTTCCATGGTCAAGCCAAAGATGGCACTTCTTTTCTTGGGAAAACAAGCAGTAAAAGCCAGTAAAAACGTAAAAGTATTTTTTTTTTGCATAAAGCACAGTAAAAGGGACTTTTAAACACTTTGCCAGACCCAAAAATGCAAAACAAACAATTCTCCACAGAAAAAAAAAGTTTTTAAATACTTTAAACTTTTAAACTAACAGAAAAAAAGAGCACTCCTGTTTAAAAGTACAATACAGTCTCATGATAGTCTGTTAAAATGTAAACTCCTAGCTTTACAATATCTATCCTGAAAACGAAAATGTTATTAAACAAACAATTTGTAAACCTGAAGTTTTTCCAATGAAGGGAACTTATTTGCGCAGCAAAAGAACGGCACAAGCTGTCAATCCTCTGAAGGGTTTGGTGTCTTTTTATTGATGATCTGGGTGCATGGAAGGTGCCCTGAAGCTGGCTGGCTGTTATATCCTTGGTAGAATATAACCCATATAGCTAAGCCTACTGCAGCAGTGATTAATATGATGAAAATCCACATTTCTCAACCCTATATGAACATAGCAAACATACCTGTAAGAAAAAAAAAATTAAGAATGATGCATTTTACTACTCATGGCTGGAACTTCTACTACAACATTGCCGGACAGAATCCAAAGTCGCAAAGGAAGCAGAGGGTTTATGGCTGGAAGTTTTACTAGAAGATTATCGGACAGAACCCGAAGTTACAAAGAGGGCAGAGGGTTGTGTAAAAGGGAACATATGCAAAAACCCCTTTTGAAGCCAAATGAAGTTATGAGCATTCACCACAATGTAAAATCTGAGAGACTATCTGCTTTGAACTACTGCCATGTTTCTGAGGCTGCAAAATCCATACTGTATCACATCATGCTCAGTGACTCCCTACCATTTCCAGTTCTGGATCAAGTAAAGTCATAGCAACATACTTGTGCACTACTAGAATACAAAAGGCAAGGACATGGATTTAGAGTTGATTCTTTTAAAGTGAGATCCATTCACAGATTTAACATTATGATGAGTACCCATAATTTGTGTATTTCATATCACAGATCTTAAAATGCAGGAGCTTCTAGGACAAACTTCCCAGCATGTGCACCCATAGAGATCTAAGAAAACACCATCCCAAAATCAAACTAACTCCAAGAGACCAAAGGTGGCTGTAATGAGCAGCATTAGATGCTGGAGGATATGTAGGCTAGCCAAAATGAAAAGGGGTCATCAGACTGACTAAATGTAAAGGTAATGAGCAACAACAGAAGCTAGGATACATGTAGAGGAAGACAAAAGGTGATTACCAGGGTGACTTTAAACAGGCTAAATCCAGGAAGGTGCATATGTGAAACCAGCTCTAACAGAAAACCATCTAGAAGAGTCATTTTAAAAACAGTTATAATTAATATAAGAACGGCATATATGAGAGTAGTAACAAAGGATCTTGCAGACAGCCAAAAGTACATGATGTATACTGCAATATCAGTCTTTCTAACAAGGGTGGCAGTGGGGGGCTGCTAGTAGGAGAGGGAAACACTCCAGCTCTAACAATCCTTTGAATAAAAAAATGTTCCTCCAACATTTTGACAGCGGTGAGGTCACTCAACCAAGATGACTGGGGCAGAATCCTACAATGAACAAGTCTCTAGTACATACAGTCCCTGAAAAAAGGGAGACAAAAATTATGAGTCCGGAAAATATTGACAAAGGCCATGAGAAATAATGTAGTAGCTGCAACTGTGAATGTGTGAATTTGTTTTATCATACTGCTCTTCAACTTTGTGTCTTCCCAAGCTGCGACTGAAATGGGCCTTTTGGATCAGTGCACTAGGTCAATTAACAGAAAGTAATAGTCAGAAAAGAAAACATAAATGAAATAACTAAATGAGAGTGGTCATCTGAGAGAGTTGCACACAATCCCTCTCTCTCGTGGAGCCAGGCTACAGATGAAGCATATGAAACAGGAATTCTATCTTTTTTTCTAGTACCTTTATAAACTTCATATATTGCACAGTGACAGACACACATACAGTCATAAAAAGTAAACAAAGAATTACAAAGATTTTTCTTTTTCATGCATATATGGATTATTTCTTAACAATTATTCAATTTAACATTACTCAAGTCCTGCTTTCCCAGAAATTTCAGTCCTCCTCCTGAACATTGTTCTGTAACTATTGTTCCCAGAAATTCCATTTATTTCTATGTAGTTTGCTTCTTCCCTTTTCTAAAGATCTCACCTCTTATTATCTAATCTCCTTTACAACATTCAACAATTTTGTTAAAGTTAGTTTAGCTTTTGATTTCCATTTTCTACTAATTATTTTTTGTCAGCTAGCAGTATTAAACTTAGTAGGCCCTTGCTATGTTCAGGCAATTCGGTTTCAATGTCCCAACTCAGAGAAATCAGTTCTTTAGTTAAAATAATCTGCATCCGCAACATTTCTAACACAGGTATCTGTAGGGAATTTTTTAAATCTACCTATCTGTTATGTTTCCAAAAAGCGTATTCTCAAGTACCCCCTCCTATTCTCATAATACCTCCAACAATTGCTGTCTACCTGTGGAAAAAAATCTCTGTAGTCTACACAAGGTATAAAACAACTATGCAAGCACTTCCACACAAAAAAAAATCTAAACTATCCAGACTTCGCTGCATACTTGAGAACCACAGAAATATTCTCCTGTCATTTCTTTGTATATTGTCTTTCCATTCTCATTTCCCAGTCTTTTCTACCTTCTTCTGATTGACCCTTATAGTTACCATGCCCCACTGATTATCCCTGTTAACTGCAGCGTCTGCTCAAGACTCAACAATAAGAACAACCAAAGCTTGGCTTTCATTTAATAATCCTCTCTCATTTTCTCTCTGCTTATACTCTGTTGTCAATCTCCATCTAAGACCCTCTGTCCAAACCTCTGCTTGGCTTCATCATACTCTATGATTTTCCTTCCCTAGTTACTTGCTCCCAGTATCTTGGCTGCTTTGCTAATCTTCTCCAATAAATTCCAACTCCCCCTTGCCTATTTTCTTAGTCCGTACTTGAAGTCATCCTTATTGGTAAAATCTCTTTTTTCCATTCATGTGTTAGTTTAGTTCTCAAAATGCGTTAAGTCTGACTACTTATACTTGCAAAATATCAGAAGTATATAACATTATGTACGTTTGTTACTGTTCTCTGTAAGGACCTACATACAAAATCCCAGTATCTCTTTAGTTCATGAACTCCCACCTCTCCCATCATTTCTTTCCACTTTGATTTGTAGGCTTCTGCATGTGTTAGGAATACTAGTCTTAACTGCATAACACTAAAATACCCCATCAAATCCTGCAGTCTTAACCTACCTTGTTCTATGGGGAGAAAAATAAGTTATGTACCTACCATAACATTCCATGTTAGCTGTCCATCTCGCCTTCCTTCTTGCTGGATGGGTTCGGAGCCGATCCTCGGCTCTGACTCAGCCACTTACTATAGCTCAAGAGCTCTTTACTGGCTCGAGTCTACCCCTTATCTCAGAATGCCCAGCGTCAGCTACCCAGATCTCATTTGAGATAGCTCACACTAGACATAATTATAGAAGATAATCCATTAATAAACCTGGATATACAATTAATTGTCATGGTTTGGTTGGGAAGCAACTAATAACAAAACAAATTAGCCAGTGAAACCATTGAGAAACTCCTCTCAATCCTCAAGGAAGGGGGAAGGAGGGAGGGACGCAAGAAGGAAGGTGAGATGAAGGACAACTAACATGGAATGCTATGGTAGGTACATAACTTCTTTATGTTAAGTTGCCCAATCTCGCCTTCATTCTTGCTGGATGGGACAGCGTCCCTAGCACCTCAATCCTGGGTGGCTCATTGGAATAGACTCTTCAGAACCGTGGAACCAAAGGAAGCCCTGCCCTGGTAGACCACATCTACTTTGTAATGATAAATGAATGTATGAGGATCTGCCCAAGTAGCTGCTGCACAAATTGCATCTATGGGCAATCTAGATTGAAATGCTACCAAAGTAGCTACTGACCTGGTTGAATGATGTTTGGGTTTTGCTGGAAGATCTTTTTGTCGCAAATGGTAGGTATGGGCTATTGTGTCTGATAACCATTTTGACAATGTTACTTTAGAAACTGGAAGGCCTTGTTTGTTGTTAGCAAATGAAAGGAACAACTGATCTGATTTTCTCATCTCTTTAGTTCTATGGAGATAGAAACGCAGTTGTCTATGCACATCCAGTTGGTGTAATCTGTATTCTGCTTTGTTGGAATGATTAGGGAAAAAGACAGGAAGGTCAATGGATTGATTCAAATTGTGTTCTGAGCAAACTTTGGGTAGAAAAGATGGGTTGGTTCTCAGAGAAACTCTGACTTTGTGAAAAACTAGGTATGGAGGGCTAACACATAGTGCATGAAGTTCTGAAACACGTCTAGCAGAAGTAATAGCAACTAAGAAAAGTGTTTTCCAAGAGAGAAATTTCACGGAACATGATGCTGCTGGTTCAAAGGGTGGCAGTATCAAGGAGGCCGGAACCAAATTGAGATCCCAAGGTGGAAGGGGATCTTTCACTGGGGGTCTAAAGTAGAGATATACCTCTCATGAAGGCCTTACAGAATTTGTGAGACATTATGCTGGAGTTAGAAACTCCGACACAAAAATTTGAAATGGCAGCTAGTTGTACTCTGATGGTAGCAGCTGCTGCACCAGAATGAAACAGTTCTGCTAAGAAATCCAAAATCTCATGTACAGGAGCTGTAAAAGGATCTAAATTCCTGGATTCTGCCCAGTAAGAGAATCTTTTCCATTTGCTAGCATAGACTTTCCTTGTATATGTCTTATGGGAGGAAACAATAATATCACGCACTGCTGGGGAAATATTGGGGAGTCTGGCTAGGATTGGAAGTGGAGTAACCAAGCTGTGAGCTTGAGAGATTGGAGGGATTGGTGTAGCCTGCCTGATTGATGAATCAAGAGGTTCGGTACTGGGTCCAGAATCCAAGGATGGGCTAGAAGGTGAGGGTGAAGAAACGAAAACCAAATCTGTCGAGGCCAATAGGGGCAATGAGGATCATTTTGCAACCCAACGTTTTTGCTTTCTGAATGACTTCTGGAATTAGGGGAAAGGGGGAAAATGCATAAAGGAGTCCCTGAGGCCAATCGTGGACTAGAGCATCCCTGGGTGTCTGACCTGGAGGAGGAACAAGGGAGAAGTAGCTTTTGCATTTGTTGTTGAGGGGAGAGGCAAAGAGATCGCAGCAAGGCTGGCCCCATTTGCGGAAAATAAGCTCCACAATTTCCTGTTTCAGAAACCACTCGTGAGGCATGAGGATAGCCCTGCTGAGCCTGTCCACTATTACGTTGGATGCCTCAGGGATATGCGTTGCTGTCAGAAAATGTTGGGAGGACAACGCCCATTGCCACAGTCTGAGGGCCTCTCGGCACAAGGGGTAAGACCTGGTTCCGCCCTGTTTGTTGATGTACCAAACCAATGACATATTGTCCATCTATATTGCAATAGTCCCGGCAGGGAGAGAGTCTTGAAGAGCTTGTAACGCTAGGAGCACCGCTCTCATCTCTAGGACGTTAATGTGCAAGTGGTACTCGTGTGGTTGCCAAGTGCCTTGGACTGTCCCCCCCCACCCTAACAGGGAAGTGTCCGTGGTCACTGTGTCGACCAGATGGGGTCCCATGAAAGGTCTGCCCTGATTAACTAGTGGGGAGACCATCCACCAGGAAAGGTGTCTTTTGCAAGATACCGTAATTAGCATCATGTGAGACATGGGTAATTCCTGAAAGGACCATTGTGTGAAAAAAAGCCACTGAACGATTCTCATGTGAAAGCGTGCTAAAGGAACTAGAAGAATGGCTGCTGCCATGGACCCTAGAGCATGAAGAACATATTTGACTTGAATTATTTTGCTCCTCAGGAGAAGTGACACCTGTTTTCGAATAATGGAAACTCTTCCCTGAGGCAATTTTACAGTCCTTTTTCTTGTGTTTAGCCCTGCTCCTATGTACTTAATAGACTGACAGGGCAACAAGGCAGATTTTTCGAAGTTTATTGTGATGCGTAGTTGAGCACAGGATGTGATGGTATAATCTCATGCCTCTATAAGTTGTTGCCTGGTGGTAGCAGTGAGGAGCCAGTCGTGCAGATAAGGAAACACCTGGAATCTTAGACATCTCAGGTGAGCCATGACTACTGCCATGAATTTGGTGAACACCCTGGGGGCTGTGGTGAGACCAAAGGGCAGAGCTCTGAATTGGTAATGAATGGCCCCTAGCCGGAAGCGTAGAAATCTCCTGGACCGTCTGTCCATTTTTATATGACAGTACGCATCCTGAAGATCTATGGAGCACATCCAGTTGTCCTGACCCAGAAAGGGGAGAATGGACTACAATGTTACCATCTGGAACTTTTCTTTTTGTACAGATTTGTTTAACCTGCTGAGATCCAGAATTGGTCTCCAGTCCCCTGGCTTTTTGGGCACTAAAAAGAATCTTGAGTAAGTTCAGGATCCTACTTGGTCTGTGGGGACTTCCTGGATGGCTCTTTTTTCTAGCAGTCTTGAAACTTCTGTGACTGCCTGATCCCTTAGATTGGGTGGAACATCTGGGATGGATTTTTTTAAACAAAAGGGGGCTGATGAAAGGGAATCTTGTAACCTCCAGATATAATGGCTAGTACCCATTTGTCTTTTGTAATATTTTGCCAGGCAATTGGGTACAATGAAAGCTTTCCCCCGACTGCCTCCAGAGTTGCGCAGTCGGGTATCCCTTCAGGGATGTTGATAGGATTTGAAAGAGAACGTATCTCTGTCACCCTGATTTTTGCGGACACCCTCTGCCATGAGGGCAGCATCTGCCATTGTTATTATTTCCCCCTCTGCCCCTGGGGGAAAATTCACCACGTGCATCAGACAAGGGTCCCTGGGATTTTCGAAACCACATCTTACCACCCTTCTGACCACTTGGGTATGGTCTGGTAGGAGTGGAAAAATGGACACCGACATCAGAGAGCATCTCACCTTCCTGCTGGCACCTGGTAAGCGTGTCTTTCACCTGAGGCCCAAAGAGAGGAGCCATCAAAGAGGGTATTGGTTAAGGATGCTCTGAAAGGTTCCACAAACTGACACAACCGCAGCCAAGAATGTCTCCGAAGAGCCACTCTTGTTCCTGCAGCTCTACTCGCTCCATCGGCTGCGTATGAAATAAGTTTCATGGAGGAGCTGACTACTGAATTAAGAGTTGCCAGGTGGGTAGCTACCTTGGCTGAAGCTCCCTCAGTTGCGGGATCTTGTAGGGTATCTCCAATCTCTTTTAGGAGATCCCTCTGAAGCCTAGTAAAATGGGAAAGATAGTTCAGGGACCTAAGGGAAATGGTCGCTGATGAAAACATCCGCTTCCCATATCTGTCCATCGTACGAGAGTCTTTATTCGGTGGCTGGACAGATGAGGAGGTCTCAGCTAACTCTCTCTTTGTGGCTGCTGCTACCACCATGGCATCAACTGGCACACCTTTAGTTAAGAATGGTTTGTCTTGGGGAGCTGTGATGAATTTATTGGGTCTCCTCGGGACAGGTTCCATGGAATCTGGAGCTGACCAAGCCTTTCGAAACACTACAGACATGAGTGGATCAAAAGGCGGAGACACCCAGGAGGTGGAAGGTCAGGAACCAAATGAGTCCAAGTATACAGACTCGTTCTCAGAAGGGGCTAGGGAAGTCCAGCTATGCCTCTGCCTGAGAATCTCAAGGATGTCTGAAAAGGAAACATCTTCAGAGGGGGACTTTGAGGACCCCTCTGATTCATCCACGCTTGTATCTGAGGTGACAGACTCAGGGGAGTTTGGTGCTTCCTCTTGCACTTTTTCTTCTGGAAAGCTTGCTCAGAATGCTCTGGGGAGGTTTCAGAAGAAGAGGGTTCATCCAATGGGGTGTCCTGGGGCATACGTTTACTACACTTTGGGGCTGGAGGAGGAGCAGAGGTTGTCACAGGCACCAAGGGGGATGGAGCCGATGGAACCGATAGTGGAGCTGTCTGTGGGGGACAGCACTCTCTGCATGATCTCGAAGGCATCATGGTCTCGACACAAGGAGGGCTCCAGCTCCGACGAGACAGGAATCCCACCCTACGCTGACGGCGATGGCTCCGAGGCCAATGTGGGAGCTGAGCTCAACTGAGCCGACGCTCCGAGAGGGAGAGCGAGGTCGGACAAGGGTCCGATGCCACTCCCCCCCTGGAACTGATGAGAGAGCTTCAGTGCCTAGATACCTCAATGGGAGGAAGAACCGAGTCAATTGGAGCCAACGTCGGAGCTGAAGAGGATGTCATCTGTGCCGAAGGACCACTATCAGAGTGTCCATGGACTCTGGCTCCGAACTAAACATAGTCAGAGGAGGAATCGAAATCGAAGCAGATGGAGCCGAAGCCTGTTGAGGCAGGCTCAAAAGCAATTTAGCAAGGGCCTGTGACTTCAGCAACCTACTGACTACTCTCTCCACATCCTGATCCGATAACCACGAGGATCGAGAGGAGTGGGAAGATGAGCGATGACTGGACTTGCTTTGAAGTAAGTGTGATTGTGGCACTGATTGTGGCACTGAGTGAATCGGCTCCAATGAAGGAGACCTATCTCGGTTGTGGTTCCGAGACGGCTCCGAAGTAACAGTTGGAGCCAATGGAGGGGTAGTCTTATCAGTGCCAAATGGCACCGACACACTTGGTTTGTCAAGCTCACAGGTCGGTTCCGAACATGGAGCCGACGGCTTGACTGGTTTTAAAGGTTTCACTGGCTGAGATGCTTTAGCCGGAGAATCCTGTTTTAACAATCCACGGAGGATAAGCTTGTTTTTCCACTTCTGCAGGACCCTTGGACTAAAGGCATGACAAATAGCACAAGAGTCCTGCAGGTGCAAAGCCCCCAAGCAGTAAACACAACTAGTGTGCCCATATGTCAGAGACATCTTCTAACAGCATGAGTCACACTTTTTAAAACCAGAAGTTTTAACTTCCTTAGACATTTTACCAAAAAGACAAACTACACAAGTAATCTAAAAATTAATAAAGACCTTAAAGGAGAGTTTCTAACTTAAATGGCTGTCCTTAAGGGAGGGGGGGGGACTCTCTAAGTTAAATGAGTTCAAGGAATAACAGAAGGCCTAGCGACTAAGGGGCGACGGCCAACACAGTACAAAAAAGAAACTCCGCAAGGACGAGATAAGGGGTTTACAGTAAAAGAAACTTACAAACTACTACAAGAGAGAAAATATATATCAAATTTTAAGCACAATATTTGAGTTTAATAGAGAAAAAATTATACTAAGCCTGAGCCAGTATTGATCACAACCTCACTGCTAAAGCAGCAAACGAGAATGGGTAGCGGATGCTGGGCATTCTGGGATAAGGGGTAGCCTCGAGCCAGTAAGAGCTCTCTGGCTATAGTAAGTGGCTGAGTTGGAGACGAGGATCGGCTCCGAACCCATCCAGCAAGAACGAAGGTGAGATTGGACAACTTAACATCAACTTTTATGCTTAACTCCTGATCTCTAGCCCTACCAAATCCATTCAATTTTTTTTTATTAATTATGGTCCACAGCTTATTCTCTGGTTGATGAGAATATGATTAACCTATATATAGTATTAAAGGGACTAGAAATATTTTCATTGCTTGTACCTTACTATCCACAGCTAAGAGCTTTCAGCTTCTCAATTTTTGTATTCTCTGTTGTTTAGTGTGTTCCCAAATTTCCTTAGCTATGATATTTTTTAATCCATGCACATAAATACTTAATCTTATTATGTTCCCATAGATATGGGTATTGCTAAACAAATTCATGTGTGGAAGCATAGTCTACCACAACAGCCTTTTTTATTTTCAATTGTTTTATAATCTGAAAAAAAAAAACTTGAAAATCTCAAAAATCTGTCACAGTAATGCAATATTATTTTCTGGACTTATGAAGTACAAAATAATAATCAGCATATAAGGCTAATTTTTGAGTAACAAATTAGTTATACCCTTGAATCTGAATCCCTTATATGATTTGCCAATGGCTCAAAGTATAAAGGAAACAAAGGGAACACCCCTTACTGGTTCCTCTATTCAAACACAGCTTGTCAGGGAGGAGCCTCCCGCCTTAAGTTTTGTCTCTGAACCTTCATCTGTCTTCCTAATTAATCACATTATTCTATCAAGAAGAGCAAATGCTGTCATTGCCCTACTCATAAAATCACAATTAACTCTAGTACTGAATCCCTTCTCTGCATCAAAAACCACCAACAATAGCAGGGTCTTCTTGCACTCTGCTTCTTTCTGGATCACAAGAATTCTGTTAATACTGTAAAATGTTTGCTTTGACCCCACAAAACAACACTGATCCATATTTGTAAGTTTTGGCAACACCTTAGACATTCCCTTAGCTAGTACAGAAATATAAAAAAGTTATAATCCTGCTTCAATACTGAAATAGGTCTATATAAAGTTGGGCTTCAGTTTTTTTTTTTTTAGCCCCTCCCTTTGGGTAGTACAGCGACCACAGCTTTCTTCGAAAATGATAGTATTGTCCTTTTTTTAAAACTATTGTTAAGGATAGCCTACCAAATGTTTATCACATTCTACCGTCCTGACTTGCACACATCTACAGCAATACCATCTGTTCCTGGAGATTTCCCTCTTGATTGATTATACAACAACATTTGTATCTAATCTCCTTTCATCTTGGCTATTAATTCTCGTGTCTCATCTTCCTTTAACCTTGGCATATTTAAGCCTTCCATAAATATTTTGAGGTGCGTCTTTTCTTGATTACCCTGAATTTCCAAAATATCTGTATTAACTGTATAAGAGCTCTAGTTATTTTTCTAGTCATAGGCTCTCTGAGTTTGGCAACACCCCTTTCTATTTTATGTTGCCTAATTGTGCTAATAGATTTTGTGCTCTAGGGTGGTTATCAAAAAAAGCTTTGTTTACAACAACCTTTGTAATCTCATGCATATTATGAAAATATTCCCTTGGTTTCCCTTTAACACTCAACAACTGCACCTCTTCTTTTTCTGCAACACTCCCGTCATCTGCAATACTTCAACCTTTGATAATCCCGCTAAATAATTCCTATTACTCCTTTCCCCATATCTCTTTCTTTCCAGTTTCTACCATATTTTTACACTCCATTTTAATTTTATCCTGCTCTTCAGGTATACATGCTGAAGAAATTTGTGATCTTCCCTAACATCTCTTTACCCTTTCCTTAAATTCCACTCTTTGTAAACAAATAAGAAAGCACCCATGTCTTTTTACTTGATTATCCTGCATTTTTATCATAATCTTTATTGGTGCACAATATGAAATACTTCTTTAATTGAATCTTTGAAACAAATTAAATATCAATACTCCTGTAAAATCTCATTTCTGTCCAGTCTAGCCCAGTTACTGTACCTTGGGGAATAGTATGTATATTCTGTCTGGGTTCCTGCTAGTAATTTAACATCATCTCTCCCAAATATTCTCAAATTTCTTCAGAAATCTGCTCTCCATTATTATATTTTCCCTTTTAGGTCTCCCTGATGCATCTTTACTACAGCATACAAAGTTCCAGTCTCAACCCTTGGATAACATCCCCTGCTGGAAACAAACTATCTTTCCCTGAATTAATAGTAGTTTTAGATGGAATAAACACATGCCATTGTAATCATCCTTCCCTGCCAATAACGCATTACTACCACAAATCTATAATTGTTGTCTTTCTTCTCTTATATCATCATGGAAGCCCTCTTGCAATCAATATTCCCCTATTTTCCTTTTTCCCCTGATACTCTGCAGAATAACCATTCTGAAATCTTTTCTATGCAAAATTCACATTCATTTCTATCTGTATCTCCACTAATAGTGCTATTTGTACCCTACACTAATATCATTCAGTACTTTTTGCTTCTTGTCCATACATACAATGACATCCACATTTTATGAAATGAGTGATAAGGTGGTCATTCTGATAAGAAGCCATTACTTTTACATATTCTACATGACAGTTTTTTTAATATACGTCTCCAACTTACATGCACACATTAATCTTGTATGCAATTGCAACGTCTTGTCTCTGAACCCATGACACATTTCACCAGAATTTTCAATAAATCACTCAAAAAACACAACACAAGAAAATAATATATACATTTTCATTTTTAACACCCTAACTCACAGCAAACATACAAAACTACACACACTTTCCAAAATAGGATAAGTATCCCTCCATATATGAGCAGGTACCCCCAATAGATAGCTACACCCACAGACTAACCATTATAAAATTATTAATCATGATATAAACACAAAATAGAGTCAGTGTTCCATCCTGCACCCACACAATTCATTAATGTCCCATCTCAATATCCCTTCCAGATTTGAAAGACAACTTGCATACTCTCAGTTAACTGATTTTAACCATTTAAAATAGTGCCCTAGCTATCATTAAATGAAAAGATTCTGCATGGTTTTGATTTACACTGAAAAGACTGATGTTACCAGGACTGCATTGGCTTGTGTACTTTTCAATCTATCAGGACTCAATTATTTTCAATGAACTGTTTTCAGCACTTAAAAAGCCCAGTTTATATGTGCCACCAGCTCATCCAGTAACTGACACTTTTACAAAGTGTGTGAAGGTCAGGTTAATGTGCTTTTATCTATGACTAGGCACCATGATTATTATAATCTGATGAGAGATGAATGGATTGTGCTGAATGAACTACTCAATAATCAAGATCTTGTAATAAGAACAGCTGATAAGGGAGGCACTACAGTATTGATGGACAGATCATTTTATATAGAAAGTATATCTACAATGTTACAAGTATAACAAACCTATACTTGCATTAATAAAGGTCGAGCATTGCATATAGCAAGCATAGTTAAACTTTGGATGATTTGCTGTCCTTCTGAATCACCAGCAAAGAGATTTATGATTTTGTACTTATCGAGAGACCCAAGATACCGATTTTAAAGGGATTACTTAAGATACACAAACATTGGACACACAACCCATTCAGGCCAATAGTACAAGGTGAAGGATAGGCTACAGAATACATTTCTTTATGGGTTGAACATAAGTTGAGATCAGCTATACAGCAAGCACCAGCAGTACTGAAGGACACAGCACTTTTTTTTGGATCAACTGCAATGACTTATGGCGAATAATGCTAGTATACAACAACAGATGATAATTCCAACCTTAGATGTGAGCAGCTTATTCACAGTTCCACTAATGCACATGGTACTAATGCTATTAAAATCTTTCTCAGTAAATGCGGATGGGATTTAGCTGTGATCCTACAAATCAGTTTATTTTTACAAATAATACTTGAAAACAATGTATTTACCTTTCATGACAGATACGACTGGCAGTGATGGGGGGTAGCAATGGGCACGGCATGTGCCAACACTTTTGTGAACTTAGTAATGGCATACTAGGAAGCTGAAGTAATTTTGACCAATCAAAACTCATGGAACGATCATTTATGCTTTTATAAAAGGTTTGTAGATGATGATATTCTTTTGTAGACTGGAACTTTGAATCAGCTACATTTGTTCATCAAGTATTTAGGACATAGTACAGATTTTTTAAAGTTTTTTATGAACTACTTGACAAGAAAAATATACAAACCAGATTATATAAAAAGACAAGCTGGAGAAACAATCTGTTAGCACAAGACAGTATGCACTCTATATTGTTAAGGGACAAACATTGCGAACATCAAGGGTATGTACTGATGATTTGGCATACATGGAAGAGATTCACAATCTAATGCATAGGTTCAAAATCCAAGGATATAAAGAACCAGATCTACAGGTGATGGAACAAAGAAACAGAGAGACTAGAGGAAAACCGTGGTACGGCCCTTGAACTGGCATTTAAGAAAGTAATGCCAATAGGAATACAGACGATAAAATCAGAATGAGCCTGAAGTATAACAGTGATATTGGCAAGATTTGTGATATCATTAAATAAAATTGGAATATTTTACTGACTGATGATAAGCTTAGGATGTTGATCACTGATAAACCTTTGAAAAAAGTCACCAGTCAGAGTTAATGCTCTACTGTGCAAAGCCAAAGTCAAATAAATAAACGTACCACAAAAGAGCAAAGCAATGAAGAGGTAGAAAGTACTGCAAAACAGTCCCATACACAGTGCAAACAACAATCCTTAGTAGCAAGATGTTCAAATAAGAGTATTCCAATTGATGTTAAAAGCCAGGTTTATTGCAATAGAGGTGAGCGCTTTCGCTAAAAAGCTTCATCAGACTTTAATACATTTAATCAAGCACACAATGAAAGCTTAAATACATAAAAAGGCGGGAAACACTAAAAATGCTCTTAAAGCTATATTACAATAAACAACTAAGAAATAAAAATAAAAATAAAAACAATAAGGCAAAAACAATGTCATTGTTCTGAGTCCAGGCAGTAACTCATTTAAGAACATTTAAAAACATCTTACATATAAATCAATAACATACATTTAAAATGTTATAATCATTTATTATACTTTAATCTCCTCATTTTCAGGAGAGGTCTCAAGGGAACTCTGCCATTTAAACCTGGAACTCTATCTGATCTAAATTTAATGATCCAGAACGTCTCTCTTGCTTCGGTGTATGTTTCTATGTCTCCCTTTCTATGAGTCCTATGTACCTGTTCCAAGACCCTAAATTTAAAAGAATGGTTGATGCCAGCAGCAAGAACATGTTTAGCAAGGGCATTGCATGTATTACCCTTCCTGATGTGATATACATGCTCACGAATCCTGTCTCTAAGACAGCGATTCGTTTTGCCAACATAATATGCTGAGCATGTCGTACAAGAGGCCATGTATATAACATCTTTGGACATGCAATCACCTCGGACACAAAACATATGATTACTCAACCCTAGGGGATGTATGAATACAGGATCTGTCAAAATATATGAACAGAAATGGCAGCTATTACATGGTACTGTATAAGGGGGACCCAAAGTATCATCTGATGAGATAGTCTTGGGGTAGCACAACAGATTTTTAAGATTCTTTTTATTCTTATATACAAATTTTGGTTTATCACCTATGATGCTTTTAATCTTAGGATCTACCTGCAAAATATGCCAGTGTTTCATAAAAATGTCCTTAATGGAGCCTATGTCCTTGGTGTAGTATACTGGAAAAATAACAGATGGATCGATTGTGTTGACCCTCATTCTACTGTTATCAGCGATATACTGCTCAAGTGCTCCCTCAGAAAAATACGGCCTAGCTGAATCTTCCCTATGTTCAAGGACCTCCATAGTCCCAGGTGTGAGATCACTGGAACTATAACCCCTAGCCATCAACCTACTACTTAAATCATCTAGACCTGATCTAAAAGCGGAGTCCATCGGGGTATATCTAGAGACTCTCACAGACTGTCCACATACAATGTTCTTGTATATATAACCCGGATGCATACTGTATCGATGTAATAACGTGTTCCTATGACACGATTTTCGATACAGTCCGGTGTTAATCATCCCATTGGTTAACTTCTCTATGTAAATATCCAAAAAGGATATCCTCATGTCTGATCTATCAACAGAAAACCTTAAGAAATCCGTAGATGAATTGACCTCTTGAATGAAAGCATCTAGTTGTGTGGACGTCCCTGTCAATAGAAAGAACAGGTCGTCCACAAAACGCCTGTAGAATGGAATATATCTAATATACCAGGCATTCTGAAATAAGGACTTAGCTTCCCATTCGGCCATAACGAGATTGGCGTAGCTATTTGCACATGGTGTGCCCATAGCTACGCCATCCCTCTGCAGAAAAAAGTGATCCTGAAAACAAAACACATTCGACTCCAAAACCACTTCAAGGAAGCTTAAAAGTAAGTCAATATCTGAGTCTGATAGAGTTCCAGATCTCCTGAGGTATGATCCAATCATGTCTATACCCTCTACGTTTGGAATCACTGTAAAAAGTGATTGAACATCCATTGTTACAAAAGTGAGTTCATTACAGGATGTGCTGATTGTAGTATACTGATACAAGTCCAAAAGGAACTGTTTAGTATCTCTAAGAATAAATTCATTGGCATCTACAAATGGTCTCAATTTACTCTCAATAAATATGGATAGGGGCTCCGTAGACCAGCCTCTACCGGCTACTATTGGCCTCATCGGTGGATGGGTGAGGTCTTTATGGATCTTGGGAAGCCCCTGAATTGTAGGTACCAAAGGATGTAAAACTTGCAAGAACTCAAACAATACCTGATCAATAATGTCGCTGGCTAATAAGTCCTTAAGCATATTTCGTATCCTATTTATGATGTCTGTGACTGTATCTGCTGTGATAGGTTCATAAAATGTCCTGTCGCTTAACAGATCCATCATGTCACTGCAATATCTAACTGTATCAAAGACAACTATCCCACCCCCTTTATCCGCTGGGCGGATAGTAATATCTCGTTTATTGCGCAACTCAAATAATGCCCTTCTCTGCTTAAAACTGAGATTGTACCTATATCTAGACCGAGGGTCAATATTTCCCTGCATTTTGTATAGGTCATCCTCAACTAACTTACTGTAAACTGCCACCAACGGATGAGTTTGTGGAATATAAGTACTGGGCCTCTTAAATGGATGGCGCGAGGCCTCACATACCCCATTAAATTCAACTTTTAATGATAGGTTCCTTATAAACAATTTGAAATCTCTAAGGGTTTCCTCAGGTCTACTAAAAGTAGTGGGAATAAACGTGAGTCCTTTGGACAGGACTTGGAGTTGATCATTGTTTAACTCATAACTAGATAGATTGAAAACTAAGTTTTCCTGTTCCCCTCCCACATCTTCTTGATAGTCCGATTCTGTTCCCTGTCGGTGGACAATTTTCATTTCTGTCGTCCTCTGCTGACAGAACGCGACCTGCCTTCCCTGGACATCAATCTGATGGGGAAAGGGTGCTTGTTATCAAAAACCTGCTCAGGACCCATAGACGACGTACCTGGTCCTTGCATAGCTTCAGTACCAACACCCCCATTGTTTAGAACAACCCTAGTGCTATTGGTTTTCCTCCGAACAACAGGTTCACAGTTGGAAACAGGTACGATAGGAACCATATTAGCCTGTATGGAAGAATTGGCATTGTAATTGTTATCAACCACAGCATCGGAATTAATAACATTGTCAACATCGACACCATTAGTATTGATGTCATCATTGACACTAGTGTTAGATCTTATAACCTGATGATCAACATCAGGAACAGGGCTATGTACAGAGTTAACATTGATATCATTTTCACATAATGTTATATTAATCTGTCCTTCTAATCTATTACTATCAACGGTCCATATATTGGGGCCATTGATATTACTGTCAGTTGATATCACTCGCCCAGTGTGCATATCAAATCCCCTGGGCCAAGTGAAGATATGCCCTGTTTTAAAGTCATTCGTATCCCTTAAGAGCTTAGCCCTTTTCTGGTTGAGCATACGTTTCTCGTATTGCACCACATTGTCCAATAATAAATTACAGGCTAGTTCAACTGCATGTGCTGGATAGTTCGAAAAAATCACAGTACGTTGCTGCTGTATATCAAGTCTCAGTGCGTCCTCAAGTGGACTAAAGAACCTATTCATAAGCTTCATATAATTGAGGCTTACCTCAATATTCAACTGTTGCCACTCAAACAACAGTTCAGGATACAGCGCGGCAGTCGTTGGCATTTTTAAAACTCTAAGACCTCTCGGTACCAACCGTCGCTGTAAGCAAACCTCAAAATGATGCCTCTGGGTCTCCATCCGTTTCATCTTCATTAGATCAAACTCAAGTTTCTCCATCGCTAGTCGCAGGCCTTCTCTATCATACACACAACTGTTAGAGGTCTCTGGTGCGCCTTCACATTCACTAAATTCTTCCAGGGGATTGAAACTGCGTTGCATACAGTCAGCTAATCGGTCAGAAGCCGGACGTGACGTTAAACGAACTTCCTGATGTTCCCGTACAGTGTCTCATTTTATGAAATGAGTGATAAGGTGGTCATTCTGATAAGAAGCCATTACTTTTACATATTCTACATGACAGTTTTTTTAATATACGTCTCCAACTTACATGCACACATTAATCTTGTATGCAATTGCAACGTCTTGTCTCTGAACCCATGACACATTTCACCAGAATTTTCAATAAATCACTCAAAAAACACAACACAAGAAAATAATATATACATTTTCATTTTTAACACCCTAACTCACAGCAAACACATACACAACTACACACACTTTCCAAAATAGGATAAGTATCCCTCCATATATGAGCAGGTACCCCCAATAGATAGCTACACCCACAGACTAACCATTATAAAATTATTAATCATGATATAAACACAAAATAGAGTCAGTGTTCCATCCTGCACCCACACAATTCATTAATGTCCCATCTCAATATCCCTTCCAGATTTGAAAGACAACTTGCATACTCTCAGTTAACTGATTTTAACCATTTAAAATAGTGCCCTAGCTATCATTAAATGAAAAGATTCTGCATGGTTTTGATTTACACTGAAAAGACTGATGTTACCAGGACTGCATTGGCTTGTGTACTTTTCAATCTATCAGGACTCAATTATTTTCAATGAACTGTTTTCAGCACTTAAAAAGCCCAGTTTATATGTGCCACCAGCTCATCCAGTAACTGACACTTTTACAAAGTGTGTGAAGGTCAGGTTAATGTGCTTTTATCTATGACTAGGCACCATGATTATTATAATCTGATGAGAGATGAATGGATTGTGCTGAATGAACTACTCAATAATCAAGATCTTGTAATAAGAACAGCTGATAAGGGAGGCACTACAGTATTGATGGACAGATCATTTTATATAGAAAGTATATCTACAATGTTACAAGTATAACAAACCTATACTTGCATTAATAAAGGTCGAGCATTGCATATAGCAAGCATAGTTAAACTTTGGATGATTTGCTGTCCTTCTGAATCACCAGCAAAGAGATTTATGATTTTGTACTTATCGAGAGACCCAAGATACCGATTTTAAAGGGATTACTTAAGATACACAAACATTGGACACACAACCCATTCAGGCCAATAGTACAAGGTGAAGGATAGGCTACAGAATACATTTCTTTATGGGTTGAACATAAGTTGAGATCAGCTATACAGCAAGCACCAGCAGTACTGAAGGACACAGCACTTATTTTTGGATCAACTGCAATGATTTATGGCGAATAATGCTAGTATACAACAACAGATGATAATTCCAACCTTAGATGTGAGCAGCTTATTCACAGTTCCACTAATGCACATGGTACTAATACTATTAAAATCTTTCTCAGTAAATGCGGATGGGATTTAGCTGTGATCCTACAAATCAGTTTATTTTTACAAATAATACTTGAAAACAATGTATTTACCTTTCATGACAGATACGACTGGCAGCGATGGGGGGTAGCAATGGGCACGGCATGTGACAACACTTTTGTGAACTTAGTAATGGCATACTAGGAAGCTGAAGTAATTTTGACCAATCAAAACTCATGGAACGATCATTTATGCTTTTATAAAAGGTTTGTAGATGATGATATTCTTTTGTAGACTGGAACTTTGAATCAGCTACATTTGTTCATCAAGTATTTAGGACATAGTACAGATTTTTTAAAGTTTTTTATGAACTACTTGACAAGAAAAATATACAAACCAGATTATATAAAAAGACAAGCTGGAGAAACAATCTGTTAGCACAAGATAGTATGCACTCTATATTGTTAAGGGACAAACATTGCGAACATCAAGGGTATGTACAGATGATTTGGCATACATGGAAGAGATTGACAATCTAATGCATAGGTTCAAAATCCAAGGATATAAAGAACCAGATCTACAGGTGATGGAACAGAGAGACTAGAGGAAAACCGTGGTACGGCCCTTGAACTGGCATTTAAGAAAGTAATGCCGATAGGAATACAGACGATAAAATCAGAATGAGCCTGAAGTATAACAGTGATATTGGCAAGATTTGTGATATCATTAAATAAAACTGGAATATTTTACTGACTGATGACAAGCTTAGGATGTTGATCACTGATAAACCTTTGTTTAGCTTCAAAAATAATCGTAATTTCAAGAGGCTATTATGCAAGGGAAGTACGACCAATATTAATACTGAATGCATGTATTAGCAGACAAGGTACTTTTTGCTGCAAAAATTGTAAAGCCTGCAAGTAAATTAGATCAGATAGTGTTTTTGTACATCCTATTACTGCATGAGTTTACAAACCAAGTCCGTATACTCATTGCCGTACTCAACATCTAATCTATTTGGCACAATGTACAAAATGTACAGGATTTTATGTTGGCAAGACTAACAGGATACTAAAATAATGCATCCTGCAACATATTAATGATATTAAACATGGAGTGAAACAAAGTGCAACTGCACAGCATGTTATGTGTAATCCGGGAGATAGTTTTAATTTTATTTTATGGTACTACAACTGTTAAAGGAAGACCGCAGAGGGGGCAATATACTGAATATATTGAAACAAAATGGACTGCTGATTTACATGCTGATCATTTTCCTGGATTGAATGGTGTTCTACCAATTAAACTGTTGCTGAGAAGGCGTAGAGTGAAAATTCGGAATTAATTGGCTAATTGCCTCTATGGTAATTTTAATGAATGGGAGAGAGGTGTGGACTGTTTAAAGGATTTCTATTGGTTATGATGGATATATAATGTATTTCCAAAGAATGAATTGACAGAATCTGATGAAGGGCAAAAGCCTGAAAGCGCTCATTCTTTTATTCCTTTTATTATTGTTTTAATAAAGATGTATGCCGGTTCCTGTGGTCTTCCAAGGAGCTTTTTTGTTCTGCTTTATATATTGCTGGTTGATCTGTCATCTTGGACCTTTGGTTTTCCTGGGTTTGCTTGTTTTTTGCATTAAGAAATAAACACTGGCATTGCAGTTGTGTTCAGGACTGAAGTGCTTTAGTGTTCCGTGTATGTGGTATAAACTGCAGAAACCACTTTCTATGCAGTTATTTATTTATTTACTTATTTATTTTTTTTTGTTCCTCAACTAAAAAAAAACACCAGTTCAGGGGTGTCATATCAGGGAACAGCCTTGGTCAAGTTTGGAAAGTCAGAGCCAATCCTTTTGGAGGGCAGGGCAAAGATATATTGTCCTCCTTGTCTCCCTTTTTATCATTTTGCCATTTTTTTTCTTGTAAAACGATTTGCCCTCTTTTGATTGTTTACTCTTCCCTGGTCCCTGCTACAGTGAGTGAGTGAGTGAGTGAGTGAGTGAGTGAGTGAGTGAGTGAGTGAGTGAGTGAGAGATGAATCCTATTATGAACTGTGTCCACAACTCTATCCTTATTATCTAGACTCAAAGACCTCGTTGCACTTGTTGTCCAAAAAGCAAGTCTCTTATGAGTGGGGCATTGAGAAGCTTGGTTTTAATGTCTTCAGCTAATAGCTGTCTACGAAGCCAAATAGGTATTTCAATACCATGCCATTGGCAGCTGCCCTAGATGGTTCATCTGTAGTAATATAAGCACATTCAATGCTACATCTACCTAGCTGAAAGGCAGTCTAAATGAGCTGGCCTAAGGAAGCTCTACAGTTCTTTTTTGGTCAGACTGAGCTCCATTTGCTTAAGAATATGTTCCTACAACTTCAAAACATCAGCCTGACAATTCCTAGCTTTGAAGGTTAAAGTTATCTGAAGTATTAGATTTTTTACCATGCCTGTCCAAGAATATACATACTACCCTTATTATTAGAAAGATTACTTCTCCAAGGAGGGGGGTTGTCCCTTTTAATTGCTTCCAGACAGACAGAATATCTGTCTGCCACTGGATTCTTGTAAAAGGAGTGGTGTAAAATTTGTCTGGTCTTTTCGAAGCCAGTGGCTGTAAACCTGGATCTTGTGAATTAGCCTCAAAACTATCAAGGAGTGCTCCTTGTATGGGGGGAGTTGGGGGGGGGTCATAAACAAGTTAATTCCAAAGCCTCTTCGGGGCATCAGAAATTCAGTCACCTGTCATTGAATAGTGTCCTTCATAAGCGCCAAGGTATCGCTAAAAGTGGGGTTATCTGATGGGAAATCTGAGGCTAAGATGTCTTCATTATTGGCACTGTCACCTAGGGGGAATGGCATCTGTGACCTATAACCTATGTCATCCTCTTCTTTCAGGGAGATGTCTGCTTAGTTCTATAGAACTTTCACTGAGGATGGTCAGCGTCCCTGCAGCATTTATGACAGAGTTCACCCTATGTCAGTGGTTTGACATTTTCTGACTATTAGCCTTGCAGAAAAGTCAAGTATTAGTCTTGAGCCAGTGCAAACCAGTAAGACTGGTAAACCCTCTTCACCTCTTTTAATCATAAGACTTCCCCTTAACTAGTAGTACTGAGTAGTCACCACTAGAGAGGTCTGCCTTTTGATCAGTCAGGGCAGACATGCTGGAGTTATTAGATGTGACAGCCTCCACAGTGGTTTCATTAGTGAGTAACACTCTTCTGACACAGGCCTAGAAACTTTATAGGTTTCACCATATTATCTGAATCATTGGACTAAGAAGGTACTGGGGATGTACTCTGAATTATTATGGCCACAAGTGAAACATCTTGGGCTATATGTCAGAATGGCCACTATCTGATACAAGCAAAGAGCAATGGATGAACAGCACTAGCGTTTCATGATTAAAATGTGCACAGTATCCATCCCAGTTTTAATCGTTTTGGGCTTAAGCACTTTGTAGATGTTGCACAAGATGATGTTATGGTAGAGGCCAAAACAATATATACTCTTATTGTGCCTTTCTTCAAAGTTAATCCATCATTTGCAAGCACACATGCTCCGCTAGGTTGGCATCCCCAGACCTCTGAATGGGAATGTTCACTCCTTAGCATATGTACAGAGAATCAACTGCAAGCAAAAAAACACTTCTATCAACCTTACAACAATCCGCTCTTTAATAGGAGAAGAGAAATGCATCCTGTAGGGGGTACTTATACAAGGTCTTCCACTCAATGTCTGGCCAGTGCAGTTAGAGAACATCTGTATCCCACAATGTATCAAAAAAGAACTAAAGATAGCCAACCATATATCTGTCATAATACCATGATGTGGAAACACTGCGTGGATGAGAGATGTAAAGTCAAAGTATAGGGAAAGAGATGAGCCCCCAAAACTCTGGCTAGATGTGGTATCAAACTGCAGCAGAGATCCCTGAAAGGGATTACTGCAGTAACAAATTACACAAAGAGCATATTGCTCTTTCCCTTATCAATGTGGTCAGGGTAATGACTGAAAAGGGTATGACGCAGAACAGTTCACTTACTTGGTTAACAAATACATTAAATAAACCCACTCCATCTACATATGTAAGCATGTGTATACAAAACACACCACTGGTGATAGTACCCACCATCAAAGTCTAAAACACAACACTTGATTATCTTGGAGCTCTATTTATCTGCTGGAACTACTGGAATGCCCCAAAAGTACAGTTTGCTTCATCTTGGTTATGTAAACTGGGTTTAATGGATAGAGTCCTTAAATGTCAATAGTTAAACAGTGGCTTTTGCAGAGCATGACTCACTCTATCACTCTATTCAATGACACTGTCCTACCATCTTCGACATATACTGCCTGACTGCTGCAGGTATTCTCTCACACAATCCATCTACCTCTTTGCTGGACACCTCCATTCCCTTTCACTTCTTCCTGTCCGTCCCAAATCATCTTCATCAGACTGTCTTCTGCTTTTCTGTACATGTGCCTGAACCAGCATAACCTTTTCTCTTTGACCTTTTATGCAACTGGTGCTGCTTTGGCTTTAGCTCTTTCATTCTCATTTCTCCATCTGTCCCAAAGTGTACATCCTATCACCCATCTCAGGCACTTCATCTCCATCACCTCTAACTTCCTCAATTTCTGTGCCTTCACTTTTCAAGTTTCTGTACAATAGAGTAGTACTGGTCACACCATTGTTTTGTAAACCTTACTCTTCAGCTTCTTTGGTGTTTTTCTGTCATACATTACAACCCCAACAATCTGTGCCAGTTGGTACTCCAAATCAAGAGATGTGTTATATACTACATAGTCTTTGCAGCTATAGTCATGGAATAGTGCTGTTTGTATGCTAGTGATATATTGAGATTTAAGGCCTTTCAGTGGTATTATAAAAAAGAAAAAAATCATTACTGAAAATCTATATACGAGCACAGCTAAGTGCTGATTCTATGCAAAAAAAAGGAGACAGGGTGATTCAACAAAAACATCAAAGATGAGTGCTGCAGCAGGGTTTTTTTTTTTTAAGTGATGAAGAATTTTACACCTTTGTAACATCTTGCAAACTTATTTTATCATAACAGATACAAAACACAATATGGAGATGTGCCTCCTTTACGAATTTCTCAGTGCTCATCCAATTCTTCTGTTTTGATCCAAAACTACTCCATATATATGAATATAGTGCTGACAAAGATAAATGTGTGTTCATTTTTTACTGCATATGCGGGTCACATACTCAGAAATAGCTAAGCAAACACATCTGCTTTCACTGAAACAAGTTAACATGACAAAGAACAGCAGTGGGTGACTATTCCTGCACATGACCTTCTAGCCCAGGAACAGGCAGGGAGTAGCACAGTAGCACTGACCGTGTTTAGTAATGCATCATGTTACAGTAGGAATTCATAAATTATCATGCTAAACCACATTAGCTTAATCTCTGAACTATAAGGCCCATTTTAACATGGTAAAAAGTGTGGCCACCACATTTGTATGAATGGAATGGAATGGAAGCTGCATTACAATGAGAAACTTAGAAACAGGAATACAGTGGATAACCACTTGTAGTACCATAGAGGCATGCAGACAGCAGACAAGACAATTGGTAATGGACCTCAGGATTTGCAGAATGTACACAACAGTGCAATGAAGTAACATGAGCAGATACTGTGTAGTAGTATGTGGAGGATAACATGTACAAGGATATGACAAATGAGTGTCATACTGTGGGGGCGAGGGCGCATCTTATAAGAGAACACAGCAGTAGGGCAAGACATGGTACTGTCCCGCTGTAGGGGACATACACTACCATTTGTATACAAACTGCAAAAAATGCTACTAGGGAAAGGAGGCCGCCTATACATAATTTATACTACATGCTGCAAGCACAATGCTGCAAGATTTCAGATACTAGTAACATGCCATATATGCTGCTGTCAGTGACAGTGTATATTTTGACAGCACAGTAGGAGACAGTTACCACACGGAGTCAGGGGGACAGTGCTGTTACACAGGGGTGGACATGTGGTGATGGGGAGGACAGGACTACAAATAGTGAACACCATGATGGGGAAGGAGGGGTAAGGGGGGGGGCTACTGGACAAGTCCAGGAGAGGACCCATCTGGATGTGTGTCACCTCCATGACTGACATGAGCAGGCTTCCACCACTAGATAAAATTACATTGTAAAATGAAGGACTCATTTTTATACCAGAGCAGTCATCCATACACACACACACAATGATCCACATATGTAACCCACAAATGTACACATCTTGTCACAGGAATGACAGAGTGACAAATGCTGGAAATATTCATAGCACTGAACACAGAGATGTTAATGCACGCCTTATGTACACATGGTATGCATATCCTTCAAGAGATTAACAGGTATTGCAAGACATAGAACAGGGTATCAATGTTGTGGGCAGCCACAATAGGAAAGCAGTACAGGTGCATTGCAGGGTCACTTATTAGATACTACATGGCAAAACATGGGATATTGCTAGGGACAAGTGCATCACTGGAGGTGGAACACACATCTTACAAAGGTGTAGGAGTTCCCTGGATGGTGATAACTATTTGAGTGTCTGTAGGGGATGCATCACTTTAGGCCAAGCATGTTTCATTACTATTTACCAACCCACACATGTAGGTTATGCATCAGAAGACACATGCAAATCTCTTGTCCAGTGTAGGTTATTCATCAGAAAACAAGTGTAAATCTGTTTCCAGAAGCAACTGTGACAAACTGCATCACAAAGTATGCTTATGCCTTAAGGCTATACAAATAACTGGCATGTACCAATATGTGTACTTCATGTAGATAGTGAAATGTTCTAGCACTGCAACATGTGTGTTATCTTTATGCTTTCACTAGTTCTAATGGTGGAATATCCAAGCACACTAGGTCTACAAGCCTGATGTCAGCTGGTCACTTATAGCTGATGATGATGGCACAAGGCATATGGCAAAGTGGCACTGCCAGCAATCCTGATAATGGATGGCATGCATGCATCTCAATATACGAGATGGTGGAGGGGCACAGTCTAAACCTCTGGCATGCCTTACGTTTGGCACTGGATATCTTGTCCATGATATCCCCACTTAGACTACACAGAAGTCACTATCAGAGGCAGCAACTGTGAAAGTTTCCAAGATGTGTGCACCCACCACAGGGGAGAGGTGTGTAAGTGATTACTGCTGTCATGCCTCCAGGTCATTCCTTGACCTGGATGCCATCTTTGGCATCACACAGCAGATGTGTGAGTCAGTGATCCAGGAACAGACAGCTGCTTATTCACAGAATGTCAAACTGTGTGTGCTGCTTAGCCTACCTAAGGAAGTGTAACCACTGTGGGAGTGTAGGACAATTGCGCCACATGCCGAGTGACACAGCATAGAGGAGCCTGGAGTAAACATGCCTTTTGATGGCAGTGGTGGACCAATTGGCAAAGATTAGTATATTCATGAGAATACTGGTAAATGCCCGCAATGGCTGTGCAAGGGTCCAGATGTGCATTACGTGGTCACAGATCAGGTTTACACATATGGAGCATACTGTTCTGAAGAACATATCAGTATCACCCCACGCATGGGCACTCTCATGGTCATGACCACATCTCATCTGATTACACCGTAGCGATACTCCACCTGTTCAATGACATCTCTATCCACTGTTGGCCTACTGGCAAAATGCCTAGTTATGGCCATTTTCAAGGTTGTGGACATTGTTCATCTATTGCTTCCTAACAAGCAGGGCCTTATAAACACAAAAAGTACTACATCATCCCTCAGAGTGGGCTACAATACACACCTGGCCAACATTCAGAACATGTAAAACTCCATCCAGACACTAGTGGATATGATCCTTGACACCCCAACCTCTTCTCTGCCAGCACGACTAACACACCGACTTCTCTGTAACCTTATAACCTATTGTAGCATTGTTGATAACTGTCACTGTGTCCCACGCCACCTCAACAAATGATTACAAATGTGCCCTGTTCATCCTTATAGACTGAGTAGATAAGGCAATGTGTGATGCATCGCTCAGCCAGTCAATGCACTGAAATGCAGAGCTTTGGTATGTTAATGCATGCATTAGTTTCATTCTGTTATCCTTGTCATGGCCCATGGCTTTGGATTAGAAACAGCCTCTTTGTTAGTGCTGCAAAGTACTGTGCTTGCCTTTGCCTGGGCATGGGATACCACTACAACTTGTTTCTTCAAGGAGCTCTTCCCCTTCTACAACTCTGTTGCTGCCACAGGTCTCCCAGGCAGTACTTTAATGTTACTATTTGTATTTGCTTTCATACCACCATCGTGTATAACATGGTGCAGACCACAAATATCTTACTGCAAGTCTCAGTTGTGTACTGCTGTGTGCCACATGATATAGTCAAGCAGTGCTTTTGATGATTTTCCATATCAGAGTGTGGTGTTGCATGCCATTTCCACCATGATCTGGGGGCTACAGATGTGGCATCAGCAATGGTTCTAAGGCATATTGTGTATAATATAAAACACACAATAGTAGACACAATTATAAATAGCCTGCTGCTGACATCCATAGGAACAGCATATCAAGGACACTGTGGATAGCAATGCATACCTCAGTCAACTAGATGACCCTGTGGAAAGTCACCCAGCTGAAATGCCAGTAGAGGTTGCATATGTGCCAAATGTGGGAATCATGGAAACTGCCTGGATGGTGCAAAGAAACACTGCATATAATATCCTTTGTATTGCATACCACATGGTAGTCTGGTTGATACACTGGACACCATGGCAGGAGGTGTTACCTTGACGGCAGTGTGGGTGTAGTTAATGGCCCCTATGACCTCATGGAAATGGAACATGATGTAAAATGCTGACATAGTGGAGGCTCTCTCCTCTGCTGCCCATGGAAGCCATATTTGCTTCTCCACACTCTGCAGCATCACATCAAGGAGACAGTGCAGGATTCACTAAGTTAATATCTGTAAAACTCAGCAAAGTTAATGGTACACAAGCCTTTATGTCTATTGGGATGCACATTCTATGCATCCCCTTGATTGCATATGTTGGTGGCACATATCTAACTCCTATATGGTGTTGCTGTGCAGACAGTTGTGGTTAACAATGTCCTGCTTGGGGAGGATACAGTATGTCAGCCTCTAGCGGAGCCATATGCTACACAGAGGGCAATGTACAAGATCACCAACATTAGCACTGAAAGTAGCTAATAACACATGTTGGCTCTGTTAATGTTGATACTACTCCTAGCATCATAAAACAAGCAAAGTTCCTGTATGCCTGAATATCTGTCCTTCAGAATAGATGATTACCATGGCTCTTTGAGCTACTTTTATACATTTCTAAACTGTTCAGCTATGTTTGAGTTCATCATTTGCATACACAGTGGCTTTCATTAGCATGTTAACGCATTTGTGTGGCATTATGCAGTCATTTGCATTTCATGCATAGTGCATCATTTTTCTATTTGTCTCTCTGAACTGTCTCACCCTATATGCTGCTGCACATCGTGATAGTTTTTGTAACACTGTGCGCTAATTTTTCTGAACACCTTCCTATGTACCCTGCGATGCTGAAATTGACAGAAATTCTACAGATACACTTGTGGATCTAAAATGGAACATTAAGACTGGCAAAGGATCTCACAGCATGTGCATGATTATTCTAGTTAGTACGATGGTGAGAAGAATAAGCCTTTGTAAAAAGGGGATTAGACAAACAGAAGTATATTTTAAGTAAGGGCAAATGCAATGCAAAGGCTCCTCTCATCTAAAATTAAATGGTAATGACTGTTTACAAGAGACTGCACTGAAATTAATTTCCTTGTGAGTAGAATAGTATTATTACATGAAGTACCTACAGTCTGTAAATGTTTGTATTCCTTTTGCTGCATGTAAACCAATCATTTTCAGAAAATATGCTCTCAAGGAGAAAGTTAGTATTAATGGGTGTTTCTGAAGATCAATAATTAGGTTTAAAAGTGTATTGATATGGTGTGGTTTGATAAGGAAGATGAAATATGAAAGGGGGAATAAATAAAATGATAAAACAAGTACGTTTCATGTGTGTAAAGTGAAGACTTTAATGTTAAAATTGTAAGATAGTGTCTGTTCTGCAAAGTGATTATTTTTCATAATTATGGCATTATCTAAGATACGATATTAATGGCAGCTGCAGGTGAAGATGTTAACTGAGTTGTATGGCACACAAGTGGGTACAATGATAAATGAGCACACATTTCATCTGACCATCTGCTGCACATTATTGATCCAATTACTTTTACTGCTCCAATTCTACCCTCCCAAGACTGGGACTATTTCTGCAGTAGATGTACTGGGAAGGAAAAGTGGAAATGAGGAGCAAAGCATTCAGCAGCATCATACACACTATTGTAAATGCACAAGGATTTTGTGTTGTACTCTTACTAGGTGGAGCTACTGACATCACCAACACATGTAGCATCAGTTAATGACAGGCTCGGTGCTAAATGCTGTAGCAATAACAGGACTCACCCCATCACCAGGGAAGTACCAAATCATAAGCAAGTACCCTACCCTCCCTCCTGCAATGAACAAGCCAAAAAACACTGCTCCCTCCTATAACTTCTGTGTGGCTCCTCTGGCACCTATGGTTACAAATGAAATTTCAATACTGTGATAATTGTGAGTTGTAGGCAAAACGGAACTGAGGTGCTATTAGCCTGCTCATGTAGCCCCACATAGTATGTTTTTTAAGATGTGGGGCTTCCATACTGGATTTGTAGGGGAACTCACTAATTGTACACCATGGTATGGTGGCATGTGATGGAATATAATTTGTTTAAAATTTATTTTTTTAAGATTTTGTGATTTAAAGGATTGGTTTCCCAAATCTACTGGAAAAGTACCATACATTTATCGGGACATGTGGTTATGGCTTATGACTGAAAATGTTAATTTAACCAGTCAGCTTCTATGACGAATGTTAACAAATATTAAAGGTAGGTAAAGATGTCATGGATACGCCTCTTCCAGACCAAGTTGTGTGATACTTTTCTACATCCAACCACAGTGGTCCATGTTTTGCTTAAGATATGGTTTGACAGACAAAAGAAAAATGTCTAAGTGGCCATTAAGCTAGGTGATAAGTGGGCTTGCCTCTTCATCAGGATCAGTATCTACTAAAGCCACCAATCTGAGCTGAATGCTGATCTTCTGACACTGAGACAGATAAATATGTCAGCAAAGGCCAGAGCAAAACAGGAGATCTAGGAAACTATGTTTTTGTGTTAACATAGGTGGTCACAGATCAGTAGACTACTTTTGCTTATGGGTAATGTGTACAACAAAAATTCAGAGCCCTTACTTAGTAACAAGCTTGACTTTTCACTGTTCCAACATGTCCCCAGGAGATGCAGACCACTTTGTGAGAGAAGGGACTGTCAGAGTGTTTCAGACACAGGAAAGGGAGAGTTTAAGCCCCTTACCTAGTAAAATCTTTGACTGTTTTCTCTCAATAAATGCAGGCCACTGTATAAGAAATGTACAATCACAGTAGCCCAGCTCAGCACGGTAGAGAGATAAAGCTCAAAGTCCTACTCATGCAATATGAAACAGAACTGTGGCTCAGGTGCTGGAAGAGCCAAGGTGGAAGGGTTAGCACCCTACACCAGCTTGCTTATCCTGGGAGGAAGGTGAAGTGGTTTCTTGTCAATGGATTGCTCCTCCGCAAGTGCAGGTTTGTATAATACCAATCACCAAATTGGGGGATGCAAGCTTGGTAATACCAAGCCAGTAATGACAGCCCTTGTAAGCAGATGCATATGATCATGCAAACATCAGAGAAGGGCATCAGAACTCCCTGTGGTGACATATCAGGGTCTCTCCAGGGCTGGGTTAGAGACAAAGAGAAACATCCTCATTGCCCATGCTCTATATAAAGTACGGCTGCAGGAAAGGGAGCAAACCCAAGTTGTTCCCTGGCCTTGGGACAATTAGGGTCCATCCTAGAATACAGACTGCCCTGGTTTTGGGGCATAATGCCAGACCAATGGGAAGAGGATTTTCTTCTTCAGAAGCCATACAGATGATCAGGCACAAGGAGGGGTGCAAGCTCATCTATAGCTGTCTGGATGACCCCCCCCCCCCCAGGCTGTCTGTTACTTAGAGCAGGCACAGCCCTCTGCATCAAAAAGAATGTACTAAAATTCTGAGAATGGACTGATGGTCTTGAAGAATGGACAGAAAAAGCACATATGATAAACTCTCACTGTGCTTCATCTGTGGAAGGGTTGAGCTTTGTACTTTGTAAAAGTCATGACTTTTCTCATTTTACTGTAATCTCAAGTGACGCCACATTGTGAAAGAAGGTATTAGAAAAGTGGCACAAAAGTCTTGAGTTTTCAGTGTTTAGTTTTCCATCAAGAAATACAGGTTGCTGTCTGAGAGAATGCACTGCCATAGTGGTTCAGCTTCAGGGACTGTCTACATCTAAGTCTCAGCCTTGACTTCTCACAATTCATTGTGCTCTAAAAAGATAACAGGCCACTGTGCTGAAGAACAAAGTGGTCAGTGTTTCAAGCTGGAGGTGGTTTAAGCTTTTTACTTAAAAAAAATAATTACATTTACATTATACCTTGTTTGAGATAAATTTCTTTATTTTCAACTTTCCTTCCTTCGCAGGTTGAGATTTATAGTATCCGAATCATATTTAGCCAAAATGACCTGCCTTATCTTTATTATTCAAAATGGCATCACTGACTGCTTCTGATACAGCCTCTAAAATTGAAATTAAGAATAACAAAGAACTAATGATTAAAAAAATAGAATAATATGGAATTAATTGCAGCATCCTGTGTATATAGACATTTTCTTGCTTCCAATATGCCTCCAAAATGCTTTATTTATGCTTTGTTGGTGAGGTTAGTCCCACTAAGCAAGTGGCCTCACCTCTATGGAGAACCAAGGTAGTATTAATTTTATGTTTAATACCTGCATAAAATAAAGCTTTTTAAAATATATTTCATTATCTTATCTTACTGACTTTGGGACCATGTGATGCTGCTTGGGAAAGGAACACCCACCTGATGAACAAAAGCAAATACCCAAACATTCAGGAATTCACTGTTATTATTTTAGTGGAATTACCAAAAAGTATAAAGTACATTTGTATTTGTATCTTGAGTACTAGAAACAGATCAAGTTCAACACCTCTGTTTTGCCCTCTGGAAGGCAGGGTTGATGAGTTTTAGAATGCAATAACATCAGATTACCCCCCCCCCCCAAAATCTATTATCTGCCACGCAACAGCTCTTAATCCCACATTTACATGTTTCAGCAAAGGGCAGTTTTAATCGAGTTAAGGAAGTCAAAGGCAAATGGGACCCAACAAACATGTATGGAGACAAAATGCAAGGCACCAGTTAAATTGACAGAAAGATTAAAATTACGAAAGAATAAAATGCTAGCGTATCGGAAATGGGTGCATGTTTATCGAAGAATGGATGGTGGGAACCAATGGAAATGGGACACACAGAAGAAACATTAAGGGAGAAACAGAGATTCAATTAAACCATAAAACAACTAGTCAAGACAGAGAAATTAAATGCCCGACAGACATATGTGATTTTATCACTGCCTGAAAAGTCTTCTGTTCATTTTGTGTGACTCAGGCTTCAGTGTCACTGACAGCAAAAAAGATCTGCCTGTCATTTATTTAGCTACTGTGTAGAATAATGTTGACACACTATAGCTACTGTCTGAGAAACTCAAAGCTGCAATCTGTTTGCCTACAAATCAACTTTACACTCCCGTGTTGCATTTTGAGCAGACAGTTGACTAAATAACCTCCTGCACCAACAAATGACTTGCTGAACACCAGATAGAATAAAACATACAGTCTAATATTGGAAACTGTGCACCCAGGAATTATAATCAAATACAGAGCAGGTTTAAAAAAAAAGACAGTATGGACCCTACAGCAACCTCATTACCGAAAGAGAGATGTTAGAGAGAAATGAAGAAAAGCACTGCTATCCAGAACAGGAGCAAAAAAATAAATAAATAAATAATGGAGGGATCTGGAAAAATATCAGGAAAAAATAAAGTTTTAACTGAATGTATCCAAATACAAGAAGGTGGAGAAAGTAGCCTATTTATTAACATAACTGAAAGCTATTGGAAATGTTGTTTTTCTTTCGGCTTTTCCTGGTTAGGGGTCACCACAGTGGAACTCCGGTCCGCTAATGACTGGCAGTCAATTTTTATGGTGCCGAGGTGCCAGCCCGACGATCAACCTTCAACGAAGGCACGCCCATTCATGCATGTCTTTTGAACTCCACTTGACCGTGGGGAGGAAATGCAGACTCCACACAGAAGGCGCTCCAGCCGAGAATCGAACGGGAGAACCTCTTGCTGCGAGGCGACAATGCTACCGCTGCACCACCGCGGCTTCTCAACTGAAAGCTATTGGAAATAATGCTGTATATATACTTTTGTTCTTTCTCCATCTCAACAATTCTAAATTGGTAGGCATACAAAGAATTAACACATGGTAAATAAAGAGCAGACATTAGTGTATCACATTAATGCCCCCTTCCAACTTTATCAATTTCATGCAAAACAAGTGGGAAGATGGTTATACCTTTCATTTAAATTAGGATATTCTTCACATTGCACTCTTTGCACAAGGGCTCCAATTTTTATTACCAACTTTATAGTCCTACATTAGCAATAAAAACAAAAAAAAAATAGTAATAATATAATGATTACAGATCTGGCAACAAGACCAAATGACCAGCTGGGATAGTACACTCTATGAAGGGAATTGGCAGAAACTGAGATATTAATACTCATATGTGATGAAGAAAAACTGTGCTGGCTAAGCAATATATTTTTAAATTGCTTAAATGTAAATTTATTTTAGAATAATAAACACTCCCTACATATCAGAAAAGGAAAAACAAAGATGGCCATCAACTATCTTTGATCAGATCGATGCCAAATTCAATCAGCTTACCTAATTAGCATGAGTAATCACACATTGAATTTTAAAGAAAATGCACTCAGATGTTTTGAGCAATCACTATAAGAAAATGTATAGAAAGAAGGAAAAATTAGATGGCCGACAGCCATCTGTGATTGGATCATTGCCAAAGTGTAATCAGCAAACTCTTATATGCAGTGTTGTACTGATTACTTTACTTCAGAAATTGATTACTGATTAGATTAAATGGGTAAAATGATTTACTACCTAATCAATTACTTTGACCAAGGCCAGTAGTCGCCTACTTAACCAACTACATGCATAATTACTTATGCACTCCATAAAACAGATTTACTTTTATGTGTAGAACAAGTTAGAATTGTGACTAAAAGAGCTTGATGACTGCTAATTTTAGAAATATGCAGCAACTTTATCAAAACGTGACTTGTGAGCATTTCAGTAGTAGATGCCAGGTTAGCAAGATGCTGTACACAAACTTTATCACTCCTGGTCGTTATAGCTGCTTAATTAATTTATTTTTTCCTCAAATTTCCCGTCACCATTCTTAATTAAAACAAATTAGAATTCCACATTCTGAAAAAGACCACCACTAAATTTGCCAAATAAACTACTTGCAGTTTTTAATTTCTGTGGTTTGATTAAAAAAACTTTACATGGAAATCTCCTCCTGAGTTTTGAACTTACTGTATTTTATTTACTTCTGCACAACTCAGTCTGGTACTTTTCAGATCAGCACTTAGAAGAATTTCATCACTAGGAAAATGCATATGGTTTCATAACAAAATGTTTCACATACTTTAGATAAGTGGACTTACAGTAAGAGCATACCTTCAAGAACCTGCCGCAGTATAAAATCACTGTGAGTTCTCTGGCTTTTAGGCTACATTTATAGAAATGCATTTCAGGCACCAGTCTATTTATGACTGGCATGTGAAACACAATTAAACAAAAACTCACTGCAATTTATTTAACAGTTGATTTGTAAAATGTATTTATAATGCTAGCAATCTATGGAAACTAACTCTTTACACTGAAATGATAACTTAATACCACATCCAGAGGAGAGCCTACTACAAAATCTTTCAGGCGTCCTCCTCTTACTGACCCACAGGTACATTACTTAGGAGAAAAGGGAAAAAAGTGAAGACAAAAAAAAACAGAAGCAAAGTGTGAGGGGAAAAAGGAAAATATGAAACCTACTGCAAAAGTCAGCATTTCTGCCTGCTAGCTTCTGCTATAATAAATACAGTATGTAGTGCATGGAACATGCTGATTATGCTTCAAAATCAGCAAAAGTTACGCTTGTTATGCACTTTTAGGACATGGCAGCAACCAAAGAGCAGTGATGGAGACATCTGCCAGCTCTGAAAGATGTAATACATTTTGTGTTTTGTACATATACACACAATTTAAAAAGTGCTGCAGAGGGAAATGTGTAATAGGTTATAAATTTGTCAGATGATTAGAGGTACACAGCTTCTGGCTGCTGTTTTTGTGTGACTGGTCTTGCAGATTTTAAAGATGTAAAACACTTGTTAATGTCTGTATAACTGGTAGTTACAAGGCTGCCATATTTTAAAGTCTTTGCTTCCAAAGCAAAAATATAAGGATTGATCCTGACATTCATTCAAAGCCTCGGTGGAGTTTGCATGCTCTCCCTGTGTCTCTTTGGGGTTCCTCTCATTTTCAAACAATGAATTTCCACCTAAATTTCACATAAAATTGAATGGAATCATGGGTAGCCACACAAACTCTAAGTGATACCATTTAGGGGAAGTGTTATCTATAATGCAGATCACAAATTGTGCACCACTGTCAGGGTTAGCCAATCAATGCTGTAAACATTGGCTCAGGGTCATTTGATCATGATGGCTAATGAGCATAAGTATTTGCCAAAAATAGGTGGGTTGATGGGCCTGCTCTACTCTGACCTATGCTAGACAGCCATGCTAACAGTAGGAGGGGTCTATGTGCATCTATTGGCTAGAGTGTGCGTACCATGAAATCTAGCTGCCCTGGGTCAATAAACTACCGGCTATTCTGTGGGAAGCTGGAAAACCTGGGTTACCTCAGACAACTCTTGATTTATACACAGCTTTACTCCACAATCTGCCAAATATGACCTAAGGATTTCTACACTGACTATCGTCTGAAGTAGTACAATGTGTTTGTTATGAAAGCGCTTACCACTGTTCATTAAATTTATGCTTTTTAGCTGTGTTTGGCTGCCTTATTTGGTTTTTGCTCTAAGATAGTCTTTAGCTACTTGGTCTATCTTATTTTATTTAAAGGAGGACAACATGAGTTGGTGTTGATAATGCTCACATCAGACCAGACAGATCAAAATATGAGGATTGCATGGGTCAGGCATAGGTGGGACCAACAGGAATAGAGGAGGAAAAAGGCCTTTCTACACTTTCCTCTTGCAAATGGCTTGAACACATAATTCAGCAAGAGAAATAATGACAAAATGATATACAAGAGTGGCCAACAGGCAACTCATATAGACTTCCACTTAGTAAGAAAAGGGCACTGGAGTAGAATCACAGATTGCAAAGCCATTTTTAGTGAAAGTCAACACACAGCTTGAACAACTGGTACCTACAATCACATCTAAGCAGTGGTCAGAAGTCTATAAGATCAACAGAGGTTAGGCTGAAAACCCATACTTTGACTTAAGTGCAAGCACAAGAATTCATGGAAATGCTCGGGGAGAAAGAAAATAGATGGAGTCAAAAAAGAATATCAGTGTCAAAAAATAATGTGTGTTAAAACTATAGATTAGATATGCATCCATACCAGGCATGGAAATAAAGTACATAAGGAAAGCTGGTGGTGGAGCGCCAAAGACCAGAAGTTGTTAAAAGAAGGAAGGAGTGCAGGAAAAAAGTGGGAGATAGAAAGGTCAGACCAGGCTAAGAAAAAAAAAAATGGTTGGCTAACAAAGAGGCTAAAGACAGCAGTCACAACAGCATGGCATCAGAAGCACTCTACCAGCTACTGGAAGGTAACTCAACAGAGGGCACAAAAACTCTATCAGGTTGCAAAGCAAACACATTAAGACAAAGAAGATAGTCATCCGGCACTATTCATAAGGAATACCAACAACAACCTACTCACCACCACTCCTCAGGATATCAAAAACAGATAGAAGGTGTACTTCCAGCAGCTTCTGAATGAAGAGAAATAACTCAAAGAAACTGTAATTCCCCATAAACAGCTTACAGTGAAAGAGAAAGAGCAGCCCACCCTAGAAATAAGAACAGCACAAAGGAAAATTAAGTCAGGAAAAGCAGCAGGTTCAGGTGAAGTCATAGCAGATATCAAGATATTGGGTGAGTTAAGGAAAAAATGGATACTCATAGCATTAGAGAGAGAAATGTGTATCCCAGATGATGTGTAAATAAGCCTTTTAGTGCCAGTGTAGACAGACAAAGGTGACATTCACAATTGTGGGCAGTATACAGTTATCAAACTCCTGCCACATTGAGTGAAAGTGCTGGAGAGGATGACTGACAAACGAATACGCACAGCAGTAGAAAGTAAGATAAGAGATGAGCAGTTCAGATTCAGATTAGGATGTAGCACACTCAACTCAGTTTTTACAGTGAGATATGTAGTTCAGAAGTTAGAGATAAGAAACGAGTTCAACTCTGTTTCCTAGACTTGGAAAAAGCATATGACCAGGTCTCAAGAAAAAATATGTGGGCAGTCCCAAGATAGTTTGAAGTACTGAAAACATCAGTAGAATTAGTGCATACTACGTACAAGGACCCAATGGCACTTGTATGAAAAGTGTTGACTGTCACAGGGTTTCCCAGAGGGTGTGGGGGTGGATTATGGTTCAACTCTGAACTCATTGCTGTTCATACTGGTGATGAAGTACATTAGAAAAAAGGTTGTAGATGACAGATCAACAATGTCTCCTATATGCAGATGATCTGGCATAACAAACAGACTCTGAACAGTAACTTCAGCAAATGATATGGAAATGGAATGCAAAACTGAATGCATGTGAGATGCAACTGAGTGCAAACAATGCAGTTATCGCAGCAAATGGGCAACATCAGAAGAAACTAAAAACTGAAAAAAAAAGGAAAACTAGCTGGCCAGTTTTAACAGCTTTAGGTAGCTTGAAGAGGTGTTTAAGATAAAGGTAAGTCTAAACGAAGAGGTTAAAGCTAGAATCAGCTGGGTTGCAGGTATTATGTGACATCAGAATGCTGAAGATGATGAAAAGTAAGGTGTACAAAACAGTAGTGCAGCCAGCACTACTGCATGGTATGGATACCTGGGTAGTTAAGGCACAGCAGCTGAGGAAGCTAGAGATGCTACAGATAAAGTGCCTGAGACAGGTAGTAGTGGACACACGCACACACACCCACACTGAGGCAGGTGGTAGCACACACACACTGTGAGGCACGTGGTAGCACACACACACACTGTGGAGACAGGTGGTAGCGCACACACACACACTGTGGAGACAGGTGGTAGTGCACACACACACACAGTGAGGCAGGTGGTAGCGCGCACACACATACACAGTGAAACAGGTGGTAGTACACACATACACAGACAGGTGGTAGCGCACACACACACACACACACTATGAGACAGGTGGTAACACACACGCACACACAGTGAAACAGGTGGTAGCGTGTGCACACATAGTGAGACAGGTGGTAGCGCGTGCACACACTGAGACAGGTGGTAGCACACACACACACACAAACACACTGTGAGACAGGTGGTAGCACACACACACACTGTGAGACAGGTGGTAACACACTGAGACAGGTGGTAGCATGCACTCAGTGAGACAGGTGGTAGCACACACACACACTGCGAGACAGATGGTAGCACACACACACACACACACACACACACACACACACACACACTGTGAGACAGATGGTAGCACACACACTGTGAGACGGATGGTAGCACACACACACTGTGAGACAGATGGTAGCGCCCACACACTGCGAGACAGGTGGTAGCGCACACACATACTGCGAGACAGGTGGTAGCGCGCGCACACACTGCGAGACAGGTGGTAGCGCGCACACACACACTGCGAGACAGGTGGTAGCGCACACACACACACTGCGAGACAGGTGGTAGTGCACACACACACACTGTGAGACAGGTGGTAGCGCGCACACACTGCGAGACAGGTGGTAGCGCGCACACACACTGCGAGACAGGTGGTAGCGCGCACACACACACACTGCGAGACAGGTTGTAGCATATACACTGTGAGACAAAGAAATAATGATATCAGAATAGAAGCCAAAGTAGCTCCAAATGTTGAGAAGGTCAAAGAGAACTGATTTTGGTGGTTTGGGGACATACACACGAAAGAAAGCAATCTAGTGAAAAAGATTTGAGATTTGGGAGAGATAGGAAGAAGGCAAGAGGAAATGAGAATGTCCAGCAAAGACATGGATGGATTGTCTGAGAGAGCTGCCGCAACAGTCAGGCATGAATGTTGAAGAATGTGGGAGGGTGGGTTTAAATCAAGAAAGCTGACCCTGAATTTTTGAAGGAGAAACATGGATGAGGTATTTAATTTCTTAAAAAATATACACCCGATTTTCTGTGGCGATACAGGTTGTCACAGTGTTGCCAGCACCAACATGACAACAGATGTCTCTGCAGTCTGCATTTGGTGCACAGCATGAAAGAAGAACACAAACAATCAGATGCATATTTTATACAATTTAGTTGAGTATATTCCATGGTTTAAGGACTTGAGTATTAGGAAGACTGAAAATAAGAGAAGGAATTTCTGGATGGCATACTTTTTGATCAGTACATAATAATATAAACAAAAACAAACAAACCTACCTCACGTGACTTTTTCTCATAATTCATTTTATTTTCTAAGTCCAATGTGCATCATACCACAAGGAGGTCAAGATTATCTTCACTTCTGAAAGCAAGGCTCACATGACACCAAGTCTAATATTCTGTTAAAGGAGTCACTCATTTTCCACTAGTCCCAAATTTTTTTTTCTCTAGTTTCTATAAATAAAAGAAGACTGTGTTTTATACATTTGTTACTGCTTTCATATCAGTTTTAAAGCTGTAAACTACTAAACTCTCCCTTGTTCTGCGAGGATAACGTAACATGAGATGTCCTCCACATGTATGAATGAAGGTTTAATTGTGTCATGGTAGCAGCTTGACATCAATCACAGGATATAGAGACAGGCTGTTTTTTAATGAAGAAAAATGTTAAGCATCAGTAAGCTTTTATCTAGTTCGAAAATCCACTTATGTTTATGCTCTGAAGTAGCCCTTATCTGCTCTGAACAACCCAGAGTAGCTCCCTTTGCTCTTTTTTGTAATAGGGCACTATGTGTGGCTTAGTACTATTAAATGGGATTAGAAGTTACAGGGATCCATGAACAGCTTAAAAGTGTCATCTATTTTTTAAGAACTTGGTAAAATCAAATCTATAGCATCTTTGATAATTTGGGTGCACACTGTTTCTGCACATTTCTTCAGGTAAATACTACAGCTGATGCAAAGATGTATTATAATAATCCTCTCCTGTACTATTTTTCCTTGTATAGATACATTGAATTCTCATTCTCAACTTGCATAAATCTCAGTTTAGGCTATGTATTGACTTCATTCCTTTTCTATGAACTGCATCACCTCATCTGCAGGCACTAACATTTAAGTAATCCAGAAAATGTTTGTAAACATAAATACATTTACATTGCACTTTGCTAAAGAAGTAACTGTTCTAGAACTTAATTTTCATAGGTTCTTGCTAGGTAAGCAGTCTGGATAATATAAACAGCCCTAACCATACAACCCATAAAGAATAATGGATGGATTTGTCACCCAATGCAATGAAAGCCATACTGTTAGTCACAGGCATTGGTACCCATCCAATCACCAAGGAAGAACTTGAAGGAGGTCAATGTGTTAATTGGTTGAGATGCAAAGGGAGCTTGCTCCCTATGTAGGGAATTCTCTGAGTGAGGAATCTCTCTTTCCAACAGGTCTTGTTTATGATGAGTGAAGGCTGAGGTCTTTGTAATTAGAGCTTTTAGTATTATTACTATTTTTGAAGTAGAGACAGTCTGGTATAACAGAATCTTTCATAATCTGGAAGGCTAGGCAGCAATCACCACACAGCAGCCAGTAAGAGAAAGAGAAAAGCAAGAGGGTTTTTAGTCTGTCTGGAAAGCTCAGAGAATGCAGTCTTTTGATATTTTTTTTTAGTTTTAAAACTCTGCAGTCTTTCTAACTGAGCAACATACTTGGAGAAATCTATCCAAAGGGCATATTCTATTATACGATTGGCCTGATGAAGGAAGAATAGATGTGAATATGACATCCTTGGACCAAGACGATACATCTTTGCTAATTAATTGAACAAAGTAGAAGTACTTCCTAACTATAACAGACAAGTAATTAGAACAGACTTCTTTCTCAAAGGAAACTACACTACATATTTTGATATTAAGCTTAAGATTACTGTCAATACACTAAGTGTTGCTTCAAACAGGACTGTCTTGGATGATAAAAGTGTCTGTGGGGGGAGTCCGTAATGTCAACAGTGTTTGGCAAACTTGTCGACCCTTAGACCTTTGACATCTTCTTTAACTTCAGAGAAATAGCTGTCAAAGAAGACGAGGTAGTCTCCTTTTCACTAGAAGACAAGTATCTATAAAAGGAAACATCTTTGTACTTTAATTTTCTAAAAAAAAAAGTCTTATTTTTTCCCTCCTTCCTTACTCTGATTATCAAGCCACTCCCTCTCTCTTCTGACTCCTTTGCTTCCCAAATGGCTGACCATAGCTAAATTACCAGCTAGGGCAAAAGACATCCATGGGCAGTAGTTTTTTTTTTTTTTTTTATGTGCACTGTCCATAGTCAAACCACAGCTACCCCACATGCCATAACTTCCAAGTAGTGAAATCAATGCAGAACATGTCTGCAGATGATCTGCTAGTGTGTCCCCTATACAATGTGGCAGGGCTGAAGACCAATGTCACAACCATGGGCTGTAGGCCCATGACAGGTGAGCTGGCCAAATGTTTTCCTCAGCGACTGGCAGCACTAAGTGAACTAAGATTTCCTGTACCACAATCAGTGTTTCATCCCTACATAAACTTTTCTAGAGAGTTTTTTTTCGGTCTCTATATTCCCACACCATTAGATATCGGTGTGTATGCATGTTCACAGCAATAATTTTGGGGTCTCATTGTTTTCAGTTCTTGGGTGTCAGATGAAGTTAAGGCATGGTAACTTGACAGTTTTTTTTAAAAAAAATATATATATATGAAACAAGGCTGAGTAAAAAGAAAAAAAATAAGTTTGATGTTATGAATCACTGTGACCTTAACTGTAAAGGAAAAAAACAAAACAAAACAAATATATATATATATATATATATATATATATACAAAATGGGTCTATGTTAAATCATAGAATGCTTAAAAAAGCAAACGATGATTTATCGAACCCATGTAAGCGAAAGCTTACAATCTCAAATGCTAAGAACAGTTACATAAAAAAATAAAGAAATAATTTTTTAAAACATTACATCCCCTACTTAAAAATACCAAACCCGAGATCGCACTACAGTGATGCATATGGCTACGTAATGGAAGTGGCCAAGCGATTTCTTTCCCAGGGAAAGAATTTGCTTATATGCTGTTTTGCTATTTTGCCTTTTCGTGCTTTCAAATTCGATCAAGATACAATCGAAAGAATGCATCTTCAATCATTTAATAGGAACCCTAGATATATATATATATATATATATATATATATATATATATATACATATATATATCAAGAAATTTGAACATTATGTCATCATACTGGGGTGAGTGAGTAAATAGATACTAATATGGTTCGGGTTCCCATAATTTGTTACCTTTGTTTCAGGCCCCAATCTGACCATAATCTGGCTCTGGTTAAGGCTGTCACATTGTACACACAGTAAAAACATGTTTATGACAGCATTCCAACAAGTGCACTCACGATGTGTGTGCAATCTATGCTTAAGCCACAGTTATTTGTTTTGTATTGTTTTTGCCGCAAATACTTAACCTTGAAAATTAAATGACCAGGCTATCTACTCAGTGAAAAATAAATTAAATGAAAAGGCTAATCATTACTGAAGTTTGAGGAGAAACGAACATGACAAGTATGCAAATATAAGGGTCTCATCCCCTTTGGTATAGCCTGGGTAACACAACAGTGTCAATGATTCAAGCAAAGCAGTGTGTGTGTTTGTGAGTGTGTGTGTTGTGGGGGGAGATGCATTCACTCCTTACATGCCAGCCTTTAGAGGACATATTAAACCAAAGTTCTATCTGCATGATTTAGTGGTAGTTCCAGTGGCTATAAAAGCTCCTTTGGCGCTTACACAAAAAAAGCAATTGATGCTTTATTAATAAGTTCAAATGAGCATTCAGTCAATATATGAACATAAAATAAATCACATACTAACAGAGGTAACAGCATGTCGAACAGTTCAAAATTAACTGTACATATAAACAATTCTGTCCATTCCACCAATACTCCTTTTAATTAAACTCTGTTCAGTGCATTCAATTTCCTTTCTAGAATTCATTTCTTTACTATACAATAAGTCTGAACATCTTCCCATTTCCTATATGCCATAAAAAGATTGCCACTAACTTGATCTAATGCTGTCACCTTTGCAGGACATATTATCATAACAACTATAAACAATATTGTCTAATACTAATCTTGAAAAAGATACAAATTCTGATGACAGTTGCAAAAAACATGCAACATATTTGCAATCAACAAAATCACACGTTAAGATTTATTTCCTTGCACATAACAGTAATACACATACCTTTATCTTCTATAAGCTTATGCTTCATTTCAGTCTTCTGTGACAGCTTCATATGAGCAAGATACCAGTCACATAGTCCAGATTCAAAAGCAATACACTTCTTTTTTTTTTTAACAGATGTCCTGTACTTATCCAGTCCAGACCTTCACAACACGATGCAACCAAAAATACAGCAGTACCATATCATAAAGGCCCCTTCTAGCTTTCCACAGATTTTTTAAATATATTTTGCAAATATTAAACTTTTTTAATCAAATAATATATTAACAGTCATCTCAAATGTATGCTTATTTTACAACAAACAGCTTTTACATTAAATCAGACTTTGTTTTTAGTATACTTTGATGAAGCTTTCTGTTACCTCACTTTGAATTTCTCTGGGGACATGGACAAATTTGTCCTAGTCAGTAAGAATAACTCAGTGGTCTACCCTGAAAATAGATCAGTGTCTAGCGGGAGTAATTCTGTCAACAAAAGTACATAAATTAAAAACTCTGAACCTTTGATTTCTTTATTTTTTTAACATTTTGATTTCATTAGATGCCTACTTACTGGCCATGGAAACATTTTTACCACTAAATAAAACACGGAGGCAGTGCACTGATTTCAGCAAATTATTAGGGGGAAAACGCACATTTTCAGGGACCTGAAACTGTGATGTATAAACATCCCTTCACTATGGGAAAAGACTGTCAAACATGCAGCTAAATACTGAAACAGAACAAAATGACAGCGCAGGAGCAGTCTGCTATACTAGCAGAAACTTATTTGAGTAGTAGGACAGCTCACTGAAATTGCTTTCCTTCACCAAAGTGGTGCTCTCCTAGAACTGGTACATGTAAGAACAGGGAAGGTGGAGGCATGCGGAAGTAGGTGTCTTCCAAAAAGCCTGGGTTGTTCATCTTGATGAAGCAGGTTCAATGTTTTGTCATATTTGACAAAACTGGACAAAATGAATCTAATTCAACAGTACCTATAAGGGTTTGCGAGAGTCTTCTTTCCTCTGTGCACAGCATCTTCAACAGTATACCTTGTAAGATCATAAAAGGAATAAGAAAATTTAAAGACTTTTTTCTCAATAAATACAAAACAGAAACTTACAAGCCCTAAAATGAGTACGCAGAAATTTATTTACTGAATTTGTTTTAAGTGAGAAATGTTCTACTGAACTATTGTCTTTTTTTCAAAAGAAGTCAGTGGACATAAGCTCCACAATACATTACTTAGATAAGTTGAATTACCTAGAGCAATGCAAGTTCATTCAAACAACATGTAGCAAAAAGGTCAAAGAACACATTATAAAAATAAGTGGTCTAACTAATTTGTGTAACAAAAGAAAAGATCAAGCTAAGGTAAAGAATGGACAGATACTGCATGTCAAAAATTTCAGCCATTACTGAAACAATGCAATCCTGAGTCAATGCAAACTGAAAGACATTCAAGGATGTTGCATCATCTGCATCTCTAAAACAGTGACTGTGAGGTTCCACGTACCAAGACAAAAGTAGATTTTAAGCACAGCAGCTCCTTATATGAGTTCTCTAACTGATTTAGGGGAATCCATTGTAAAGGATTCCAGAAGACTGCCAAAAAAGAAGGGCATCATTAACATATGACAGGTCAGTTCCTCTCGTATCTGCATAACCTGCTACTAAATAAATGAATGTTACTTCATATTAAACTCTAGCTGCATAACCGATATGTACTCCCCATATCAGCTAATATTTAAGGGGAAACGCTACACAAGATGAGCATGCCATGCACCCAACAGTTCACACCAACTACTCAATGTAGCATATTGCTGCAAATCCAAGAACACAGTGAAGGAAAAATGCACTATTACCCAGATATAAAAAAATGTACAGTTGCCCAAGGTTCCCTGTCTTAACTGCAAGACCTGACCTGATGCAATAACATTATATAATGGGAAACACCTGAACAAAGGCTTTCAAAATAAGATCTGGAAGCTCACAATGTCAGAGATATTTGCCTCTTATAGAAAGGGATTTGTGTGGCCAAAAGAGGAGGGCCCTTGGCAAACCCTATCCAGGAGAAGACACTACTCTCAGGTTACTTCAACTAACCCCTTATTAACTGGCAGATTTATGTATTCAATGGTAAGTATGCACAGTTTATCCTAAACTTTGTTAATGCCAGCTCCCGAGACCAAATTGTACTCAGATCCACTGCAGGTGCAAATCTTCTCAAATTCATCTGTACAAGTACTGCTTCGGCTTGTACCAGTGCATGCATCATTCCCTCCTTGATGTCTGATCACAATGCTGTTACCTTCTCTCTTATTAACTAATACCACTGCTACTATGAGCACCACAATATTCAGCAACTATTCTGAGGCCAACCTCTTACCATTTATGGATAATCCAGAAAGGTTCAAAGAATACCTACCCCCCCAACCATGACTGCATTATGAATGCTGAAATAAGTTCCCCTGAACTGTATTCATACCTGAACAGCTGTGCAGAAGTAACTGTTTGTAGCCATAATAAATGCACTGGAAAACTCTCAAAAGATATTAAGCTTGCTCAGCAAGAATCTCAAACACAATTCAGTGGAAAAAGTACAGCTAGTTATGAACTTAAAGTTGCAAGCTCCTCCAAAGATAATCATAAGGCCTTTTGAACTATATCTGAGTGCTGCTCCAAACTGTTATCTAATGGTGCAACTTATTCTGATCCAGAAGCCATCAATAGCATCTTAGTAAGTCCAGGACCAATTTCATCCCATCCATTCACTCAAATGTCCTCTTCCTGGACAGCTACATACCCTTCTCACAAAATCACTCCAGATCAGGTCCTATCAGCACTATCTAAATTTAACATCCAAACCAAATGGTAAAAACGTCACACACACTATGTGGGGTTTAAGAAGTGAAGACCTTAATGGTTTGTCTATGTAACTTTTTACCCTTTGGACTGGATGTTATTTGGGATATTTTTCAGTTGCCCTAATGTTTATGGGCATGAGGCTTGTTTACAAGATTTACAAAGTATGGCCAAATAATTCAGTTATGCTGTTCTGACAAGCTCAGAAAAAGAGAGGGGAAAAAAAAAATATATATATATATATATAATGGGTTATATATGGCTATAGGGTTTGGTTTTACTGGCCTGAATGCATCACAAAGACTTAAAGTAAAATGCCATGTGCATTCAGAAGCCATACAGCAGAAACACAGGTATGTTCAAGGCGTCATTTGCATATAAGCCAATGGGCCTCCAAAAGAGGAGGTTTAAGGTACTATACAGAGAAAACTAACTTCCTTGGGTATTTCTGGTCATTATTACTTATTTCTGATCATTATTACTATCTAAAACAAAAATACCAGTGCCTTGGGTCTTGACAGCACCCCATTTCTGTCTCATAGTAAGTGTTAAACAGAGCCTTGCTAAGTGTCTCCTGAATATATTAAACCTTAGCTACTACACCAGTATAGTCAGATGTTTGGAGGGCTGCCACAGTGGTGCTACTTGTGAGGCCCCTGCACTGGCCTAGTAATCAAGGAGCCTCCATCCTCACCACTAACACCCATGAGGGATGTGCACATTGGGAGGATGACAAGTACAATTTCCCTTAAGAGCACACAGAGATCACAGTCAGTCTGGGGCTGGTTTATCCCTCTCTCCAGATCCCCAACAAGACTCCCCAGTGGCACAGCTATAGGGTTAAGATCTCAGCCAAGTGGTCAACCCAAAACCTCCAGCACACCCTCTCTCCAACCAGTGCTTTGTGTCCTTGCCCAAGTATCTGAGACAGACACAGACACAGACACACACAGACAGACACACACACAGACACACACACACACACACACACACACACACACACACACACACACACTCTTTGAGATTTGATTTATATACAAACACACAAACACTCCTGGGGAAGGCTGGCACAGGTTCACTAGCTATGTCCCCTTCTGCCCAGACTATAAGGTATTAATCACTGCCACCAACCAGCTCTTTATCAGCTTCTATAAGACCCTTCCCAAAGGGTGACCATTTCTACTGTGCAATGTTATTATTGTCCAAATGTGACCAAACTAAGGCTATTCAAGAATGGCCTGTACAGTGTCACCAAATACATATGCAAGTACTTTAAGAGCTTAAATATCTCTAAACAATCCAGCCACAATTAAAAAGTTTAAATTTATTTAATAATAAATAATAAAAGCACAAGACAATACTTAATAACTCAACATAGTGACAACAAAGTTCAGAATCACATGAAATACTTCAAAACAACATTTCAGGACAGTCTGAAATAAATACAGAAAACATCTAAACTATATTCTTATCTGTATCTAAGAGATACTATGCCCTAAATGACTTACTTACAGAGCCAGGCAAATATAGATGAGAAGTGCTGATGAGGGGATGTTGTCAGATGCAAAGATAAATGCAAAATGCACAGACTCGCTCTATGAGATATTTCTTAAATTACTATCAAACATTTCTGCTGGGTTATCTCAGATTACATCATTCTTTTCACCTCTGTCTTTGGTTCCCAGGCTAACAGGAACTTAAAATGTAACACCCCTGTGTCAAAAATACTCATCTCTCAGAAGTTTTGCTTAGAACTGGAAGTCGTAAAACTCTTGGAAGCCTGTAATTATTTCTGTTTCCAGACAATAGAAAGAATTTCTAGCTGCAGACATTATGTCCCCCAGCTGAGATTACCACCATCATAAACAATTCAACTTATTGTTAGAGATTTGCTCTTTTCCAGTAGTGTGCACTGTGGTTACATTTTCAAAGCTCAGCACATAACATACAGTTTACTTACATTTGTAAGACAACCCTATGGATCATATTAATATTCACAAATGACATAGGATTATTTACAAAATTCTAGCTAGCTGGGCTGGCAGCCTCACACTACTACATAAAGGCAGTTCTATCACAGACCCATAAACCTCACAAGTGTCACAAGCAAAGTTATAGAAATACCATTGCTGAACTCACTAACTATGGAACAGGTGACCTTCATTCCCTTGACCCTACTCATACCTTGTTTTCTTAATCTAGATGATGTTTATGAAAAGTATTACTGAAGCCATGGCCAATGATCATTCTGTTCACACTGCCTACCTCTACCTGGCAAAAGACTTGGCACAATTCTCCAAACAGGTATTATCAAAACACTTACTTAAAATATTGACCCCTATGTAACATGATGGATAACCGACTGGATCAATTATACTATCAACCCTCACTGTATGGGTTTGTACTACTTATAGAAAAAAAGAATGTCAATAGTGGTGTCCCAAAGGGCTAGGCCATTTGACCCCCTTCTCATTGGCATCAACTTCTCCAAAGTGAAGTCATATTTCTAAATTCTTTGGTGACCAAGTTTGCTGAGTACTGCAATAACAAAGGAAGCCTCCAGTCACATGCAGATCATTTAGGGAGGACTATGCCCCCACAGACCCAATTCAGGCCACTGGACAACAAGCAGGGTTTATATCCAGCTTGTGGCAGAAATGTGATCTCACATGTATAACAGAAACCTGGCTAAAAGACAACTTTGGCCTCACTTCAAGATGGTCATTGCCTTAGGATTCTAAATAACACAATGTCCCAGATGAAGTAAGTTTTATAGTGTGGGTTTAGCCATTTGTTTTAATCAAGTGTTTGCAATCATCTAGACTTCCAATAGGATGCCCAGCTCAGTTTCGCGACTTCAGGGAAAAGGAACAAACCATATGTTCCCTCTCTTTTACCATCTACACAGGAATGTAAAAATGTTCCTATAAAAAAATCAGGGATGCCCTCATCAACTCATTGTTAAGTTATACTAACTGGATTATTCTTGAAAAAGTCTGCATCAGAGTCACTGATGCAGCTCTGGCTCTGACAAAAGAGTTATTTTAGATTATGAAGGAATTTGGGTTTGTGCAGATTTATTTATTTATTTATTTATTTATTTTGGTCTGTGGCACTCTTCAAAGATGGTATGCCCTTTAAACTAGATGTGGACACCTTTGACTTGGTGGTGGACACAGTCACCTGGTCAGACTCATCTAGTCTATTTCAGCACAGCTGGTGTTCCCCATAGGTACATTAAACAATTGTGAGTGGTCATATAATTAGAAGACAACATCCTCTGCAGTTGGGCAACTTCCTCAGGAGTACAGTGTAGTGCAGATGATCCCGAGGAGCTGGCAAGAATTCTACAAGAGTTGTACAACCAATCAGGTTATCAAGAATGTTCTTAATTCAAACTGCCCCAAATCATGCACATTCTGCTCATGAGTTAGCCACAGTACAACCCTGAACTTCACATTCTTAAAAAGTAGAAACATATTTATTTGGACAGACTTGGTCAGAATGAAGACTGTGTACTTTACCAGTAAGAAGTTTCATCCAAGCATGTCATGCTCCGTTTAGGAGATATTTTTTCTATTTTTAGCTAACCAATATTTTCCAGACTGTTGAAAGACTGCAGTTCAGCCTGTCGTATTAACTTGAGAGTTTTTTCGCTACTGGTTCACATAATGATTAATGTCTTTTCCTTCCATGCACAGCGTACAAGGTTTGACTCTGACCTCTGGCCAATGTCTTTATGGAGTTTTCATGTTTTCCCTGTGTCTATGTTGGGATCCTCCTACTTCTCAAAAACATGCTTCGTGTTTTCACCTCAAACTCACCGAAGAATGGAGTTGTGGGCAGCAGCTAATACTTAATAGTGCCTTTTGGGGGAAGAGTTGTACAGCCCAACCATTTTGGGCATCAACTGTAGTGCCAAGTATCATCTACACAAAATAATATTATTCACAGACTGTGGCCCATGTGAGTGTATTAGCTCATATCGACTAATGTCGACAAAAATGGGCATGGATATTTACTGGTGATGAGTGGGTTGATGACCCAGCTTACTCCAACGTATGCTAGGGGCCCATGCTAATGGTGAGAGAGTCTAAGTACCCCTTTTGGCCGGTGTATTCCCTGTGTTAGTAAGTTATTGATTGGTCTATGTCCAGCTGCATAGCTTAGATTACCTGGGACAGCTCTGTTGAGCAAAACCTGGACTTACAACAGTCAGCCTGCCAAACATGAACTATGGATAACTATGTTCAGTATAGTTTCACCAACAGAATGCAGCTTGAAAGTAGATGATATGTTGGTAAGGGGAATGCTGGAGATCCTCTATATCCAGGAGATAACAGAGGTAATGCAGAAGGCTTGAGTCAAGTCTAGTATCCCACCTGTGATCCAGAGTGTGACAAGACTAACAAGAAACAGAGTACAAAGGATTAATCCAGATTAAATCACTTTAGCTAGCAGATCAGGAGATTGTCTCTCTGATGCCCTTCCTGTGGGAGGAATAAAGATGCCTTGCTGAAATTTCAAGTGGTTTATTCAGCTGAATAAGTAGATGGATGAGTGCTATACTCTATATCCATGAGATAAGATGGAAGGGCAGTACAGCAAAGCCACTTGGTTTGAAATCCACAGGCTTCTGTTCAGAGGGAGGATAGACTAGAAATGGTGTGGGAATTGTGGTGAGTGAGAGGCTTCAGAAGGCAGTGTGGGATGTCAGACTCATGGCAGTCAGACTCCAGTGCAAGGAGGGAGCATTCATATTCTCAGCCTATGACCATGGCAGGATTGTGATAGCAAGGAAAAGAAGGGATTCGGGCAGCAGTTGCAGGACCTGCTAAATAAAGCAGGACAGCATGAGTTGGTGTTGATAATGGAGGACCTGAATTCACATATTAGGACAGACAGAACAGGATATGAGGACTGCCTGGGCCATGTGGGTGGGGCAGCAAGAATAATGAAGGAGAGGGCATTCTATACTACTGTCTGGCAAATGACTTGATAAAGGATAACACGTGGTTCAGAAAGAGAGACTGTTAAAAGATCATGTACAAGAATGGCCAGAATGCAGCTCAGGTAGACTTCTTCCTAGTAAGAAAAGGGCACTTTGATAAAATCAGCAGTTGCAAAGTTATCTCCAGAACTGTCTGCTCACAGCTTAAGCCAGTGGTTGCCGCAGTCTGCTGCAAGTAGTTGTCAGAGAAGGCACTAAGGTCAACAGAAACTAGTCTGAAGACCTGGAAGTTAACGAGAGGAAGCACAAGAGTTCAAGGAAATACCCAGAGCTGTAGCACCTCAAGAAAAAGAGGAAATGGTTGGAAATACCCAGAGCTGTAGCACCTCAAGAAAAAGAGGAAATGGTTGGCATTGAAGCAGAATGGCAGTCTCCCAAAACAGCATATGTGAGGACTATAGAACCAATATGCAATTGAGCCAGGTATGGAAATAAGGCACATATGGAAAACTGGTGGTTTGCAGAAGTCCAGGAAATCATCAAAGGAAAAAAGTGTGAAATAGACAAGATGGCCCAGGCTTAGAAGGAATATTGTCTGGTTAACAAAGAGGTGAAGAGAGCAGTTGCAGTAGCAAAAAATAAGGCATCAGAGGGCACTCTATCAGCTTCTGGAAAGTGACTCAGCAGGTAGCACAAACTCAGGTTGCTAGGCAGAGACAAAAAGGTAACTACAATAGTCATCAGACAACCATTGTAAGTGATGCAACCAACAATCTGCTCACCAGCCTAGAGGATATCAGAGAGATTGTAGGAGTACTTCCATTAGCTTCCAAATGAAAAAAGAAAATCCACAGAAGCTCAACTGCCCCAGACTTGGCCCACAGCGAAAGAAGGGGCCACCCTAGAAGAAATACTGAGAACAGCACTAAAGAAAATTAATTTCAGGAAAGCAGCAAGCCCAGATGAGGTCATGACAGTTATGATCAACATATTTGGTCAATTAGGGAAGAAATGGCTCCAGAGGGTACTAATAGAAGTAAGGAGAGAAAGATGTTTCCCAGATGAATGGAAAGCATTTTAACTCCAGTATAATATAACAAAGAGGACATTCACAGCTGTTGGCAGTATACCTTAAATCTCTTGTATCAGAGACTACATGGGATATATATAAATTACCCTTTAAGGATATCAGGTGTTTCAGCTAAATGGCAAATCTGAATGTCTAAGTGTTTTTCTTTTACTTTTAAGTCTATTTATGGACAATTTCAGGCCAATAAAGCCAAACTCCTCTAGTTGTGGACATGCATGTTTCTGCCTTCTTATGGCATCATCACAAAGTGGAAAGTCTAGCATTGCTAGATTTTTCTTTTTGTGTTTTTTAATCCACCAATACTAGTCAATATATCCAAACTGTAGAAGTAAAAGTCATTTGAATAATTCCACATTAAAGTCAGTCTTGCTGCCCTGGAAGAATAAATTGCCATGTTACACATAAAATAAAAATGGAAAGCTGGTAATATTGCAATAGGCAATGTCTGTCAAATGACAACAGGTTCATAGTTACTAGGCATCTCATCAGAAGGATGACGGTCTCAGGAGTGCAGCAACCCCATCCCCTCTTTAAGGGGACTGCAATATCAGCACTCCATCTACAAGGTGTGGGAGTATAACCCACTGCCTTCTGCATCAAAGACAAGTTTGTGCTACTAACACTGCTTTCAAATTTTATAGCACAGTGATGACGGCCATATGCTGAACAAAACTTCTCTTCCCTTGAAACTCAACAGTCCTTGAAAATGCATGGAGACTCGACAGTTTGGTAGTTGGTGTAGAGGAATTCTCCACACTTAAAAATCCCACGTTTGATGCACAAGTTCCAAAGTTTATCATGACACACGCAGACTGCATCCAAAGCTAAATCCTACATTCATCTCATGCAGAGATTCCTTAAAAAATAAATGTAACTTTTTTTTTTGGTTTAAATTATATGTTGAGGCATCAACCCTCAAGTCAGCTGGCCTTAGGCAACTGCCTAGGTTGCCTAGTGCTGGATCCAGATCGGATGGAAATGCACCCCATTCCTAAGTCAGGTACTATTAAATTTCATGAAATTAGCACCGTTTCAGTCTTTGATGTTAGCCAGAAGTGCTCTTTGCAGAAATCACAATGAGTCCAGAACTCAAACATATGAACAAATTAAGCCCATTTTAAAGATGCATGGGATTTTTTGGGCAGGATTAAACTCCAACTATTTAATGAAGATATTATATTTTTAACCATTGATGTGGTTGATTTATTTTCTTCTATCCCCTTTGAAGAAGGGCTGGATATATTCCCAGAAAGTTAGCTTTTATTTGAGTTCCTTACAGCTGAAGATAAAAAACTGATTAGGTCTAGTGTGGAAACAATTTTACAGATTGTTTTTTGTGAAGGGGAGACATATACAAGCAAACGAGTAGCATCAGTATGGGTGCAGCTTGCAAATCCATATTCGCCATTTTAGTGATGTACATGTGGGAAAAGAGATATATTTTCTTATCTCAGTTTTTCAGTCATTGTCAACTATATCTTAGATTCCTGAACAATATTTTTATTTTATGGTCAGGGGGTACCAACAGGATGCACAAATTTCTTGATTTTATTAACACTACTATCTCCTTTTTTGAAATTTACCTATTCTTATGGGATTCACAGGATTAATTACTTGGATATTCTTTTATATAAGAATAGAATATGGGCAAAGTTTCATCCACCAGTTACAAGAAAACATATAGCAACAATTTCCTGCACTATAAAAGTTTTAACCACTGAAAGTCAAATTGGGTAGAGTACGACGACAATTCATTAGGTTATAGAGAATGATTTCTGAAGAGTTTAATTTCCTTAACGAAAGTAATAAGTTAGTGGGTATGTTTGTCAAAAGTGGGCACCCCAATCACTTGGCAATTAATATTTTTATTCAAATTAAATCTAGGCATAAGAGCAATTTTAGGAACTTGCCCTTTGAATCCTAATGAGGGGACAAGAATAGGCGGGGAACAGATGAGGGATTTTACCCAAGCTTTTATTTTACACTACGGCCCATTGAATGATGGTGTCATCAAAATTATTAAGAAAGACTGGAATATTATAAGGGTTTTCGACCACAAGAAGTTCACATTTCCCCCTCATGTAGTGAATAGCTAGTAACATCAAAGAATTATTGGACAGACATGTGATCCGGAGGACAAGTAACGAACATACACATATGAATGTGGCAATTGTCAGCTCATATTTGCACAGAGCCCAGTACAGTGATAGAATATTCACATGGTCATTATACATTGTTTTTCAAAAATAGCAACTGCCAAACAAAAGGAATAGAATATGTGACATTTTGTTCTTCTTGTAAAAGTTTTTACATGGCAAAAATGGAGAAGGCATTGCGGATAAGGATATATGAACATCTTTATGATATAAAAAATAAATAAAATGACAAACATTCCCTTTTGAAACATACTACCACGTATGGACGTTTCAAAAAGTTTTTGTTTGGGATTTTGGAAGTGGTTCAAACAGACCTTAGGGGTGGTACATGGGAAAACACCCTTGAATACCGGGAACTGCTTTGGCATGTACGATTGAATGCTAGCAAGCCTCTAGGCCTTAATGGAATGATTTCGTTATTCCCTGTGTTAAACATGAAAAAGCTAAATGATAACTGGTTTTTAGTGTGTTATATAAACAGGTTTACATGTATTACAATATTGTTACAAACCTACGAGTTTTTAAATAAGGGATTTCTTTTTCATTTTTTTTTTACAATTGTTATATGTTGAGTTTTGCTTGGATGCGACTGCAAGTGCCTTTAAAAATGTAATCAATTGAATGCCTGTTTAAATTAACTGTGATTGCTCTGTCTTTAAATATGGGTGTTGGAGTGGAGAAACCTGGTTCTGATTAAGTCTTGTATTTGTAAAGATGAAAATGTTTAACCTGTTTTAATAAATTCATTTTGGAGTGCATTTTCCTTCAGTGGACTGGCGAAGTGCTTAATTTGGGATTATTGGTTGTTTTTATACTTTGGGCTGTGTTATTTTGCTGGTATAGTATACATATACACGGGGAAACAAAAAGGGATATGTAAACAGAAAAGAATAAATTACATGTACATTTTTCAAATTATAAAAATCTTTACTAAGAGAGGCAATTTCTGTTACTAATCAATATATTTCTTTTTAAACTTATATTTTAAATCAAGGTAAATTTCTTAACTGCCTTCAAACAACACTAAAGAGTAGTATTCTGTCTAGAAATCCATAATGCATTAATATAACAATTAACAGAAGCAGGTCAGGTGACATTGTAATCAGGAAGCAGGCTTTGATTTCCAAATGTTTCCCAAGTCTACAAATAAATGTTGAGGTAAATGTGAAAGAGTGATTTAAATGACTTTGCTAAAAGCCGACAGTTTATTACATAATGTATAACCGATTTACAATATGAAAAGATAAAGAAACAATCTGCCTCTTGGACTGCACAAACTTTGTATGAGGCACAAATAACAGAAAAACAGGACAGTTGTGATGATGGCTACTTATATCATGCTGACACAACAGCTTTCTGAGGAATGTGAAAATAAATTATTCCTGACTGCTTTAACGACTCACCATAAGAGTACTACTTCACAACTAAAGCAGACACTTCTCGGAAAATCTACAGTAGGACACAACTCCACCTCTCTGAATATTTTAAGTGACTATTTTTTTCTAAATGAGAGGTTATGTTGTATACCTGCAAGAGATGCAACAAAACATTTCTGCACTTCAGTTGTTAGGAGTGACTTTTTAAAACTTATTATAACTCTCTACTTTTTTGCACAAGAAGAATCTGGCACAAAGCCAAAAATAATGAGGGGGAAGATAAAGGAGAAAAATCAAGGGGCAATTTTAAATTATTATTCTAATTCACCTAAAATGGTAATAGAACAGCATGTTTTGAACCAACATGTATTTTCTGAAAAACAAGAGGTATGAAACTCTGATGTTTGCCATTACTGACCAACTTTAGTTATTAGGGGAACACAACAAAAATATAAACAAAAATCAGGGACAGCTGGGACTGTATGAGCTGTCCAAACTACACTGGGGGCTGTCTGTATGTGAGCTCTTCCTCACTTTGCTTTACATATGATTTCTTGTTCAGCCATACCTGAAATGTATTTCAACAGTTTGATAACTGCTGTGAAATTTAGTAAAGAGCTTTGACCAGATTCTTAATACCTCATTCGCCCCGCACTTCGAAGTATTTCAGCTTTCCTTTCTGTTTCTGAAATGAGGCGTACTGCTTGTAAGAATCGTCGATAGTGTTGAACAGTGTCACTGAATACGAGGTATGAAGAGTCTGATCAAAGGTGCATACAAAGTCTTGCTGCAGTTCATAAAATGCTAAAATACTGCTCAGGTATGGCATTTTCGTACAGCACGCATCAGTAACTGCAACAGGGTGGGTCATACACACAAGTTTCATATACATTACATACATTTTAATTAGACATTGCATGAAATAGCAAGGATAGTCTCAACTATACTGGTTATCATAAATGAACTGAAGAAAATCACCTCTGTGCAAAACCATTTAGAAAATAAGGCATTGGCGGGGAAATTCTCCATAATACATTCAATCCTAGAAAATGTTGTGCGACACAGCAATCCTGTTAGGAAGAATGGCTAAATTTATCATTTACTTCACGATCTAACATAGATTTATAAAGATATAGCTGGCTAACAGATGACCAGCATAAATAAAATATATTTATATCTAGCACATTAGAATGTAATGAAAACAATGTGGTGCATAATATTCTAGGAGAAGAAAACAGCAGGTGCTGTACAATTAGTGTGATTAGCTGATGTGCCATTGTCTTATCTGTTACATAGTCATTTTATAGCAAAAGACACAGCACTCTTACTAAGGGATTTTGTTTTGTCCTAACACCTCTCTACCCATGCAGGGAAGAGGACGGAATGGGAGATACATGTAGGCCAAAGGTGGACAAAGAACATTCTGCCACACATTTGCATTCGTGTGTCTTATTAAACATCTACAAAAAAGAAGATAAAATAGAGGCCCCTCTACAAGTGTCTCACATGCAAATCTGTGAAACGTCACTCTGCAGGTGCATGTCTTTTTTTTTTAATTTTCATTATGTACATAATACAAATAATGTCACCCTAAGGTACAATATCGCTCAAATATGGAGTGCCCCCAAGTACCAGGCTTACTTCTCTTCTAATATGGAAAGTTCTATATCACTTGTATTTTATCACTAATGACAGACATTCTGTATTTTATTACTGAAAAAGTGTACACTGCACAAGTCAATAAATACTAGAATATTTGTCATCTGGAAGAAAGTAGAACTGGAATCAGAAGCCAAGAGCTCTAATCATAATATGTGCATGGTGATTTATAATGTGTTGCTAACTAACTGTAAAAAGTGACAAAAAAGCACAACAAATCGACCAGAAGTGTTGAAGATGGGGGGGCGGGACAAATGTCAAACTGCCCTTCCATGCTGCCACCTCTGTAGATTATCCTTTTGTAAACATTTTTCTTTGCTCCTGCTAAGAAGCCTGCAATATCCTTACTTTATAAACACCATTTTTTCAGCATACCACATTTACTTTCACCAATCTAAATCTCTGCTTTTCAAATACAAAACATAAGCAAAACATTAAAGCGCTTCTGACAACTCATAGGAAACCATAAACATTAGAATAGTCATGTAAAACTTTAATTTACATTTTATACACTCACACATGGATGCATTAATAACCTCATATCATTTAGTGCTCTATAAGCAGGCATTACTGTGTGCGGAGTTTGATATTACAATTCCCTCAAGATAATCTCGCCAAACAGCCTTCAATATCTACAACTGAGAGAGCAGCAATCCTCACATCACAAGCTTTGCACTAACAACCTTGGACATGAAAAAGAAAGACATACAACACAATCTGTGAGGAAAAAACATGTCTTTTCACAACACATAAAATTCTTGATTGAATAATGGGAAATCACAATACACACGTAACAAGAAAACTAAGTGAAATATCACTTTACAAGTAAAGCTGTCCAGAACCCAAGCTGCTATATATGGCACACACTCTAAATTAATGTACCACATAATGAAAAGCTACATTTTAACTTGCAAGTTTCACATTAATTTATTCATGTGCTTAATAAAGAGGCAGAAATGCAAATTCCCTAGGGTCTGTAAGCCATCTTAGCTCTAAATTCCTCCAGTACTACTCTTGTGTAAGTAACACACTGTGGCAAACACATCAATAGTTCATGACTCCAACAAATCATGACCTTCGGCATTACACCTCCCTACTTGGTGAGTGAGTTTGTAGTTTTATTCAACAGCAGCTACACGCTTTGCAGATATATGACCTCGCCACATAAACTATTTGCTAGACAAGGTGATACAACTGTAAGAGCTTGTTAATCACAGCAGGCTAATCTCCCTTCACTTCTGTTCATACACAGATGAGACAAACAGAAAGCTGGCAGTGTTTACTTGCATCTAAGAAACTCTTCTTGCTGACACTCTAAGATCACATTTGCTGAAATCAGGCAATATTGGTGACGCAACTATTTTGTACAGCAGTATGACTTCTGAAGTTAAAATGTGACCCTCAAAATTCACCACAGATCTGTGTTTTTGGCATACTATATTACACCTTGGTTAAAGGAAAATACTTGTGCACATAATGCTTTGTATCTTAATACTAACGCATACCCTGTGTGCAGCTTTTACAAATGCTCAAAGTAATAACTGCAGCACTAATATCCTAGTGACATGTGCAAAACTCTAGTTTTGCACAATATGAAGAAGGTTAAATGATGTCAGTTGCTCCAACGAATCACTAACTCCCTCCTCTACCTCCCACGCAGATTAGATTATGCCAATTATCAGAAAACATTTAATTTAGGGAGATATCTGGTGGTCTTATTCACAAAAGTCATTAAGAGGAGTGTTTAGCAAGTACCAAGAGCTTCAACACTGACAGATTCAGTCAAGGCTGGACTAGGTGTGCACGCATGTACAGGTGAGAGGAAGGGAAAACTAGTAGAAGAAAGCTTTAGCTGCAGGCCCCAGAACAGAAAACAAAATGTACTTTTCACATAATTGTGCCCAATTCCACTACAATCTCGTAAAATGGGTAGAAAACATATGCACCTTTATCATTTTAAAGACTGCATACTGCTATGCTTACATTTGTTTTACGGCAAACAGATGTGGCCTGTAGAAATAGTTGTCTTCATGCAACTTGCTTTTGAATTGGTAAAGCTTTGCAATGAATGAAATAATGTAACATTTTATTTTGATCAGCCTATGGATAAACCAGTTGACTGTCAGGACTATCAAATGAAAAAGTGAAAACAAAAATAAAATAATGAATATGTATTAATGGTAAAAAATAAATAAAAACAGTTAAATAAAATGTAGTAAGTTACCAGACCACTACATCTTTAAGGCAAAAAGGTGCAGTGGTCTAGTAACTTACTATATTATCAGGAAGAACCTAATGGACTATACAGAAACTTTCTGTTCAGTAAGCTGACACACAGTGTCCCTAACCTCCCTTCAGCAGCATGCTGGGTATAGCTTCTAGACTCCTGGAGCTGTAACCACTAATAAAAGCTGCATTATTAAATTTAAAATTACAGAAAAAGCAATACAGATGTTGATCAATCGGCATTGTGTTTACCAGTTCAGCTGGTGTCATCACTGTTGGCTTCTGACACTAAACAGAGATGATGCATCTTGCAACTAATTAAATGGAAAGTATAGTTGTGCAAGTACAACTTAACATAACAGCAGATGTTTTAATAGATCACTGTTGCAAAAGGCAAAGCTATACAGGTACCACCTCCACCAGCTGTCCAGCTTCAGCATCATAGCTCTCAACAAATCAGGGACAAATCCAGCAATAATCAGGGATACTTAAAACATTAGTACTAATAACCTGATACATTGACAGAATAAGAATGTGAATTAATAAACATTTTCTGAAGTAAAAGTCTATAACCCTAATTATTGTCATTATTTATTAGGTGCAATTCACCATCTTTTCTCAAATAAGTCACCAATTTTAGGAAAATTAAGAGGGACAGGGCTAAAATTTGTGTCAAAATCAAGGATAGTTCACAGGTATGAAGGCTGCCTTCTATGAGCTTCAACTGTCAGGAGCTTCAGCAGAGCTCCATTAAATGACAACTGGAGCTTGAAAAGCTTTGAAATCCACACTCTGGCAACACTAAAGAATTAAAGACAAAAATGGCTGCAATGCACACACTAAAACTCAATAACTTGAAAAAGCAAGCTGAAGAAACGGGAAGGATTCCTAAAGCATAAAATCAAAAGTTTAATGTTGTATGTGTGGTCTGTACAGCATTACATTTTTGATTTTATGCTTTTGGAATTCCTCCCGTTTCTTCCTGAACAGTAAAAAATTAGCAACAAAAATGAGGGCTGAAGGGGTGGGAGACTAATACCATAACACTAGATGCTGCAAGTTTTTCTTACACAACTGTACTATGTTCAAACAATGATTTCTACTGCAGAAGCCCAAGCTTTATGGGTAGATTACCACAGCCTAGGGAAGAGAAAAAAAAATAGAAGGAAGCCAATAAACTGTGACTACAGAAGCCCTGGAGAATGGCCCTAGCAAAGCCTGTTCTGAACCAGAATAAGGAATGTAGTTAGTAGTGCTTTGTAGCAGTGGGTGCAGAGGACCATGTGACTACTTCTAGAATAATTCTATGGTGCACTCCTTTTCAAAAGGCCACCAAGGAAGCCAAATCCCTTGTGGAATCAGCTGTAACCCTGCCACGAAGTGGCTTAGTATGGTGAGTACAAAAAAAGGCAATATAACGGGACAACCACATGTAAATGGTCTATTTTAGAACTGGTTGTCACTTCTTATCTTCATGGCAGGCAAACAGATAATCAGCTTTCCTGAAGGTTTGAATTTTGTCTAAAAGTATTTGAGCTGCCTATGGACATCTATAGTGTGACAGATTCCTTTCTCCCTTTTTCTCAGGTTCGGGAAAGAAAACTGGGAGATTAATAGTCGGTCTTAAAGTAAACTTTGAGATCACCTTAGGCATATATATATATATATATATATATATACATATATATATATATAGGATTTGTTCTCAAATAAACCCTGTCCTTGTGAAAAAGAAGGTAGGGTTATCTCACCTAAGAACTTGTAACATAGATACTGCTCCTAGCAGGTGTCACGGCTATAAGTAAAACAATCTTCCAAACTTAAGACCCTCAATTCAACTGTATAAGCTGGTTCAAACAGAGACTGAATAAGCTTCTCAAGGACAAAGTTCTGATTCCAAGAGCGAGCCACCCGTTTCCCAGGTGGACGAGTATGCAGCACTCTTTCAGAAACTGTAACTTGAGCAATACTAGAAAGGGGAAGATCCAACAGCAGACATGCAGAAATGCCCAACAAATGTACCTTGATAGAGGAATACGAAAAGTTATTGGACAGTAACTCAGACAATATCAAGAACCGCAGGCAGCTGGGCATAAGGATGATTCTGGTTCTTTGACTAGCATCAACAAGAAAATCTCTTTCCTAGCTAAAAGAATTCTTGTGTAAAATCTTACCATAACCATAGATGTCCTTCTCTTCTTTACATTGCAGTATTCATAACATATGGGAGTCCACCGCCGGCTGACTCGTACATCCAGCCAGTATAGAAAAGTCTAATGCTACTGTAAGGTATGTGTGATGTCGCACAGAGCACACATCCTATGTCGGTAATAAAATTATGTTGGTACGTACTGATCCTCAGAACTGAATGCCACTAAAGGAGCACCAGCCTGATCCTAGGTGAGGAAACCCGCCACCAGTAAACAGTTAAGCGTAAGGATGAAGGCGGCGGGGAAGGAATAATACTGCAGTATACAGAAGCGAAATAGATCTATGGCAATGGCAAGACATTGCACAACTATTCTGTCTCCTTATAATCATATGTTGCAGTATTCATAACATGAGGAAGAATACCAAAGCTCATGCAGAAGAATTGGGTGGAGGAGCAGTAGCACTCTCCATGAACTCCTGGAAAATAGCCTGAGCAAAGCCAGCTCTGGACCTGGAAATGTCATCTAACTTGTAGTTTTTCATGAAGGTATGTTCAGAAGACCAGGTAGCTGCTTGCAGGATAGAACAGGCGTCTAAGCCCTTAAAGTACCCTAACAGGTGAGGGGAGATTCTTCCCATGAGACACATAACAAAAGGAAATGGTTTTGGAAATCCAAGTGGAAATAGTCTGCTTGGAAACAGGTTTGCCCAGGGCCCTTGGGTGATAATGAGACAAAAAGGCAGTCAGATTACCTAATTGGTTTGGTTTTATCCAAGTAATATCCGAGTTGCCTGTGCACATCTAAAGTGTGTAGTATCCTCTCACTAGAGGACTGAAAAGGAAAAAAGTGGGAAGATTGATGAACTGATTGAATTACAACTCATTTACCACCTTGGGCATAAAGGAGGGATTAGTGTGTAAAGATACCCTATCCCTATGGAAAACCATGAAGGGAGAAGACGACATCACAGCCTGCAATTCAGAAACACTTCTAGCAGAAGTTATGGCCAAGAGAAGAACTGTTTTCCAGGTACAGTGTTGCAGAGGAGAACTTGCTGGCTCAAAAGGGGCCAGGGTAAGTTTTTCTAAGACAAAATTAAGATCCCAAGGAGAAGGAACTGGTTTCCTTGGTGATCTAATACGAAGGATGCCTTTTAAGAAAAGTTAAACTTCCAGCCTGGAAGCTAAAGGGGAGACATAGGCAGACATGCTGAGATAGCAGAAAGATGAGCTTTTCCTGAAGAATGAGACAGTCCACTCTTCAATAATTCACACAGATAGGACAGAACCACTGGAACATCCACAAGCAGTGGCTGTAAATCATTTGAAAGACACCACATGGAAAACCTTTTCCATTTGGAAACATAGGATTTCCTAGTAGTGGGTCTTCTGGCTTCCTGCACAACTTGTATCACATCCTCACAGAAAAGGTTTCTGAAGGGAATTAAAACACTATCACCCAGAGTCAGTTGTAGAGTTGACATCGGTGGGTATATTAGCGTTCCCTTGTCCTGTGTGAGTAGGTCCATTCTGTGAGATACCTTGTGGTGATTGCCCTCAGCTAAATGCAGAAGCAAGAACCAGTGCTGTCTTGGCCAATAGTGAATCACCAGCAAGAATTTTGGTTGCTCCTGTTGGATCAACAGGACCTTTTGGAGAAGTGGGAAGGGGGGGGTGCATATAGAAACATCCCCTACCAAGAGAAGGACAGTGCATCCACCTTCCATGCCAGGGGATTGGGGACTCTTGCACAAAACTTGGGAAGTGGTCTGTTCATGGGGGAGGTGAAGAGATCTACCTGAGGTGTACCCCATTGATGGACCTTGTCCAGAAACAGATCCCTGTGTAACATCCACTTTGGGACTGAGTCCTCGACCTGTTCAATGAGTCTGCCACAACATTTTGGGTCGAGGGTATGTAAATATCTTGGAGGGTGAGCTGACTCTGGGAAGCTAACTCCCAGGCCTGGAGAGCCAGTCTACACAGGAGATAGGACTTTGCCCCTCCCTGTTTGTTGACATACCAGAGGACTGTGGTATTGTCTGTAAATCATTTTAAGGCCACTGGGAGCAGAAGGGGTTTGAAGATTTCTAGAGTGAAAATCAGGGCTCTCATCTCCTTTATGTTGATGTGCTCCTTCTTCTATGCAGGAGACCACACATCTCTGACCCTCCATGAGGCTAGGGTTGCTCCCCATTGCTGGTCTGAAGCATCCGTGTACAGCTCTTGAGTGGAAAGAGATAGTTGCAAGGGTAAGCCTGGGTTCCTCAAAACCTGCTGAATCCACCAGTGCAATTCCTTTTTTAGGAAGGGTAGAAGGGGAATAAAAAAAAAAAAACTCCAGAGGATGGGAGTGTTGTACCCATACTGTTCTCAAGAACCACTGGAATTTCTTCATGTGTAACTTGGCTAGTGGTAGCATGGAAACAGTGGATGCCATGAACCCCAAGATGTGAAGCAACTTCCTGGAAGTCAGGGAATGCAGGTGCAAGAGGGCCTGGAAGTATGAAGTGAGGAACAGGACCTTTTCTGGTAGTAAGGAAGCCAGCATCCTGTCTGATTGGATCCTGCATCCAAGGAAAATGTGGTCTTGAGAAGGAACCAGGATAGACTTCTGTTAGTCGACAGTGAATCCTAGACCTTCCAGCAGTGACACCATGAGGAAAAGATTCTCCTGAAGGGTGTCTGGACTCTGAGCCTGGAGAAGATCATCGTCCAGGCATGGAAAAATTTGTATGCCCTGTAGCCTGCAAAAGGCTATGAAAGGAGCTGGGCATTTTGTGAAGACCCTTGGGGATGCTGACAATCCAAAAAAGGCAAGGCACAGAACTGAAAATGTGAGGAAGCAATAGCAAAGCAAAGATACTTCCTGCACCAAGGATAAATGGGAATATGAAGATAGGCATCTTTGATGTCCAGGGACACCATAAAGGCCCAAGGAAGGATGAAAAGAAGAGGAGTGGGTAAAGTTAACATTCAAAAGGTGGGAACCTTCAGGAAAGTGTTTAGATGCGATAGGTCTAGAATGGGTCTCCAAGAACCATCCTTCCTGGTGACCAGGAACATCTTGGAGTAGAACACTTTTCCTACTTGGGAAGGTGGTATCTCCTGAATGGTGCCTTGAGAGAGAAGAGTGGAAATGACTTGGGGAAAGAGTTCAAGTTGCCACTTGGAGGTTGTGGAATACCCCTGAAGGAAGGAAGGAGTCTTCCACATCATAAAGTATCCTTGAAGGATGACAGATAGGTTCCAAGAGTCCTGAGTTATTGGTTTCCAAGCAATGAGAGAGAGAGAGGGAAAGGCGAAGGGAAAGAGGAGTTTGGGTGCGAGGAGGCAGGTAGTCACAGACTACCTGGCTTTGCCTAAAAAGGCCGTTTCTGAGTAGGAGTTGAGGAGGTAGATTTACAGGAAAATTGTTTCCTAGCATCTCTTTTACCCTTTGAAGACTAGGGGCCTGTAAGACTTCCTTACAAAAGGGGTTTTAGTAGGGTAGTTCCTCGGAAACATAGGGACTGGGGAAACAAAAATATGCTTCAGGTCTTGCAGCTATCCTTAAGACTTAGAGTTCTGCAGCAGAAATACCAAATAATGCCTTGTTGTCCAGGGGGCCATCCATGATTTTTGCCTTAATGCCATCAGGCAAAGGTTGGAATCTGAGCCAGTAATAGCTCCTGAGAACTGACCCAGATGCAGCCGCTCTAAGCTGATGCCTCCATGGCATCACAGCTGCACTTTATGGACTGCCATGTAACCTGAGCATTGGAGTTAAGGATGTCGGAGAGCTTAGCTTTAGTGGGAGAGTCCAGGAGCTCAAAGTAACTTACCAGTGTCTGAGAGGAGAGCCAAGGAATATTTGGCCATATGGGTCTAGTAATTTATGGCTCTGAATACCAAAATAGCTGATGTATAAACTTTCTTACCTAGTCTTTCCATAACTTTACTCTCCTTATCTGAAGAGAGCAGGGAAGTGGAAGGCAGCACCTTGCAGGCCTTGTCAGCAGATACTGAAATGGTTGCAAGGTCTGCAGTGGGACATTTAAACAGAAATTTGGAATCCTTTGGCACTTTATAAAACCTGCCTGGCCTTTTGGGGGCAGGAGGTTGAGAGTAAGGGCACTTAGAAGCTGCAGCAAAAGCATCTGGGAAGGCTGGCATAACAGGTGGTGTGGCAGATGGGGAAGGGGAGTCCATCTGCAACAGGTCATATTATCTTTTATGAATGTCTGACACCTAAGAACAATCCCATTTGAAAAACTTCCTCATTTTAACGATGGTTTCCCCAAAGGAGATATCTCCTCCTGGGGAATCAGTTCCATTTGATACTTCTTCTGGGGAAGCATTTCCCAAAGAAGACATTTGGGATGAATAAACCAAAGATTCATCCCCAGAAGAATCCTCTTCATCTGTAGAAAGTTCCTCAGAAGTCTTCTTTTGTGGTGTAGAAGGAGGAAAGGAAGGAGAAGGGAGAGAGAGAGATGATGATTGTCTCAGGGACATAAAGGCACTGAATAGCCCTTGGGAAAAAGCCTGTCAATCCACCAGTTGTTCCTGAGGGGCAGAGGAAGCATGTTTAAAGTTTTTTGTTTTGAGGAACATCTATTTGGTGGAAGCTGGATGGACTCAACATTGGACTACACTCAGCAATATTGGTACAGACATCTTCTCAGACAATGATCAGTCACAATGAGCCGAGGTTCCACCCTACGTGCTGGTAGAATCCTTCATGGCCACCACACCGGTATCCATCAAAGGAGTGCCTACCAAATCCAGAATGGTCTCTTGGCCAACACTTGCCTTGGGAGAGACATCCAGAAATGAGGGAGCAGCAGGTAAATCAGGCACAGCTCAACTGAAGGGCCCGAGGTACCTTCCATATTGAGTGCGAGACATTTAAGGCGCTGGTTTTCTAAATATAAACTCAGATAAGCTAACCAGTTATGCAGGGTCTTGGGCACAATGGCTTTGCAAATAGAGCTAGTAGTATGATTGTGGTCAGGGCCTAGGCAAAATAGACAAAGGTCGTGAGATTCCGTATGTGGAATCTGCCTTTCACAATGACACTTGCCCTTCCTAGCTGAAAAAACACAGTAGCAAAAAAGTAATAATGAAAAACCCTAAAGGGGCACTTATATGAACAGGATTTGTAACTTGTCTGACGAGCAATGACAGGAGAAGACCATCTGACTGGTGGCAGAAATGTTCTGAGGATTGGTACGTGCCGACTTCCCCTTTATACCCAGTGTCATTTTATTACTGACATAGGATCTGTGCTTTGTGCAACATCGCACATACCTTACAGTAGCATTAGATTTTTGTATACTGGCTGGACTCCAACATGTTAAGAATACTGCAACATATGAACAGAAGTACATCATAAGTACTTAAAAAGAAAAAAAAATTCTTCATAAAATAAAAGTTAGTGTAAGGCTTTTCCCAATGATTACTAACTGTCTGACAGTTTCATGGGGCCAGCCGAAAGAGTGCTTTCTTTGGTGGCAAAAAAGCTCTCAAGTTTATCACACTCCAATTGTACATTTATTGAGCTTGAGCTCCTGACTTGTGGCATGTGGAAGGCACCCTTAGCTTTTTGAAGCTGGCCAGCTGTAATAACAGTAGGACCAATATATCTTAATCTACTGCAACAGTGATATGTATTTAGACATATAACTATTCACACTGCACCAGCTAAAGCTATGAGCACCTTACTGTATTTGTTAACATTGTTACTATTCAAGTATTTTTATAATAGCTACAGTATTTTGTGAGCACCTGCACTGAAAAATTAGGATTCTTAGGCTGTAAATTACCTTAAATACCACAAAAGATTACTTCTCAATTCATACAGAGCAAAACTCCAGGACAATACAACAGAGAACATATGAAAGGTGCAGCCATAAAGAAAAAGAATGGAGAAACAGTGCTTCCACCATGACAGGAATTAAATCAATTACACAATGCTTCAGTGCATTCCTCACAGATAACTATTACTAAAGCATTCCCTTCAATTTGTGTCCTCACAGTAATAAATAATTACAGAAAGAATACCAAGCTATGAATCCAGCACTTGAGTAGAAGTAATAGACAGTATTTGTTCCCTGAAACTTCCTCCTAACCTTGGAATGGAATTGTAACACAGTATTTAGTGAAAATATGAACAGAGTACCAAACTGACACTTTTTAGATATTCTTCATGGACAGTGCCCCAGAACCTATAAGATAAACAATCATTACCCCAAAAAGTATTTGGTTAAAAGCAATGACTGATAAGACTTTCATCACAAAGTATGGATTCAGAGCCAGTCTATCATTATGGAGGTATATAAAGGTGGCAGACCATCAGTAGTTCTGAAAGTTGATAAATAGTTCTGCCTACCTAAAATATAATTGCATATATCTTCATATTTGTGTTATACTTTGTACAGTTAATGAACTTCAACACTATATTATGCTCTAGCCCTATACATTGTTGACATGTCTGCAAAGTGTAAAGGCCTCGTCTGTGTATAAATGCATGCATTTTTGTATTGTAATCTACCTCTTATACCGCACTGAATGTTGTGTCACACTTTCATCATTGTATTGCTCACTGCTTCTGGCCCACGTTGTGGCTGAAAAGCCAACTCACCTCAGTCCATTTATCCAGCTAACAAATTTAAATACATAATAAGCAAGTAATTACTTGTAAGATAGGGCTGTTTTTCAAGTTACAAGGTGAATAATGGATTTCAAGTTACAAGGTGAATAATGGAAAGGCTATTGTCAAAGGTCAGGCCTTCTCTCTTCCCTTACAGCAGTTTGTGCCATGCTGATGAAGCTATACACCGTAGGGATTTTTTTTCCTAGCTGTAAAGCTCCTAACTCAGTGTGACTACTTAGGTATGCCTGGCTGGGTAGGCAATGAGAACCATCAGAAATTCATGCTCCACACTGATGTTTTGTAAATTTCACTAAGAGAAAATTGAGGTCCACTGAGAAATATTCAACTTTTGAGGAGATTTAGACTATAACATCCCCATTAAAAAATGCACAGCATAATAGCCAATTTCTAAGGGGGACAGGCAGGAAGGGTAGGATTAACGCACCTTAATGAACAAATAAGCAAGATCCAAGCTAAAAGAATTAGCCGCATAGCCAAAAAACCAAAGGTAAGTAAATATGTAAAGGCGCAAAACCCTTTCCCTGATGCCAAAAGGCAAAACTTTTCCATTCTGATAGATGGAATTTATTTCTGATCAATTGTATGGCCTCATTCAAAACATGGAACACACCTGAAGTAAAAAGAAGTTATGTATTCACCATAATGTTCTATGTTAGTAGTCCATCTCACCCTTCATTTTTACATATGGGTTTGAAGCAGATCCTTGGCTCCGACTCAGCCGATTTTCAAGCTTGAAGACTTCTGGGTGGCTCTTGGCTAAGAAGGTATCCCATGGTGCACCAGTGCAATCCCCAGATCTTGTTTGCTGCTCACTAGCGATAGAAAGAGATGGACAGAAACCCTTAACCAACAAACCAATACTAAAGGGTCGCCAACCAAGAAATTTATAATATTACCTCCAGATCTTCCAGGATAGGGGTAGGAGGGAGGGTTGGTAAAAATGAAGGGTGCGATGGACTACCAACACGGAACATTATGGTGAGTACATAACTTCTTTATGTTAGGTAGTCCAATCTCACCTTCATTTTTACATATGGGACAGCGTCCCTAGCGCCTTATTCTTGGGTGGCTCATTGGAAGATGCTCCTGAGCACCGTGGAGCCAAAGGATGCTCTTCCTCTAGAAGCCAATTCCAACTTATAATGAGTAATGAAGGTGTGAGGGGTAGCCCATGTAGCTGCTGCACAGATATGATCAATTGGTACCCTGGCTTGGAAGGCTGCAGAGGTAGACAGAGACCTGGTAGAGTGAGCCTTGATCCTGTGGGGTAAGGGTCTGCCCTCCGAGCTATAGATGAAAGTTATGCAACTCGAAATCCAGTTAGACAATGTCACCTTAGAAACTGGTAAACCCAATCTGGAATCAGAAAAGGAAACGAACAACTGGTATGACTTCCGAAATTCTTTGGTCCGTTGCAAATAGAAACCCAGCTGTCTGTGAACATCCAACTGGTGAAACCGGTATTCCACTGCATTGATATGATTGGGAAAGAAGACTGGGAGCTCAATGGACTGGTTCAATGTGGCAGAAGAACAAACTTTGGGAACAAACGAAGGATTGGTACGTAAAGAAACCCTGTCTTTATGAAAAACTAAATATGGTGGCTTAATAGACAGGGCATGTAGCTCAGAAACACGTCTGGCTGGTGTAATAGCTACCAAAAACACAGTCTTCCAAGACAAGTACTTTAAGGAAGCTGAATGAGACAGTTCAAAAGAAGGGGATGTTAATTTGGACAACACAAAATTTAAGTCCCAAGAAGCCACAGGTTCCTGTAAAGGTGGTCTCAGCAAGGTGGCTCCTCTCAAGAAAGTTTTACATAACTTATGCGACATAAAGTTAACATTTGGAAATCCCAAATAAATATGTGAAATAGCCGCCAATTGTACTTTGATCGTGGCTGCGGCAGATCCCTGCTGAAAAAGCTCCGAAAGGAATTCCAGAATTAGGGGAACAGGAGCGATATAAGAATCCACTTTCATTTTCTGTGCCAAAATAGAAAATCTTTTTCACTTACTGTCATACAGCTTTCTGGTTGAAGGTTTGTGTGAGGATAAAAGAATATGGGACACTGATGATGAAACATCATGAAGCCTGACTAGAGATGGAACTGGATCAGCCAAGCTGTCAATTTGAGGGTGTGGAGAGAGGGCTGTAGCGAACCAGACATGTAGGTCAATAGATCTGGAACTGTGTCCAGGATCCAAGGATCGTCCAGGAGAAGAGGCTCGAGGAAGGGAAATCAGACCTGATGAGGCCAGTAAGGAGCAATGAGGATCAACTTGCTCCCCAGTCGGTTGGCTTTCTGTACCACTTTGGGGATAAGAGGGAATGGAGGGAAGGCATAGAAAAGTCCCGTGGGCCAATCATGTACCAGAGCATCTCTGGGTGCTTCCCCTGGAGGGGGAATTAGGGAAAAATAACTGCTACACTTGGCATTGACTAGACTGGCAAAAAGGTTGCAGCAAGGTTGTCCCCATTTTAGGAAAATCTGTTCCACTATTTCCCATTTCAGAGACCACTCATGGGGCAGCAGGATTGTCCGGCTCAGCTTGTCGGCTATCATGTTGGTTGCCCCTGGAATGTGTGTTGCCACCAGAAAGCGCTGGGAAGAAATCGCCCATTCCCAAACTCGCATGGCCTCTCGACAAAGTGGGTAAGATCTGGTACTGCCCTGTTTGTTGATATACCACACAACCGACATGTTGTCCGACTGTATCGCAATCGTCCCTGGAGGAAGAAGGTCCTGAAGTGCTTGCAACGCCAGAAGCACCACTGTCATCTCCAGAACGTTGATATGCAGATGAGCTTCGTGTTCTTGCCATGTGCTGTAGACCGTCCTGCCCAGATAATGCTCCCCCACCCAACCTGGGAGGCATCCGTGGTCACAGTGGCAACGGGTTGGGCAGGCACAAAGGGAGCTCCCGTGAACAAGTTGTTGGGGGCTATCCACCAACGAAGGTCCTTTTTGCATGATTCTGTTAGCAGAGTAGAGTGATTCAGTGGCAGATATTGGAACAACCACTGGGAAAACAGGAGCCATTAAAGGATTCCCATATGCAACCTAGCTAGAGGTATTAACAGAATGGTTGAGGCCATCGTTCCATGAAGCTGAAGAATCCACTTTGCTTTGACCTTCCGAAGTGGGGGAAGTCGCTGAACTTGTGAGATGAGGTTATGTGCTCTTTCGGCAGGAAGATGAACTGTCATATCCACTGTGTCTACCTCTGCGCCTATAAAAATCACAGACTGCGAGGGCAGTAATGCAGATTTTTCCCAATTTATGGAGATTCCCTAGTTGAGTACAAAGCTGGATGGTGATGTCCCTGTTTTGGAGAAGTAGATGCCTGGTGGGGGTGGTCAGGAGCCAGTCATCCAAATACGGAAACACCTGGAATCTCTGATGTCTCAGGTGAGCTGTCACTACTGCCATGCATTTTAGTGAACACCCTGGGGGCTGTGGTGAGACCAAAGGCAGAGCACGAAACTGATAATGGCTGGCTCCCAGCCGGAAGCACAGATACCTCCTTGATGCCTTGTCCATTTTTATATGGTAGTAGGTGTCTTGCAGATCTAGACAGCACATCCAATATTCTTTTCCTAACAATGGGAGTATCGACTGCAGTGTTACCATCCGAAACTTGTCCTTTTTCACAAATTCGTATAATCTGCTGAGGTCCAATATTGGTCACCAGTCTGCGGTTCGTTTTGGGACTTAAGAGAACCTGGAGTAAGTTCCGGATCCTATCTGGTCTGCTGGCACGGGCTGGATGACTCTTTTTGAGAGCAACTTCTTGATCTCCACAGTTGCCTGCTTCCTGTGATTGCGTGGAACATCTGGGATCTTCTTGGGAACAAACGGTGGAAGGGAAAAGGGTATGATATAGCCTCTGGTAACAACTCTTTGTACCCACTTGTCTTGGGTTATATTTAGCCAGGCTTCTGGATACAAAGAGATCCGTCCCCCAACTGGTCTCAGAGAAATGCAGTCAGGCCCCTCATCACGAGTGCTGATAAGGCCGCCCTCGAAAGGAACCACGGCCTTGCTGATATTGCGGGTCACCCCTGCTTCTAGGGCGATGTCTACCATTTCCTCCTCCTCAGCCTCTGGAGGAGGATTCACTCTGTGTCTGGAAAGGCCCTCTGGGACTTTTTGAACCACATCTTACCTCCCCTTTGACCTTTGGGGTATGGTCGAGAGGGGACGGTAAAATGGACTCCCACGGCAGAGAGAGTCTTTCCTTCCTGGTCACACCGAGTGAGTGTATCTTTCACCTTGGAATCAAACAAGGAGGAACCATCAAATGGGGCATTGGTGAAGGTGGATTTAAACTGCTTCGCATAATTACACAAGCGCATCCAGGAGTGGCGCCTAAGGGCAACTCCTGAACCCACTGCTCTGCTCGCTCCATCAGCCACATGAGATATGAGCTGCATGGAGGAGTTAACTACAGAATTTAGGGTGGACAACTGAGCAGAAATCCTATCTCCCTCAGGACAAGCACCCTGGATGGAATCTCCTAACTCCTTGAGGAGATCCCTCTGCAACCTCGTGAAATGGGTAAGATAGTTCAGGGATCGAAGTGTAAAGGCCGCTGAACTAAATATGCTCTTCCCAAATCTGTCCATTTGTCGAGACGCCTTGTTTGGCGGATGTACAGAGGAAGAAGGCTCCGCCAACTCCTTCTTCGTGGCTGCCGCCACCACCATGGCATCTACGGGAACACCCTTAAACAAGAATTCTTTTCCAGGAGGGGCAGACAGGAACTTATTTGGTCTTCTAGGTACTGGCTCCATGGCATCGGGAGTATCCCACACCTTCCAACTAACCAGATCCATTAGCTCGTCGAAAGGTGGAGACACCCAAGAGGCAGAGGGTTGAGACCCGAAAGCCTTCAGGTACACTGACTCCTCATCAGAAGGGTTGACAGTGGGCCAGTTGCACCTCTGTTTAAGGATCTCTAGAATGTCCACAAAGGAGACATCAGAGGACGACTTAGGGGACCCCTCCGACTCATCGAGGTCAGTGTCCGATGTCAGAGACTCATCCTGGGAGTCGATATGCTTCCTCTTGCATACTCTCTTCTGAGGGGGCTCCTCAAACGGACCTTCTGGTGATGCCCTGGAAGAGTGGGGGCCACCAGCCGATGGCTCCTGCGGCTGTGGGTCTCTGCTGTCCCTGGAGAGAGTATGGACTGAGACAGAAGTGGGAGCCCTGGGGGCAAAGAGTGCTTGTACCACTGGCAGGGGCTGTAGATTGTGACAGCACACTCCTCATCACCTCAAAAGCAGATCTCTCCAGCTCCGAAGACTGTCCCCGCTCCGAAGAGACAAAGGACGATGCCGGAGCCAGAGCCATCGGCTCCGAGATAGATGCAGGTTCCAAGCTCACCCTGGTGGACGCACCGAGAGGAAGGCTCGGAACGGATGAAGATCAAATCAAACCCTCCCCCTCAGTGCCGACAGAAGAGCTTCGGTCCCTGGACATGACGGATGGGCCGAACTCGGCTCCAATACAACAGCAAGGGGAGCTGAAACCGAGGGTTCCTCCGTTGGTAACAAGCACTCCAGCTCTGAAAAACCAACATGGCTCGGAGGAGGAATCACGGATGGAGACAAGACTGGTTCGAGTGGCTCTGGAGCCGGTTGGGTTAGAGCCAAGACTCCTGGAAGATAAGGTTGGGGATCTTGACTTAGCAGGCACTGGAGATTTGACCATCAAAAAGACCGGTAGGGACTCTACAGACTGGCTCCGAGAAGCAGAGTCAACTATTTGCAAAAATTCAGCAGTCTGCACCGAAGTATCAGTGACAGACTCCGAAACCACAGTGCTCTCCTTTGGCTCCGAAGACTGAGGAGTCGAAGAGGCAGGTTTTATTAATTTGGCAGGTGGCTCCAAAACACTAGCCGGTGCCGGAGAAGGCCCTTTTGAACCTTCAGATTTTGAGTCAGATCTTGACTTCGAAGACTTAGACGAAAAAGCCGAAGAACCAGACAAAGCTTCCTCAAAGGTTGGCTTCAAAAGACCCCTGAGTATCAGTTTGTTCTTTCTCTCCTGCAACACTCTAGGAGAGAAAGCATGACAGAACAAACATGATTCTTGCAAATGGATGGCTCCCAAACAGTAGACACAGCTACTGTAGCCATCGGTCAAAGACATTTTCTGGGAGCACTTCATACATTTTTTTAAACCCAGAGGGTTTGTGCTCCTTGCTATCCTTAGATATTGCAACCCACAAGCAATTGGAGGGAAAGAGAATGACTGAGGACTAGGTCCTCTAACTAAAACGGGCCTAGCCCTGCAGACGAATTACACAAGGACTAGGTCCTCTAAGTTAAACAGACCTAGCCTAGTGTAAGATAGAAAACTAGATTTTCCACTAAACAGTAGACAGATTCAGTCACACAGGAAAATATTTTAAATAAAATACAGTGGAAGCAACACAAGGACTAGGTCCTCTAAGTTAAACGGGCCTAGCCCTGTAAAGAACCGGGTCTTCTAATTTAAACAGACCAAGAAGGCACAACACAAACGCACACGCTCAAGGGTAGCAAATTAATAACTGTAAGAAATTAAGACTTTAGCGGGTGCCCGCTAAAGACCATCAGTCAACAATAATCACTTGACAGGAAAATAATTAAAAACGGCGAACTCGCCAAACTAATTCTCTAGACAAGAAAAAAGCAACTGCGTACAAGGCCACAAGGCAATTTAGGTAAATCCTAACTGTAAATAAGAAGAAAAAAGGCGAAACCGCCAAAACTAATGGTTTAGGTAAAGCGCAATTGTGCCTAACTACTGGTACACAGGATACCACTAATAAGGTCACACAACAACCACAAGACACTAAAGATAAAGTCCTATAATGTATATATTCAATAACTATGCAAAAAGATACCAGAATAATGAAATTTTCAAAAACTTAGCCAGAGCCAAGAGAAGCACATCCGAACTCGTCGACACGGCAAACGAGATCTGGGGATTGCACTGGTGCACCATGGGATACCTGGTTAGCCACGACCAGACGTCTTCGAGCTTGAAAATCGACCGAGTCGGAGCCGAGGATTGGCTCCGAACCCATATGTAAAAATGAAGGTGAGATTGGACTACCTAACATTGAAAGTTATGCAGTTATTGCAATGGAACTGGATGAGAGCATCAAACCTTGCTGACAAACAGGACTGGAGGTGCAGATTTTTAGTCAGCTGGTTATCTGAAACTCTCCTCTTTTATCCATAATGCTCTGCCAGCAAACTTCCTCTCTAGATCTATGTTTTGCCACACTAAAGCAGATCAGAAAAAAAAAAATCACTAAAATTTCTCCAGATCATACTGCACTGTAGCAGGAGAGTGGAGGCTAGGTTTTCTTAAGGAGCTGGACCTGCTTATCCAGATATAGTGCTACGATAAATACATATCATTCATATATGAAGTGAGGAGGGCCATTCTTATTAACTATGAGAACCACAGTCCACATTCTTAGTCTACTGAGTGGTTATCTTTATGGAAACATAATACTCCTTACACTTGTAGCTCAAAAGGAAGAACTAGATTTTGACATCCTATCCACCATGCAATGTCTTGCAAAAGTAAGCAGTGAAGCATACAAATCCACTGCAAAAATGTCAGACAAGGATGCATTCTTGAAAAATTTTTCTGAGATAGCCACTGCTCTAGATGAGTGAGCTCTAGGTACAGAAAGGAAAGGTCTATTGCATTAATGTAGTCAGTCAATCATAAAGACAAGGTAATATCAGAAATCCTACATCAAGGCTTCCTCCAGCAATGGAACATTTTCCATGTTGTTGATAGTCTGAGAGATGACTCATGCATCATCAATAAGCAGTGACTGAACCTGCCCTCCAGAGAAGGGGCCACCTGACGAATGTGAACAGCTACAAAAAAAGCAGTTGGCGTTCAAAGCCCATTCCCAAAAGCCTCATCACCTCTTATCATTAGGGGTAGAAGTAAATTCTTCTCTGCTTATTTATGTTCCAAGCCACTGCCATGATGTCACTGTGGGTGACAAAGTACAGTTTTATAAATATACATACCGCAACAGTAGATGTTCTAATAGATCATTGTTGCAGTAGCGTAAGCTGCATGGGTTACAGCCTGCCAACTTTCAAAGCTTCAGGGTACCTTCCATGCACCCTAACCACTACGGGGCTTCAGGAGTGCAATGTAAAAGCAGTAGACAGGGCACCAAAAGCTTCAAAGCTTTCTTGCCTCAAGAAGGCAGGCTAGAGCTCTGTAAAGGAAAAGCCAGGAAAGGAAAATAAATCATATGTACACAAGTAAATATATACAAAGGAGCACACACATCCATACATACGCTGGCAATACACCTAAAATAGAACAAGGAGGATGGAAGGAGGGGATGGCTATTGCACCAGTAATGTATTATAAAATCTGCTTTGTGGTAACTATATTTACACAACTGTACTATGTTCAACATTTAAATCACTACTGCAGTAGACTAAGCTATATGGATAGACTACCAAAGCTTAGGATAATACAGGCAGGGGAAAGAATTCAAGAATCCAGGAGTCACTGAAGAGTGGACATAGCAACACCTGTTCTGGACCAGAAAAATGAATCCAGTTTGTAATGCTTTGTGAGTGTTATATACAGATGACTAAGTTTCTGCCTCTAGAATATTTCTAGAGTCTACTAATTTCCAAAAAGCCACAGAAGATTCCAGAACCCAGGTAGAGGGGGCTATAACCCTTCCTGGAAGTGTCTTGCTATGGTCAGAATAGCATAGCATGAGACAACAGTCTGGAAATCGACTGTTTTAAAACAAGTTGCTCTTTTTTCTTATCTTCATAGGAAACAAATAGCTGATGGGCCTCTGAATGATTTTGTCCTGCCAAAGTAATATCTGAGCTGCCTGTTGACATCCAAAGTATGTCACATTCTTTCCCCTTGTTTTAGGATCTGTAAACAACAGACAGATTAAAATACTGGTTCAAAGTAAACTCTGAGACCACTTTAGGCATAAAAGAAGGCTTAATCTCAAAGAAATCCCGTATATTGGGAAAATAAGGTATGAATGACTCGCCATAAAAGCTCGTAACCCAGACTATCTTTTTGCAGAAGTCAGAGTAGTAAGCAAAATTGTGTTAAAGTCAAGAGCAATCAGTCTGATGAGCTGGTTCAAATCTAAGAAGTGTTAGCTTTTCAAGAACATAGTTGAGATCCCAAGAAGTAGCCACCTGTTTTCTAAGTGGATATACATATAAAACGTCTTTGAAAAACTGCTTGACATGAGGACAGAAAAAAGGAGGAGCTCTACAGAGAGAGAACCAGATGAATCTTGATATTAGAGTAAGATAGGCTAGAGGATTACTCACAAATTCTAGAACCAGTAGCATCCTGAAATTAGAAAGGTCGTAGTTCTAAGTGAAGCACCAACTAGAACAATCTCTTCCGCTTGCAAATATGAATATAACTACAGATCCTCAGAGAAAATCTGCCTAAAGGGTAACAAAACTCTATTAACCCAGGTAATCAACTGAAGTGTTTTCAGGTTTGGGTGTATAAAGCAATTCCATTCCCGTATGAGTAAATGCAGTCAGTGGGTAAGTCTAGGGTAACTGTCCTCGGCTAATTTCATAAGAACCATTGTTGTCTGGATCAAAAGGGATCACCACCATCTTTTTGGATCTTTAGAAGAACCTTGAGTATCAGTGGAGAAGTACACAAGAGCAGGAATGAGAACGCACATGTCTTCTAGGCCTTTTTGCAACAAATCCTGGAGTAGAATTTCTTTAACTGTCTGATGTGACAGGAGACAAATTTTCTATATGAGGTGTTCCACACAGTTTGATCAATTCCTGGAGACCCCTGGGTGAACTTTCCATTCATGAGTGTACGTCCTGGACCTGCTCAGCATGTTTGCTACAATGTTTTGCTCTGATGGAAAGTATGAAGCTTTAAGAAACATACTGAGCTGAATTACTATCACATTATGGCAAATCTGTATAGAGGATAAGATCTGGTACCCTCTTATTTCCTTATACACCACATCAATGGTAGTGTTGTCTGTGATAACTTGCAGAGGTCCTGGAGAACACAAATGATTTAAGGCTTTTAAAGTATTGATTACTATCAGCATCTCTGACATTTACGTGGTTTTGTCTGTCCTGCTTATTCCATAGACCTTGCACTTTCAACCCCTTTTGATACTGCCTTCCAAGCAAAGTATGAGGCATCTATTGTGAGAGAATGAGGTGAAGGTGAAAGAGAGAAGGTGAATCCTAAGTTGAAAAAACAACTTTCTTCACAAATCTATCAAAGCTTTCCCATCCTTGTCCAAGGAATGGAGTTAACATTCACAACATCTTAAGCAGTAGATGGCTTTGATAAGGAAATCGCTGCAGGATATGATTTGGGATTAGAAAACAGATATTTGTGTGTCTGATGTACTTTACATAACCTGTCAGACTTTAATGTAAGAGGGGGTTGGACTGTCAGATATACTACAAGCTGTTATGAAAAAAAAAAATCCTCTAAAGCTGATAAATAGGCGCGATAGATGCAGACTGAGGAAAATCCAGTTGTAACAAATCACAGTACTTTTACTGGGAGATAGGGGTTTCATTTTGTTCCCAATGAAACAAATCTTTCCTTTTGGCTAGTGTCAGAAAAAAGATAACTCTTCTACAGGGAAATCTGAAGAAACACTTTCTGCAGAATCAGAATTTTCAGCTTGAGGAGGATTCATTGAAGGAAACAATGACCTTCCATTCCTGTTCTTCAGATTGGAAATTAATATTATTTAAAACATTAAAAGCAGTCAGTAATCCCTTGGCAAATCCCACCAAGTCTTTGTCCATAGTTAAAGAAACAGGAGCAGACATTAACTTTTTGCATTCTTTTCTTGGCAGACCACACTGGAAAAAAGACTGACCCATGTTAGGGGCACTAGCTTGGAAATCAGGCACCTTAGCGCAGTTATATGGTAAGACTTCATCTGCTTCTTCCTCCAAGACAGACAAGACTGGTTCTTTCTTACCCATCGAGAACAACCCAACAGCCATAGAAGGTGTGACCAACTCTCACTTAGTGCCTTGCCAAGGAGCTACACCAGATGGACCAAGAGACATAATAATCAGGTTGAGGACTCAAATCTTCCTAGAGCAGTCACCCATCAGCAGCTGAGGAAGTTAGGAAGCTAGCCTGACACTCGAAGATTTCCAAGAAATTTTCTTCTTGTGGAGAGAAGAAGGAAGAACCAATGAGACCGGCAACTGTAGCAGACTCTGGTTGAGTCATTAAACCCCTCGGACAGAAAACTTAAGGATTTGAGGTAAAGATTTCAGTGACAGCCCTAACAAGCACAATATCCTGCCCCTCACATATGTATTCTACAAAGAAAAACAGATTTGTACACATTTTTTCACACACATTCTCCAAGTAAAATGCCTTTACCAGAAATGACAGTTCATAACAAACAAACATTTTCTAGCATAAAATATATAATTTTATATGAAAAGCACAGTTTTTCTGCAGAGAAATTATACAGTGGAAGGTTTTCCTTAGAAGGGCAGTTATCTCCCAAGTCTTGAAGGATCGCTGGCAAACAATCAGTTCCACAACACCCACAGAAAGCATACATTTCGGCAGCAAGAAATGTATGAAGCGTTTAGCATCCTAAATCTGCTTTTACAAGAAAAAAATCAAACCGCTACTCCATGGCTACTCAAAAAATTCCAAAATTTAATTAAAAAGTATTCAAAACATAAAATACTGTAAAATACCAGATTCATTAGTAGTCCACTCAAATCTCTGTCAGCAAAAATGTTGCCAAGTCCAAAGTAAATTATAAAAATGTTCACCAGTTCTGGCAAAATTCTCCAAAGTTCCTAGCAACACACTAGATGTCTCTGCGATATTAACTGCTTTGTTGGGACAACGGATAAATCCTTGCTTAAACAAAACAAGAATTAAAACTTTCCAATGCTTGTTTGTTTGTTGTGCCTCTGTCCAGCAGTGACACAGAGATGATTCCCGGGGTAAACCTACGATCTCCCATCCACTGGTCAAGATTTCTCTTGAACAGAGCCAGCGAGGTGCTCTGCCTCGCATGGACTGGGATTTTATTCCACAGCATGGGGAGTCTCTGGGTGATAAATCTATCCCTCCAGGACGTCCTATTTATATCCGTGCTAAGGTTTAAGTCACTTGCTCTAGTGGTTCTGGTGGATTTGGATTTTTTGAGGTGGAGCATGTCCATTAATTCCGGGTTGGTCATGGCCTTGTATGTCAGGCACAGGTCACCTCTGAGCAGACGGTATGCAACTGAATAGAGTTGGAGTTTCTTCAGTCTGGCAGTATATGACAGGTTTTGGAGTCCTTTTATCCTTTTGGTGAGGAACTTTTGGGGTCTCTCCAATTGCTGCAGGTGTCGGGTGAGATACATCCCGAATGGGGCATTGTACTCGATCATTGGTCTGATAAGTGAAGAGTATAGGGGAACAATGACCTCACTTGATCTGGATGTGAATCCCTTCATGATCAGATGGGCAATGTAGAAGGTCTTTCGAACCACTTTAGCAACGTGAGTGTCAAACGAGAGGCCACTGTCAACCTGGGTACCCAGGTCCCTGATAACCTCTTCTGTGCTTAGTGGGTTGCCATCTATATGGTAGCTTGGGGTTACCTTGTTTTTCCCGAAGGGTATGACTATACACTTTTTTGCGTTTAACTTCAGGCCATGGCTCTGGCACCAGCTATCAGTTTCCGTGAGACCCCTCTGAAGGATGTCTGTGTCCGATATACTATCCACTATGGCACCCAGTTTGCAGTCATCCGCAAACTTTGTTAGCCATAGTCCTCCTATGTTTGCCTGTACTTCTGAGAAGTAGATGCCGAACAATAGGGGGCCAAGGACTGAGCCCTGTGGGACACCACTTGTAACCGGCTTGGAGTCTGACATGGCTCGAGCAACTCTAACCCTGTGGGTTCTGTCCTTTAGCCAGTTTGCAACCCATCTTGTGACATATGGGTTTACATTTAAGCTGGTAAGTTTCTCTATGATACCCGAGTGGGGTATTGTGTCGAAAGCTTTTGCAAGGTCAAGGTAGGCTGTATGGACTGCCTTTCCCTCATCAATGGCCTTGGTAACTGTTTCGAAGAAGTCGACCAAGTTCAAAAGGCAAGATCTGCCCTTGACAAAGCCAAACTGGGTTGGGTCCAAGGTCTGCAAGTCCCCTATGTCCTTGTTTATGAGTTCCATTATGATCCTCTCCATAGCTTTGCAGACCAGGCTTGTTAAGCTTATGGGGCGGTAATTACCAGGGTCTGTAGAGGCACCGCCTTTGTGGAGTGGGACCACAGTTGCCGTACGCCACTCCTTGGGCACATGTCCTGTGGTATGGCTAAGATTACAGCTGCCTTATGTGCGGGTTTAGTTCTTCACTGAGTTCATGTAGCACACAGCCGGGGACACCATCCGGTCCCATTGATGCTGTGTTTTTAGCTTTAGAGAGAGCAGCTTTCACCTGCGCATTTGAGATGTCTGGGAGGCTACACTCTGTTGGGATAGTTATCTCTCCTTTTGGGGGGAGAGGGGGGTGAAGTTTGCGCTGAACCTGTCTGCCAGTATGTTGGCAATGTCTGTGGGTTCAGTGATTTTTGTATCATTTTGGGCTAATTCTGAGCATATCTGGGAGTTTCCACCCAGGTTTCTGACATAGCTGAAGAAGGCCTTATGATTGTCTTTTGAATCTATGGCAATTTTTTCTCAAAGTTGGCCTTGGATGATTTTATGAGAGATCGTAGTTTCTTGCTAGTACTGATCAAAGATGCCTTCCCTTTTTGGGATTTTGCTCTATCATGTAATAGCTTTCTCCTCTTATTGTAAAGTTTGTTTATGGCTGGGGTCCACCAGACTGGACGTTTGCCCTTGGTGGAAAGAGTCTTGGTTTTATTTGGGATTGTCTGATCCATGCAGTCCTGAAGGTGTTCATAGAAGGCATTTGTAAGGGCTTCCGCAGATTGGGTTGTGGTTTCCATTGGCTCGGCGGCCTTGAAGGATACCACACCTGTCTTGAGTAGTGTGAAGTTTGCTTTAGAGAAGTTCTTCACTGTGGTCTTTTTTCTCTGGGGTGGGGGCGGGATGTGGATTTCTAGTGAGATTCGTTTATGATCTGATCTCACCAAAGAGGGATATACTTCCGGTGTGGAGCATTTTGTCCCCATGTTTGTGATGATGAGATCTAGTATATTTTCTCCTCTTGTGGGGACGGTGACTAGTTGTTCCATGGCATTTGAATTTATGAACTCCAGGAACCTTTGGGCTAGAAAGTTGGGGCTTGAGCAATGTTCCCAGTCTATATTCGGGTAGTTGAAGTCACCCAATATGATGGTGTTTGGTGATACATTTATACCCTCCAGTGTCTTCAGGAAGGCTGTGTGGGTTTCCTGAGTTTGAGAGGGTGGCCTGTAGCATGCTACAAATTGTAGAGCAGTTTTGCCTATGGTTAATTGCACCTGGATGGTTTCCGATGCTTCGTGCATAGCCACCAACCTGGAGGTGTGGGTATCCTTGATGAATATGGATACACCCCCTCCTTTTGTGGTATGGTCCAGGTTTTGGGGCCGGAACGCATGATATGAGGTAAAACCTGATAGTGCCGTGGTGCTCTCAGGAGCCTTGAACCAGGTTTCAGTCACAGCACAGACATCGATGTTCTCCATACTGAGAAGGGCCTCGAGTGCGTGCATTTTGAGATTTAGACTTCTGGCATTGAGCAGCATTACCCTTAGTTTCTTCCCGTTTTTGTTTTCTAGGGTGGTAGGTTTAGAATTTGAGCCTTGCCTAAAAAGGCACTATGGGGGTGGCAAGAGCCTTAGCCAATATCCGGAATCGCAGGGGTGACAGGTGCAAGCCGTCCCTTGCGAAGCAGCGTGGCTTGTCAAGCATGTCATCCCAAGCAGACAGACACTGGATCCCCTTTGAATGACACCAGAAATTAAGCCAATTGTTAAAGCTGATCATCTTGTCACTATATTGTGGCATCATTCGTGGTGAAGGAAGGATACTGCTCAGGGTCAGGGTCATACCTGCCTGGGCTACATAATCAGAGAGCTCCTCTATGTCTCTTTTCATGTAGTCCAGGGAGGTACGTCTCAGGTCATTCACACCAGCATGGACAATGACTGTGTCATACTTGTACTTGCCATGGAGTGACCTGAGTGCTTGTGTTATGTGGCGGATTCTAGCGCCAGATAGGCAGCTTACCGTGACCTTCTCCTTGTTCAGCCTGGTGAGTGGGACGTCAGTGTGTCTGACTATGGAGTCACCTATGACAAGTATGTTTGGTGTTGTATTTGGCCTTAAGGGCAGTGACTGCTTTGCACACTGATTTTGTTTTTTATGTGTTGTTTGTGTGGTGTCTTGAGTTTGCAGTTGCTTGGGTGTCTGCTCTGGAGGCCTTTGCTGTTTAGGTAAATTTTTACTCAGAGCCTCCGAGTATGTCTTAGTTTGTTTATGTGTTTGATTCAGTGGTGTGGTTGAGTTATGTGAGACTTGTATTGTGGTGTGTGTAGTTGCCTTCTCCTCCTGCCTGGTCTTGCCAGTCCTGAGTTGAGAGAGCTCAGCCTCCAGTTTGGCTAAATAGCTGCATCTCTCGCAAGTGTTAGTGTTATGTGGGAGGAGGAGAGGGTTGTCCGTGTACATGAGGCAATTGTAACATTGCCTCAGAATTCCCAGATTCACCAACTGGGCAGGAGAGGACGCCAGCATCTGACCCTTCGACATGCTAGAAAGAATTATGAGTTGGTATGAGACAGAAAAGTAGAGGGCTTAGCAGGGAAGTGGGCACTCCTGGGGGGTTTTGCAAGTGAGGGATTTGTATAATATAGGAGTGCTTGACCTGCAAAGAAAATGCTTATAAGACAAGGGATATGCTGTTAAGACAAGTGCTGAGCTTTTTGAGAAGAAAAAGCAATTAGGAACAAGTGCTGTGCTTTTTAGTGAAGGTGTAAACTGTTTAGGTTCCTAACAGAGCAGTTCTAAGGGAAAAATTGAACAGACTTTATGGAGCCAGAAAAAGTTTAACCTTGTTAAACCGGCGCTGCCCGATGCTGCTCTAGTGGCAACTCCACGCTAAATCGCGCTAAAGCACGTTAAGGCGTGCTTGATAGCAGGGGCTGGAAAGAAGCAGGAATAGACCCAAAACGGACAATAAAACTACAGTTTCAAGTCAGTAACCACTCCTACGGGGGGCAGGGAAGGCTGCTCAATGTTATTCACTGCCATCGATCAACAGAGACACTTTCCTTTAGCCCAAGCAAAAATGGCCTCACAGAAACTTACAAACAGTTCAGGAAACAGCAAGCCTGTAACTGAACTTTTTTAAATCTCAGAAAAGTGGGAAAAAAGCAAGATTTTGTTTTTGTTTTTTCAGAGATAGCAGAGGTTCACAGGTAATATCAAGTTATAACAGTGCAGTAAATGACTCCACACGAGTGCTAGGTCAAGGACAGAAAATATGCAAGTTTTGAGGAAAAAAAACGATTTAAAATTAAGTGCAAACAGGAAATTCAGTAAACAACTTTTGGTTGTGCTCTAAATACAGCTACTAATGCAGAAATCAAATTTAACAAGCCAGAAAATGCTCAAACTAGGCAGCTATGCAGAAAAACTTAGCAAATAAACAGAGAAAAAATACTTAAAATCTCAAAAGTGGCTCCCTTCTTCTCTCAGTGTTTTCTCCTCTTGGTGGGTGCTTCACCAACAGCCAACAAGCCTGAAAAGACGCCAAAACCATGAGGCAACTAGGTTTTAAGAGAGGAAGATGAAGGAGCTTTGGAAATGACCCCTGTTGGCCAATAAAACTACAGTTTCAAGTCAGTAACCACTCCTACGGGGGGGCAGGGAAGGCTGCTCAATGTTATTCACTGCCACTGATCAACAGAGAGACCTTCCTTTAGCCCAAGCAAAAATGGCCTCACAGAAACTTACAAACAGTTCAGGAAACAGCAAGCCTGTAACTGAACTTTTTTAAATCTCAGATTAGTGAGTTGTGCATTTCAGAAATAAATCTGCTTTTATGTAGCTCTCCTTGAACCCCTTACTGGTTTGGAAATGTGGAAGTTGCCCTGAAGCTTTGAAAACTGGCCAGTGGTTATATCCATGGCAGGATACAACCCATATAGCTTTGGCTACTACCACACTGATCTAAATGATTAACATCTGCAGGTACAGGTAGGACAATCCTTGAAAACTTGCAAAGAACAAAGTGCCTATTATCTCTGAAATGTTGATTCGTGGACTGGCTTACTTAAAACAGTCTGCTCTTGAAAATGATCTTTTCTGTACTCTGCAGCAGGCAGAAACCGCATGGTGATAGCCACTACAGTGGTGGGATCTAGGAAAGAACTGCCTATGTCACACTTGGTGTCATCTCAAGCGATACCTGGAATTCTTAAAAAGCTTTAATTTGCGAAGACATGGGATCAGTCAACTAAGAGCATTGATTTTTTTTTTTTTTTGCCCTTTTGTCGGGAAGGCAGTCTCTAGGCTACAATCCAAATGGTCTCTTCCCACATATCCATAGCTGCCATAACAGAAGATTTTTTTTAATCCATACTCCTAAATATTTCATCTTATCATGTACCCATAAATTTTGGTATTGCTGGACTAATTTGTGTGTGGAATATAATTTATGGCTACAGCCTTTATCTTCATAAGATTCAAAACTATCTCAAAATATTCCATAACACTGAGATGTCCTTTCCTAGATTTATCAGGTACAGAATATCATCATCTGCTAATAAGGCCAATTCTTATTGATTACCATATCAATTCTATCTTTGAATTTCTGAGTTCCTTATTTTCTATGCCAATGGCTCCAAATGTAGGTGACTAACTTCCCAAACATAGATTGGAAGAACTACTCATGCCAGAACACAAATGCCTAGAGATTCCTTAATTTTGTCAATGCGAATGCCTTGAACAGCTAGTTGATACTCCCACAAGAGGTGATAATATCTTGGACTTGGTATTAACCAACATAAGTAACCACTGCAGTATCCCTATAGTATCATCCTCCCTGGTAAGGTCTGACCACAAAGTGGTCACTTGTGAAGTCACCATCACCCCCAACCCCCATCTAGCTAGGATTGGACATAAAAACTTCACCAAAGCTGATTACAGCCTCCTGAGGGATAGTATACACAGATTCACAGTCCCCTCCCCCTCTGTAGGAACTGGCACCAATGTCCAAAACTACATCAAAGCACTATACAAACATTGATATAGATGCATGGAATCAGGAATATCTGACAGGACTAAATCATCCCCAGCAAGGATGAGTTAATCTATCTGGTGGACATGTGCAATAAATAAACTCTATAAAAAAATTGCTATCCAAGACCAAGAAGGAGCAGATGCCCAATTGGAAGCAATGTCTCCTTAGCCTGAACAAGCAAATAAGTGCACTAGCGAAATCCTCCAAAACAAACTTCGAGTCTAAATTAGCCACCTCTACTAGAGACAATCATAAGGCCTTCTTCACATATGTCCGCAACCTCAAAGGAAGCATCCAAGATCTGTTCAAAACTGGTGGTCAAGGACTTCACATATACAAATGCTGTAGATATAGCAAACTTGCTAGCTGACAGATTCAGCAAAAACTTTACTCCTCTGTGCCCCCCATCAGTAAATCAGGACATTCCCAGTACCTGCCCCCTTCCCCTTAAATGTAGGGAACAGAATATCACTGCTCTCTCAAAGGCAAAAAATACAGTCTCTATGGGACCCAATAACATCCCAGGCTGCATCCTACATGAACTCAGGCAGGGACTTGCATCAAAATTAGGCACCCGATTTAACCAAAGCCTGAGTACTGGCTTCATCCCATCTGAGTGGAAGACCGCCACTGTCATCCCTTTACCCAAAGGTGGAGCATCCAACGATCTGGGAAATTACAGACCCATCAGCCTAACTCGCCTGATCTGCAAGGCCATGGAACGGATTATCATGGACCTCATTAACAAGGGCAATGGCAACCTCCAAACACTTGATCCTATGCAGTTTGGCTTCATCAAGGGAAGGTCATGTCTGCTAAATTTGGTCGACTTCTTTGACACAGTCACCAAAGCCATGGACGAGGGACAGACAGTGCACACCACCTAACTTGACCTGGCCAAAGCCTTTGACACTATTCCCCACTCGAGCATAATAGACAAACTCTCTCAACTAGGCATCAAGCCATATGTTACCAGATGGGTAGAAAACAGAACCCACATAGTCAAAATAGGCTAAGACACCTTAAGCAGTACACCCGTAACAAGCGGTGTACCCCAGGGTTTGGTCTTGAGGCCTCCGTTATTTGGGATATATTTTTCTGAGGTGCAGGCCAAAACCACTGGGCTATGGCTGACCAAGTTTGCAGATGAATGCAAGCTGGGTGCTGTCATCAATTCCCCTAGTGATGTGGACATCCTCCAACAGGGTCTCACTCAGACAAATGACTGGTGCCAGAAACATGGCTTCAAGCTGAATACCAAAAAAATGCATCATTATCCCCTTTGGGGAGAGTGAAGTCCCCACAAATTATCACATTAATAACAATGTCCTAAGCACGCAATCAGTCATGAAGGATTTGGACACCCAGGTTGGTAGCAACCAGACTTTCGACCATGTTGCTTCCGTTGTATGGAAAGCCTTCTACATGGCCCACCCCATACATAAGGGTACCTCATCCAGGGACAAAGAGGTCATAACAACCATGTATTCTTCCCTTATAAGGCCCATTATTGAGTACAATGCCCCTTTCGGCATGTATCTCGCAAAGCACATGCAGCAGCTGGAGACACCACAGAGGTTCCTCACCAGGAGAATCCAGGGCCTCAAACATCTACCATACACAGATACGCTAAAAGCCCCATCCCTATACTCAGTTTCATACAGACTCCTCAGAGGTGACCTCTGTCTGGCATACAAAGCAATCACGGACCCCATCTTGATGGGACTACTGCATATCCGCAAGTCAAGCTCCACTCGAGTAACCCGCACGCTCAGCCTTAACTTGGTCTGGGACATCAACAAGACTTGTTGGCAGGACAGATTTGTGTCCCAGAGACTTCCCCATCTATGGAATAGACTCCCTCTCCACATCAAGCAGAGTACCTCTTTACCCATTTTTAAAGGCAACCTGGATAACTGGGATGGGAAACAGAAAATATACCCCTGGGATTCCACCCGTGTCCCTGCTGGACAGAGGCATCGGGTGCTGACTTGGCTAAACTCTTGGCTAGGCTTATAAGGGCCTCAAGGCCAACAGCCTAGTAATCGCCTATGATACTATAAAGCAAACAACAAAGGGGGAAGAGGCCACCTCTGCCTGGTTCCTGTATTCGAACAACTTATCAGAGAGAAACCCTCCACTTTAAATTTGTCTCTCTGGTCCTTCATATATCCTCCTAATTAACATTATTATTGTATCAACGAATGTAAATACTTCCATTGTCCCAGCATACTCTGTGAAATGCTTTCCCTACATCAAGACCCATCAGCAATAGCAGTACTTTCTTACACTCTGATTTCCCTCTGGATCATTATCATTCTATTAATATTGTGAAATGTTTGCCTCCCATCCAAAAAAAAAAAAAAACCAGACTAATCCATATCTACTGATTTTGGCAACTATTTTGCCATTGTTTTGTCTAGTATAAACAAACACTTTATAATCATGGTTTAAAATCAAAATGGGTCTACATGAAGCTGGGTCCAATGGGTCTTTAATGTCTTTGGGTAGTATAGCCACCACAGCTTTCTTCCAAGATGTTGGTGCTTCCAGTCCTTTTAAAATACTGATAAATTAAATCTTCCATATCTTTATCACTTTCCTCTCTCCTAATTTCCAAACTTCCACAGGAATACCATCTGTTCATAGAGACTTTCTTGCAGATTGATTATACATCACTGTTTTATCTCATCTCCTCCTATCCTGTTAGTTGTTGAGCCTTACCTACTTTAACCTTAGTATAATTAAATCTTCCACAAATATTTCAACTTGTGCTCTTTCTTGATTTCCACATTTCTCTGCTTTATACTAATTTTCAAAAAATTTCTAAAACATCTCTAATACTGCTACAGGATCTCTGGTTATTTTTCTGTTTAAAGGTTTCCTAAGTTTGCAGACAACCCTTTCTACTTTCTGTTGTCAAAGTCATTGGACTATTTTTTTGTGCTTTAGATTTATCAGTCTTTCTAATCTCATGCATATTATCCAAACAGTCCATTATTTTCTCTTTGACACACTGTGGTTGCACCTCTTTTTGTTCTGGAAGACGTCCCTAATTCTGCAATACTTTTAACATTTGTCAAATCCTATAAATCATTCTGAAGAAATTTCTTTCTTCTCTAATAACTCTCAAATAATTTTAAACCACCTATTAGTTAAATTTCTATATTTTTAACAGGTAGGTAGGAAACTAACAGTGACTCATTTATACTTCATTACCTTGCATTTTTATTGGTACATGATCAAAAATTATCATATAAAGTATTCAATTAAATGCAAGTGTTCCTGTGAAACACAATTTCTATCTAGTCTAGCCTCGTTATTCTACTTTAGGAAATAATATGCAAACTCTGTCCAGGTTCCTACTACCCAATTCAGGTCTTCCATAACAGGTACTTTGCATAAACGTTTTCAGAAATCTACCCCCTTTTGTTATGTTTCCCTTCGGCATCCCCCAATACATCCTTACTACTGAAAATCAAGTTCCAGTTCCCACCTATAAATAATATTCCCTGCTGAAAGCTGATTATTCTCATTTTATTATTAAGCTCTACAATAGCAGTTTTTGGTGGAATATAAATACATGCCAGCATAATTTACTTCCCTTGACAATAGCACCTTACTACCACAAATACACCAATTTTGTCTTTTCCCTCTTCCTTCACTTTTCAAACCCCTCTAGCAGTCAGTATAATCTTTCCTCTGTTCCTTTCCCCCTGATATTCTGCTGAATCTGTATCCTGAAATCCCTTCATCAAATTCAAATGTTTAGATCTTTCCAAATGATACTCCTACAACATTCTTATACCTGTAAAGCCATTTACACTCCCAAGATAATATGGATAGTGTAGTCATTATACTAAAATGCTCTTGTGCCTACTTATTAAACATTACAGTTTTGTGAATGTGTATTTCCAACTTTTGTCTGGCATGCACACACTAATGATTGCCAGGCTGACTTTTCATACAGTCATTTCTTCTCATCTTTTGAATCTATGTCACATTTTTTCATGACTTTGCTATAATAAAAACCCTCAAACAAAACAAACAAAAAAAAAATACATTTTCAAAGCAACCCAATCCCTTAACTTCAAACCCTCAAGATAGGAATAACTGCCCCAGACTGACAGCTATACCCGAAAGACATTACCTAACTCAAAATTAAGGCTACCCATGCTAAGGTGCATGTTACAGTGTTCCCACTTAGACTGACTTTTCTTATATCCATTTTCCTCCCAGATGTGAAAAACAGTTTGAATGCTTTCAGATAATATTACATTTTAGCCCTAAGAAAAAGTGCACTGGCTATCTCCCAATAAGACTAAATTATATACCCTTCTAAATGCATTAAATTATTAAGACTGCTAGGGAGGTTGCTGTTTTATCGAAATGCTTGCCATTGTACCTTTAAATTTTTCATTTCCCTCAGCAAAGAATACTAAGTCTCAGGCTTAATAGTTTGCACCTGTAGACAGCTCATCTCCATGTAAAAGTGGCCAGCAGTGAGAAAAAAAAATCAGCTAACATCTCTGCAGATACATGAAATAAACTTAGTAAATTTCAGAGCAGAATGTACAACTAACTTCAGCTGCAGACTTCTTGACTCCCACTGAGAACATTTGCTAATAAAAAAAAGCTAAATATTTTTGCAGAGGAAACTTGGCATTTTTCATATTTTTCATCATTTTGTCTTATTTTTCAAGCTACTTGCTTATAAAAAAAAAAAAAAAAAACAGTTGTTTATAGCATAAGCCAAGGGTATTAAAATCTTGACATTCAACCCTGTAAAAATAAGAGAAATTATCTTAATTTTACATAAAATATAATCAATGAACTTTTACAACTCTCCCTAGCAGCTCAAGATCAAGACATATTAATATTGTTCCTGACCACCCTTTCTTTTCTGTTTATATTGTAAAGTCTGTATTTATTACAATTAAAAAAGTACTTGCTTACATTAATATCTTTAACACATACAACAGCACTGAAAAAGACCCACCCCACATTTACAATACTCCTGATGCACACTATATAAAACTGTTGTACTATACAACATGCAGTTTATATCAAGAACTGTTTTATATCCACTTCAACGAAAGGCAGGGGGTTGAATGGTGACAATGTTGAACCCAACATTGCAGAATTACAAATCTCGCCCCTATCTTGACCCATGTTAAATCCCATTCCGTGGTCGCATTCGAGACATAATTCAGCAATGTCGACGTTCGCAGACGTTGGTCGATGTAAGCAGCGTTCGACAGAGCATGGTCCAACATTGTGGTAGTAAACCGTTTTATACAAACAGTAATAAGAACAAAAAATACAGCAACATGAATCTCACACCTGCCTCGACATCACCTGATAGCTGGGAAAAATTTGCTTCTTTTCTGCCTGGTGTACAGTGAATAACCATTTTCCATAAACACTCTGCTGTCTCCAATTTTTAATACTTTTCTGCCATAGTTTTGTTAGTATCAACTCTTTCTGCTACTATGGTTGCATCTTTACTAATGGCTGTTTTCTGGTGGGGCTTGGAGCAAACTTTCAATTAACAAATCTTGCTGTGGAATACTAGTCCAGAAGCTTATTTATGCTTTCATAAAATTAATAGTTTGTTTCTTCCAGTTTCTCTAGCAGAGCAGAAAATCCCAGGTTTTCACTGTGCTCTCTTCTAGCTGTACCATTTTTGAAACTACACTTCTTGAGAAGATTCATACCCGGACATCCTTTTCTTCACTTCGACCTCTGAATTTTGCAGTTTTCTCAGTTCATCTGAATAGCTAGTAAAGTTTCTTCTATTTTTTCCAGCCTTTTTTCATTGGAATTGATACATTCCTTCAATCAATGTTTCATTTATTTTAATCACCTCTGAGTACATTTGATCTATTTTTTCCTCTAAATTACCGGAAACCATCTCTTATACCAAAGCTAAAGCTTGAACTTTTTGCTGAACAGATGCAGGATTCTTCCCAGCCAGTGTTTTCTCCAACTTTCCCGGCTGATTTTCTTTCAGGATGTCATTTGTTGGCATCTGGGCAGTGTATAATTTCACTGACTATTTCTCAGTTTCTGTTTTAATATTGTGAGAGCTGAAATTAATAAAAGGAATGACTATAAGCCCAACTTTTACTATTCAACAACACAACAGTAAAAAAAAAAAAATACAACCGGTAAGCACTTTCATTCTCTTCTTGGAACTTCATCAGACATAGCTGCATCATTACCAATCCTACTTAAATACTTAATTGACTTACATGTGACACAAACGCTTAGTGCATTAACCTTTTCCTTCTTAAAGCTATCTTAAAATTCACCCTATCATTTAGACCTGGGTAAGCACATGCATTACGTTTTATCTGCCAGCTATACTCTTCCCCTATCAAGTTCATCCTCTGCATCAAATCTAAAATCAAAATCATAAACTTGATCTATTAACAAACAAACAATGCCTTATTCTTTTTTTCTATATGCTTTTGTTTTACATGTTTAGCGAAGGCATTGCTTACATCTACCTTGTCTATAGCTCTTAAATGTTCATATACTCTCATAAAACACTCTCTAACAGTTCTCCCTATATAAAATGCTGAGCATAACTCACATAATGCAATATATACAACATATTTGGACTTGCAATTAAGTTGTTTATATAACCTAATCTCATAATTTCTAGCTGCAAGCTCAAACAATGTGCCCTCTTTCATGTAGTTTGCAATTTCTGGATTTCATTATGCCCACATTTAAATTATCTGATGCAGACTGCTTAAGATTCTTCTTCTTAAAAATACTTTAACATTCTTCCCTCTTTTTGAAACAATTACATTTTTTAACTCTTGAAAGTTCATTAAGAACCTCCACTTATTCTTTATTATTGCCCTTATTTTATTTTATCCACTGAATTCGCTAAAGTACATGCAAGAGAATAATCTTTTTTGTTTATTGAAGTCTTATTACTTACACCTCCATCATTGTTTTCCCTTTCATTTTTAACTACTATCAAAGACTCATTTACTAAATCCCTAGGATAACCCCTAGATCTGAATTTAAGGTGTTGATCAATGTGCAGACATCTTGGAAGTCAACCAAAAAACAGTTTTGGTGATCTTCAAGGTTGCACATTTCCTTACTGTTGCGCAACATTGGCATTGTTATACATAAGTTAAGAAGTGGAAACCTCCCCACACATGGGGGGATGAAGGGAGGCTTGCCCCCTTGCAAAAAAAAAAAAAAAAGTTTTGCTGAGACTGCCAAAATGGTTTTCAGCTATTTTATTTCTACAGAATGGCATTCAATGTAAATGTGTGATAAGTCAACAAGAATTTCGCACATCCGCCATATCTCGCTGTCAAGTTCCTGAGCTCTTAAATTCAGCTCACCTGGTCTTTAGTCAAAGTTGTATCCCTCTGTGCCATCAACAAAGTGGAAGACCACTGAACTTTTAACATTTACTGAAGAACTCTAATATCTACTATTTAAAACCATGTAAATATGTACCAGCATGAGTTCCAAGGCTTTGAGGAAAAGTCAAGACGGGAACAATCAAGTCTGGATGATCCAAAACACCATGTTATGTAAAGGAAGCATGCTATCCAAGGAAAGATAGGATGTGCAGTGAGGGTATCCACTGTACAGTCAATGAATGGGAGCAACTGAAAAGGAGTCATCTGAGACTTCAAAGTGTTCACCATGATTCCAAAGGACTGAAACAGACTTGTAACTAACTCATTTGCAGAAATTAGACAGTCCATGTTGAAACAGCAGAAGCCAGTCATTTAGATGCAGAAGCAACTTCACTCCTTGAAGTCTCTGGTTTACTGAAAAATACAGTTGTCTAAGCAAACTTACCACAGCAGTCAAAGTTTGAAAAGAGTACTACTGCAGTAGCTTGACCTATATAGGATGTATACTGCAAGGAATGGATGTCTGGTAAGCTTCCAAAGTTTTGGATCACCTTCCCTGCATCTGTACAACAATTATAGCTCTAGGCATGACAGTATAAAAGCAGAGATATGGGTGCCAAAAATAAGAGCTTTCTTGCCTCAGAAACAAAGGAGACTGGAGACTTTCTAGAAAAATTGTACTAGGAGAAAGGGGAAAGACAGGGACCCTCCAACCTGGTAAAAAAAAAAAATCAACAGAGAGAGAAAAAGGGAGGATGTTTGTACTGAACTGTAATTTACTCAAACATCTACTATGTTAAGTTTATTTACACAACTGTATTATGTTCATTATTAAACCACTACTTCAGTACTCTATGCTATGTGGGACAAATACCAAAGCTTAGAAAGAAAAGGAGGAGGATGAAGGAAGAAAGTCTAAGAGCCCTTGAAGAAACCTTTTCTGGCTCAAAAGAAACAGTACGTTTTGGAGTGTTTGGTAAAACTATGAGAAGACTACCAAGTTGCTGCTTCTAGTTTATTTCTAGAGTCCACACTTTTCCAAAAAGCAGTAGAAGTAGCCAAAGCTCTGGTAGACTGGGTTCTGACTTTGCCTGGTAGTGTCTTGTTATGATATGAATAACAAAAAAAGAATGTCATAAGACAACCACTTGGAAATATTCTGTTATGACACAGACTGTCCCTTTTTCTTATCTTAATAAGAAATAAAATTATTGATTGAAATTTCTGAAGTCATTTGTCCTGTCAATGCACTATTCAAGTTGTCTGTAGACGTCCAGACTGAGCAGAATTATTTTTCCTTTATTTTTTCTATCTGGAAAGAATAGAGGGAGGTAAATGAACTGGTTTAATGTCAACCCCGAAAGCACTTTGGGCATAAAAAAATGGTTGACTCTCAAAGATACCCTATCTTTGTGAAAGATGACACAGCACTGAATTACTATAAGAGCTTGCAACTTAAGACACTCTTCTTGCACAAGTCTGAGCAAGGATTGACACTGTAACATCAAATGAGCCCTGTGAGCTGGTTCAAAAGGAAAAAAAAAGTACACGTTTCTCAAGAACAAAGTTAAGATCCCATAATTAGTTACTTAATTCATAGGTGGAAGGATATGTCAAACCCCTTTCACTGGAGATAAAGAAGAAAGGGGGATCCATGGGCAGATAAATATGGCCAAATAGAGAACTCTTTATGGAAGAATAGTAAAAGCCAGAGAATAGTAACCCATATAAATACTGAAGAACCAAATGTGATTGCATCTTAAATTAATCTTTGTTGAAAGTATTCCACTTAGCCATATGGTGATTTTTCTAGTAGCAGTTTTTTTAGCCTACTGTAATACCTGCTATACATCTTCAAAGAAAATGTGTCTAAAAGGCATTAGAACTCTGTTACCTAGGCTGTGATCTAAAGAGCCTTTGGGGTGGGGTGGAGCGAGGAGTCTCCATCTTCTATGACAAGTCCATCTTGTGAAGAGGCTTCTGGCAACTGCCCTTGGCTATTTTCAAAAGAAGGGACAACCACTTCTCCTAATCCAAAAGGGAGTTACAAGAATAAATTTTGTATAGTTCTTCTGGATCTTTAAAAGAACTTGGGTTATCATGAGAAAGGGCAGAAAAGCATACAGGAATATTCTCATCCATGAGAATTAGAATGAGAAGGCATCTGTCCTCCAGGCCTTTTTTTGCTGTTTTGCAAGGAGTTCTGGAACAAACTTTCTTTAAATGTCTAGTAAGAATGGAGACAAAGTGATATACTTGAGGAGTTCCCCACAAGAGGGTGACTTCCTGAAAGACCCCAGAATGTAAAGCCCATCTGTGGGGGTCTGACCTGGTCCTGTTCAGTTTGTCACAAAATTCTGCTCTGACAGAATGTAAGAAGCCTGTTGAGATTGATTGTGCTGAGTTGAAAATTCTAAACTATCAGATCTAATCTGAACTGGGGTACGATCTGGAGCTCCCCTGTTACATACCACATGACTGTGGTGTTGTGAATGACAACTGTTAGAGGTCCTGGACTCCAGATATGATTCAAAGACCACAAAGCATTTATTAATGCCATCATTTCTTTTACATTTATGTTTTTCAATTTGTCTTGCTGACTCCACTGACCCTGAATTTTTACCCATTTACATATAGCTCCCCATACCAACCTGATGCGTCTGTGGTTACAGACTGAGTGGGGCTGAAAGGAGAAAGGGAAACCTGGACTATGGGACCCACAAGAGGATCTCTCTATTTACAAAGCCAAGCACCAGAACCTAGCAAAAGAGGAGGTGGTGCTGCTGGTTCCAAAATGATTTGAGTAAACCATTTAATTTATCATATGACAACTGGCAAGAGAAATCATGAGAATTGTATAGACCATGAATCCAAAAACCCTGAGGTAGTCCTTGGCTGTTACAACAGTTTGGCTGGAAAATGTCAAACTGTTCCTTACAGAAGTACATTTTATCCTCAGGAAGAAAGGCCATCATAATGGATGAACCTAGAAGACGTCCTAGGAATACTATCTCGTGAGATGGCATGAGAGACTATTTTTTTTTTATGTTTAATCGAAAACCTAAATATGTTCTTGACAAAAAATAAAAGATTATCGGCAACTTAGAAAAACAAGAATCTGCAAAGACAAGACAGTCAGCTAACATAGACAAAATGTTAATACTCTGCACCCTGCAGTGGGCTATTTACAGGCACTAGGCACTTTGTAAGCACTCTTGAACCTGTTGACAACTCAAACAGAAAAACAGGAAATTGTAAATGTGAACCAGAAAAAACTCTTAAAAAGCATTTGAAGCCTGAAAAATGGAATTTGATGACAGGCATCTTTTAAATGTGGAGTTACTTGAAACATGTAAAGAATAACAGGCAACACAAACCGCAGAGTCAGCATTTCAAATTTTTGATGCAAATGTTTAGAAATACAAGATCTAGGACAGGTTTCCAAGTTCCTTCTTTCTTTGGCACTGGAAAAATCCCTGAGTAAAATGTTTTTTTTTATTTGATCTGGGGTAACAGGCTACATAACTCCATGAGACAGCATTTGATTCAGGAATGAGGAGAAAACGAGGAGGCTGACTGGATGGGAGTGGAGGTTGGGGTTGGGAGTTCCACTGCCAGTTGTAGTCTTTTTCAATAATTCCCTGTACTCAGGGGCCTGATGTACTATGGTGCCAAAGAGAATAATAAAGTGCTAGGTTTGGGAAAACTTTACTAGACTATCAGGGTCGGGGGGATTGATGGCAGATGTACTTTTATTTGCTTTTTCACATTGTCCTTGAGCTTGGGAAGATCCTCTTTATTTTAATCTTCCTGCAACTGGTTCCTGACAGTTTGCTTCCCTGTCATTTGCTAGGATCGTTTCTATTACTTCAGACGAAAGGGCCCAGGGCTAAAATGAAATTTTCTACTCTATTTGGGAACAGAGGACTGCAATATCTGTGAAACTCCTTGGATTAACTCCCCCATTTCATTAAACCTATATAGGTATTCCCTTGCCTCCAGTGGACAGCTAGATCTTTAATAAGATAGTCCTCATGTATATTATGTAAGTGCTTGTTCTCTCCATCATAAATGTCAAGTTGAATTTTACAAAGTTTCAAGGTTTCTGATCCTTAATCCACAGTAAAAGAAAGTTCCACAATCTCAGTATAATTTGGGTAACAAAAGTATTTCATTTTTTCAAGTTCTGTTCATTTTTGCCCTGGACAAAATTCCCCTTTTTCTCATTATTACAGGTTCATCTTTTAATGAAAAACCTAGATCTTCCATTAACACTTCATCCTAGAACCTCTAAATGCCAAACACAATTTACCTCTTACTAACTTATGATACTGTAAAGATTTAATGTCTTAATCTTTCTTCATACCTTAACATTTTCAGAAATTTAATTTGTTTAGTATATCTCATTTGTATCAATTTGATAGTTAACATCTGACAGGGGCAAAGTAAAAATGTTAAATTCTGCTCAATAACAACTGGTCTTATTAGTGTTATACAAAATGTCTTTAACACCTCTGGTTTCCTGAAATCCATTGTACCAAAAATTAATCCAATCTTTTTCATGGCTCTAACCTTAATGTTCTGTATATGGCACCTGACCCCCAATCTATTTTATCACTTCAAGTCCTTGGCCGCTTATTTCTAACCTCTATTTTTTCAGGGAACAAAGTGCAAAATGTTATATTTTTATAATTAAACTAAGACCTATTCCTGTTACCTATAAATGGATTTTATTTAGATACAAATTTAAAATAAATCGCATCCTTTAAGATGTCTGATCTCAGCTTTTGATTACAATCATCTGCATATTTGCAGACCAAAATTTTGTTAGATATAAGCAAGCTGTCAAATACCACATTAAACAATATAGACTCCAGAAATGGCCCTTGTGCGCCCATTTTATTAACTGGTAACCAACTAGACATTTTACCTAAAAATTATTACATCGTTTCCACTCTATTAACCAATTTATTATCAACTTCAAGACGCATGTACTTACATTATATCATAAACATTCAATTATTTGATCATAATGGAGTCAACGTCTTTGTATACATAGAGGTAATTTATCAAACAAATCTTCCCTTCATCTCAAAAAAAAAAATATATATATATAGATATATATATCAGAAATTTGGTTTAAATATTAATATGGATCTACCTTTGATAAATCCAAATTGCCTGTCACCCATTTCTATGTTGCATTTATTTTCTCTGATTACATGTTTTAATAAGCATCTCTCAAAACTTTTACCAGTGACTGAAGTCAAACTTATTAGTCTATAGCTTCACATACAATGCCTGTCATCACCCTTAAAAATGAGAATGGATGATTTTTTTCCAATCATTTAGGAACATACTACGAAATAGATAGGGTCAGGTAGTTGGGCATTCCTTGTATTAATTTACCTGGAATAAGATCTAGACCGATTGAACAATTTTCTTTAACTTTAAATAATATTTTTGAAGACCTCGGCACAGGAAAGCCCAAGTACCACTTATTTATCCAGAGGTGCATTCAAAAGTTCAGCTTTTACATCTTAAGGAAATTCTGAGTACATAGCCAAGCAAATTCAATAACTAATCCAGTGACTGCTGCTCTGCACAGAGTATTAGCAGTGTCATACACACATTTAAGAGAATGAAGAAAGATCAGCAACAAGTAACTTCTTCATACTGTCAAAAGAAGCCACAAAAAACGTAGACATTTAAGTGTGACAATATACTGTTTTGAAGGCTAAGATGTAAGTAGGGTATATGTTCTTCCCAAATATATCAAAAGCTCTTTCATATTTCCAGATAGAAGAGGGTTAGTTGACAAAAGGTGTTTGGAAGAAGCTTGTTTTGAAAACATAAATAAATAAACTGCAGGGTCTTTCTGGGGGTTTCTAAAGAGAAATGTGTATGCTTGCGGAACTTCAACCAATTTATCAGATTTCCCGTGAGTGGGTAGCTGACTGTCAGGTGAATTGCAGACTGTATTAAAGCCATCCTCAAACCTGCTACACAGTGGGGGTGGGGTGGGGGGAATAGCCACTGCTTGAGAAGAATCCTTTTGTAAATTCAACAGGTCTTTTCTGCCCCTTTGACTTCTTTTGGTCTTAACTTAAATAACTCTCATCATAACAAATGGTGCCAGAAAATCTGAAGATATGTTCTGTTTTTCATACTCCCAGTTATCTGGAATAAAAACTTGTGAAGCATAATTAGTGTCTATTGCCTGCCACTCAGCCTCTGATTCAGAATCTGATGGGGAGGGAAATTTTTTTTTTTTTTACTTTTGGGAAGTCTAAATTATAATGACTGAAAGGCTTTAAGTAACAAACCAATCATCTTTCATTCTCACAGCGGAGGAGAATTCAGGACTGGAAGCATGTTTCAGTGTGTGTTTCCTTTCCTTGAAATGTTAGGACCCTTCAGAGTAGCCCTGTGGGCAGTTAACACCCACTCCTTCTTCCAGTGCTAGCAAGGGCATTTCTCCCCTGACCACAGAAGATAAACAAGCAGCCTTGGTGGACATGCCTGCCTCTTGGCAACTTCATGAGGAGCAATGCCAGAGGAGTCAAGAGAAGCCAAAGGATGATCCAAGGACTTTGTAATGGTCACAGCAAAGCTGTCCACTGAAGGCTGAAGCAAGAAGGAAGCCAGAGTGGAAACTGAAGCCTCGCTGGATACTTTTCCCATCTTGGGAGAGGAGTGGGGGATGTCCAAGAAGCCAGAACCCAAGTCCATTGCTCTAAACATAAAAGCCTTTAACATTTGATTTTCTAAATATAACAAAAGGATACTATGCTTGTTTCTTAGAGTTTTAGGACTTGAAAACTTGAACAAGACTGATCATAGTGTTTGTCCCCTAAACAAAACAGCAAGACATGGTGATCTTTGTATGGAATCTGGTGACAATACAAACATTCTCACTTACTCTTAGACAAATATTTATAAAAAGAGAATAGTTTTCTCACAAAAATGAAAGGAAATGCTCAACAGAGTAGTTATCTGTCCTCTAGATAATAAACCTCCACCCACTAAATCTACAAAGTTGCAGCACAGAGCTAGACTTACCGGTTGTTTCAACAGCAAGAAAATTCTGATTTTTGGTGCCCGTATGCCTACTTTTATACTGGCTCGCCATCAGTTCATGGAAGATGCCCTAAAGCTTTGGACACGGTCCAGAAGTCGGATCCTTGACAGGATATGTCCCATACAGCTTAGGTTACTGCAACAGTGATATAACAATAAAGCATCGATGGGCATCATTTGGTGTACAACCTGGGGACTGAAGTGAGCCCAAATGGAAGAGTATGCAGCTGATAATGACTTGCAGAAATAAACCCTGGACTCCTTGCCAATATACATGTGACAGCATGCATTCTAGAAATTAAAAAAAAAAACATCAAGTCTCCTGCTACTTCTGGCAAGCATGGAAGCATAAATTACACCACTGTCATTCAAAAGCATTCTGGGGAATGAATTAATTTAGTGCACTCAGAATGAATATTGGCCTAGGGTCCTCTTGTCCTTTTAGGAACTAAAGAACCTAGAGTAATAACCCAAGCTTTTCTGGTCTGGTGGGTCCTCGGACTATTCTTGCATGACATTTAAGACCTCTTTTATTGCTTCACTCTATTAAATGGTGTGGGATATCGGGTAACAGAAGGCAGTGGGGCTGCAATGGGGAGAGAAAGAAGATTGTGTAGACCCTGGATAGCATTTGCCCTTACCCTGAATGAAGGCCAGCCATACATTCAAGTGAAAGGACCATTGCCCCACAAATTCCCCAGTGTAGAAAAATTTGAAAAGGTCTCTGAGATTAGACTGCTGTCCCCATGAAGAAGGACTTCGGTGTTCTTACTGCTGATGATTGTTACTGTCTCTGGGTTGGCAACCATTCTTGAAGTTACCATGGGCAGATCATTAGTTTCTTTCAGATCTTGTTTTGCTTTTGCTGGTGATGTCAACAATGATGACTTGGGCTTTTCTGTGTTCTAAAACTATGAACTGGGTAGTCTGAAATTTAATGTCAACAACGGTTAGGATCTTATCCTCCTTTCCATGTTCTTTAGGTGTCTTTTGCTGACACACTGAAAAGTGCAGTCTTATCAAAAATTGGTCCCAAACGTTGGAAGGCCACCTTTGGCAACAACACTGAAGGCCTCAACAGAATCATTACTGAAACCAGTGCCGGTCTACCATCCCTCAGCTCTACAGCCAAAGGGACTCCCAGACACTATCAACATTGGTGTTAAAATCACCAGCATGAGAAGTGCACTCGATGATGAAAGTGCAACTCAAAGGCTACAGTCTCAGGAAAGACTGCAACTGACGTTACACTAATATTAATGTTGAACCAGCAAGTGGAGGATAACTTCCAGCTTCAATGGGACAGGCATTTGAATAAAGATCAGTAAAGAGGACCAGAAAGACTTGGCAGAGAAACCTGGTAATGAGAAGATGCCTTTTGTCTGCTCTGGCACCAAAAGGTGAACAGGAAACAGACATTTTCTAATGGAATCTGTTAAATGTTTCCATAATCTTCATATAGCCTAACAATCTGTGCAGGGAAGGAATGGCTTTGGTAAAATCTGAATGATCTAGGAGACAAAGGTCTGTAAGGATCCGATGTTTAAACAACAAGGGCTGAAGAGGAACTGTCTTTTCGTAACAATTTAACTGGAGTGCTCTATGACACAATTTTAATAAGTATCTTAGAAAACCCAAAAGAAAAAAGTCATAGCTAAAATTAGGAAGTGTAACATCAATCTTGGGGTGGGGATCACATACCTACACTACACTTGTGTTTATTAAATGCTTAATTATCCATTTTTGAGGAAAAGGAATGCAAACAGCAACTAAAAGTGGAAGAACAGCAGTACTATGAAAAGTGTCTGATTGCTTTAAGCAAAAGGCAAATAAGAAATTATCAAAAATCATTAATGACAAGATAGTAATTGGAGAAAAGCAGCTGGTATGAAACACATTTAAGTGATTGTTTTTAATATTAAATCTAAAGAAGCTACTATAGAACAGTAGAGAGTAATTACGGCAGAACAACAAGTGAAAATATAACAGAGAGAGACAAGAAAAAACAGAAATCATAGGAAGAGGCAGTGGAGTGCAGTGAAAACTGTCCTAAAAGGACCAAAATAGACAAAATAGTCTGACCTGAAAGTGGTTCAGGATGTAAAGATAATAATGATGATCTGAAGTACACAAACCAGGAGATGTATACTAAAACAAAACTTTCACAAAAATGCAAACTGAATCCTACAACAGCATTGGGTCACTTCTCTGATACTTTCTGAACATGTGGCAAAAGACAGAAGGTAAAGCTTGTTAGCAGAGTATTACAGGTAAAGGGGAAGGGGCCAGTAAGCCTGGGAAAGTTTCAGGTACTAAGATAACTAAAAAACAGTTTTCCATATCTCTCAACCTACATAAGAAATCTAAACAAAGTCAAAACAATGGGGAAACAAAGGCCCAAGACCAGGGATAAGTTTTAAATATTATTCTTATAAATGTAAAAAGTTACTAGAACAGATTTTGTATTAGCATGCTTGATGGATACGAAGTCCGAAGCTCAAATGTCTGTCAATGTTTAGTGTCTTCAATCCTCAATGATTTCCAAAAAAAAAACAAATTTTAGTACAAAATAACCACAAATTGAGCAAAAATCTATACAGCTGAGTGGTATGCTTGTTGCTTTAGTTTTTTTAGTGATGGTTGGTAAGGATGAACTGCCTCATCTCAGAGAAGTTACTATTTCTAGTCAAAATGTCAGCTTTACTGGTTCTCTGACTATGGTCCAGATAGCAGATGCCTAGCTAGGGTGGGCTGAAAGTGGACATTTGTCCAGGTGTTAGGGGGCAAAATCTGTAGATGCTGATGATTGGGAAGTGCAGTACAGGTATTCATTTCTATACTGGTATTACTGAATATTACTGAATGCAAATGCTTCAACACTTTGTGTGCTATAACTTTTTAAACTTTTTTTTTTTTGCTCCTCAACAGAGTTGAAAGGGGTACAAACTCAGAAGACCTGCCAATTTAGTTGTGGGGCACTAGATTATGCAATCCCACATAACTCAAAATGAACCAGCTATGGCTGTGCCAGATGGCCGAAATTTCATTAGCACCCAAGGTGCTGGAGAAGAGGACTGCAGAGGAATGAGAATAGCAGCTGAAGGGTCAACCATTTTGAAAGATATGTTCATGCGGGTCTACCTGACTTGGTCGACATTTCATTTGATTGACAGTTCATTTGGTCGACATTTCATTTGATCGACAAGCATTTGCCCCCTTCCCCAATGTTGTGCAACCCTGGAGTTGATATATATAGTTAGGGGGGGTGTGGGGGGCACAGCTCCCCACATTGGGGGGTGTGGGGGGCGAAGCCCCCCACTTAAAATGCTTGTCGATCAAATGAACTGTCGACCAAATGAATATTTGATCATATGAAATGTCGACCAAGTGAGGTAGATCCGTTCATGCATACCCTCTGCAGGAGCAACACCTGTAGGTCACACTGCATGCATATGCTCTGTGCAATAATGGTGAGGTGGGGTTGTGGATGCAAACCTGTCAAAGACAGCATTATTCTTTAACTCAGCACAGAAGATAAAGAAAAAACTAAATACCTGCAATGCAGATGATCACAGCAGGTACTGCACTCTGTCTGACAATCAACAAGGTGGGGGTGGAAGCAGAGATAAAAAATCTTTTGCCTACCTTAACTTGGACATTCTGCAATCCCAGACAGTTATCTGCCATGCCTAAAACCCTTAGAAGATTTGAAGTGGATAGTGGTGGTTAATAACAGGTCGATGAGAGATGAAACTTGATCGTCATGAGGGGACTAGAAGGCCAAAAAGAACATAAGAAAGTTAGTTTTGTTGCTGTTAAATGAAGTCTGTTTAAAGGGCAGATACCACATCTGCCCTTTTTGAGAATATGCGCTCTTTAACTCTGGCTTTTACAGGAAGGGGGTAGCAAGATGATATCAGCCCTTTCTCTTCTTGCTCTCAGAAGCATTACCTGAATTACAAGAATTGCAGGAAATACATAAAGGAGATCCCCTTTCAATTAGCTTGAGGTGATGTCCTGCATCCCAGTCATGAAATGTGACAGGTGTAGTCCACCTGTCTAGCCTCCATTAGTAAGGTTAAAAGATGAATTTAACTTCAAAATGAGTGACCACTTGGGGTTCAGACTCACTGTGTGATTTCTACAAAGTGACAGAAAACACAACCATGCTAGTAACATACCAGTAGAGGCTCAAATCTTTTATATAAACTTTTTAATATGGTAAGGAGACATCTAAGAACTGGAGTTGATACTCTGAGAAAAAAATGATAAAACAACCCCAAACAATCACTCTTATCTACACCTACAAACCTGAGCAAAGGTCATCCTCAATTCAAGGACATTTCCTGGTAATCACAGAGACAGGGTACACAGTACACAGAGTGCTTATAAAGCTATGCCTTGTATGGTTGTCAGTATAAACATGGCATGAGATCCATAACAGTGGTGTACAAACACACACAGTTCTTTATGAACTGTGCACAGCAGTACATTGTGCAAAGTGGTGTACAAAGCGCTCTGGTGTCCAATTCATTTCTGTAACTCCCTGTAGTCCAACAGCTGCTGCATTAGGCCACGGTGGATGACAGTGCAGCACACATGAATATATAGATGTCCTTTGCTGTGTTCCTTCATCATGCCAACTGGATTTATACAGACATCACGGTTAGTAGTCATGATGGCAAAGCCAGACGCATTACCAAAATATGTTATCAACGGGGATCTGGTGGTATGTGAGCTCCAAAAAGAAGAGTTCACCAGCAGAGGTGGGACCAGTTTGGTTGAGGTAGCATGCCTGCCTGCACCACAGGGACATTCTGCTGTCAGTAGGGATTTTTCTACTAAACAGGGGTGCTGGGGCTTTTTTTATCTGCAGCAATATGTTGAACAACACATTAGCAGGGAAGAGGAATTACTATGCTGCTAAGCACACAGTCATTATACTGTATGTGTTTTCTGCTTCATAAGTTACTCAGTCTGGACAAAACAATGGTGCTGCCTTGCTCAACAGCATACATCTTGGGGGTGTAGTTTGCACATGTACTCTTGACATGCAGTACAACATCTAATAATGCATATATACTTTTACTCCACTGTATAAAACCGTTATGAATTCTTAAGTTCTCTGATAAACAGATAAATCGGGCCCTTTATCATTAAGACAGCCAAACAAACTTTGAGGCCAATCTAGTGTTTTTGGCCAGTCTAGAACTCTGGTAACAAATTTTCTTACAAAGATAAACATAAAAATCACAGAAAATGCAAGGCAGCTGTTCCATGCCTCGCCAATACACACTCTCAGACCTTACTTTAATTCTTCAAGGCGAGACTGGCCACTCATACTAGGGGTGAATTTGCGAATACCCTTCCATGTCTAATTCCTTTTTAAAGCAAGACAGTGTGTCACATTCCTTGATCTGGAGTGGATGTTTGTTTCTGAATGCGTGCAGTTGTCATGTGATGAATAAGACTTTCCATAGTGATTTATCTGGTCCTAGCGTTTACTGGAGTGTTTGATTTGTGGAGAGATGAGAGGTCTTGGACTGCTTGATCCCTAATGGCCTAAAAAACAAAGCACATAACACCACACTTTTTTTTTTTGTTTTGTTTTCCTTTGTTTAAGCTATTAACTTCAGGATTTCTTCAGCACCGAAAATGTACGTTACTCAAAACATGCTCTGTTTGGGATTAAGGGGTAGGGTGTAAGGTTACATTCTGGAAATTACTGTAGAGTTGCAAATATCATGGCTATGCTATACCACAATAATGATTTCATAGACAGTGACATGCACTTCATAAAGGTAATTTTTCTTCTCTTTCTCCCTCTTTCTCTCCTTCTCTTAATTTTAGACAGAGCTGCACAGGAATGAGACTGCAAATCATGTGCTGTGATTGGGGGTTACAGAAATGTCAAATTATGCCACCACTCAACTTTGATCTAACGCTAATTATTTTTTCATATACTGTAGAACACTAGTGTAAAATCTTAACATAACCATAGATGTCCTTCTCTTCCATGTTGCAGTATTCATAACCTGTGGGTTATCCTCTGCTTAGCTACCAGAATGTCTGGCCAGTATACAAAAACTTTAGTCACTGCAAGGTATGTGGGACACCTGGTGTTGGCCATAGGGTGTGTAGACCATAAAAGTGATGTCTGCATGTATCTTTCCTCAGAAATGAATGCCCCAGTTGGACCCCAGTCCCAGGACAGCTGCACAAGACCTGCGTTAACTAGGCATTGATATTATATATATATATATATATATATATATATATATATATATATATATATATATATATATATATATATATATATGGGGTAGGCGGTAGGGATAGAATACTGCCACATGGAAGAGAAGAACATCTATGGCAATAGCAAGATTTTACGCAACTATTCTATGTCCTTCTATTCCCATGTTGCAGTATCTATATAACCTTTGGGTGAATCCCAAAGCTCAAAGGGAAGAAGAGGAAGGTGGTATGGAACAGTTTTCCAAGAGTCCATGCAGGATTGCCCTAGCAAACCCTGCTCTAGACCTGGAAATATGGTCCAGTTTGTAGTGTTTGGTGAAGGTTTGGGCAGATGTCCAGGTAGCTGCCTCTAAAATGGAGCAGTGTCCAGCCCTTTGAAGAAGGCTCCAGATGAGGCCATGGCTCTACTGGAGGGGGCTTTAATTTTTGAGGTTAGATGTTTGCCATGGTAGGTGTAACAAAAGGAGATGAACCTGGAAATCCAGGCAGAAATAGTCTGTTTTGTCATAGCTTTTTCCTGCGCTCTGGGGTGAAAGAAGACAAACAATTGCTCTGATCTCCTAATGGACTTGGTCTTGTCAAGACAGACTCTTAGTTGTCCGTGGACATCAAGGGAATGCAGGACTCTCTCACTGTCATTCGGGGGATGTGGAAAAAAGCTGGGGAGATGAACACATTGGTTCAGGGACAGCTCATTGACCATCTTAGGCATGAAGGATGGATCAGTCCTTAGGGTCACTCCATCCTTGTGAAAGATTAGAAAAGGTGTGGTTGGCCATGATGGCCTGCAGCTCTGACACTCGCCTGGTTGATGTCAGGGCCATCAAAAGCACAGTCTTCCAAGTGCAGTATTTTAGAAAGGCTTTTGATGCTGGTTCAAAATGAGCAAGAGTGAGCATCTTTAAAATGTAGTTCAGGTCCCATGGGGGGTGGAACTAGCCACCTTGGGGGGGGGGGGGGCTTGAGGTGCAGTACTCCCTTAAGAAATAACTTCACTGGAAGTTGGGAGGCAAGAGGAGGGTCAAGAGGCAGACCAGCTGAAATAGCAGCTAGCTGGGCCTTAACAGAGGAATTTGTTAGCCCTGTTTACAACAATTCACACAGGTAGGACACCACTAAAGGCACCTCTCCTTGAAATGGGCCTAACTGTCTTTGAAAACACCAGATGGAGAATATTTTCCATTTGGAGAAATAAGATCTCCTAGTATTGGGTTTCCTGGCCTCCCGCAGGTCATTAAGCACATCCTCAGTGTAAAGGTGTCTGAAAGGGATCAAAACTCAATCACAACCAGGGTTAGGTTCAGAGATTCTAAGTGGGGATGGATTAGGGATCCCTTGTCCTATGTGAGAAGGTCCATTCTGCGAGGTAACTTGTGATGACTGCCCCTGGCTAAATGCAGAAGGAGGGGGAGCCAATGCTGTCATGTCCAAAAGGGAGTCGCCAACAAGATTTTTGGTTTGTCCTGCTGAACTTTCAACAGGACTTTTTGTAGGAGTGGGAAGGGGGGGGAAATGCATAGAGAAACATCCTCTTCCATGAGACAGAAAAAGCATCTGTTGCCCTCGCTAGGGGCCTGAGTGGTACAAAAGAGTGGAAGCTGTCTGTTCAGAGGGGAGGCAAACAGATTTGTGGTGTACCCCACTTGTGGACTATGTCCAGGAACACATCCCTGTGTATCATCCATTCATGGGCTTGTGACATGGGCCTGCTGAATGTGTCTGCCTGAGTGTTCTGAGCTGAGGGACTATAGACTGCCTGCAGTGTGACTCCATGTTGGGCCACTAATTCCCAGACCTGGAGTGCAAGTCTGCATAGCAAATAAGATTTTGTTCCCCCTTGTTTGTTCACACACCAGAGAATTGTAGTGTTGTCTGTGAACAACTTCAGGGGGCCTTGCTTCAGAATATGGTGGAAGGCCCTCAGAGCATGGATGATGGCCTTCATTTCTCTGATGTTTATGTGCTCTTACTTTAACTGGCCTGTCCATGTGCCTTGCACCTTCAAGCTGCCCATAACAGCCCCCATCCCAGGTCTGAGGCATCTGTGTACTACATCTGGACCGGGATGAGGGGTTGTAATGGTAGTCCTGGGTTGAGAGAGACTTGATCCAACCATCAAAGGATCTCCCTTCCTTAGGCATAGTAGGAAGGGAATATTGTGGTCCAAGGGGTGGGAGTGTTGGGTCCATGTGGACCTTAGGTACTAATGAAATTTTCTCATGTGGAGTCTTGCCAGTGACAACATGGGTATAGTGAAGGCCATAGGTCCTAGGAGTCTGAGATAGTGTCTCGCTGTCATAGCAGAAGTATGGAGGACAGAAAGCAAGTACTGCTTCAGGCTTTCCACCTTTTGGGGCAGAAGGAATGCCCTCATGACATCTGTCCTTATTCTGCACCCCAAGAAAACTTGATCCTGGGAAGGGTTTAGTTTGGACAGGGGCTGCAGGGTAGAGATGACTTTTTGGAGATGGCTATGTAAGGAAGTGCAGCAACCTGCCTGGATCAGCAGGTCATCCAGGTATGGAAAAATCTGAATCCCTTGGACCCTGCAGTAGGCTACCTCTGGAGCCAGACACTTGGTGAATAGCCTTGGAGCAGCAGATAGTACAAAGGGAAAGGCAGAGAACTGAAAATGTGAGGAACCCACAGAGAATTGTAAATACTTCCTGTAGTGGAGCCTTATGGGATATACAAACATATATTAGTCTTATATGTAAAGCCATGGAAAGAATTATCATAAGAATGATCAACAGAGATAGAGTACACCTCCACACACTGGACTCAACCCAGTTTGGTTTCGTCAAGGGCAGATCCTGCCTACTCAACCTGGTGGACATCTTTGAGAAGGTCACCAAAGCAATGGATAAGGGTAAAATTGTTCGCATTGCCTACCTTGACCTGGCCAAGGCATTGATGACAAACTCAAGTGGTTAGGTACAAACCTATATGTCACCCAGTGGATAGCCAACTGGCTCACAGACAAGACCCAGAAGTTAGAATTTGGGAGTCCACCTCTACAAAGAGGCCAGTCACAAATGAAGTCCCTCAGGGTCAGTCCTTGGGCCGCTCCTTTTTGGCATTTATTTCTCAGACATAAAGCTCAATGTCAGTGGACTCAGGCTGACTAAATTTGCAGATGATTGCAAATTAGGAACTGTCATTGAATCTCAAATTGACACAAATCTTCTCCAGGAGGGGCTTACACAGACAAACAACTGGTGTAAGAGCCATGGACCAAAACTAATTGGCATGAAATGCATAACAGTATCCTTTGGGAAGTCATTCATCCCTGGTAACTTTCATATTGACGAAACACCCCTTAGAATTGACCCAGTAGTCAGGGACTTAGGGACACACATAGATAGTAATCTAGCCTTTGACCAGCATATATCTACAGCGGTGTGGAAATCATTCCATATTGTGCAACTTATAAACAAAGGTATGGCATCTAAGTCTAAAGAAGTCATTGTTCCACTGTATTCGGCATTCATCAGACCTATCATTGAGTAACAATGTCCCCTTTGGTATGTACCTACCCAGGCATATCCGACAACTAGAACGTCCACAAAGGTTCCTAACTAAAAGAATACAGGGCATAAGTAAAATGTCCTCTGTGTAGACCGCCTCAAGGCCCTATCCCTGTATTCTGTCTTCTACAGGCTTTTGAGGGGAGATCTATGCTTGGCATACATGGCATTGTCAGACCCCACTCTGATGGACCTCCTGTTTATACACAAAACAAACAGCACCAGAATTACTCATTCTAAAGACTTAAACCTTGCCTGTGATATAAATAGGACCTGCTAGAAAGAGTGATATGTATCCCAGAGACAACCGTTTCTATGGAACAGGCTCCCCATCCATATGAAACAGAGTTTCTCCCTAACCCAATTCAAGTGCAACTTGGACAACTGGATGGGAAACTAGAAATCCATCCCTAGTTTGGCACGTATGCCTCTAATGGACACCGGTAACCTGTAAATGGTTCATATCCCTGGTCCATGCTTACACTTATCAAGGGTATCAGAACTTGTCAGAGATTTGGGATGCATGGCTAGGCTTAAAAAGTCCCTTGTGGTCATTAGCTTAGTAAACACATATGAACCTATGTAGATAAGCATCTTTCATGTCCAAATTGGCCAGAAATGTCTGAGACAATAGCATGGGGTAAGAGAGTCTGGAAGTGTAGGCATGCAAAAAGTGTGTACTTGTAGAAAAAGGTTGATTTGGGAAGAGATACAGGATGGGTCTCCATGGGCCATCTTTCCCTGGGACTAGGAAAAGTCTGGAGTAAAAAAAAGCCCTTTCCTTTTTCTGACAGAGGGACAGGTGGGATAATCCCTTGAGAGAGAAGGCTAAGACCGCCTGGAAAAGGGGGAGCTGATCCTTCGGTGGTTGTGGGATGCCTCTTAAGGAGGGAGGAATGACCCAAGTCATGAAGTAACCTTTTTCTATCATAGACAAGACTCACTTGTCTAAGGTAATGCTTTGCAGACAGGAAGACAGTGAGAGAGTACTTAGGATAGGGGAATGGAATCTGGAGGAGGTGCAGGGGAAAGCAAGTAGTCGCAGATTATCTGCCCAGTCCTGAAACTGAGGTTTCTGAATTCGAGTCTGATTCCTATGGAATTTAGGGATTTAAGACAAACAAATGTTTTAAGTCCTGTAAATCCTTCCCCTTTCACTGAAAATGTTTGATACGTTCTGCCACTTTAGCCCCAAAAAGAGCAGAATTGTCCAGGGGTGCATCCAGATGTTTAGCCCTGATACCATCAGGTAGGGGATGGAATCTAAGCACTGAGGCACAAGGTGCAGATCTGGTCTAGGCCTCTGCAGAATTACAGTCGCACCTGATTGAGTGTGTTGTCACTTGAGAGGACAAGGAGATAAGGCTAGATAGTTTACCCTTAGAAAGCAAGTCTGGGAGATTAGCCAAAAGTTTAGAAACCTGGGACAAAAGGGCCGGGGCATACTTAGACATGTGCGTCTGGTAGGTAACCACCCTAAAAGCCAAAGTGGCAGAGGTGCATACTTCTTTGCCTATGCGTTCCATGGTCTTCTGTCCTTATCAGTGGGAAGGAGGGAGGTGGAGGGAAGTAATCTGAAGTGTTTGTCTGCAGAGACAAACAGTGCCAGGCTCTGCAAGAGGGCATTTAATCAGAAATATGGCCCCATCTGGAACCTTATAAAACCTGTCAGGCCTTCTAGGGGTTGGTGGTTGGGAATAAGGCATTTTAGAGGCTGCGTTGAAGGTGTCCAAAAAGGCTGGTAAGACTGGAGGGATGGCAGAAGGTGAAGGAATGTCCATTTGCAAGAATTCATAATACCTCTTTTGAACTTTGGACAATTTCAGAGGAATCCCATTTAAAAAACTCTCTCATTTTAGAGATGGTTTCACCAAAGGTGAGGTCCTCTCCTGGGGAGTCTGCCTCAGCAGAGTCCTCCTCAGGGGAGGCATACCCAAGAGGGAAGGCAATTAAGAGGCATAGGAAAGGAAGTCCTCTGAAGAGGAATCTAAAGAGTCCTCAGCTTCAAGAGGAAGAGGATCTTCAGTCTGAGGCCTAGGACAGATAACCTCAGAGGAAGCAGGCATAGAAAGCCTAAGGGTCATGAAGACATTAAATAAAGTTTGAGAGAAAGTCTGTCAATCAGGCAGGCTTTCTGAAGCAGGAGACGTTTTGTCTTTTGTTTCCTTTTTATGGAAAAGGTAGGCCTGGAGGGTGGAGGGCCTAGGTTCAAACTGTTCTAAAGCAGTGGAAGGATTTGTCTGGACGTCCGTTGTGAGTACAGGTTCCTCCTCGTCGTCGGTTCCTGACATCTGCAAAACCTCCACAGACGTGTTTTCAGCCCTAGGTTCTGCAGCCTCCAGAATGGTACCCACTATACCTAATTCGGCTGGCTCTATAGATTCCTCCAGGCAAACGTCAGCCACAAGGGGAACATTGGATGGAGGAGGTGCAGAAGTAGGTTCAGGCCTGGAAACTTTGGCCTTCTTTTTTGGTGGCTCAACGGTTTGACCAGATGGCCCTTCCATCACCAGAGCCAGACGTTTAAGACACTGGTTTTCGAAGAACATGTTTAGGGAGTGCAGACAGCTGTGAAGAGTCTTAGGAATGAAGGCCTGACAAATCGCCCAGGTTTTATGGTCAGGGTTGGGCCCTAGACAGAAGAGGCAGTGGTTGTGGGCATCCTTATGGAGGATCTGACGTCTGCACCTACACTTTCCTTTCCTGGATGACATGAATATAAACAAGCATGCAGTGACCAAAAAGAGAAGAAAATGGCCCCAACACGGTACTTATCTTAAATTCAAAGATCTAATGGCAGAGACAGCAGGAAGAGCTGACATGCAACTGGTGGCAGAGAAGTTCTGAGGAAAGGTATGTGCAGATGTCACTTTTATGGTCCATGCACCCTACAGGCAACGTCAGATGTCCTATGTACCTTGCAGTGACTAAAGTTTTTGTATACTGACTGGATGTTTGGGTAGCTAAGCAGAGGATAACCCAAATGTTACAAATACTGCAACATGGGAACAGAAGGACATACGGGCATAGATAATGGATGAGACTCATCATGAGCCAGTGATGTTCCTCCACTTGTTTGCAAATCATTAATAATGTCAAAATTCCCCCAGCCTTTTCATCTCCCTTTAGTAGGGCCAACAACAGTACAAGTTGTAGCTTCCTGTTGCATGTTAGTCTGAATGCATTACAACCACATCTGCTTGCTCTCATCCCTTCTCAGGGTAGAGAGGTGGAGGTATGGCCTGGTGATAATCAACCTTCAAATATAAAATTTAGCTAGTATAGGCATGCAATTATGCTAAAACTGGCTAACTGGAATGCAGTATTTGCTAGCATTTTAACCTTCCTAAGTGGTTTAATAGAACTGTACCCCTAAATGAATTGGGCATATCACATAATACAGACCCTGTATCCTTCAGTCTTGGCATACTGGGTGTTGAGAAATGGCACTGAAACTGTAAACACACACACACACACACACACACACACACACACACACACACAAAATGGATTACTAAAAATTGATAAATGCTGCATGAAGGGGACACTGTCTGATACATCTGCTCTAATGGTACAATGAAGTAGATAAGCCCGTCAGTGTTTTGTTCTTTATTTATTTATTTTTTATTTAAGAAGACTTTCAAACCTTGAGTAAAATTGTATTGTGTAGTGGGCTTGTAGTTTCCCCTTCTCCTATCTGATTTGTCATTCAATATTTAAAACCTGGTCTGAAAAGTAAACAGGGCTCTGGGGAAACAGATTGCTAAATAAAGGATATTCAAGTATACCTTTCATGCCCTTATAAAAATTCTTTGAAGTTGTGTTAATGGAACAGGGAGTAATAGATGTGGTTGAAAGCCAAGCTATATTATGGATTGGAGCTTTGGTTTCTTCTCCTTCTCTGTCTCTGCCTTTTTTCTTGCAGTGACTTGGCTGGCTGGCACGCAGCCACTTTTCCCTTAGGAATTTTCTTACTGTAAATACTTGCTGAGGGGACAAATTTCTTTAACATTTTAGTGTTAACACTGCCCAGTCAAGTAACTCAAGTTGTAAACAGTGGGAGATCTTATGATATTATCAGAAAAGACATATGCGAAGATAGGCTTTTATGCATTTTATGTAGTAATTTAGTTTAGAAGATGACAAAGTCAGCTAGCATTGTTTCAAAGAAAATTAAATGTTTACACAGGCCAGGCTAGAGAACTCAACTAACATTTAACACGTTGCCTACATAACAAACCCTCAAAAATGTATCTAACAATGGAAGAACAGTTACTTAAAGCAGGATATTGTCTGGTAGGATATCCCTCCTGTGAGAAGTATAAACATAAGGGGAAGACTGTTATTGTGAGTTGCCACAACAAAGATGAGGCTGCTGCATTACTACAATGATGCAGAGGGAGTTCTAGAAGTCATAAATGTAGTACAGGGAGACATTGATTACACCATAATGTCATGCTATCCCCTTTCCTGATGGCCAAGCTCCAGAGGGCATCCTAGTTATAGAAATGTCAAGACTGAATTGTTAAGCTGGTGATTTTAATTCACACTGATGAATCAAGCAAATATCAGTATGCAATTACATCAGAAGTTGATCTCATTGTCAAGGGGGAATCCAATGAGATTATTGCCAACTGAAACTGGCGGACAAGGAAGGTGACTTCCACCTATTGCTGGTATTACAAGTCACTGGTCCCAACTAGGCACAGTGTACATAGCAAGAGACCTTAAAGAAACTTGCTCATCTTTGAAAATTCCCCTTCTTACTTGTTGGATCATTACTTTTTGCACTAATCCATAACAAAGATAAAGTGTAAAACAATACAATGCACATTGTGTGAAGATCATTGTGATAATGTGAGGTATTGTCAGCTATTCCAGGAGAAGTAAGGCAGTGGATGGGTAACATATGCCAGTATAGCTAGCTGGAGTTTGGTAATGAATTATATGTCATTTGTATATCAAAATGATTTGTACAGGTGCTTGTGTTGAAAATGTATCTGTAAAGCTGCTTGTGTTAAAAATGTACCAACAGTGGGTCCTGCTGGACAAAAAGGAAATATGGCTGAATGTCCAACTGTATTGTAACTGTTGAAATGAATATACTGTAACAAAGGATACTGGAAGAGAAGAGGTTAATCTCAGTCCAGCTAACTTTGAAAATAGTCTGAAATTAAATTACCTGGTTTAGGCCATAAAGCTTGTATCTTAACAGTTCTGACTGCAACCAGAGATGAAATGTATGTGAAAACCAGGATTAGGAAATCCTACTGTATTGTCCTTATGGGTGAACTAATTAATACCCTGAAAGGGTGAAAGTTTTGAAATGGTTTTATAGCTTCCAAATGCTATAACACATCTCAGCAAAGTTATATTTCTGTGTATAATACCTATGTGCTAGATTCTAGTTCAGGTTCTAGTAAATGGGATAGTGTGGGAACCAGAGTCAGATGACCAGATATATGTGATGTCATTCTGTAATCCAGCACTGAAATTATGTTTTAATACCAGATGAGACAGAAGTCTCAGGGTCATCTGTTTTTGAAACCTGACAGAGGAGGATGCCTCACCCACTTCATATTGCCTTGCTTTAGTAAATAACCAGGCAACAGTACTTCTTTAGCTCAGTCAGGAAAATATAGCGATATTAGTTAAGTACTGTTTTTCTGCATCTGTGTGAATCTATCCGTCCGTGTTATTTTTAATATTTCCTGTGACTGAAACTCTGGTGTTTATTGTAAATAGATATTTAGTATTTTCATGTTTTTTACTATTTATTATTAAACATATTTAAACTTTTCATTGTGACTGGTCTTTTAGAGAATATTTGAACCTTTGAGAGTACTTATATTTATTTGTTGACACTGGCTGATTCTGAAACCCTTGCTGACTTGGTCAAACACTACCATTTGTATTAGTATTAATTTTACTCAGTATAATTGGGTACCCTTGTAAAAGCCTTAGAGTACCTGGCTTTGGAGTGTTCTGGTGGCAGTACCTATGTTATAGTATGGGCAGAGATAGTAAATTTGTACCAGCCTTTCCCAGGTGTGTGTGTGTGTGTGTGTGTGTGTGTGTGTGTGTGTGTGTGTGTGTGTGTGTGTGTGTGTGTGTGTGTGTGTGTGTGTGTGTGTGTGTGTGTGTGTGTGTGTGTGTGTGTGTGTGTTAGTGAAAATCAAATCTCAAAGAATGTGTGTCTGCTACTTGGAGCAGGTTCACAGAGCACTAATTTCACAGAGAGGGTGGTAAAGAACGTGGCTTGGAACACTTAACTGAGGGCTCAACTCTACAGTTTATCAGTGGGCAGTCTTACTGGGGGCCGAGAGAGCGAGGGAAACCCGGCCCTGGACTGAGTGTGTTCCCTGTGTGCTCTTAAGGAAAATTGTGCATGGTGCAGAGATCTGCATCTGGAAATACTGTGTGTATCTATTTCTTTTCCAAGTGAATGTCCCTCTCCAGTGTCAGTTGTGAGGATTAAGGCTCCTTGATTACTGGCCCAGAGAAGGGATATCACACTTACCATCATTCTTAATGCAGCTGAAATGATTTTAGGAGCTAGTCAGAGACCTAGAGGATGGTTTCTAGGAAGGGCATGAAACTGTAACACCTGAGTTTATATTATGGGATGTCATTAAATTCTATGTTAATGCTAACCTATGTATGCTAACAGACCTCACAGTTTAAAGGGTACTGGGATGAGAATTACAGGACTTATCTTTGTCTGTACTCAAAGAAAATAGAGAGAGAAGGATTACAGCTCCTAACATGGGCCTAGAGACTCGGATTCAGGAAGTTAACGTTATGTACTTATTATGATACATATGTAAACATAAAGTCCATCTTCCATAATCAACATGACTGATGCCACAGTCATTAGTACTTCTCAGAAGATGAAACTTTCCAAGTTCTGCAAGGAACTCATGCCATCATGCACCATACAATACACTCTCCAGTTCTTCTTATTACAGTACTTAGCAGAGAGAAAACACAAAGAAAAGGAAACTCCAGACAAGATACACCAAAGATGGTGGAAGGAGGGAGTATACATTACAGAAGCTAAAACTTCTTACAAAATCAGTCAACACAGGAACTACATAACATTCATGTCTTTTAAAAGGAGAGACAGCTTCTTTAACTAAAAGGACAGAGTCCCTAGATAATCCTTCTGGATGGCCACCCTAATGGGAAAATAATATGGACATCTGTCTGAACAAAAAAAAAAAGGATGTGGCATTGAAATAACTTCCAGCTTGTAGTGCTTTGGAACCATGTCAACATAAGACCAATCAGCAATTGCACCACAGACATCTAATCTGGAATTATGAAGGAAAAAAAAAGAAAAAAATAACTAGAATGAACCATAGCAACTACAGGTATAGGCTATTCAATCCTATACAAGTGGATAATTGTCTAGAAAGGGTGAGCACAGGGTCCTTCTTACAGAATATAGACTCTGCAAAAGAAATAAAGTACTTATCTTTATAATAAAAAATGTCTCCATCCACATATGATCTGAGCAGCTGGTGAGCATCCATACAGTGAAAATGGTTCCTTCTGTTAGACAAGCAGAAAAAGTAAAAAGGCATGTTCTGATAGCTTGGCACAAAGGTAGGATTTGTTCTAAGTGCCACCTGTTCTTGTGGATTACCAAGTAAGGAGAACTAACAGAGAGTCTCAGCAATTTAAAAATCCTTTTTGCAGAAATAATAGCCACTAAAAAAAGTTCTTTGCTGAAAGATACTCTAATTCCACAGGTGTGGCAAGAGAAGGGGTGAGCTTTACTAGCACAAGTGATTCATGATGGAACAGGGGTCATGAACAGAAGAAATAATATGAAAAGTATCTTGTAAATAGGCCTTACAGCCTAAAAGAAGCAAGAACAGTATTAATTTGTATATGGAAATTAGATATAACAGCCAAGCGATAAACTTCAATGGAAGAGTAACAACACAGAATAAAAAAGTTTGGAAATTTAAAGAACAGAAGGGATTGGGTCAGAAAAAGATATGAACTCCTTGCTACAAGCCCAAAAGGAAAATGTGGTTATTACCTTAACACATTTTCTGAGCAGAATGTCCCTGACAAGAAGACATGATGCAACCTCTCAACCTAAAAAGGCATTATTATTAGTTATTAATTAAAACAATGAGTGAGAAGGTCACTGAAAAACCAACCAGTAAAATCAAAATGAAAACTCCAGCAAAGCTAGAACTTCCGCTAAGTGACCTCCCAAACCTCTTGTATCTGAAATTGTCTATTAAAATGATGAAACATGTCATGGGCATTCAGAATTGCCAATTAGCTGAAACATCTCATGTTCATAAGGATCATTTGCATATATTCCATGTGCCTCTGATACTAGTTATTAATGGAATTAAAGACACACTGTCAGTTTTACAAAATGGAGATGTGGATGAGTTTTGTGTGATTGAAACATCAGCATCCTGAAAGAACACAAGTGAAGGGAGGTCTCCAGTAGACATCGTCTGGGTAGAGGGGAACCACATTTGTCTAGATTGAAACGGGGCTCCAAGAATAACTCTGGCCTTGAGAATGCTGGCTTTCTGCAAAATATCTCATCATTAGAAGAAATGGGGAAAAGCATAAAAGATGGCTAGAAACTCATCTGTGGACCACAACATCTGATGGCCTGGGAGTGGGATCAGTGAAAAGTACTTGGAGAATTTGCTGTTGGTTGAAGATGTGAAGAGATTGAATACTAACCTGCCCCACAGCTGAAACATTTTCCTGGTTATTAAGAAGCTCAGAGAGCATTTGTGGGGTATCAAAAGGCAAAAAAGGCAGCATTTGATTTTGTCGACTAACAAAGAGGTCTCCCTTAAAGTGCAACTAGCTATCAAAAATTGATGAGACTTGATGGCATGTCAGTGTGTGTCCTCAACTTGTTGATGAATCAGACATTGGACTTCTGAGTGGTGGTAGTAGTGTGCAAGATAGGGCATTGCTCAAATCCTGTCTTCCCTTAAACCTTACTCCTCTTCCTAAACATTCAGCATGCACTGTTTCCACAAATCCCATTTATCTCCATGAAATTTACTTCTTCCCTTTTCTATTGATCCTATCTCTAGTTCTTTTATCGCCAATATTCAATAATTCAATTATAGATATTTTTAATTTTGATTTTCTTTTTCTAGTAATTTTTTTTTTTTTTTTTTGCAGCTAGTAGTAATAAACAGTCAGGCATTAATTTATATAGGCAGTTCATAATGCGAGTCCCTATTCAAGATTATCTTTTTTTTAGTTACAGCCATTTGTTCTCCCAACATTTCTGACATAGTAGTATGTAAGGAATTTTTCCCATTCTTCCTTTATAAACTGTCATCCCTGCTAAATAATTCATACTGCTTCTTTTCCATATCTTTCTTTTATTTCCACTATATTTTTAAACTCCACTTTTATTTTATCCCACTCACTGGCTCTCCCTTCTGAAGAAATTAATATCTTCCATAATAGCTGTCAGATAATTTCCACTACCCATTCTTTTAATTACTCCCTTTTAAACAGGTAAGTAGGAAAGAGCTATTGTCTCATTTTTACTTCACTACCCTGATTTTTTCAGTTTTTATCAGTGCATGATCTAAAATGGGTAATGGACATCTCAGATTTTTTTCAAATAAATGTACACACTCCTGTGAAATATAATTTCTGGGGAATAAATATAAATTCTGAGTTCCTACTACAGAATTCACATCCTCCATACCATATATTTTGATATGTTTCTACAGAAATCTGTCATCTTTTATTATATCTTCTCTATGTCCCACTGATACATCCGCACTACTATAAATCAAGTTACAGCCACACAAACCCATAAACAGTATTGCCTGCTGAAAGCTGAATATTTCTCCCAAAACTTTAACCTGCATAATAGTAGTCTTTGGTGGAATATAAATACATGCCAGCATAATCCCTTGCCAACAGTCCCTTACCACCACAAATCTGTCATTATTGCCATTTTTTTTCGTCTTCTGCCATTACTGGAGTTCCTCTCAGGCAACCTGTATTATTCCCATTTTCCTTTGTCCCTGATATTCTGCTGAATATTCATCCAGAAATCATTTCTTCATATTCACATGCTCATTTCTATCTAAATGCGTCTCTCATGCAAAACTGCTTTTTGCACCCTACATTTCTTAACATAATTCAATACTCTCTGATTTTTAACTATACCTGTAAGATCATTTATATCCCAAGATAACATGAACAGAGTAGCCATTAAGATTGAAGGATATTACTCCCAGCTATTATACATGACAGTTCTCCAAAATATGCATTCCCAGATTTTGGCTTACATGCTCACACTGTTTGGCAAACTGATCTTTTAAGCTGTTGCATTTTCTCATCTCTAATATGAACATACGTCACATTTTTCAAGATGTTTTGCTTCAATAAAAACACAAATAAAATACAAATCACAGAACCTCCATCTCCCCTAACTTAACACAAACATAAAATTGTGTATATTTTCACAAAATGAAATGTACCCCTCTAGATAGGAGCAGATGCTCCCAATCAACAGCCCTACCCATAGGTATTAAAATTCAGGTTACCCATGATAAGCACTTGAAACAGCCTGTACTCCCCTACTTACATTGATTACTCTGTTATTTTTTCTCTGTCACCATCCAAGACGGCAACCTTTAACTCATTAACACCTATGTGGTGTGGAATGTCACACATATTGCATTCCTGGGCATTTTCTGAAAATAAACTTAAAAGCATAAGAAAAACAATATTTTGTGAACAATAAAATCTACTAAAACTGTACAAATAATGTCATCAGTAAGTATTACTTCAACTGATAATAAAATGCTTTCATACTCTTTTCCATAAATACTGTAACATATTATAATGCACACAAACCCCAAATTATATTTTTTCTAAGCTTTTACAAATTTTCATATTGCGAAAACTATAAAACCTAGACATATATTGTTTGAACTTTTGTTAACCAAGCATAAGCTTTCACATGACAACACAATTCCTTTTTAAGTGCACATTTATTGAGATAGTTACAGAAATATGAAAATTAGAAGTTATGTACTTACCATAACGTTCCATCTGAGTAGGTGGATTCATTTGTCTGCAACCTGTGGGTTATGGATCCGATATCAGATCCGAACCGGCATGGTTTATCCAGCTATGGATCCGAGCTCTTAGCTCCTCCCCTCACCCATAATGCCCTGCTCTCCCTACATGACCTCAGATCGAGTTTGCCCTGAATCAAAATACCCTAGAAAAGGGTAACACATAATATGCAGGAAACTGACAAGGCCAGGGGGATAGGAGGGCGGGATGGTTGCAGACAAATGAATCCACCTACTCAGATGGAACATTATGGTAAGTACATAACTTCTAAATCTGAAGCAGGAGATTCATTTGTCTGCAACCTGTGGGACAGAGTCCCCAGCTACCTGAATCTTGGGCGGCCGTCATGGAAGGATATTCCGGAGCACCGCGGAGCCAAAGGATGCTCTACCTCTAGATGTGATATCCAGCTTGTAATGAGAAATAAAGGTATGAGATGAAGCCCAAGTGGCTGCTGAACAAATGTCATCCAGAGGAATTCTAGCTTTAAAGGCCGCTGAGGTAGAAACTGACCGGGTCATATGGGCACAGACTCCCTCCGGTGCGGGCCTCCCAGAAGCTTGGTAAGCTAAAAGAATACACTGCGAAATCCATCGTGACAAGGAGACTTTGGAAATTGGCTTACCCAGATTGAATTTGGCAAAGGAAATGAACAACTGGTCAGATTGCCTATGACCAGCTGTCCTGTTAAGATAAAAACGAAGCTGCCTGTGAACATCCAAGGAATGCAGCTTGTATACACCCTTGTTCTGATATTTAGGAAAGAAAACAGGGAGGTTAATGGACTGATTAATGTTTGCTTCTGAAGCTACCTTAGGAAGAAAGGAGGGATTGGTCCTGAGGTATACGCGGTCCGGATGGAAGACCAAGTAAGGAGGCTTCATGGATAAGGCTTGAAGTTCCGAAACCCTTTTGGCCGAAGTAATGGCTACTAAAAAAGCAGTCTTGAGGGACAAGAATTTAAGATCTACTGTGGCCGCAGGCTCGAAGGGGGGAGCGGTCAAGGCCTGAAGAACCAAAGAAAGATCCCACGGTGGAACCGCCTGCTTGACAGGGGGTCTAAGGAGAAAGGTGCCTTTTAGGAAGATTTTACATAATTTGGCGGACATAAGAGGTCCAGAGTCATGACCAACATGATAGTGAGAAATGGCCGCAAGCTGCACTTTAACCGTTGAACTACTGGCACCATCATTAAAAAGAGTGGTTAGGAAGTCTAGCACCAGAGGAAGGGGAACCGTGAAGGGATCTAGACCCTGCCGCTCCGCCCAAATGGAGAATCGTTTCCATTTATTGCGGTAAACTTTTCTGGTAGATGGTTTATATGAGCCGCTACCAGGATGGCCTTAATGGGGGACGAGATACCGGGAGTCCTAATTAGGAGTGGAACTGGAGCAGCCAAGCAGTTAGCTTCAGGTTGTCCAGATTCGGAGTTGGTAGGTTCGATGGGCGTGATATCAGATCCAGAATGGGATCTAGAAACCAAGGTGGATTCACCGAGTGAGACCTTAGGTAAGGGAACCAGATCTGTCGAGGCCAGAATGGGGCAATGAGGATCATTCTGCACCCCAACCGAGAGGCTTTCTGAAGAACTTGGAGCATCAGAGGCAAAGGGGGGTAAGCGTAAAGAAGACCGGGAGGCCAAGCATGCACTAGAGCGTCTCTCGGGGAATCCTCTGGAGGAGGGATTAGAGCGAAAAAACTGTCGCACTTGGTGTTTAAGGGAGACGCAAAGAGATTGCAACAAGGAGTTCCCCACCATACGAAGATACATTTCGCTACTTGAGCATTGAGAGACCACTCGTACGGGGAGAGAATGGTGCGACTGAGTTTGTCCGCAAGGATGTTGGACCGACCCAGAATATGCGTTGCGATGAGAAAGCGGTTGGTGGAGATCGCCCATTCCCACACTCTCATGGCTTCTCGACATAAAGGATAAGACCTGGTTCCCCCCTGTTTGTTGATGTACCAGACCACCGACATGTTGTCTGACTGAATTGCAATTGTTCCAAGGGGAAGAAAGGCCTGAAGTGCTCGCAATGCCAAGAGCACTGCTCTCATCTCTAGAACATTGATATGCAGGGAGGTCTCTGAGTCGTTCCATGTGCCTTGGACCATCCGGCCTGCAAAATGCTCCCCCACCCGAGGCGGGAGGCGTCCGTGGTCACCGTGGGGAGAGGGGGAGAAGCACAAAAGGGGCGGCCTCCGTGGAGATCCTGTGAATGGAGCCACCACAAGAGAGACCGCTTGCAAGCCTTGCTGATCGCAATGGGATGATGCAGAGGTAGAGCAAGGTAAGACCACTGAACTTGAAGTGTCCACTGAAGGACCCGCATGTTGAACCTGGCGAGTGGAAGAAGAGATATCGCTGCCGCCATGGACCCTAGTGCCCTCAGGACCAATTCCGCCGGAACTGAGCTGGAGTGGAGGATGGCCCACACCTGGAGTCGCAGATTCCGAACTCTGTCGGCTGTGAGAAAGGCTCTTAACTCCCTCGTGTCTAACCTGGCACCTATAAAATCTATCAACTGAGTAGGGGCCAGGTTGGACTTTGCTACGTTTATCGTGATGCCCAGGTGGGGAGCTAGATGAAGAAAGGAGTCTCGCGCCAAGGATAGTAGATGCCTTGTTGGGGCGGTAAGAAGCCAGTCGTCCAGGTACAGAAAGACCTGCACCCCCTGAAGCCTCAGGTGGGCCGCAACCACTGCTAATACTTTGGTGAACACCCTGGGGGCTGTGGTGAGACCAAAGGGAAGGACCCTGAACTGGTAGTGACTGGCTCCCAGCCGGAAGTGAAGAAACCTCCTGGAGCGCCTGTCCATTAGTATGTGGTAGTACGCATCCTTGAGGTCTATAGAGCACATCCAGTGATTCTCTCCCAGAAGGGGGAGGATGGATTGCAAAGTGGCCATCCGGAACTTCTCCTTGGGAACTGCCAGGTTTAACAGGGACAGGTCTAAAATTGGTCTTTGGTCCCCCGTCTTTTTTGGCACTAAAAAGAACCTGGAGTAGAACCCTGATCCGATCTGGTCTGGGGGGACAGGCTGGATTGCTCTTTTCCCCAGCAGATGGCCAATTTCTGCTGAAGCGGCCTCCCACTGACCGGGTGGAACGTCGGGGAGGGATCTTAATTTTGGAATGTGATGAAAGGGGATCTTGTATCCTCTGGATATAATGCGGAGGACCCAGCGGTCTGATGTTATGGACTCCCATTACGCTAGGTGCTCCAAAAAACATCCCCTGACTGCCTCCAGAGTGGAGCAGTCCGGCAACCCCCCAGGGCTGCTACGCGGGCCGTTCAGAGAAAGGTTTTCTGGTCCCGAAATTCCTGGGAGCCCCTCTGCCCCTGGGGCGGCGTCCTCCCTGTCCTCCTCTGCCACAGAAGGACTGGTTGTCCGGAGCGGGTTGGGATTGCTGCGACTTCCGGAACCACATCTTCTTCTGGCCCTTTTGGTTCCTAGAGTAGGACCTCTGGGGCACAGAGAAGCGGATTCAGATGGCAGACAGCGTCTTCCCGTCCTTTTCGCTCTGGGTCAAAGTGTCACGAACCGCTTTGCCAAAAAGGGCAGAACCATCAAAGGGGGCGTTCTCGAAGGACGCCTTGAAGGGCTCCATGAAATCACAATGGCGGAGCCAGGCCTGGCGTCTAGTGACTAGGCCTACTCCTGCAGCTCTAGCGGCTCCCTCAGTAGCATGGGACAGCAACCGCATAGAGGTATTCGTCACGGATCGAAGAGTGGCCATACAGGTGGAGTGCAAAAGTTTGTCCTCCTCCGACATGGACTCTGGGGGGGATGCAGCGTATTCTTTAATAAGATCGCGCTGCATCCTGATAACATGTGCCAGATAGTTGAGCGCCCTCACCGAGAAGGTCGCTTAACTAAACATTCACTTCCCCAAGTAGTCCATCATCCGAGACTCCTTGCTTGGAGGATGGACTGAGGGACTCTCCTGGGCGAGTTCCCTCTTGGTGGCTGCTGCCGTCAACATGGCATCTACCGGAGGCCCCTTACTCCAGTGGGCACGGTCTGCAGGGGGGCTAAGGATTCTGTCTGGCCTTTTGGGGATTGGCTCCACGGTGTCCGGTTCCTTCCATGCCCTGGTGGTAATAAGGTCCACCAGGGGGTCGGCAGGAGGGGACACCCAAGAGGTAGACGGGCCCGCTTCGAATGCCTCCAAGAACACGGACTCGTCCGAGGAAGACTTGGGGGCAGACTACCCACCCCTTATGTGAAGCATTTCCATGATGTCTCCAAAGGAGACATCCTCGGGGGGTGATCTTGGGGAGCCTTCCCCTTCCTCCAAATCCGTGTCTTCTGTTAAAGACTCGGGGGAGTCTATGTGCCTCCTTTTACATGTATGCTTGCGAGATGCTTCCTCGGGGGGGCTGTCCGAGGAGCCCTCGCAAGCAGTGTCTTGTTCCAATGGAACAGCTTGGGGCATTGAAGCGGGCTGTCCCAGTGGCCAGATGGTGGAAGCCTGACCCAGTGCAGATGGAGCGCGGGAAGGAGCCGAAGCAAGTGCCGGGGGTCCGGAAGCCCTCAACAGAGCCCTCTCCACTACATCAAAAGCCGAAGGGGAGCCAGCCTCGACCAAAGGATCCGAAAGTCGGCTCCCCCTCGGATCCGAAGAGTGGACCAGTGCGCTCCGACACAGACAGTGCCAAAGGCACACTAAGTCCCCCGGATCCGAAGCTCGGAGCCAGGCTCCGAGAGGTCGGATCCGAAACACTCGAGGGCAGGGTCGGATCCGAAGTACCTAGTACTATCGGCGCCAACCCACCCCCGGCTCCGAAGCTGCCCGGCTCCAAACGCTCCGAACCCGGGTAGCGGGTCGGAGAAGGAGCTATGGGCTTGAAAAATGGGGTTGAGCTCCCCCCCAGAGGGGGGGGGGGGAGGCAGGAGCACTCCCATCTGCATCTGGGCCTGGATGAACCTTCTCATCATCCGGTCCAGATTGGCGTCAGAAAGGCTATACGTAGACCTTGAAGAGGCTACCGAGGTAGGCCTTGAGTGCCTCCTCGATAGCCTCGACGGAGATCGGGTCTCTTCCTCCTCAGGCCCCGGTGAAAAGCAGACCGGAGACCGGAGCCGAGGGGGGGGGGGGAGCCAGCAGCCAAGGAGGCCGGTGGAGAAGCCCGCTTAGCTGGCGGGGCCGAAACGGAGGTCTCGGCCCACCGCTTGTGGTGCTTCTCTCAACGGTCCTTTTTTCTTGCTTCCCTGTCCTCCAACCCAGCAGTGGGAGGTTGAGTCCCAGGTGGAGGAGGGGGAGCAGGTGAGGAGGGAACTGTAGCAACAGTACCCACCACAGGAGCGGAGGCCAAAGCCGAGTCCGGGGGCAGAAGTCCCGCCAGGACCAGCTTTGACCTCCATTCCTTCAATGCCCTGGGGTTGAACCCTGCACAAATGGAACATCCAGAAGTGAGGTGTTCAACCCCAAGGCATCGAACGCACCGAGTGTGGCCATCAGCAAGGGAAAGCTTATGGCCACACTCGGAGCACTTCGAAAAAATTGCCTTAGGGGCTTCTGACATAACTAAAGTCTTTTTTTTTTTTTTTTTACCAAAGAAAAAAGACAAACAATTAGTGCTAAACTAGCACACACACAAGGCCCCAAACAACACACTCAACAAAACTCCGAACCAGCGAGGGGAGGGAATTAAAATAAAATTTTAGATGTAAAAATTTAAACCCAAAACTATCAAAAGACTAAAGCAAACCTAACACAATCACACAACTTTAACTACAAAAAAGCAATTTAAAGCTTTACAAGAGTTTTTATAAGAACTTAGCTGAAGAGCTCAGACGATCCAACTGGTTACCAGCGCGGCAAACTAGATCTGAGGTCATGTAGCATGGCATTATGGGTAAGGGGAGGAGCTAAGAGCTCGGATCCATAGCTGGATATACCATGCCGGTTCGGATCCGATATCGGATCCATAACCCACAGGTTGCAGACAAATGAATCTCCTACTTCAGATCATATATTTAATGGTATAATTAGCAATACAAATGCTACTACACATCCCTCTATGTGCAACTTACAGCTCAAATATCAAAGACAGTTTACTTCAATATCATCTAAGGTTTCACCTAATGTCATATAACAGTTTGTAAGTCACTTGTTTTTTGAAGTATTAAGTACACAGGGAAATATTGCTTTTTTCCCATAATTACAAACTAGCAATATTTCCAGTACAGTGTGATATAAACCAACATTTTCACTGACTTCTCCTGTCTTCCGTACTGGTATTTCACACCATATACCTCAATAAAATCTCTCTCTCTCAGTTATGAAAATATGAACATAAATATAAAAACATGAACAATAAGTGGCAAACAAATATTTATTTCTCCAGTACAGAACATCCAAGACTAATCTTAGCATCATTCTGTTAACTCATTTCCCTAACTCTACCTATTATTAACTAGTAAGTCACTTAAAGAAGCTAGACCCAAAACGTTCTGGATGTGTGAACTGGAAGTATACAAAAAAGGCTTTATAGGCTTGAGTGAGTTGAATAAACAAACTAAATTATGCACTATTATAGTAAATGCACTAAAGAATTAAGGCTGATGAGAAGGCTACTACTTACTCAAGTCTCACAGTTTCAAACTTTCTCTTAGCAAAGGGTACTCAGAATTCTCAAGATTAATTGCTTCTACTTACAGACAGCTATTCTCCAAGTAAAAACAGTCACTAATGAGAAAGAAACAGCCGACAACTTTTGCAGTTGCATGAAGGAATCCCAGTAAATTTTACTGAGAACAGAATTCCAGACATCACATGACCACCTGCAGACTTACTTTCTCCCACTGAGAGCATCTGCTACGGGAAGGAATAAGCTAGCAGCTCTGCAGATGTAAGAAACCTATTTACATGGCTTTCATCATTTTGTCTTATTTTGTTTCAGGCCTATTTGGTTCAACATTGTCTACAGCTTAAACCAAGGACATTCATCTAGACATTCTCCCTGTAAAAATAAGGACAGTAGTACCTTAATTCTACATATATCAATACAGTTTTACAAAGGGCCCTATCCCACCAACTTGCTTTTGAACAGTCTTTCTTATCTTGTCATAGTACAAAGCCTGTACATCCTACAACTAAAACAATACTTCCTTGCTTTAACATCTTTAACATATGCAACAGTCATTGATAAGACTCCCCCATATCGCAGTTAAAACACCCCTGACTGTAGACTATACAAACCTGCTCTTCACTATTAAATGCAGATTACATCATTTTATTTATTTATTTATTTATTTTATTTTTTATTTTACATTTGTTGACCGGGCTAGGCTAGCTGGAGAAATTTCCATTTTCAGTAGCGGCCCGGGGAGAAAAGCTCCACAGAGTGAGATACATACAGAAAATCTATCAAACCAAAAAAATAATGATAACAATAACAATCATAATATGGAGTTAGTATTAGGGTTTGCAATAACAAAAATAAAGACTAGTAAACCCTTCAATGTAAAGTAGTACTACAGGGTTAATTCCTATGACACACAATACTATCTACATGACATGATAAAAATTGAGAAAGAGAAGGAAGAAAAGAGAACTTAATAGATATAGTCAAAAAGGAAAGTATGTAAGGAAAGTAGAGTGAAAGAAAGTAAGGAAATGATAGAGATTAACTGTGGAGAAAAAGCTAAACAACAGTGGGGAAGAAGAGTAAGACAAAGAGGGAGTAGAATGAAGGAGGAAGGAGATAGTTATATTTAGTTAGTAATAAATTAGCTAGTCAGGTTTACTACATGAACAAAGCCAGTGATTTTGGAAATGCAGTTTAATATTTTGTTTGAAAAGAGGCAATGATGTAATCTTTGTTATGTTAGTAGGTAACAAATTCCATTTTGTCCCAACAGCATTGGTAAAAGAGAGTCACCAGCATTATTATTTGATTTTATAGAACTTGTCAGAATTTTACTGGAGGAGAGAGTTAAGATTTTTATATGGGGTAATGAGTTGTGAGAGTATTGGGGTATTATTAGGTTGGTATAAGATTTTGTGGGCAATGCAGAGTTGGTGGATTATCAGATAGTTCTGAAACTCAGGCCAGCCTAAAAGTTTTAAGTTTAGACAATGATGTGTTTTATAGGGTTGCCGTAGCAAAGCGGGCAATGTTATTATAGCAGGTTGCCAGTTTGTTAAGGCTTGTTTTTTTGAGATTGGTGAAGATAGGTGAAGCATACAGAAGAGTAGAGATAAGATGGGAGTGAGCGATCCTTGTTCTAGTTGAAGGTGTAAGAAAAGGTCTAATTCGATATAGGGATCCTATCTTTCTATTAACTTGTTTTATGGAGTTGTTAATGTGTAGGTCAAATGAGAGATTATTGTCTATTGTAATACCTAACAATTTAGTTGATGTGTCAGGTGAGATGACAGTGGCTGTTGGAGGAGATAGAGAAGTGTAAGGGAGAGGTCCTGGATGTGGGGTAAAGAAGAAGTTTGGTTTTCTTTGCATTTAGTAAGAGGAAACTACTAGAGAACCATGTTTCTATTGAACACTGTTTGGGTGAGAGAGATAAGTTCAGTGGTAGAAGATGCTGAGCAGATGGGCGAGTCACCAGTCATTGAATGCAGGTTGCTTGAGGGATTATAGTTTGAAGATCATTGATGAAGAGGGAGAAGAGAAGTGGTCCAAGGATAGAGCCTTGTGGAACACCAATGGAAACAGGCAAGAGAGAAGAGGTGTGGTTATCCCAGAGAACAGCTTGTGTTCTATCTGTGAGGTAAGATTTAAACCATGTAATGGTTGGGGTATCGAATGAGAGGGATTCAAGAGTATTAAGTAACAAGGGGTGGTTAACCATATCAAATGCTTTGGACAGGTCAATGAAGACGGCAGATGAGAGTAAGTTGTTGTTGCGGTTCTGATTAATGGTATCTACAAAAGAAAGCAGGGCAGTGGTGGTACTGTGGTGTGGTCTAAAGCCATGTTGACAGTTTGCTATTATGTTGTGATGAGAGAGATATTGCACGAGTTGTAGGTGGATACATTTTCCATGATCTTAGCCAAAGGTGAGAGGAGAGCAATGGGCCTATAGTTAGTAGTCAGTTGAGTGTCCATCTTTGTGTAGTGGGATAATATGAGAGACCTTCCAAATTTCGATGATTCCTTCTTTGATTGTCCTATTTATGAGAATAGATATAGGATATGCAATAACCTTGGCAGCTTTTGAAGAAAAGAGATGGGAGCTTATCAGTCGAGGGGGTACATGGTTTTAGTTTTAGAAGAAGTTTGTGTATGTATGATGTAGAGATAGGTTGTAGTGAAAATTTAAAGGAGGAGTTAGTTTGGTTACGAGGTGGGCAGAAATTGTTGGCATTAAGTTGTTTAGCTAGAGTTTGGATAGTTTCTGTGAAGAAAGAGTTAAAGGCATCTGCAGTCTGCTGGGGCGTGTCAGGGTCTGCATTTAGTGGGGAAGGTGTTTTGGAAGTTCCTGGGGAGAGGAGTTTATTAATTGGGGACCAGAATAGTTTTGAATTATTAAGATGAGTTTGTTGTAGTTCGATATAGAATTTCTTTTTGTCAGTTATTACTGCCTTTTTAGTTAGATTTCTAAGCTGTCGAGTTTAGAAGATCAGTGTTATTTCTGTGGGTTCTCCATCTAGCCCAGACTTTATTTCTAGTGAGAATGAGCTTTTTGGTTTCATTGGATAGCCAAGGGGCTATGTTAGATTTCATTCTAATAATACGTTCAGGAGCATGTTTGTCAAGAATGGATAAAAACATTTTGTTAAAATGTAATACTGCATTTTAGAGGAAGTGTTTTAAGGGGTTCCAGTTACATGCCCTGAGTTCAGTTTGAAATAGGTCCAGATTAAAATGTTTGAGGTGCGTATTTTTCTAGTAACGGGGGTTTAGCAAATCAGCTTTATCTCTTGTTATAAAAGTTAGAGAGTGGTCACTGATATCATCTGGCAAGGTTCCTAGTTTGTAATTATTTTTTGCTCTGTTTATAAGTATCCAGTCTAGAATGCTTTCTCTATTAGTATGTTTATTGAGCCTAGTAGTGGAGGTGATGGTTTGAGTGAAACCATGTAGGTTGATATAGGATGAAGGATTTTCTTCATTAATGCTATTCCAGTCTATGTTCATGTCGCCTAGTATGATAGTTTCCTGTGGATAATTGGTGGATATGTGACTAAGAAAATCGAGGGTAGGTATATTGTTGCCTGGAGGCAGGTATATACAGATGATATTAAGGGATTTTTGAATTTAACTGGAGTTTGATCATGATGGCTTCTATCCTGCTATCTTGAGTTGGTGTGGCTGGGAGGGTAGTGACATTTAGATGATTTCTAAAGAGAATTGCAACACCACCACCTTTTCTTTTGGGACGGTGAGTCTTACCATATTGAAGCCTTGGGGCGTGATCTCAGAGTCTTTAGTGCTAGGTTTTAGCCATGTCTCTGACAGGCAAAGAATATCAAATGCGTGTGTGTGAAGGAGGGCATGTAGGTAAGGTACTTTGTTGTTTAGGCTTTGGGTATTCAGATGTCCTATTAAGAAGCTATTATAGGTTTTAGTAATAAGAGGGAGAGAAGGGCCAGGGTTAGGATGGATGTCACCATCTTGAAGAGTAGGATAGCTACATTTGATTGTACTTTATACAAACATTAACAAGAACAAAAAATGTTTAACTTACAGTTATGTCTAAATTAGCTTCAGTGTCCTTCAAAACATTAATGATAACGTGAGTAACATGCTTTACATTTCACTCACGAGTTTAACAAAGTCAGGAAAATTCTAGTTTTTCTCACCCACTTTTTCTTGCAAAGACATACTTCGGATGTCTGCTCCTATATCCAATGTAATGGATTCTTTATGGTCTCCCATTTATTAGTGTTGCTGGTCTTAGTCCTGATCTGATCATTATTTGGGATTAATCAGTCTCTTTAATTGATGGCAGGTGTGTACCCAAGAAGACTGAATGCTGTAATTAAATTAAAAGGTGCTTCAACAAAGTATTAGTTTAAGGGTGTGCACACTTATGCAACCAGCTTATTGTATGTTTATTTTTTATATTTTTCCCCCTAACAGATGTTTGTTTTTCAACTGAATTGTACAGGTTATAGGTCACATTAAAGGTGGGAATGGTTTTTAAATGATTTACTGTGGTCTCATTTTTTTATATCACAAAAACCTGGCATTTTAACAGGGTTGTGCAAATTTTTTATATCCACTGTACTTGTTTACATGAAATGACTCGATGCCCAGGAGAGATTACATGGGAAGCATGAACATGCACTTTTTAGACCTCTCCATTACTTGTAATGCCCTATATGGAAGGTGGACAGCATAGTTTTAAGGGATGAAGCCTTTTTAGAGCCACTGCAGAGCCAACATTATCTGGTGTCTGGGACTCTACCCAAATGGAACATGTACTGAGGTACAGAAGACAATCCATCTTCTTCATCACTGGAGCCATGATGTCTAAGGTCTGACAAGTTACTTTGGTGGCATCTTTCAGAAGGTCCATCAAAGACGGCACCATCTAGGAGGACTGGATGGTGACCACTCTGCAACCTTCATTGTGAGACAGGCATAGGGACAGCTGGCTAGTCAATTTTGGTGGTATCAAATGGAGGTGCTCACCAAAAAAGGAGGTCTTTAGTAGTTAACCTTTTCTACACTATTGAGTTTTTCTCCTTGTGAGTTCAAAGGGCACCCAATATGCTTTGCTTTAGACAGGGCCTTCTTTGGTTTCTTAGCAGGGAGCTCAGAGTCGGAAGAACAAAGACCCTTCCTGCAGAAAACATGGAAAATTAGAGGACTACAGAAAGCCTGAGGAACGCTGATGCTGTTGCAGAAGTATTAAAAGGCCTGGATGCCTTTATACTGGGAGAAATGGAAAGAAAAATGGTCTTTGATGTCAAAGGCATTAACATCTGAACAACCACCATTAAAGGAACTACATAATGAGTGGACTAAAACTCATCCAGTGTAGGCACTGGTAAAACTGTCACCAAAGGAACCATCACTAAAAAAAAGTCTTACGTCACCAAGAGGGGAATATAAGACAACCATTGCCAGCAAAACTGACACTTGATAGGAACATACTAGAGATACACAGTATGATGCTTGTAAATGCTGGAACCACAGCCAGGGTTAGCAGATGAAACATTATAGGGCTGGTGACAAAGTTAGTGGCACGGGGAAGAAGCGGCAACAAAAAATTAATTTCAATATCCTTGGTCAATGGGAGCAGCACCTGACCTCTACAAATTTTAGCAATACTGAAAAGGAAATACATGAAGGAGTGCACAACACCAGTTCCCTGCCATACACTTTAGTGCAGCATACTACAGCTTTATTTATGTACTTACTGTGTATACTCTAGCATAGTGTATTTGTAGATGTAGCTTGCAAACCTTAAAAACAGTGGCAATTTGGAAACCCAGGTTTGTAGTGCTTGCTTTTGCATTCTAACACTGCTATACATAAAAATTCAACTACAAAGGCAGTTTTGGGGTGAATATTTTCTTTATTGTTAGGATTTGACAGAAAGCACTACCGTTAAAATTGACCCTTTGAAATGCATTAAACTTTCAAAGACTTGCTTAAAAATCTTGATACTTCTGTTGTAAACACCAGGGTTCAGTATGTGTAGCAGTCTTAATTGAGGTAAGTAGTGAGTGCTAGAACTGACAGTTTAAAACATGTTCGTTTTAAATAAATGTTACTGTTATGAGAAAAGCAGAGACCCACAATAACCTGCACTGCTCAAACTCTTAGCAAGTAATTCTACAACTTCTGTATTTGCCAAGTCTATCTCCAATATATTTATTGAAAAAATGTTTCCAATTTCTTCAAAGCAATTTTGCATCTTCAGCATGAGCACCAAAAGAACCTGGCCCTTCTTCAGAACCACTCTTTCTGTCTGTTTCTATGCTGCTTTGCTGCACTCTCACTTTATTCTCTCTTTTAAAGAAGACAAATACTGCTCTTTGATCATGTTATTTTTGTCCAAATGGGTTTCTTTCAGTCTCTCTCCCACTGAAATTATATTCAGAATGGAGTAAAGTAGTACACAGAAATACTTTACTCTTCAATCTATGACCCATTAACAGTTCCAACAAGTAATGACAGGCTTAAAAACATCAGTCTAGGCCATAAATGACAGAACATCTACAGTGCACTTCGGCAGTCAAAGTAAAACCCCAAATAAGAGAAAGAAGTCTAATGGCATACTTCTGTACAAATAAATACTTAGACAAAATACTACAAAAAGTGGCTTTAAATATGCATTGCACCTTTTACGCATCTAGGCAAAGTAAAACATGAACACTGTGTACACAGCAGTTGTGCTGGAGAGAGAAAAAGTTGAGCTTTTTTCAAGAAAAATTTAAATGCACAATACTAATATTTACAGCCTTTGGCATTGTAAAAAGAATAATCCACTTAATTTTATCTCAACTTGTCTTCTGAAGCTATTCTCCTTTTTCAAATGAGTTGACGCAACACTCAGAAATATTGCTACTAGTATGTTTCAGTGTATGCCGCTACTGGTATTTTTGTTCTTGCTCACACCAAAATTAAAATGCAAGCTTTATGTCACAAGAGGGAAGCTGCAGCAGCCTGCATTATCATTCAATGTACGATAAATCATCTCACAGGTCAGGCTTGCACTGCCCAGCAAACCTCTCCTCTTAGGTTTTCTAACACATCAAGGTTCTCCACCATCCATAAAAGCCATTTACTTTTAGCTATTGCTAGGGCTCTGCCCCAGTTTATCAGATAATACTGCAGCCAGAGTCCCAAAGACCTGTATTACCAGATGCCCATGTACTGCATATTCAAATAATAATCAATACTTTCTGCAGAGTACATCAACAAATTCAAGTCACCAGGAACCAAGTGGAAGCATGTCTACACAGCAAATAAACAAAACTTGTAACCAACCAGTATAATGCTTACGTAGTGAAACATTTAGAAAAACACTGGTAGAAGAATAAAGCGACCATCTGTGTTCACAAAATCCAAATATGGTTTATTGTAAATCAATGAGGACAGCAACATACAAAAAACAATCCAGTACAATACTAGACATGCTAGGTTAAGCACTTTCTTCCTTTTCCTGTCAGGACTTATCAGACCATTAAGACAAGACGTTAGACAATGACCGTACCAAAATACCTAAAGAACAATGTTTTGCTATTAATCCTTGAGTTGTAAGCTAATTTTCATTCAAAAGAACATCTAACATACTTTAGATTTTAAAGTTTCTTTTAGCCCTTATACAAGTTCTTTTCCCTGTGTTTCTTCTGTTAAAAGAACTTGGATTGTGTGAACAGAGATGTTGCTTTATTCTATTACGGGTTGGTTACAAATTCAAGTCACTACCCACGAAAGGGAATCATCTGCCAAATTAAGTGACTCATCCTCATAAGTGTTACTTTCTATCTTTCAACAAATGGCAAAAAAATGCATTTGTGGTAAGTGAAAGGAGTTTATCTCAGGGTCTTCATATAAAATGACAGAAAAAGAGAGATAATTTATTTGCTATAGTTTTGTCTGATATATAGTCTAAGGTGCGATTTGTTTTTCTCTTCAGAACTTCAAAAATCCCAAATGTTGCCTCTATCATGGAAGCCGAAAGTTCAAGGTCTAGTTTTCTATTGCCTGGGATGCTTTTGCCAATTATTTCATACATTGTAGATAATGACAAAATGATGTCTTGGTATTGTGGGAAAAACTGGCAGGGGGGTTGGAATCAAGCATTGTTATTAGATGACTGAAATATGAGGGTACATTTTATTTAATAAGCATACTTCCTAAGCAACAGGAGCTGCATTAGCTAGAGCTGCAGCTCCAGACTATTTGGAATATGTGGACCTTCCAGAGACCCTATAAGAAGGTGGCTAGTTTAACAAAGAAATGTTTTAGCTGAAAACTACAGCAATTCCTTTAATTTCTGCTGTCATTTACAGCACTAGAGCATAAAACTACAAATTTTGAAACCTGCAACTGCATAGCAATTACCTAGCCATTTAATTTATGGCAGATAATGGCAAGCAACCAAAATTATTTCTATATACACACACGTGTGTGTATATATATATATATATATATATATATATATATATATATATTTATACACACACACACACGTGTATATATATATATATATATATATATATATATATATATATATATATATATATATATATATATATCTATATACACACACACACACACACACACACACACACATATATATATATATATATATATATATATATATATATATATACACACACACACTGAGCTTTTCTCTTCCTGTCTTTTTTAATCAGTAAAACATGCATGAAAGAGATTTTTAACATTCGTCACGGATCCCTTATGTAAGTGGCCTAAGAACCTTTTCCAAACCCACAAAATTAACAGCTTAATGGTAAGCATAAGCTCTATGTGGGTAACAAATAGATAAATGAATAAGAATTAAAAGAAGTTAATTCCTTATTTCTAAAACAAAATCCATAAACCAGTGCCTCCCCAAATGTCAAAAAAATGGGAATGAAAATATAGATACATCCTTCTGTTGTAAAGGAACAACTTACAGGTTACCAATAAGTAAATATTGCCGCATATAAAAAAGTATATTTCACATATTTTTGCAGGCTTGCACTTTACAGAAGTATACTACTTCACTTAAATACCAGGTGAGCTCTGTGGTAATAACATTACATTATGCCATAGGAAGGAGTCCAGTTTCTGGCCCTGACAATCAATGGTGCTACTTACAAGTAAACAAAAATAAAAATTCAACATTTTATTACGTCAGTAATAAGAATTCCAGATACAACATGATGGCATTCAATATACAAGGTTCATACCTCACAAAAGTTGAATTAGGAAGAAATTTTGATCACAGAACAAAAGCATGAGAAGAAATGCTTTACATGCAAGCAGCAGCTGAAAGATGCATTCGTAAGTGTGCCTACAGCTTTGAAATACTTATGTCTCATTAACAGAGACTCAAATAACCACAGAAGTCATCTTAGGACAACTAAAAAAAAAATCCATGAATAAGCACATAAATGATTTTGTTCAGTGCTGGCAAATGCAAGATAAATCAAAATATTCAGCTGCAAATTGAAGCTAAAGACTGTACAATGCACACTTTTCTGGCATAAACACAGTCTTAATATGATTATAGTATAAAGAATAAGCAATCACTAAAAAAAGAAATAAAATATACAAGAAGAGCAAGCCAACTAGAAGCGATACTTTTGAACAAATCCAAGAGTTAACCTGCTCACAAGTCTTTCCAAATGTATACAATATTCTTGTTTTTATTCAGTAATGAGGTACAAGCTGTGGTCAATCTGTGGAGGTATAATGCAGCACAAGATGAAGCCTCACCACAGTTTTCAGTCATTTACTCACGGCTCAGGATCAAAGATGCTACTTAGTTCCTGAACTACTCGATCTAGCAGTAGCATTTCACAAAGTAGACTGCAGAATCCTACTGGTTTCATCTACCACTTTTACAGTATCACAGAAACTATCCTGAAGTTCTTTGCCCTCTCTCTCTTCAGCTATTCTTAGGGGGGTTGTTTTAACTATTACTTCCTTTTCAGACTTCTCGGGACTGTGATGTCTTGCAGTAATTCAATTCTGTTCTCCACAATTTGCATGATCTGCTGCCCTTCAGGGATGGAGGAGAGGACTGCAGCATTACTGCTAGGCTGATGATGCACAGTAATACTGCTCTCCTTTCCCTCACGTCTAAGTATACGATCTTGATTTCAATGAGGAAGACAGTGTGCATCCTGTGATAATACTGTTTAATGTGTGCCTCCAAACTACTTCACTGCAAGAGAGGATAATCACTATCTCCACACGCTTCTTTTTCCAAGACAGGATACATCATCAGGGATGTCCAAACAACCATTACAACTATTAAATACTACATTTTTGATTTTGCTTTGTTTCTGACTACTCATACCTTACAAACTGCAGCACTTTAGTTTTTTTTTTCTTGAACTAGTTATCATCCCACACGTTTGCAATCTTGAAGCCTAATAGGTAGGACATCCATACACTTAGCTATATCATTTGAAAAAAGCAAGTTGATGAAATAAATATGATGACGTATATTTTAAGCATACTGTGCTACAATATGGAATTATAGTGTCAGCATTTTCTTAATAGAAAAGGCACAATATGCCTCAAAAATTTAAGTCTTGAAAGTCAGCAAATGTAAATCCAAAACTAATTGCAATTAAGCAAAATAATGCAATCACAAAGAGTAGGAACAGCAACTCTTAATGACAGTCTCTTTCATTGCTGTAACACAAAGGGCAAAGCAGAAGAAAGGAAATAACTTTCCATAACAACAAATGTACAGAAGTTATATATCCCATCTTTACATAACAACAAATGTACAGAAGTTATATATCCCATCTTTACTGTACAAATAAGAGTATGAACAACATATGGAGAGAAATACATAATTTATCAATACATAAAGGGTCATATTGTCACACTGCACAAAACATAGGTCCATAAATTGAGAACAGAACCAGCAGAATTAGAAATGAGAGATGAGACTGCGGTTTAAATCAATATGCTACATCTTTCCAGTACAGTTATGTAAGGTACTTGTCAAAACGGCATAGGTATTTATACATGATCGATCTATGACAAAAACTTGGGGTGCAGGAACTGCTAGAGCTTTTACTGCAGACATTAGAACCACTCAGCACATAAAACCTTTCCAGGGTGCAAACTCATCCAATAATGCACTGCTTCTTCCTGCCTCTATTATTGGGTAAAGGGATGGTTATTGCAGTTGGAGGTCTACTTGCAGATGTAATGTAATTAGGAAATTCAAGCCAATAAAGCCAAACCCCACTAGCTGTGGGCATGCGTGTTTCAGTCTTCTTATGACCTCGTCAGCACAGTATAAGTGGGCTGTTTGGGTAACCTTTAGAAAAACAGGGTTGTTGTACCCAGCTGACATCTATAACCATTAACAGATTTCAATAGAAAAAAGTAATGGGCATTCAGAGCTGCCGTATAGCTGAAACACATTATGTCCTTTAGGGACCATTTGCATATATCCCATTATCTTCTTTTACAAGATCATCTTGAAAACTCTAGCTTGGCTAGGTTTTTCTTGCAGTTTTTTTACTAATTGGAATGGCCGTGTCCTGTTTCCTCTTGACTAGATATATGGAAAGGTGGTCAAGAATGGGTGTTGGAAATGCTGCAGCGAACCCTGTGGTTGGATATAGCCCTCACAAAAATGCAGAGGACATATCTTTTGGGCCAATGACCTTGATGAAAAACAGCAGGGTTGAGTGGCTAGGATCCATCTGCCTCTTGCTGCTGGGACTGAGGGTTGTAGCATAACCACAGGTTCCTATGAATTCAAGAAAAAAAAAACATTGTGGAGCATGAAACTCAACTCCAGATGCTGAAGGGGTCAGCCCCCGCATCCACTTTTTTATTTTTATTTATTTTTTTTACTCATTTGCTAACCAGATGAGTTCAGTGATTTTTACCACTTTCAGGAGCAACCCTGAAGCACTGCCTAGTAAAGTGACTTACATTAGGCAAATGGAGGTGGAAGAAATTAAACTTTGTACATTGGGCTACAAGAGACAACTCATTTACAGATCAGAGACTTAATCTTCTGCCCTCTTTCTCTCGTACTCTGCAGCTGATCAACAGTTGCAAGTCCAAAGAGCAGGAGGCCTCTTGAATGGAAATTAAAAAAAAAAAATAAAGGGTCCAATGGTCACCTTGATAGTCTCAACAAATAGTGTGAGGTACAGCCAGGACTGGCAGTGTATGACTGTGTTGGATTCTGTTAGTCTATAAGCTCCACCCATGGCATCATATGTCATGTGGACGATTAGGCAGACAACAGTGACTGTAATGGATGCCTACCCCTTGAACATATGCTTCCCAAAGCAGTCTACGGTTCCTAGACTCTCTGTCAAGGTGCTTGACTGAAGGGGCTGAAAAGTACAGTTTCTCCTTGAGATGGATACCAGTACAATAATATCAGGTTTAAGAATGCATGTCCAAAGGCCACATTCCTTAATGAGATCAAAACACGCAAATCTACCTTCTGACACAGGACCAAACTTTTCAGCTGCTCTGGCATCCTCCAGGATACCTCCATCTAAGGATGGAGCACCAAATTGACTGTTTCATTGCTCAGAGGCTTTCATGAGTCATCTCTGGGGGAAAACATCCTCTGAGACCTAGCCACCTCCTTCCAGAATTAACTGGAAGATCTCATTAATCTTAGAGACATTCAGAGGAAACAAAGGAGAAAAGCACCATTCTCCCCAACAACCAGATATAGATCTGGCACTAAATATCTGGCTTTAGAACTGCACTTCTCAGGTCTCAGACTTGGCAGACTATTTCTGTGAAAAAATGGGGTCTCTTGGAAGATATTCAGCCTTCAGTAAGGAAGCCAGAATGGAAAAAGGGAAGGTGTGCAAGTTCAGTTACACAATAATAGCATCTCCGTTTTAGAAAAAAAGTTATTTGAGGAAGAACAATGAATTAATATCAAAGTCGATCTAGCAGGAAAAAAGACTGTAGAACCAGCAAAATAAAAGGATGTAACAAATGTAGTGAAGTGCAGACACCCTAGGAGCTAACACCTGCACACTGAATGTTAGCAGAATGGAAAACCAGCAAATTAGATGTCGAGCAAACAAACTGGGAATGTGCAAAGAGAACTGCTGACACAGATTAACCAGAAATGGTTTTCCTGCAGAAGGACCCATGAGCTAGAGAACATGTCCAAAACTGTCCAGTCTAAGATCTACTAGTTCTTTATAACAGTTTCCAAGGTCAGATTGGACCTGGAGAACCCCCATCCTCACAGGCAGTGCCAGACCAGTAAGACATGCTGTGGGACTATCAGAGGAATTGACAGCCTGGCCTGTTTTGCTGGGCTTGGAGATAACAAGACTGTCTGATGCTAGAAAGCTGTCCTCTGAGTCACAGTAAGTTTCTTCCCTTTTGTGGTCAGAGTTTTCTAGAGGAATAAGGGGTATATGTGCCTAGATGGGGCTTACAAAGGCCCTCCACAGACTGAGTGCCTGCTCCTCTTTAGAAGTTCAATGGCCAGGTCCTGTGACCACAAAATAGGCATCTAGGCTCTTATCCCCAGCCAAATTAAAACACCCAACCATATAGTCCTGGCCAAAGGAACAGCACTTTTAAAGGTACAGCAGAATAAGTGGTATCCTACTAAACAGGCTGATAAAGTGGACATGTTCTTTGATCATATGGTGAGGAAGACCCTCCAGCATTTCCAGGGCCTGCCAAACCTGCAGTATTTGAAAAAGGGTATAAGACAGATGAAACATTGAGTGCCTTATTTCCCAATATGGCAGAGGGACATACACAAGGTTCAGTACTCCTTATCCAGAAGCAAGGTGGCAGAATGTTTTGTGGTTTATGGGACCTATGCTGGTCCATAGAAGTCACAAAGTCAGGAATGGAATGTTTAGTAAGATGATCTATGCTATTCATGCAGTGACTTGTAAGGCAACACCAACCTCTACCAAGGCCAAAAGGGCACTGTCAAAGATTGATTCAGCTTGTCAAAGTAGCATTTTTACTGACAGATGTCTCCTCCTCTTTATTTCTGTTGCCCCCACCCACATGGACCCAAGTAGTCCTCCTATCCTTGTCAGTCTTTCCTGACATGTGTATTGAGGTCCCCCATTATTAACACCAGGAAAGGATAAGCTTAAAGCTCTCCAAAGCTTCCGCATAATGTCAGCAAGGCACTTCTGAGAGAAAGGAGTAGGGATTATGATGCAAGGTGCTCCTCATGAGTCTGACAGAATTCTCAAAGGAGGAATTGAATGAAATAAGGGGAAAGGGGCTGCCTCATTGTTGCCATTCATCATAGAAACAAAAGCCTAAAAACTCTGACTCCAGATAACAGTGGGAGTACGGCTTTCCCTCACTCTATGGCTATCAGTGGGCATGTCAAACATAGGCAACAGTCAATGGGTAGTGTAAGACCAAAAACAATGATGAAGCATGCAAAATCTAAAGGAAGAGTGTGATGGAAAGAGGCCCATAATGATGCTTGCTATAGCTTCAGACTTGGCAATTTAATAGTATGACCCTGTACACATAAATCTTAAGTTCTCACCAAACAATAAAGGAATGTTTAACATTTAGGCCATCAGTCACTATTCTCTGGGTGGGATGACCACACAGACTTTTTGCAACTGGAAACTGCTGGTTCATCTAGTCATAGGGCCTGTAGCCAGGAAGCTGATGTCTGGTCATTATACAGGCATTTCAGTGGACCACTTTTCAGGATCAGGTTGGTCAATCAAGAGTTCCAGTGTCACCTGAAGATGGGATGGTGCAAAAAAAAAAAAAAAGCAGGATGCATCCACTATGGCTTGCCTCTCTCACTGAAATACAAGGCTCTGAACCCTTCTGCTTATAAAAGAATTTCTTGGGAACTGTGCCCAGTAAGGTCCCAAAAATAATTTTCCGAATGGGGGCCAGATCTAAAATCCTCTTGTTTAGGGTCCAGTAACTGAACAAAACTTTCAACTGGTCCAAAAGCAGACAAATGGATGGCGCTTTAATAAGGCTGTCATTTATAAACAGAAACACTAATGTCACTTTACCTGAGGGCCAAAATTATTGGAGGAAGGTACTTATAAAATACTCTGGATTCTTTCAGCATCCCAAACAGAAGAACTGCATAATGAAAATGATAATTCTAATTTAAAACTTTAGGGGCCCCTCCAGTAAGATCTGAGAACTGGAAAGTACAGCTGTGTACACTTACCATAAATGTACATGTTCGAGTGTATTCACTGTTGCAGTCATTACATTTGGGGTAAACTGCTGGCAGGTTGCCCTCAGTCAGCCTGATTAACAAAATATTGGGTCCTGTGTCAGTTGCTGTCCCTTCTTCCATGACGTCAGGGGTATAAAACATGCAGCGGACGCCATTTCATCAGTTTTTCTTGCCCCAGATGTCAGGTGCCACCCAAAAGGGGAGCCAAATATTTAAGTAATTAAAAACACAAAAATATATACCTCCAAACAAAAGCAAATACACCAAAAAGGCTTTCAAGCATAGTAAAGGAAAGAAGAGGTATAGTAAGAGAAAAAGCAGGGGGTTGGAGGAAGGGTAACCAGGACTGCAACAGTGAATACACTCAAACATCTATATTTATGGTAAGTGTACACAACTGTACTATGTTCTTTGTATTTCACTGTTGCAGTCATTACATTTGGGTAGATTCCCAAAGCTATGGTTGGGAGGATGGACTTATACAGCATTAGGACCAGCTATAAGACCCTGCAGGACAGCAGAGGCAAAGCCAACTCTGGATTTAGAGAAGAAAGGTAAATGGTAATGTTTGGTGAACGTATTAACTGAGCTCCAGGTAGCAGCTTCTAGAATGTCTCTAGTAGAAACACCTCTGAGAAAGGCTGTAGAAGTAGATGCAGCCCTGGTGGATAGGTTTACCATGGTGCATATAGCAGAAACGAATACAATGGCTTATCCATTTGGAAATAGTCTGCTTTGAAATAACCTTTCCCTCTGCCCCTGCAGCAAATGCCACCAGTAGTTGTTCAGATTTTCTTTGAGATTTTGTCCTGTTTAAGTAAAATCTAAGTTGTCTGTGTACATCCAATGAATGCAGAATCCGTTCCCCCTTGTTCTGTGGATTGGAAAAGAAAGTTGGCAAATGAATGGTCTGATTAACAGCCACACTGGATACCACCTTAGGCATGAAGGATGGATTGGCCCTGAGAGACACCCTGTCCGCATGAAAAATAATGAAAGGCTCCACTGCCATAAGAGCCTGCAATTTGGAAATCCTTCTAGCTGAAGTGACTGCTAAAAGGAAAGCTGTTTTCCAGGAGAGAAATTTTAAGTCTGCAGTAGCAGCTGGCTCGAAAGGAGAGTGAGTTATTCCAATACAAAATTGAGGTCCCAGGTGGGGGTTGGAGCTCTCCTGGGTGATCTTAAGTTTTTGGCCCCTCTGAGATACTGCTTTAGCAGAGGATGAGAAGAAGAGAGGAGGTTCTGTGTTGTAATGAGCCAAAATGGCCGAGGCATGGATTTTTATGGAAGAAAAGGACAGGCCTTTGTGAAGCATCTCAGTTAAATATTGCAAAATCTGAGGAATATTGGGCACTGTTGTGCTTATCCTTTGTGATTGATTCCAGGCACAGAATCTTTTCCATTTGTCAGCATAAGATTTTCTAGTACTAGGCCTCCTTGCCTCCAAAATGACATCCATCACAGGTTTGCTGAGGGATGCCAAGGGTGAATTTAGGTGATTAGCCACGCTGCAAGATTCAAAGTTTGGAGCTGAGTGTGCAGAATTTGGTTGTTCTGCTGAGACAGTAAGTAAGGTATCTGAGGCAGATGCCACGGTGAAAGTGTGACACATTACGCAGGAGTGGGTATCAGTGTTGGCGAGGCCAGTCTGGAGCAATCAAAATCATTTTTGATTTGTCCTGTTTGACTTTTAGTAGAACTTTGGAGAGCAGAGGCAGAGGTGGAAAGGCATAGACTGATAGGTTTTTCCAGCTGAATGATAGAGCATCCACTTTCCAGGCTTTTTTTGTGATGAGTTCTTGTGCAGAATTTGTCCAAATGATAGTTCTGGGGTGAGGCAAAAAGATCTATGTCTGGACTCCCCCATTTGTGTGCCAACATGTTGAAAATCCATGGTTCCAGTCTCCATTTGTGTGGGTCCATGAGATTTCTGCTTAGTTCGTCTGCCAGAGTATTCAGCTTTCCTGGCAGGAATTGAGCTTGTAGTTGAATTTGATAGGTCAAGGCCGTGTTCCACAAAGCCATGGCTAGTCTGCAAAGGGGGTAGGAGTGTGTACCCCCTGCTTGTTTATGTACCACATAACTGTGGTGTTGTCTGTCTTTATCATTAACTGTCCTGGATGAAGGTAGTCCTTGAAGGCTGTCAGTGCATTCTGTACAGCTAGTATCTCTTTTGGATTGATATGAAGGTGCATTTGACTTAGGCTCCATTTGCCCTGAATGCACTTCCCTGCCAGATGAGCCCCCCAAGCATAGTCTGATGCATCCGTAGTTAGAGTTTGGGTGGCAGGGGGTGCAGTGAATGGCAGTCCCTTGTTTTGGTGGCAGGCCTCTGCCCACCACAGGAACTCTAGTTGCAGGCAAGGTATGATAGGAATCATTGTTTCCAGGCTGTGACAATGTTGACTCCATAAACTCTAAGTACCACTGAAGTTTCCTCATATGCAGTCTTGCATATGGAATTAGAAGAATGCAGGAGGCCATGAACCCCAAGGCTTGCAGAATTTGTCTTGCAGATAGGAGGGTTTTTGTGGCCACCTGTTTGAAGTAAGTCACCAAATGAATTTGCTTTTCTGGTGTAAGGTAAGCCATCTGGGCAGTTTTATTCAAGCTTGCACCCAGGAATGTAATTTTTTTGAGAGGGTACCAGTTGTGATTTATTTTTGTTTATGGTGTACCCTAGACAAGTTAGAACCTTTTTTTTACAAACGCAAGATGTTTTTGAAGAATGTCCCTGTTTTCTGCCTGAATTAGACAATCGGCCAGGTATGGATATATCTGAATATTTCTTTGCCTGCAAAATGCAATTACTGGAGGCAGGCACTTTGGCTTATCTACTGCGCCCAGGGTCTTCACAAAGGGCAGTGCAGAGAACTGGTAATGCAAACAGCCTGCTTTGAAGCGGAGGTATCTTCTGCAAGATTCCCTGATTGGGATATGCAGGTAAGCCTCTTAAGTCTAGAGTTACCAACCAGGCATCTTTGCCTAGCATAGGAAGTAACTGTTGAAGACTCAGCATCTTGAATTTTGGAATGTCCAGAAATGTGTTTAGAGTAGATAAGTCCAGAATTGGATGCCATGATTTGTCTTTTCTGGGTACCAGGAAAAGTCTTGAATAGAAACCTTGTCCCTTTTCCTCTTCTGGGACTGGTTGAATAGCTCCCATGTTCATGAGAGACGGTACTTGTTTCTGGGCCTCTGCCCACTGATTTGGGGGCAGGTCTGGCCATCCATTTGGGATTGGCAACGTGTGGAAATTAAATCCCTGGGATACTATATTTAAAACCCATTTGTCCTGGGTTATAAGTTGCCAGTTTCTTACATGAAGTGCCAGTTTTCCCCCCAAAGGGGCAGCTGAAAGGTAAGTGCTTGGTAAGTGTAGAGGAACGTCATTGAGACTGCTTACCATAGGGAGGTGCCTTGTTGGTTCCAGATTTGGAGGAGGAGGCACCCCACTGTTTTGTTCTAAAAGTCCCTTGTGACTGAAACCTGGAGCCTTTGGAATGTCTGGGTTTGACTTGAGTGGCTCTCGAAGGAACTGGAAAGGACCAGTTCTTAGTAGGCCAGTGCCTACTAAATCTTGGAAGTTGCACTTGTAAGAAATCTTTCACAGTTTGCATAGATTTAGCTTTATCTTCCATCTTTTTTAAAACTTCTTCAGCCTTATTACCAAAGAGACGGTCCTGTTGTAAAGCAGCATCCAGCAATTTTGCTTTAACATGATCAGGCAGAGTTTGCTCTTTGAGCCAAGCATGCCTTCTTAGCTCAGAGTCAGTTACAGCAGCCCTGCAAGAGGCCTCCAAAGAATCAAAACCACATTGCAAAGCATGTTTTCCAACTTGCTCAGCTGAATGCAATAAATCCTGTAAATCTTTTATTTTCCACACAGTCAAAAATTAACATAATTTTCTGTTTAAGCAGTCCCATGATATGCTGTTGATATTTAAACATATGAAATTGACAGTTTAAAGCCCTGATTGCCAAGGTTGCAGAAATGTAAACCTTCTTACCCCATCTATCCAGCACCCTGGAATCTTTATCAGAAGGGGTACGATTTTTAGCAGTAGAGGCCTTAATGCCCTTGGGATCCTGAGAAATGGTTTCAGGATCTGCAATAGGAGTTTTGAAAAGGAATTTGTGGAAGTCAGGAACCTTGTATTATCTGTCTGGCTTACACAGAGCCGGAGGCAGGGAATCAGGAGCCATACTAGATTCTGAAAAAAACAGCATCAACAATGTCTAGAACAGGAGGTATAGCCAAAGGCCTATGTTGAGGAAGAAGAAGAAAATCCCTAAGCCTCTTTTTAGATTCAGAGAAATCCTGACTTTCCCAGTGGAAATGTTCCCGAAAGGTATGTAAAGTTTCCCCAAAAGAAAAATCCTCAGGGGGAGAGGCAGAAAGAATGGAATCTTCTGCATCAGAGTCCTCATAAGTAGGTATAGACAAATCATGTTCATTAGAAGAATCAGAAGAAATAGAATCCGGTTCAGAAGATTCATAATCAATGTCTTGCCTAGGCCTTTTGAAAGGGGGGTTGGCTACCCCTGATCAGAGTAATTAAATCTTCAGCCATTTTGGTCATTTGTTTTGTAGGCATAGGGGCCTGCACATGTGGCCCAGGTGTCGGTTTTTGAGACATAGATTTAGAATTTGGCCTTAGTTTTGAAGATGGCGTCGGTCTAACATACAGATCTGTAGGCCTAAAAACACCCTCAGATGCCGGTGCCTGCACAGCGGCTCTGGACCCATCTAAGGTAGAGACATCCACGGGTTCCATAATTGAAGCATCTCGCGGCATGCCGGACTCTGAATGGGTCTCAGTAGAGGCTTGCGAATCAGAAGTAGCGGGCATCAGGGGCTGCGAAAGCGCCTCACTGAGTACCAGCGAACTGGCGAATGGCTTAGGAGAAGCGTCGTCGTCAGTTTTGGACCTCAACAGCCTGTCTCTGTCTTTTTCTTTGCGTTTTTTTAGGTATTCCGGCAGTCGGACTGCTAACCAATGACATTTCTGGATAATTAAAGCATGAAACAAAATATTTAGAAGCAAAAATATACCGATGTTTAATAGTGCATTGATTAAATTTAGCACAAAACCGACAGCAAGGTACGTTGTGGTCAGGGCCTAGGTAGGGAATACAGTGCAAATGAAAATCCTTATGAGGTATTTGCTTCCCACAAGTAATGCAATTATTAACTTTTACTGACATTGGTAAGGAGCAAGAAAAAGTTTCCCCAACGGGGTACTTAGCTTTTTAGTTGAAGACTTTGGTTCTGAAACTCGAAAACAAAAATTTCAGGAGTCGGCCGACCTGCACTTGCGAACTGCTTCTGTTTCAGGCACCGAGCGGCAAGAAAGACTGATGAAATGGCGTCGGCTGCATGTTTTATACCCCTGACAACCTGATGTCACGGAAGAAAGGACAGCAACCGACGTAGGACCCAAGACTTTATTAATCAGGCCGACTGAGGGCAACCTGCCAGCAGATTATCCCCAAATGTAATGACTGCAACAGTGAAACACGAAGAGCATCATGCCAGTCTACATCCTTGAAATCCAAAGTCTCCTGTAATAACAGTGGAAGGAGGACTTGAAGAGCATCTAGAGTGGTCTTCATTTTGAGATGCCTACTTAGGCTACACAGAAAAGAAATCGACTCAGATGGTCCTGTTCCTTGGGAACCAGAAAGAACCTGGAATAGCATGCTTACCTGCAAGGATGAAACCCTCTGTATTACTCTTTTTTTAACATTTTTCATAGAAGAGGACCTAAAAGAAAAGGACTAGGATACTTTTTGGAATGGATTGAGTAAGACATTTAAAAAAAAAATTGAATCTTTTGATTTGTCTCCCAGATACTACTCATACGGAGTTAACTTGTAACATCTAACAAGTTATTAGGACAAAGGGAAAACCACCTAAACTAACTGAGAAGCACAAAAAGGAAAGACTGAATATGGAGAAGTTCACTTCTAAGAAATCTCAGAGAAACTTTGGGAGTTATTCGCAAAGGTTATCCATTACAGAGGGTCCCCTCCAATTAATGTTTTATAAACTCTTGATTTTTAGCTCCACACTTTATAGACTGTGACATAAAAGACTAAACAGCTGTACTTTTCCTGGCACTCACCAGATTCCACTGCTAATATAGAATGAGAGTTCTTACAATACTCGAGTAGCATCAATGATTAAATTTCTGTGGTGGTCTTTTTTTTTTTTTTCAAATTCTGACTAAATATTGTGTAACATAAACAGCTCTGTACAAATGTATCATAAATTCAGGTTCACTGAAAAATAAACAGAACTTTTTTTCATTAATGTATCTGTTAAATGGCAGGAATAACAAACTAATACCCAAACTAATTTAAGGCTATCAGAATGCCAGAAGCCAATACTGACAAATTTCTATTGCTGAGTCACTGCACTGCTTAAAAATAACAGGGAATTCCTTAATGTACTGATTTTTTTGTTTTATTTTACCTATCTGTTGCCATAGTCAGTCTACTGGACACAATTGCCCCTTTTTCTGGAGTGACCTGGGGGCACTGCCTGGTTAATTGACTTGCTCAGATTCAGAAAGGAGTCAAATGAAGGTGGAGTGAATCAAACCCTATAACTGGGCACAGTAAGCAATTAACAGCCTGGAACTTTAGTCCTCTGCACTAAATGTGAAAGATCTGAACTGATCAGTAAAAGGATACTCAATGGCCCTAGGCTGGGTATAAAATGGAGATACCTTCACCAATCATGATCCAGCATTTTTTATGTAAATTTCCATGTACAGGGGATGCTCACACACCCCTGATGATGCATGCCAAATTGTAACCTGTAATTGCACGCCCATTAAACCTGACTGCTCACATCATGCCAAAAGCAAATATTTCCTTGCACACTGTCGCTCGTTCATCTCTAATCCATAAAACAAGAAGGCTTGGGGTTTCGTTCAAATGCTTTAATACATACAGACACACCAGGATGGATAACAGCATCATTAAATACGAACGAACTAGTTAACAAACAGAGCTTACATACATGCTTACATCTCAGCAGCTAACTACAATATGGCAGTCAGGCTCACACGTGGTGACGTGCACAGTATTTATACATTTGTGCAAGTCCTTGGACAGCTTCTTAAAGGTATATACACACATACTGATCTACATCCTCCCTCTTAAAAAAATTGCCCTTTATGCAAAATGATATCAGAGCTAGACATGCATTACTACATACACTGGAAACAAAATACAATGTTCATGTAAAAGTTGCTTCACATCTGCTGCAAGGTTTAAAGATTAGACCATATTTCGTAATATAACAGTTGGGACTAAATTTAGCAACAGGGACAGTCTGTGGTGCACAACTCTTACCAGGAACTTCTGGATTCATCATAGGAACAGGAATGTCCTCTGGAACATCCTCTGGAATTGGAACATTGGACAACTCACTCTGAGATGAAGTGTCTTTCTCACAGGCTATGTGCTATAGGCTCAGACACAGGACTCAAACGCTTCCAATTATGCCTAAAATTGCTCCTTCTGATTGTACAATGTATGATCTCGGCTCTAGGCCAATATTCTTCACGACATAACCTCTGGACGTTTGCATCTTTACCACTTCTCCCTCTCATAATGGATTGAGCAGTTTACTGGTCTTATAGTAGGAATTCTGGGTTAAGTGCTTCTTCAACAGATTGGCTTTCACTGATCTGCTGTTCATGACACATGGAACCAACAACTGACTACTGATTGGTAATGTGGTTCTGGTTTGTCCCAGCAGAAGTCTCTGAGCAGGTGAACCAAGATGTTTATCACAAGGAACATTTTTGAGATTCAAGAAAACATCAGTGTTATCTCGTTTTGACTAAGTGTTTTGCACTTTGCACTGCGTGTTCTGCCAAATTATTTGATTGCGCGTACTCTGGGCTACTTGTGACATGAGCCAAGTCCCATTCTTCAGTAAACCTTTTGAACAGTTGACTTGTAAACTGCGTGCCACTGTCAGAAATAACTTTGTGCCGACTGCCATGAACAGCAAAATGATGCTTCATCTTAGTAATGACAGTACTGGATCCTAGGTTAGTTAGTAAGCCAATCTCAAACCAACTGGAGTAAGAGTCTAGTAACACCAAATAATGCTGACCATTCCACTCAAAGATATCGGTGGCTACTGTCGACCAAGGTAGCTCCAGAATTTGGTTAAGCTAAAGTGATTCATTCTGTTGATGTGGCTTTGTACTATTACACACTAAACAAGATAAAAGTGCTCTCTCAATGTCTTATGACATAGAAGGCCAAAATACTAGGTCTCTCTCCCCCTTCATTTGCTGGATTCGGTTCCTGGGTGATCATGATGCAAGATAGTAATGTACTCTGGTTGCAAGGACTTTGGAACAATTACCTTCAAACCTTTCATTATGATACCTTTGTCACATCTCTGCAAGGAAAATAAGGTTTCACTTCTTGAGATAAACTAGATTGCTTTGACGACCATCCTTGATTGATGAAGTGGTTGAGCCTCTGTAAAACTGATCTGTGGCTGTATGATCTCTTAGCTCATCAAGAGGTGTGGAAGAAAAATTTCTCACTTGCATGAGTTCAAAATCATCAATCGAATGAGAATCGTGATGGTCATTCTGCTCAATGGTATTTCCGGGTGATCTGCATAATGTATCAGCATCACACGTTGCAATCTGGCTGGAGCTGAATGCATTGGCTTTCTCAAGACAGTGACTAACAGTTGGTGGTCTGTTTCACTCTGTATAAGTCTACCATAAACATAACCATGGAACTTCGAACATGCAAATATAATTGCCAAAAGCTTTTTCTCGATCTGGGCATATTGCATTTCAGTTTGGGTAAGAGTTCTCGATGCATAGGCAACAGAGGTTGATCCTCTTGTAGAATGACTGCACCAAGTCCAAATTTCGTAGCATCACAGGAAGGTGTGACTGGTTTGTGAACATCATGGTATCTGAGCATTGGTGATCTTGCAATTCTGTGTTTCAGGACATCAAATGCTCTTTGGTGTTGCTCTAACCAAGACCAGGATACATCTTTACGTGTCAGCTCTCTTAGTAGTGCTAATAATTGGCTCAAGTCTGGAATGAACTTGCTTAAGTAGTTGACCATGCCAAGAAAACATTGCAGGGCTTGAACATTGTTTGGTGCTAGCATCTCGAGAATGGCTGTTTGCTTCAAAGGGTCTGATCGTAGGCCTGTACTTGTAAATAAATGACCAACATAAGCAACCTCTTGTAGCAAGAATTTGCATTTGTGTGGACTGAGCTTAAGATTCACTTCCTAGAACTTTTCTGAGGGTTCTGCCATGTTCTGCTTCATAACGACCTCCTACTAGTATGTTGTCTACTATAACAGCACAAGGATACCCAAAATAATTTGCTCCACTGCTTATTGAAAGACTTCACTTCCAGAATTTATCCCAAATGGCATTCTCAAAAATCTGTACCTGCCAAATGGAGTACTGAATGTAGTGAGCAATGAGGATATTTTTTGTCAAGCTGAATTTGTCAAAATGAACTCTGCATCGAAGACGAAAACAATAGTGGCATCTGGCATTAAGGCTGTGACTTCTTTGACTGTGCGCATTGGATGATAAGGTCTTTTTAGCGCTTTGCTCAAGTCTCATGAGTCAATACATATTATAATGTCATCTGAGCTTTTCTTATGAGCTACCACCATGGAAGATACCCATTCAGTTAGAGTTTCTACTGGACAAATCACACCTTGTTGCACCATTTTATCTAGTTTGGCTTTGACTTTGACCTGCATGGCTATTGCAACTTTACGTGCTGGCCTGATAACTGGACTGACCTCGGGGTCTAACTTCATGGAGTACACAACTGGAAGTTTGCTTAGTTTGCCCTGGAAAAGATCAGCATAGGTAGTAAAAATGTGCTGGGAAAAATTAGAGTAGTGGTCTTTCAATAATAGGTCGTAGCTTCTTTCAGCGGAGTAAAATGAAAGCACTACTGAGCTTTTGGTATGAATTTCTTCACCTCCATAAGCAACAAGTTTCGCACACCTTGCCAAATCAAGCCTTTCACCTTTACATACTCTAGCAAATCTTTCTGCAGACAGAACATTGCACTTGAAACCGGTTATCAACTTTGAGCTCTATAGGTTTACCATTTATCTGAACAGTACAAAATATTAATTCTTGGCCCTTAAATCTAGTGCACTGACTGTTTCATAAACAATGACACACCATCAACATAAAGAGTAGGCTTGCTACAGTCTAACTGATCAACTCGTTTCTTAAAATGTTCCCTTTTAATGAAAGAATGTGGGCCTTTTGATTTACAGAATCTTTTGAAATTATTCCGTTTATTGCATTTGTGGCACTGTTGACCAAAAGCTAAACATGTCTCCCTTTAGATTCATGATTACCACCACAATTATGACAGTTGGCAATGAAACTAGGTGGGGGCCCATGCTTTGAGATTGCTGACTCACTCTTATGCTTCACTGAGACTGTGCAAAGTCTGGAATTTGCTAGAAAGTTCTGGGGTTTACTAGTGAGTGCTGCAGGGGTTACAGCTGCCATTCTTTTAATAATGTGCTGCATACTATCAACATGAGCTTTATCATTGTGCCTTCTAAAGCTGGTCTCATTTGTAAGCATATTTGTGTGCTTTTCTGTAAGCTCATATATCTGACAAATCACTGTCACGAAGCAAAATCTTTCTCAAGGCATCATCTTTTATGGCGCACACAAGTCTATCTTTTATCAACTCATCCCTTAAGTCATCAGATCTATACGTTTTAGCTTTATTTCTCAGGTCAGTTATATATGCTGCAAAAGTTTCACCAGGCTTTTGATCCCTTGTGTAAAGTAAGTGCCTTTCCATTGTAACATTTGTCTGAGGGTTACACATTTCTCTGCATTTACGTTTTAAGCACTCTGGGTCCTCCCTTGACTCAGCCGGTACAACAATATGACGGCTTTCTCCCTTTCCAGCATAAATAGCAGGTGCATACACAAATGAGCATTCCCTTTCAATGGCTTCTGTCCCAGCTACATTAAGCAGAATAAATGCCTTTGTACGGTCATCTTCATCAGAAAATGCAGCCTGTATGAAAATGTCGTACTCTTGCTCAAACACTCTCCAATTCTCAGCAATATTACTGTCAAACACAAGTGCATTAGGTTTTCAAAATTTATCTGCCATGCCCACAAAGCACAAACACACTGAAAACATGGCCCTTGTAATTATGTACGAACAAACAGTGCTGTGAGCTTGTAACAACATTCAAATGCACAATAAACTCTGAAATACTTTACTTTGCGAAATATACTCTGTACTGGCTGCACTCTGCAAAGTATGCCTTGTAATGGCTGTACCTTGCGAAATATGCCATGTAATGGATGTACCTTGTGAAATAGCTTTACTGTAACACTGCACAAATATGCGAACACTTTATACTTCTGATAACTCGGATATCTTTGCTTAATATGAAAATACACATGCTTTGCGAAAATGCAGTAATTTCCCCTTATTTTACAATTTTTAATGAATTTTGGACGTTATTTCATACATTTTCTGTAGTAATTCGAATATTGTTATCAATAGCGAACATATCGGTTTATGCAAAAATTATTTAGAACATGCTGTATGTCCCGTTTCATATTATGCAAAAAGAAATAGTGCTGAGCAAGTTTTAATACTGGAAATTCTGACCTGGTTTGTGAAGTATGCACATTTGAGGATGATCCACTCTTGTATATTCCACCAGTGTCTAAATAAGTGCCCTAAATCGTCTCAGCCAAGCTGTTTATGACCTCAAGCTCCTTCGGTATGCAGCTTCTGGTTTTATACCCTTTAGGTATGCCTCTTCTGACTCCATGTCCTTTTAGACATGCCACTTCTGGCAACATGTTGCTCATTCTTCTCTAATACATAAAAACAAGAGGGCTTGAGGTTTCGTTCTGATGTTTTAATACAAACATCAGGATGGACAGCAGCATCATTAAATATGAACGAACCTGTCAACAAACAGAGCTTACATACATACATGCTTACATCTCAACAGCTAACTACAAAATGGCAGTCGGGCTCACACGTGCTCAGTATTTATACACTTGTGCAAGCCCTTGTGTAGCTTATTAAAGGTATATACACACATATTGATCTACACACATTATGAAAAACAAGATGCGGCACATTATTAAACATAAAAGTGAACATTTGCCTGAATCAGAGGGAAATCTTAATGGCTAAGGCTGGTAGACAAGACACTCGTCTAGAGGGCAAAAAAAAGGGAAGGCATACGTGGACCCATAAAGGACAGAGTACTTACAGATTTAACAGACACATGCTACAGTAACAGATGATCTGCTGTTCCTGTGGTGTAGAGGGCAAAAGCTCTGATAATGGCCCAGCTGATCTGGATTTGATTAGCAGCTACAGTGATGGAGCAACGAGGAAGAATAGGTGATACCATCCCTGGGAGGGAGGATGGTCTTGTGGGCATCTCCTGCCACAATCCCCGATGGAGGCCAAGGACTGCATGATAAAAGGCATTGTCCTAAGTGGAAACATGGATGAGCTGCTGCTGAGGCAGGGCAATATGCTGCCAGTCTTCAGTGAACACCTGCCCCTTGGACATACTGAGGAACTTGCAAACAAGGGAGGGGTGAGGGATGAAACAGAGGTAGATCAAAAAAATAAAGATCCCCCAGCTTGATGTTGTCCATCACTGGTCCCCCAGGATATCCTTATCATCTCTGGCCCCAGCCTAAATTGAGACATTGGACCGGGGATAGACTAGTGAGATGGTAGACCCAGTGAAGTACACGGGGCACTGGGATGGCTGTCAGAATTAAGGGAAGGGTCAAAAAAAGAAAATACACAAAAACAGATGATGCTCTAGAGGTCCCACCTTCATGTGTCATCAGCTGGGTTATAATTTTTTTTTTTAAGCAAAAGCCTGTGGTCAGGAATGCCTCAATGCCTGAATAATTCATGACATGACTTAATTCCCCAACAAAATAATTGCAATCATTCCCAAAGCCAATCACTTCACTCACTAGCCACTACTGAGCGCCAACATGCAAACTGCGAAAGTAGATCTGGCCACATACTAAAACAGGTGGTATAAAAATATACAGCTGCCACATGTGCAAGTAACAACAACAGCAGCAGCAGCTGATAGAAGGACCAATCATAAGCAGGGGCTGGTGAGAGGGTATTTGTGACTTGCATGGGAAGAGGCTCTAGAGCATCATAGGAGGTTACTAGACTAATGGCTCTGGGGCCCTTACAAGCCTAGCCAAGAGTTTATCCCCAAAAAGAATCTCAGTCAGCACCTGTCACCAATGTCAATGAGGGACACAGGTGGAACCCCTGGGACAAATTTGTGGTTTCCCATCCACACATCAAGGCTGCGCTTGAAGAGGGTCAGCAAAGTGCTCTGTTTGATGTGTATGGGAAGTGTATTCCAGAGATGAGGCAGCCTCTGGGAGACAAACCTGTCTCTCCAGCAGGTTTTGTTGATGTTGCATATTAGATTTAGGCCTTTCGAGTGGGTAATGTGCGAGGAGTTAGACTTACGAAACTTAGACTACTTGCAAATAATATTGAAAATGATGCGTTTAAACTTAAACATTTGCAAATGCAAAGATTTCATTTTGAAGCATGTATACAATACCAGGTGATTCCAAGAGACCTAACACTGCTCAAAAAGCCAACCTACGGCTCACAATATCCAGAGCTGTTGAGTAGGTGGCGGAAAATCAACTTCGAGGCGAGCTTCAATTATTTAAAATTGATGAATGAGTTCTTCAAACCACATGAGGAAGCACTGATATTAAGTATAGAACAACAACAAGAGACATTGTACGATCAGTTTCCAGTAGCAGTTGCTGATAAGACTAAGTGCACTAGCAGATAATGTGAGCACCTATGAGCGTAAACTAACACAACAAAAACGTAAAAATCTTGAGAGACATTATAGATTTTAAAAAAGGCCATGTTTTTTCATGGCCTAAACCCCAGAGACCATCATTAATTGAACATGTGAATAGTCTACAGGCATCTTGTGGACACAGGGATGCTGTTAGCCCTAATAATAATATGATGCAAAATAAGGGGAATGCAAATAATGCTCTGAATTTAAGAGAAAAAGAAATACATCAAAGGGACTCAGTCAATATCACGAGTCAAGCACCAGGCACAGCAGTACATACTGCTACAGAACTAGTCAGTATGGAGAGTCCAAGCACTTAGCAAACTAATGATATACCGCCAGGGCAAGCAGTGGTGAGGAGAAAGGATAATGTGCAAAGTACACTACAGACCTTTCCATTTTTTCCTCTACCCATTCGACAAGAGAGGGGATGGCAACAGAACAGATCCAGAAGCAGAGGAAGAATGAAAAGGAAGGAACAACAAGAAGGTATGGAATATCCCACACTCAAGAAGATATGGAACCAGAATTGACTAGCACCATAGTATGGAATATATCGCATAGACAATTATCTGAGGCTGAACTATCTGTCCTACAGAAAGGCCTTTCGTTCATTCCAGCACAGTTGGCAGATATACCAGATACAATTGTAGATCTAAAATTCTTTCTTAGGAATGTTATGCTAAAACTGAATTTTCCTACACAGACATATAAAGGTACTGCAGATTTCAAAAAATTAAGTATTTTTATGCCAGTCATTCATCCAATATTAGAGGCATTTGGTAAAATATGTGAGGATGACGTATATAATTCATTGGGTGATAGCAGAACTATTAAGAGGTATACAAATTTAACACAAAAAGAAAAAGAAGCCCTGTCTAATCTTAAGGAAGATACACAATTAGTTATTAGACCTGCCAATAAAGGGGGGATGACTGTTATGAATAGAAATTTCTACTATGAATCATTACGCAAGATGCTTGCCAATGATAGAGTATACAGAATTATTACCATGAGTAATATACAAGATATGTATAAAATGATACGGATAACCATCAAAGATTTTATGGTTAGTCATGGTCTTTCGATGGAGCCAATTAATTTCTTACTGTAGAGAATCCTTTGATACCATCCTTTCAGGGACAACCCAAAATACATAAAAACCCGGAGATACCACCCTTTAGGCCTATAGTAGCAGGCCGGGGATGATTAACCAAACCGTTCTTTGCATTTGTGGAAAGGAAGATTTTATAGAAAGCAGCTTTTTGAATTAATATACCTCTAATAGTGGCTTTTGTAGTTTGCCATTGAATGTTGTATGGCATATCTACTACTTCTAGGTTGTTGCAAGTTTGGATAAGAATGTTTATGATATTTTGTGAAACATCTTTAAGCTTTAGTAAGTTAGTATTTAACATCCAGTTCATAACTGTTTGGGGTCCTTGCACTGAGCTCCCCAACTTTAGTGTAATATTTATCTTTGCATGATCCGATATTGTCCTAGGTTCACTATTGTATGTGACTGTATTATTTAATAAGATTTCAGATATTAAAAATGCATCTATCCTAGACCAAGACTTGTGATATGGTGAGTAAAGTGAATTTACTAGTAGTTATACTATTTCTATAGTTTTCAAAGGGGTCAGCTAACTTAAAATCTTCCATTATTTCAGCTATTAGTGTAGTAAGCTGAACCAATTGTTTGTTATTCTTATTTGTCCTATCAAGTTCTGGATTAATTAACATATTCCAGTCACCTCCTATGATACAGAAGTAATTAGGATAGTTCTCTAAGATTCTGTACATCTCGTATAGACAAGTTATTTGATGTAAACATGGGGCATAAACATTCAGGACTAAGAAAGGTTTTTTAAACGGTGGCAGTTTGCAAGTAAAATAACACCATCTACCATTTGGGTCACAGCTACCTTTCCATATATTACCATCAAAAGATTTTTTAACTACTATGGCAACTCCCCTAGAAGCCGTACTGTCACCAGCAGCAACAATATATTTCACCCATTTATTTTTTGTATCTTTCTCCCATTGCTCTTTCAACATATGCGTTTCTTGTATGAAAGTTATCTCTGCCTTAGATTTAAAAATTAAGTGCATTAATAGATTCTTTTTTTTCTTATCTTGTAAGCGTTTTACATTCCATGATTCCACAGAGATCATCTAAAGGGTATAATACACAGATTGCTGGCTTTCAGAATAAGTGGATATGTATAGGGACAAAATAACGTTTCAAAATTATTAGATTTTTTTGTACATATCAATGGTGTGGATATAAGTGTGATATCACTCCCTTTCAGAACCCCCCACGCTAGCCTACTACCTGAAAGAGAGGTAAAAGGAATATTAACAACTATAATACAAAAGGTTTCTGTCATTCTAAGTCCCAGCAATAAAACATCACACACAACAGCATGCCCACACAAATCATGTATAAAAGTTATGCATTCTAACCCTTTGTTCATTTGAAAATAATTAAGCTGAGCATATTTTAACTGAAATTTATATATCTAGCTTAATAGGCAAATAGCAATCTAATTAAAATATAGTACAAAGCAAACTATTGTGTTTTGTGTTCACACATAGAAGGGTAACAACATACACAACTGATTTTACCTTACTATAGTTTTGTCAAAAAATGTTTGCATGTTCCTTGTTATATGTACATATGTACATTCCTTTTATTTATATATATATATATATATATATATATATATATATATATATATATATATATATATCAGTTCTTTTACTTGTTGGGTCTGCGTTTACTGCTACAGTTATATCCCTGGGTGTCCATTTATCATGTAAGAATCGAGCATATATACAACAAAATAAAAACAGCATTGTGATCATAAAAAGAAAGAAAATATGAGACAGGAAAAACAAAGAATCCCTATATATTCTCTTCTGTACAAGATTGGTATACTTACACTTGATGCATACTTATTTTAAAGCTTAAGAAAGCATATTTTAACACTGTGTAAAACAACACAAACCTAACTACAATGGTTTGCTTTGCCTAGTATTGGCTGAGTATTTATTGCAGCTGCAACAGCTGCTACAGTTTCTAACCCAGAAGATTTTATTAATCCAGCTTGTATATATTCAGGAAGGAACAAGAAAAAAAAATCAGCACCTATATATTACCGTTTGTATATAATCAATTAACCTGTGGTACTATTTATAGGCTAGATTTACCTTCCATACACCATACACACGAGAATCTTCACTTTTTGAGTCAGGAAAAAGTAAATCCACAGGTATTATGTTATATGAGAGCCTTACATTAGTTTTAAATTGCAAACGCTGGTTTTCTGAGATGTTTTGGGCTTGAATGGATACCATAGTTTTCCCTTTGACCTCAGCTGTGCTTAATTTTCCTGATTCATGGTTGCAATGGATTCTGGGTAATGTAGTTCATTCGCGACAGTGTGGAGATGCTCCCTAAGCTGTAGTTGGAGTGCCCAAATGAAAAACAATGAATCCAAGCAGAAAACAGGTATTTTAGGTATTTTACCCTGTCATTGAGAGAATTATTATGCCAAAATACACAGAAGCATATAGTCTTTGTATTAGGAGCCTGTTTGTGTAAAAAAAAAAAAAAAAATACTTCATGGCAGTTCTTTAAAGGCTTTGAGAAAAGCTGTTTTTGCTGCTTCTTTATTTTTAACGCATAATTTAAGCCATTGTATTGAAATTGCAGAGTTGCTGGGTATTTCATTTGGAACCTGTTTTTGCTTACTAAGTGCAGAATGGCTCTTTCATCTTGTCTTAGCTGTTTTATCTGTAGAGGCAGATCCTGAGCAAAGGTCATCTTGCAGCCATTCCATAGAATGTTTCCTTTTTTTTAAGCTTGAATTATTTCTTGAGCATGTAAAGCATTTAGAATTCTTATATATATTTGCCTGGGGGCATCCAGGGTCTGAGATTTTCTCAGAGCACAGTGTATTCTTTCAATAACAATTTTTTGGGATAGTTCTTTGTTTTCAAGAAGGAGACTGAAAATTTCCTTTGCTACATTAGCTAGCTGTGACTGTTCATATTTTTCTGGGATGCCTCTGATCAATACATTATTTCTCCTTGCTCTAGCTTCCAGATCAATCAGTTTTTGTTGCATTTCTTTGACTGAATTTTCAGTGATAGACGAAATGCAGAAAGCTTCTTCCATCTTTGTCTCATTACTCAGTATTCTAGCCTCATTTTTGTCCAGTCTGGTTATTATTTGATCCAAGTTATTGCCAAACGCTGTAAGTTTTGAAGAGAAAGATTTTATTTCTGTTTGCAGAGGCATTAAAGCTGCTTTTAGTTCCTTCATGTCAAAAGATTTATCAGTTTTTGGTTTCATTTGGTTCTTTTACACTTCAGCTTGCGATTTGGTAGTTTTCTGCCTCTTAGTAATAACTTCCTTGTCTAGAGAAGCAATTTGAGATAGTCTTGTTTTAGATGTGTGCGTTTCCATTTCATCCACTTTTCTTTGTTGTGTGAAAGCTTGCTTCTTTTCTTATTTTTTGTAGCTGCTACTTACTACTGCTTGCAGGCCCAGGCACATGTACAGGAGTCACTGCTTAGTCATCACCCAAATCCAAGGTATGCATTTCTTATTTTTACACTCAGAAAATAAAAATAAGCTTCACTCAGGTAGCGACTTAGGTTTAATTACGTAGGAGTTGCTTTTTTGTAGATTTACACTGTAGCAGTAGCCTTAGATGAGGTTAGATTTGAATTTAGTAGTTGGAGCAAGCTGAAGTGTGTGCAGTCTAGCTGGTGGCCATCTTAGAATTAGGAGGGATCACTTCTGTGGCTCTGCTCGACAGGGGCACTGGAAAATAATTTTCTTGGGTGGTGAAAGCCAGGGTACATTTTTGGCTAGGCTTATATAGGCCCTAGGGCCAATGGCCTAGTAACTACCTATGAACCTACGAGACCTACTCTAGATAAATCAAAAATAGTATTAAAAGATTCTAAGTAGTTCCTGGAAAGTTTATAAACATTTAGTATAGAAACACAGTTGACGAAAGACTATTTAGCGACACGATGTAGTTTCCTTATTTACCTCGATCCCTAATGTAGACACGATAGAATATTTGCAACAGTATCTTATCAACAATAGCGATTATGAGGAAACTATGATTGATATTATATGTAGATTTATGAAGGCAGTATTAGAACATAATGTCTTTGATGGTATATACTATCTACAATGTGAAGGTGTAGCTATGGGCACATGTGCCAATAGCTACGCCAACGCAGTTATGGCACAATGGGAGGTAGAGAAAATGTTCCCTCTGGACCTATATAAAGATAATGTGAAATTCCATCATCGTTTTGTAGATATCTTTTTGGTTTGGGGGGGTACATTCCCCCGGTTGAAAGAATTTGTACAGATAATACAGGGCAATACAAATTTTTTGAAATTTACAGTCAATCACTCAACTGAAGGCATAGCATTCTTGGATATTTTTGTTTCTAAAAGTGAATATGGTTCCTTTGACACAAAGGTGTATTGAAAAGAATGTCATAGAAATACACTTTTACATAGATCAAGCATGCACCCAAAGCGTACTTTTAGGAATGTAGTGAAAGGGCAAGGAATGAGAGTCTCATGCCTAAGTAATAAAGAATTTGCCTTTACGGAAGGATTATTTGAATTGGAAAAGAATTTATATCAGCTGTGATATAGAGAAGGAGAAGTTATTCCTGTATTAGAAGATGTAAAGATGCTTAGGACAGATACAGTGAAACCCTATTTTTCTTCCAGGGCATTAGGTGAGTCGAATCATGAATAAAGCTGTTAATATATCTATTTCATATACTAGTGATGTTAGTAAGGTCAGAGATGTGTTCTATAAACATTAGCCACTACTCATGACAGATAAAAGATCAAAGTAGTATTAAGGGAACAACCCAAATTTTGTTTTAAAAATAGAAAAAAACATAAACGTATGTTATGCTATACTAAGGATATGCCCAAACCAACAAGGAACATCCAAGAAGGGACACAGATATGTGCTCACTGTAGTATGTGTCCATTTATCAGACAAGCTAATGAGTTAATCCATCCAGGCACAGGAGTGGTATACAGAATAAGGGTTTCAGCCATATGCGATAGTAAAAATATAATATATTTAGCACAATGTGATTGCTGTTTGCATTTTTACATTGGTAAAACCAATAGAACATTTAGAGAGAGAATTAGAGAGCATATAAATAGTATAATAAATAGGGATTCAGTGAGTGCCCTCTCCAAATATATTGAAGGAAGTGGGAAATATCATGACTTATAAGTTTATGGTGCTGGAACAAGTTATAGTTGGACCAAGGATAGGGAATGTCAAAAACTTACAGAAAAAGGTGAGTTAAGGTGGATACCTAAGAGCAGAGAAAGTCTGGATTGAATGGTAAGCTCTCCATAACATGTGCTCTGGAAGCACGTGGGCTACCTAGAAAATAGGATTATACATGGTAGCACAATAAAGTACTTGATCTTATATTAATGTACTAATTAGTTACGTCTAAATGTTGTGTGTCTATCATGATTTGACCTATTTCTGTTTTCTTTGATGTAGAAGTAGCCTAGAAGTATGTAGACTTTTTATGGAATGATCCATTGTAAATGGTAGTACAATATGAGATTGTTTTAGCATGTATGTATCAGCATACTGTGCTTAAGCACTGTCATGGGTTTACCATGATTTGATCATGACCATCTACATCTAAAATAATATATAATTTTTAATTTGTCTGTTTTAAATATGATTTATTCTGATGAAAGGTAGGCTCTTGGATTAATGTTTGTCACTAGAATTTGTATTGTAGTATTTAAGGATTTATAAAGTCTTGATAGTGATTTATTTATTTATTATTTATTACATTTTGTTGACTGGGAATGTCCAACTGGGCCAGAGGCCCGTTTTCAGTGGAGGCCTAGGAAGAAAAGCTCCACAGAAAAATACAAGTAGATTTTAGATACACAGATTATCACAAGTTGGAATGCAATTTTACAAATCAAAAACAATCACCACAAAATAGCATGCATTTTTACAATATGAAAACATCATTTATCAAGATCGTTTGCATTTTTACAATATCAGAAACATCATATATCAAGAAGAAATATTACATGAGAATTGTGTGTTTACTGGTGTAGATCCTAGGGGAAGATATACCTTGTTGAACATACACAACAGAATGGTGGGAAACTAAATCTGCTAATGGAGCAGCTTTGTAGTGAATAAACAAGAAGCTGAAGTAAAGCATTATTTACAAGTTGAGAGAGCTGATGGCAAAGGTGGTAGAGGGAGCTGAAATAAGTTACAAAAGAAGCAGGAGAAGAGCATGTTCTGAAAGTAGCTAACGAGAGAGGAGAGTGGCAGGAGCATAGCCAGTGGTTGCTAAGGTGGTGTTTTAGTAGTGTTTTGAATTGCTCATGTGAGGGTATATTCCTTAGGGTTTCTGGAAGGGAGGTCCAGAGTTTGGATATGTTATGGGAATAGAGGGAGTTACCATGTTGGTTGTCGGAGTTGGACACCTTAAGTAAGAGTTTGTTGGAGGATCTGAGAGTTCGTTGGTTGGAGTGTGGTTGAACTAGGGAAGGCCAATTATCAGGATTGTAGATTATTTTGTGGGTTAAGGCTAGATGATTAAGAGACAGAAGGTTTGGTAGCTCTAGCCATTTTAATGCTGATGCATAGTGATGATAATATAAGTATAAGACTATAATAGATGTATTATATTTATTATACGATGATATACACTACCCCTTTCTGTAGAAATATCTGTCACAAGTCACACTTATTAAATACAGTCCTAGTAAATATGCTGAAGCACTTGTTTCTTTAAGATAACAGGTGATGCCATAGTTAATATTTTATAATTGTTTTGTTATATTGATATTGGACCTGAGTATCCATTTATTTAGTAGGCAAAGTTAAACCCGCTTCTTAAGATTATACTGCCCTTAGCGGCTTATTAGCTTTATGTACTAGAATGTTCACATATATCATGTATGTTTTTAATATCAATATTCTTTTTTATATTTTAAAGATTGATATTGTATAAGCTATCAGAATATTGATATATTCGTTTTCAGGGGGCTCTTTTATATTAGATATTAGTTGTTAATGTGGATGTTGCTTCAATTGCACAAAAGTTCGTACAAACTGCACGACTATGCCTTTAAAGTAAAGTTGATAAGGTTGTTGACATCTATTCTGCGGATGCACGCATAATGGGTTAGCATATACTTTTAATAGGGAAGTTATAATCAACATTTTGAAGGTAAAGTGTGTTCAGTGATCTTCTATTGATCAAGTAAAGTAGTTTGCTAACAGGTACGGCGATTATTACAAGAGGATAGCTTATGGTTAAATAAATGGCCACAGCTAGTTTTCAATAGGAAAATTAAATGTATTCCTTGGATGACGTTTTGTTCTTAGAGATTTATTTATTGGTTTAATTACTAGTTTGACAGTTGGATTGTGATATAAGGTTTTAACATAACTGTGCTGCGTTTATTGTTTTAATGGACCTGCAGTTAACTATTCTGGAAAGGCTGGCATGCAAACTTGTAAAAGTATCCTCAGACATATTTGGTTATAAATAGAGAGGTAGGTGCCATGGCTCCAGCAGTACCATAATGCGCAGGAGGGGGTACCAGTGCTGGTGAGGCCAGTCTGGTGCAATCAGTATTGTCTTTGGCTTGTCCTGTTTGATCTTTAGCAAAACCTTCAAGAGGACAGGCAGAGGGGAAAGGCATAAACCAAGAGGCTTTCCCAGGTAAAGGACAGGGCATCCACTTCCAAGCTTGATTGTGGGGAGTCCTTGTGCAGAATTTGTCCAATTGATAGTTCTGAGGGTAGGCAAACAGGTCTATCTCTGGAGTCCCCCATTTGTTCCTCAAGAGGTTGAATATTTTTGGTTACAGTTTCCATTTGTGTGGGTCCATGAGATTTCTGCTTAGGTAATCTGCCAGTAAGTTTAGCTTGCCTGGCAGGAATTGAGCTTGTAAGTGCACTTGATAGCTCAAGGCTGTGTACCACAGAGTTATGGCTAGTCTGCAGAGAGGGTACAAGTGGGTTCCGCCCTGCTTATGTACCACATAACTGTGGTGGTGTCTGTCTATCAACAATTGTCCTGGAAGGATGTTGTCTTTGAAGGCTGTCAGGGAATTCTGTACAGCTAACATTTCTTTTTGGTTGATATGCAGGTGCATCTGACTCGTGTTCCATTTGCCCTGAATGCACTGCCCTGCCAAGTGAGCCTCCCATGCATAGTCTGATGCGTCTGTAGTCAGGGTTTGGGCGGCAGGGGGTAGATTGAAAGGGAGCCCCTTGTTGAGGTGGAAGGCCTCTGCCCACCAAAGGAACTCTGTCTTTATACAAGGAAAGATATGAATTATTGATTCCAGGTCCTGAGAATGTTGACACCATAGGCTTTTTAGATAACACTGTAGTTTACTCATATGCAGTCTTGCATATGGAAATAGTAGGATGCAAGAAGCTATGAACCCCAGGGCTTGAAAAATTTTCCTTGCAGACAGCTGGGTCTTTGTGGCCAGTGGTTTGAAGTAGGCTGTCTAATAAATTGTTTCTCTGGTGTGAGGTAAGCCATCTGGGAAGTTGTGTTCAAGCTTGCTCCCAGGAATACAATCTGTTGGCAGGGTACCAGATGAGATTTCTTTTTGTTTATGGTGTACCCCAGCAAGGTTAGACGTTTCTTTACAAATGCCAGATGTTTTAATAGGATGCCCTGGCTTTCTGCCTGAATTAGAAAATTGTCCAGGTATGGGTATATTTGAATATTTCTCTGCCTGCAAAATGCAATGCCTGGAGCTAGACACTTTGTGAATACCCTGGGCGCAGTAGATAAGCCAAAGGGAAGTGCAGAGAACTGATAGTGCATGGAGCCTTCTCTGAAGTGTAAGTATTTCCTGCAAGATTCCCTTATTGGAATGTGCAGGTAAACTTCCTTTAAGTCTAAGGTTGCCAACCAGGCATCTTTGCCTAGCATAGGAAGCAGCTGTTGAAGTGTTAGCACTTTGAATTTTGGGATTACCAAAAAGGTGTTTAGAATAGAGAGGCCCAGGATAGGATGCCAGGAGCTGTCTTTTCTGGGTACCAGGAAAAGTCTTGAGTAACAACCTTGTTCCCTTTCTTCTGCTGGGACAGGCTGAATAGCCCTGATACTTAGAAGAGAGAGAACTTGCTGTTGAGCCTCCGCCCACTGATTTGGGGGTAGATCTGGTCAACAGTATGGGGTTGGTAAGGTGTGGAAGTGGAATCTGTATCCTTGGAAAACTATATTTAAAACCCATTTGTCCTGAGTAATGAGTTCCCAGTTTTTTGCATGCAGTGCGAGCTTTCCCCCTAAGGATGCAGGCAGTTGAGCAGGGCTTGGAAGAGTTAAGGTTAAGTCATTGCGACATTTTATCCATAGGGGGTGTCTTACTACTTACAGCTTTGGAAGTGGGAGCCCCCCAATGCTTAAACCTGTGTGTACCTTGAGAATGCAGCCTAGGTGGTCTGCTGTTCCTGGGTTTGGACTGAGAAGGCCTGGAAGAGACTGGAAAGGACCAATTCTTAGAAGGCCAATGCCTACTAAATCTGGGAGGCTGTACTTGCAGGAAGTCTTTTAACGGTTTGCATAGATTTAGCTTTTTCCGCCATCTTTTTAAGAACTTTTTCTGCTCTGTTGCCAAACAGGCGGTCTTGGTTTAAGGGAGTATCCAGTAATTTAGCTTTAAAATAATCTGGTAAGTTTTGCTCCTTAAGCCAAGCATGCCTTCTAAGTACAGACCGGGTGACGGCAGCCCTGCAAGATGCTTCTAAAGAGTCAAAACTATATTGCAAAGTATGTTTACCAACTTGTTCAGCAGAATGCATTAAATCCTTTAATTCTTTATGTTCAGCACAGTCAGGAATCAACATCATTTTCTGTTTAAGTAGTCCCACAATATGCTGCTGATACTTTAACATATGAAAATGGCAATTTAAGGACCTAATGGCCAAAGTAGCAGAAGTGTATACCTTCTTCCCCCATCTGTCCAAGGCCCTGGAATCTCTATCAGAGGGGGTAGGGGTTTTGGCAGCAGTAGCCTTAATGCCTTTTGGTCCTTGGGAAATGGTCTCTGGATCCGCAGTAGGATTCTTGAAGAGGAACTTGTGAGAGTCAGGTACTATGTAATACCTGTCAGGTTTTCTGGGAGCTGGAGGTAAAGTGTCTCAGGCCAGGCTAGACTCCAAGAAGGCATCATCTACAATGTCCAGAACAGGAGGGATAGCTAAAGGCCTGTGTTGAGGGAGGAGTAAGAATTCCCTAAGCCTCTTTTTGGTGTCAGAGTAATCCTGTCTTTCCCAACGGAAATGCTCCCTAAGAGAGTGCAAGGTTTCACCAAAAGAAAAATCTTCTGGAGGGGAAGCAGGGGGAATGGAATCCTCAGCATTACAATCCTCAGATGTGGATAAGGGAAAATCCTAGTAATCAGAAGAAACAGAAATTTCAGAATCCTGATCAGAAGAATCAGAAGGAAAATCAATTCTAGGTCTCTTAGAGGGGGAAGGCTGGCTTCCCCTAATTAAAGTAATATGGTCTTCAGCCATCCTAAGCATTTGTTTTTTAGGCATGTGGGCCTGACCATGCGGTTTGGAAGTCGGTTTTGTAGGCGTGGGTCGAGATTTAGGCCTTGATGAAAAAGATGGTCGTTGGTTTGAAATGCAAATCTGTAGGCCCGAATACACCCTCAGAAGCCGGTGCCTGCACAGCGGCTCTGGACCCATCCAAGGTAGAGACATCCACAGGTTCCATAGTCAAAGAAGCATCTCGCGGCATACCGGACTCCGAATGGGTCTCAGAAGAGGCATACGAATCTGAAGTAGTGGGTATCAGGGGCTGCGAAAGCACCACATGGAGTACCGGCGAACTTGCGACTAGCTTAACAGAACCATTGTTGGCAGTTTTGGACCTATGCAGTCTGTCTCTGTCTTTATCTCTACATTTTTTCAGAATGTCAGTAGTCGGATGGCTTACCGAAGCCATTTCTGGATAGTTATACCGAGCACCAAAATAATTGGCTGCAAAAATAGACCGACGATGAATAGTTCTGGGGTTGAATAAGGCACAAAACCGACAGCGAGGGACGTTGTGGTCTAAGCAAGGAATGCAGTACGAATGAAAATCTTTATGAGGTATTTGCTTTCCACAGGTAAGACAATTGTTAACATTTACTGACATCAGTTAAGAGCAAGAAAAAGGATCCCCAACGGGGTACTTAGCTTTTTTGAAGACTTCGGTTCTGAAACTCAAAAATGAAAATTTCAGGAGTTGGCTGACTAGCACTTGCGAATTGCTTCTGCTTCGGGCACTGCGTGGCAAGTAAAACTGATGTAATGGCATCAGCTGCATGTTTTACACCCCTGACGACCTGACTTCATGGAAGAAGAGACAGCATCCGATGTAGAAATCCAATAATTTGATATTCAGGCCGGCTGAGGGCTACCTGCAGGCAGATAACCCCAGATGTAATGACTGCAACAGTGAAACACGAAGAACATCCTGCCTATGCTTCTGATGGTGGATATAACAAAAGGAAACAACATGGGACAGCCATTTAGAAATGTTCTGCTTTGACACCTTTTCCTTGTGTTTATAAGAAATGAAGAGCTTATCAAATTTTCTGAAGGTTTTAATTCAGAACAGATATTTGAGTTGTCTGTGGACATCCATAGTATGAGCACAAGTAATGGCATCAGCTGCATGTTTTACACCCCTGACGACTTGACTTCATGGAAGAAGAGACAGCATCCGACGCAGAAATCCAATAATTTGATATTCAGGCCGGCTGAGGGCTACCTGCAGGCAGATAACCCCAAATGTAATGACTGCAACAGTGAAACATGAAGAACATCCTGCCTATGCTTCTGATGGTGGATATAACAAAAGGAAACAACATGGGACAGCCATTTAGAAATGTTCTGCTTTGACACCTTTTCCTTGTGTTTATAAGAAATGAAGAGCTTATCAAATTTTCTGAAGGTTTTAATTCAGAACAGATATTTGAGTTGTCTGTAGACATCCATAGTATGAGCACATCTTTCTCCTTCATTTTTAGGCTCTGAAAAGAAGACAAGGAGAATTTAGTCTGGTTCAAAGTAAACTTGGATACTACTCTAGGCATAAATGAAGGATTAATTCTCAAGGAAATCCTGTCTTTGTGGAAAAGAGATAAGGTGGACCCACCATGACAGAGTACAACTCAGACACTTTTATTGCAAAAAACTCAGCGCAACCAACAAATCTCTTTGCCATGTTATGAACCACGAAAACAGGTTAATGAGCTGGTTCAAATGGAAGATTTAACTTTTCTAAAACAAAGTTGAAATCCCAAGAGCTATTACCTGTTTCCTAGGTGGATTGGTATGCAGAACCCCCTTCAAAAACATTTTAACACAGGAATGGCATGTGGGTGGATCCATGGGAAGACCTGCTGAATTGAACAGAGCAACCTTGATAGGGTAGCAAGAAAGTCCAGAGGATAATTCCCACAAATATTGTAAAACCAGGGAAACACTAGCCTTAAAAAGGTCCTGGTTCTTATCATGGTACCAACTAGAAAATCTTTTCCATTTAGTAATACATGATTTCTTTGCCTCCATTAATACCTGGTGTGCTCCCTTATAAACCAGATACCTAAAAGGTATGAAAACTTTATCATCCAGACAGTTAGCTGAAATTATTTCAAGTTGGGTGTATCAAACAACCCATGTCACTTGCGTGAGTAGATCCACTCAGTGAGGAAGCTCATGATAACTGCCCTTGACCATTTTCAAAAAAAGGAAGAACCACTGTTGCATGCGCAAGAAGATAGCACCACTATGATCTTTGGAGAGTTCTTCTGAATCTTCAGAATGACTGTTTATCAGTGGAGAAGCAGACAGGAGCATTCCTGTCCAAGAAAATGAAAATGCATTTGTTTTCCAGTCCTGCTCATAAGGAATCCTGGAACAGAATTTTGCCTGTTTGTTTGGTAATGGAGGGAAAAAGATTTACCCAAGGTATTCCCCACAGCTGGATCAAATCTTTCAAGACCCCCAATTCAATTTTCACTTGTGAGGGTCTTGTCCTGGTAATGCTAAGTTTTGCTCTGCGGAATGTAAGATACCTGTAGAGTTTGAATACACTGAATTGCTATACCCCAGGCTACTATGGCTAATATGCACAGAGGACAATATATGGTGGCCCCTGTTTATGTACCACATCACTGTGATGGTGTCTGTAATCACCTGTAATGGCCCTTTAGATAAAAGATGATTAGCAAAGTTGAGGGCATTTACAACTGCAAATATCTCTTTTATGTTTGTGTGCTTTGGTCTATCTTTTTTTAATTCCAAAGAACCCACACTTTTACTCCCAAAGACACTGCTACCAAGTAAAATCTGAAGTGTCCATAACACTAGAGTATGTTGGAATTGGGAGGGAAAATGGGAGCCCCAGATTCAGATAAAACTGGTTTCTCTACCAAAGCAGCATCCTTTTTACATATTCTAAAACCTGAATCTGGAATGTCAGAGGATACTGATACTGGGAACAAACAGATTTAGGAACCATTGAGTCTTTCTCATGTGGACTCCGGATGAAGGAATCATGAGAATAAAAGATGACATGAATCCATCCTGGTATCCTTTGAGAAAGTCCCTTGCTGAAGTCCTGGTCTGAGTGGAAAAACTAAGGAACAGATCTATATATAGATCTACTTTTTCCTGTGGAAGAAAAGTTCTTTGAACTGAGGTATTTAGGAGACATGCCAAAAAACAATCCTATGAGAATGAGTCAAAGAAGACTTAAATATTCTCCTGAAAAGCAAGTCTATGAAGGTGAGCTCTTACCCAAGTAAGAGACTCCTGACACTTTAAAAATACTCTCCAAAGACAAGTCAGTCATAGGCAATCATAAGAACCTACAGCTAGACACTGTGATCACCTGAAGCAGTGGATAATACAAAGGGTAATACAGAGAACTGAAAGAGTAATCCAGATACAGAGAACCTTAACGTTTGAAATCTGTGTCTAAAGGAATATGATGATAATCATTCTTTAAACTTAAATTACTAAAAAAACTGAAAGGGGGACTCATAGATAAAAGGTTGTAAAGGGACAGCATTTTGAACTTTGGGATTTTTATAAATTGAGAAAAGAAAGATCTAGGACTGGTCTCCATGAGGCTTATTTCTTTGGTACCACAAACACTCGAACAAAAACCTTTCCCTACCAGGGAAAGTGGAACAAATTCTATTACCCCACCCCCACCCCGAGTCAGAAGATGCTGAATGACAGAAGGGGGGAAAAGTCTGATCTGGTGGATGAGGAGGAATCCCTCCCACTGCCATCTGTACCCCTGATGAATCACTCTCAGAACCAATTCATTTAATAATGTCTGTTATAAAAAAATGACAGCCAGTTTTTGAGGAAGACTTAAAGGCTTGCCAGGGTGGGAAAGTGGGGTTTACCATTTGCAAATAGTCATTGACTAGTTGACTGTCCTGGTTTCTGGAAGGCTCACCCCCTTCTTTTGGGGCCTCCTTTGTAACAGAAAAAAACTAAATCAAGCTATACGTTTAACATGATTGTACATAAAGTAAAAAAGTACAACCACAGACTTTGACTGACTGACAAGTTGCGAGATAGTTTAGAAAACAAAATTCCTAGCATTAAAGAACATATTTCAAGCAAAAAAGGTACAGTTGTGCAAACTGCATGTGCCCATATCATTAGATGTTTGACTTCCTCACTGCTGCAGTAGCATTAAGGCTATACTGCGACAGAAAACAACAGTCACTCTTCACACACCTCTGCCTCCACCCCTTCACTCTGATTACTGATTGGCTAATCACAAGCAGGGAGATTAGCATTTAATGTGAAGACTATTTCATAGGTTCATAGGTTCATAGGTTTATACTAGGCTATCTGCCCTAAGGCATTTATAAGCCTAGCCCAAATTATTGTGGCTTATGCCACCCCTTATATGAAAAAATACTGTGCCCATTAGTTTGTTGTGCCTCTGTCCAGCAGTGACCCAGAGATGATTCCCGGGGTAAACCTACGATCTCCCATCCACAGGTCTAGATTTCTCTTGAACAGAGTCAGCGAGGTGCTCTGCCTCACATGGACCGGGATTTTATTCCACAGCATAGGGAGTCTCTGAGTGATAAATCTATCCCTCCAGCACGTCCTATTTATATCCGTGCTAAGGTTTAAGTCGCTTGCTCTAGTGGTTTTGGTGGATTTGGATTTTTGAGGTGGAGCATGTCCATTAATTCGGGTTGGACATGGCCTTGTATGTCAGGCACATGTCATCTCTGGGCAGCCGGTATGCGACTGAATAGAGCTGGAGTTTCTTCAATCTGGTAGCATATGACAGATTTTGGAGTCCCTTTATCCTTTTGGTGAGGAACTTTTGGGGTCTCTCCAATTGCTGCAGATGTCGGGTGAGATACATCCCGAATGGGGCATTGTACTCGATCATTGGTCTGATAAGTGAAGAGTACAGGGGAACAATGACCTCACTAGATCTGGATGTGAATCCCTTCATGATCAGGTGGGCAATGTAGAAGGTCTTTCTAACCACTTTAGCAATGTGAGTGTCAAAGAAAGGCCACTGTCAACCTGGGTCCCCAGGTCCCTGATAACCTCTTCTGTGCTTAGTGGATTGCCACCTATATGGTAGCTTGGGGTTACCTTGTTTTTCCCGAAGGGTATGACTATACATTTTTTGGCGTTTAACTTCAGGCCATGGCTCTGGCACCAGCTATCTGTTTCCGTGAGTCCCTTCTGAAGGATATCAGTGTCGGATGCACTTTCCACTATGGCCCAGTTTGCAGTCATCTGCAAACTTTGTCAACAAAGTCCTCCCATGTTGGCCTGTACTTCTGAAGTAGATGCCAAACAATAGGGGCCAAGGACCGAGCCCTGTGGGACACCACTTGTGACGCTTGGAGTCTGACACAGCGCCAGCAACTCTAACCCTGTGGGTTCTGTCCTTAAGCCAGTTTGCAACCCATCTTGTGACATACGGGTTTACATTTAAGCTGGTAAGTTTTTCTACAATACCGAGTGGGGTATTGTGTCAAAGCTTTTGCAAGGTCAAGGTAGGCTGTATGGACTGCCTTTCCCTCATCAATGGCCTTGGTGACTATTTGAAGAAGTCGACCAAGTTCAAAAGGCATGATCTTCCCTTGACAAAGCCAAACTGGGTCGGGTCCAATGTCTGCAAGTCCCTATATCTTTGTTTATGAGCTCCATTATGATCCTCTCCATAGCTTTGCAGACTAGACTTGTTAAGCTTATGGGCGGTAATTACCAGGGTCCGTGGGCGCCACCTTTGTGGAGTGGGACCACAGTTGCCGTCGCCACTCCTTGGGCACGTATCCTGTGGTAAGGCTGAGATTAAACAGCTGCCTTATGTGCGGGTTTAATTCCTCATTTAGCTCGTGTAGCACACAGCCGGGGACACCATCCGGTCCCATTGATGCTGTGTTTTTAGCTTTAGAGAGAGCAGCTTTCACCTGCGCATTTGAGATGTCCGGGAGGCTACACTTTCGGCTGGGATAGTTATCTCTCCTTTAGGGGAGAGGGTGAAGTTTGCACTGAACCTGTCTGCCAGTATGTTGGCAATGTCTGTGGGTTCAGTGATTTTTGTATCATTTTGGACTAATTCTGAGCATATCTGTGAGTTTCCACCCAGGTTCCTAACATAGCTGAAAAAGGCCTTATGATTGTCCTTTGAATCCATGGCAATTTTTCTCTCAAAATTGGCCTTAGTTGATTTTATGAGTGCTCGTAATTTTTTACTAATAATGATCAGGGGTGACTTCCCTTTTATGGATTTTGTTCTATCATGTAATAGCTTTCTCCTCTTATTGTAAAGTTTGTTAATGGCTGGGGTCCACCAGACTATTTCAGGGCATTTCTCTCCTATACAAGTAGAGAAGAGCCTAATAATCCTGAAACAAATAACCATTCAAATGGAGGTGGCCCAGACCTGTGAGTGTAGCCGGCCTAAAACAGGTCCAAAGGATCAACACAAAATACTAGGGTGTACTCACGAAGGGAAAGTAGACCTGTATCAAGAAAATGTCCTAGTCCTTTTAGACTTAAGAGTGGTATTTTAGTACCAGTAAAATAGACAGGACCAGTATCACCCAACCAAAAATGCTCAGTAGAGGTAAGAAATGCACCAGAGAGAGAGGTATCTCCCTTCCTTATCAATCAGTCAGCGTCCCATTGAATCCCCAAGAAATATATAGTAGACACTCCAAATAACTGGTACACAGAAGTTAGTTTCACAGTCCTTTATGAAACAAATAAAAGATATGAAGAAACAGCAAACACAACCCTACTGTATATCCCAACTACAGCTACACATAGCAGGGGTGTGGAGGGTGGGTGTGGCTACTATTGTTCATCATTCCAACTACTGCAGTAGCCTTTAGGCTATATGCATTTGATTACTAAAGCATAACCAAACACAGGAGGAAGATATGGATCCATGAGCTCCTGGAGAACAGTCATAGCAAAGCTAGAGCTGGACCCTGAAAAGGAATCCTGTTTGTACAAGTATGTAAAGAGGATCATGTAGCTGCCTCTAGAATGCTTCTTGAGTATAATCTTTTCCAGTATACTACTGAAGATGACAAGGCTCTAGAAAAATGTGCCTTGATATTACCTGGAATAGATTTGCTATGGTAGAAAAAACAAAAAACAATAATGGAGGCCAGCCACCCGGAAATAATCTGATTAGACATAGCATATCCAGTTTATGTCCCTTGACTACAAATAATTAGCTGATAAGATTTTCTAAAGAGCAAAGTTCAGTCAAGATAGTACCTGAGCTGCTTTTGCATGTTCAGTGTATGCAGAATCCTTTCTCCCTTGTTTTTAAGTTCTGGGTAGAACACCAGCAGACTGATGGCTTAATTCAAAGTAAAGTGAAATTACGTTGGGCATGAACGAGGAGCTTCCTCCAGAAATGACAGTATAGGTGGGATGGGAGAGGTATATATCCATTTGTAAAATATCATATCATCTCCTGATTTCAAGGGGAACATCTATTTTGTTCATATAAAATATCTCATTTATCCTGTCAACAGTCTGATTTAATAAAATTCCTCCACAAGAGGATAAGAATTAAAATTTTCCTCACACTCAGAGTTGGGCTTGGGAATCTACAGGAGAAGAAGCTCTATCTCTGTCAAAGTCAGAAACACCAGACTCTGTTTCTTCAGTAATAACTTTATAAGGGATGCAAACCTGTAATGGCTTCTGTGTACCAGGACTTTATGGCTGCATTGCTTGCATTTTTAACAGTAACTACTTCTTTAGAAAAAGAGTGCTTAATTGTTTGTTTCATCTTTACAGAAGTTCAAGTAGCAGAGGAGCAACTTGAAACAGGATGTTTGCTTGGTCTAATGGCCTCTTGCCCCAGTTACCTCAAGAAGGATTTCCCGGTGTGTCTCGCTGACCTAGAGAAGATGGCTCTCTCATGCCCATATCAGACATTAGAAAAGCCAAAGACATGGCTGACACATGACTGATTCAGATTGGCCAAAAGAACTACAACAGAGGAAGCTGGAGAGTTGAGTGGTCTGAGAAATAGCCAATGGCCACTGTCTGTTGAGGTGAACACTGAGTCCACAGCAGTGGCAAGGACGCTTTGGTAAGTGACTTTTTCTTTCTAGACACTGCGGGAGAAGAACAAGCTGGAATGGAGTGAGTATCCATGCTGTAGTTGGAGAAGACTCAGCAAAAACAGTAAGCATAGCTAGAGCAGACAACACTTTCCCCAACCCCTTTATCTTAAAAATATATAAATAAAAAACACAGCTTTTCTGTGGTACTCTTCAAACATTAACAAACACACCAACAGTAATGAATATGGTAGGTAGGTTGTCACAAAGTGAACATAAGCATGCCATTGACACACACGTTCCTGCCTGTTCCTCCATAAACTCTTCCGTTCCTTAAAATGCAAAGTTTACACAAGCAGTACATAATCTCTCACAAAATTAGCCCAACACACATTAATAATCAGTTCTAATCAAAAATATCAGTCCCTGAAAGGAAGCTTCTGATATTGTAAAAATATACCTGGTTTCTTAAAAGGGAAATATTTCTTTCAGTCAAAGAATAAAATATATATTATTATTCTTAAAAGGCAATGATTTCTGAGTGGAGTGTTTCCCCAATGGGGAATTATCTTCCAGAAATGAAACTCTTAGCTGGTTGCTGCTCCTGTGAAGCCTGAGAGATGCTGTTTCTTGAGATGGCAAGTGCTGAATAAACCTTCACTCTGCCTGCTGATTTCCTTTCTTCAGATTAGCCAGTCAGTAGTCAGAGTGAAGGAGTGTGTGGGGTGGGGGGGCTTTCTGAAGCTGGTTGGTTGCTGTTTCATATAACCTAAAGGCTACTGTAGCAGCGGGAATGATGAACATGTAATGTCTGTCATAAAATAAAATGTGGAAGTTTTTCTTTTTTTCCCCAAAGGGACTATAGCTGCCCTATAATAGAGAAACACTAGCAATCTGTCAATCTTCAAAAGCCTACAAGAGAAATGCAGTTCTGTGACAGGAGACCTCTGAAGGGCTTGGTGCCCAGATCACTGATTTTCTACAACGCTGCTGGAGCTGTAAATGGTCTGGGAGTGTAGCGTGCGTGTCCTTAAGTTTTAGAAGCTGGCCTACTGTTACAGCCTGTGCAGGAAATAATCCACATAGCTAAACTCCTGCAGCAGTTATCAAATGCTGAACATCTGTTGTTTATTTTAAAATAAGGAAATTGTACTGTTAATATTCAATTAAAGTTACAATTTGTTTTTGAGCACTGTCTGAGTGTAGTGAGAGTTTTGGCATGCTCATCAGACAGGCAGTTAAGATTATCAGCTAGCCAGCCAGCCTGCACCCCCCCCCCCCAACACACACTTCATTCATTCATTTATTTATTTATTTATCCATCCTTTGGTTGACTGGGTTAGTCCCAACTAGGCTAGTGGTCTCTTCTAGGTGAAATTTGGTCAGGGCATCAGGGAATTTTCTCTACTCTTTTCTGTCATCAATATAACTGACCAATGGGATCAGTGAAATCCAGGAACAATCTTAGACTGACATGCCCACTGTAAAAAGAAAATTGTACTGTTAATATTCGATTAACGTTGCAATTTGTTTTTGAGCACTGTCTGAGAGTAGAGAGAGTTTTGGCATGCTCATCAGACAAGCAGTTAAGGTGCATTTATATCACGTTATCGAAAGATGAAAATAGCTAACGCTATTTCATCGGCCCCAAAACATCTAAACATGAAAATATCGAACATTCAGAACAGCAAATTTTTTTCCCATGGAAAAAATTTGCTGCTCCGAAACACACACACACAACACAAGCACATCAAACAAACAGCAACCACGCACATGCACTTAAATTCCTACATCTAATGCTACACTAAACTAAACATACACTACTATCTACCCACTTACCTTAACCCAAACCCTAACCCTAAGGTCCGTCACTATCGCACACTCACCTAACCCGTGCCCTAACCCTAATTCACTTAAACCACCATTAAAACTAAAGTCTGTCACTATTGCACACATGCCTAACCCGCACTCTATCCCTAACTCACTTAACCCGCGCCCCTAACCCTAACGTACAATCACACACGTACCTGAACCCAACCCGTAACTTTCCACCACAGTGCTAAGAATAGCGAAGCCACAGAAACGGCCAACCGAATTCTTTCCCGAGGAAAGAATTTGCTGTTCTGCAGCTTCGTTATTCTTAGCGTTCGCTGAATAGTGTTCAATATCAGAACATTCGAAGTTGTAATACTTCGATGTTCTGATATAGACCCGTTAGGTCATCAGATAGCCAGCCAGCCAGGCTGCAACCCCCCCCACCCCGACACACACATCATTCATTCATTTATCCATCCTTTTGTGGACTGGGTGAGCCCCAACTAGGCTAGGGGTCTCTTCTAGGTGAAATTTGGTCTGGGCATCAGGGAATTTTCTCTATTCTTTTCTATCATCACTATAACTGAACAATGGGATCAGTGAAATCCAGGAACAATCTTAGACTAACATGCCCACTGTTAGTTCTGCCAACAAACCTGTTGGAACTGCACTGGAGAATATGAGGGAGGACTGAAAAAAAAAGTCACCTGGCATTTTAAACAGCACTCCATACATTATGTCCAAGAAATTTACGTAAACTTTCTAATCAGCAAAAGTGTGTGTGGGTACATGGAAATGGAAGAGCACTTGCACTTCAGTGGTGGTGATATATTAATGACTGTTATTTGAAAATAATGACCTGCTCTGGCTCCGTCAGATCTTTAATGTTTATCCAGTAGTGAAGTATGCTGATTTACGCATACATTCCCTGCTGATTTCTGTAATTACAGTGTATTTACTGCTTATACTTCTTGAGAGTAATCATGTTCCGCAAAATAAGATACATAATGAACATTACAGCACATCAGTCCCTTTAAGAACATAATGTCATACCCTCACCCACAGAGGGCTGTATTCCCAGTAATAACTCAAATGAACGGCTTCCAGATAATCGTGGGTGAAGGTTGTTTATAATGACACCATCAAATATTATGTAAAGAAAAAAAAATCATGCAATAAAAGTGGGGTACTGCTCATTATAGGCTTTTTTTTTTTATTTGATACAGGAGCTGATTTTTGTGTACGTGTAGGTGCAGCCTGATAAGCTAATTACCAACTGGTAGACCTGAGCTTGAAACCTGGTTGGGGCACAACTAGGCAGCAGCAGTATCTGCATGGAAGAAGAGGCTGACAATCTACTTCTGTAATATGCCATGAGAACCCTATGGGGCCTACCCATAGAGTCACCATGAGTTGATTTTGACTCTAGGACATCTACTTACTTGTGTGTTTTTTTTTTTTTTTTTGGAAAAGTAAGGATATTGAATATTCCTGAGTTTCTTCTGTTTGAGGTTGGGAATTGTTACAGACTGTGACATAGACCCACCCAGGTGTATTACAGGCCGTGGTCCTTTCACTCAAGGGCATGCAATACAGCTGCTAGAGATTATTTTCAGTTTCCTAAGACTAAAGGAACCTATCCTGGTCTCTGGAACATCATAGTGCGTTGCCAATGAACAATCATAATCTCAGACAACTACTGCTGTTAATACTACTTAGCCTTTTCCACAGCAATTTTTAGCACAAATGCAGTAGTCAATATACAGCTGTGCGGTGGAACACTCAACCTGATGAGCAACTCAGTGCCCAATATTTGGCCTTTAACCAAATCTGCTGAGACAAACATAGATGCCTTTAACGGTTGATGCATAGCTGGTCATAAACTACTATTACACTGAGCTCATAAATGTAGAGCTGCCAGATCCAATTAGAGACAATAAGAACCACAAGTTTTCAAATTAAAAGATTTAGCACAATTCATCCATGTTTTTCTTGCCTTTTAGCAGTTCCAATCAGTAGCTCATCTATGTGTAATCAACAACAGTGGGGGGGCTTTAACAAGCAAAACAAAACAAAAACAGTAGGAGTCTTCACTGAGAAACCAGATGCAAGCCTCCTTAAGGTCTGCTTATTGAAGACTAACTTAAAGGCACAGTGACAGGAAATGTGCTTAGCTTCTACTTCTGCTCATACAATGGTATTTCACGTCTGAAATTGGACAGCAAAGTGCTCATTGTTATTAAGAAAAGGGAACTGGAGCGATTAATGTATGCAGGTAGATTTAGCACTGTTGTATTCACAGCTTGGATAATTTCCAAATATATTTCCATTTCATAAATGTGGTGCTGAACAGGTAGCAAAAACATACAATTAGGCCTACGCGTAATGATTATAATATTCAAGCAACACCTGTTTTCATGTGCATGCCACACTTCCTCACACAGAATTGTTGCTTCGTGCATTACATGTATCTAATATCAAGGATAAACTGTGTCCATCTGTGCTGAACACGGGGCTAAATTGATGAGGGAAGTTCAATGATAGTTGCAAACAACAGGTAATTTATATTTACTTATAGGGCATAGAAAAACATTTTACTACAACTACAAATATGAAGGTGATTGCGCTATTATAACTGTGAGATGGAAAAAGTCAATTGACTAAAATCTGTCATCACTAAAAAGGCACTTGGCTCGTTAGCAAACTAATAAAATCAGCACTTAAAGAGAAAACATGGGTGCAGTTTTATGCAACAGACCTCCAAAGTAAATAAAAAAAAAAAAAACAGTAAAGGCATCTCTCTCTCATCACACAGACACTGCATTTATTATAAAGCAATGTAAATATAACTTGCTCAACCAAATTCAGATCACAGGATATGCATTTACTGGCTTGACAAAGGCTCTGAAAAACAGACTCCAGCAGCAGCTCAAAAAGCTTCATGGAAATAATTTAGTGCTGAAACTGGCAATTGCTGTTTCTTCACTCAAATGCCACAACATTTTATCTCCTTTAATCTGTGCCTCCTCGTAATTTTTTTCTGAGTCAGCAGTTTACAGCACATGGTTTAAATGCTCATTATGACCAAAATTAAATACTGGTTGACCCTCATAAATAATACAGCAGTCCAATCACTGAATATGTAATTTATTGAAAAAAGCATTTAGTTGCAGAACAGCAAATAGGTGATTTAGTGGCAAAACACTTGGTGTACAGCAAAAACATAAGCTTATCATCCATGTAACAAAAAAGAGAGAGAAAACAAATCAGATCACCAAATTCAAATAAGATAGTGTTGATAAAATAATCACATTATCAAACGTGCTAGAAAACATGATCACTGATGACTATGATTGGTCTGTTAATCCTTTCACTTAAACTGGATTTTTAACCTTTCTACGAATGAAAGTCAGCCATATTTTTCTCATCCTTCCTTCTATAACTAAAAATTCTGGCTAGAGACACATGCCATCATGGTCCAGATGTCACGGTTAAATGCATATACAACAGGTAGTTCAGCTAGTTAATCAGCATCAGTAGACACTTCTGTGGCAACATTCTAATCTGTACTGCTGCCCTCAAAACAGAACCATAGCAAATTACTACTCATGTGGCCAGTCAAAGAGCCTTATTTCTGAATGACAACTTTTCTATCCGCTGCATGCTAACACTATTTGGACACATGAGGAACTACCAGACTACAGTTCACGGAACTGTCTATAGTCTATGCTGGGAGAAACAAGTGAAACATTTTCAGCTTATAAACTACGAAGTGGAAATTTGAGAGCACATAGTTCTACTATGTTCAAAAATGTGAATGCTTTCTGATTAATTGGGCAAAACTTCTTTAAATAAACTAACTTCTTAATGCTTCAAACACTATATGCTACATTACGAACCACTCAGAGGCAAGCAACAAGTGAAATACTGTTCCACATATTGTGCTAGAGAAGCTATTTATTTAGTGCAAGAATATTGTCTAATTCCGAATCTAATCATTTATTTGGGGCCAGACTATTGCTCTACCACTTCCAGGGCCACATAACTATATGCAACTTCTCAATAACAATGTGAATTATGATACAAATTTGATTAAATGTATGATTTTATTTCATGGTTATGTATGAAGCAGTATTTTCAATGATTAGTGCTCAACAGATGTAAAGCAGTGTGATGTCCCCTACTTACGAAGTCTGATTATAACAAGGCATTAAAAATACCCACCACAACTTCAGTCTTTATATTTGCAGACTACTAGCAGGAAATCTTCATAGGTAGTTACTAGACATGCAGCCCATGAAGGAACCTAGCCCAAATTGCCAATTGTCCCAAAGCGCTATCTGGTTAAGTGACCGGCTAAAGGTCACACAATAGATAAATGAAGGAGGGAAGACTCAAATCCTGTACCATCGGCACCAGTAAGTAGCTCATGTAATTAAGCTTCACCACTGATTTGAAACTTGTTATTATGCTTCTAGTATCCTAGATGAATGATTCAGTTTTATTGAAATATTTTTTTAATTAATTATGAAAAAGAACTGTATTTGCTGTTGAAATCCATTTACTCCAGAAATTATAGGATGAATTGGGGGAATTAAACAAGTTCTTCAGAATTTCAAGTATGGAATAAAATACTGCTTTTAGGTACCTGCAATGTAAAAGATAAATATTACATTTTTAAGACTTCAAATATTAAGTTATTATTTGATTAAAAAACAGCTCCCTGTTATACTCAATCTTACAATCCTTAATTAACCGTTCAGATTCTATGATACCATTCAACATTCTACGAAACAATTTCAAGTATTCCTGTTTAATGAGAACTTTTATTGGCTCTATAAATAACTAAATTCAAGATTTCTCATTTTAACTTTTACATTGCTAACTAGTCAGCCTTCAATAGACTAAAGCATCTATGTGATCTCATACATCTAAGAAATGCAGTTCTTAATTCAACCGTACCCATAAATTCAAATCTGTTAACAGACTGAATAGTTAAAACATAAAGAAACGTGCTTCTAGTTTTTAGGGGTGTGGCACTGATAGTTTCTCATGATCGAGCTCCAAAAAGTAATTATTCACAGAACTATAGAAAATACAAGGCAACTAGGGTCCTTTGGCCATTTATGTTTTCCCAGTACCCCACTTAGACTTTGCCTCCTTTTTCAAGAAGGAAAAGGGCAATCATATGACAGGTAATGATGTGGATACCCATCTAGCCGTCTTAACTTCTTTCTGAAGGAAAATAGTGTGTTGCACTGCTCAACTTGGAGTGGTAGTTTGGTCCAAAACCATGTTTTATTTATTTGCAGAAGCAGGTTTAGATCCCCAGTTCTAGTGTTAATGGGTCAGTTAAATTTGCAGAGCTATAAGAGGTCTTGGACTGCTGGATCTCTAATACCCCAAAAGGTGAGCTGCAAATAATCCCTAAGGAGTCTACAAGGCATTGAATAAAGGGACAATGCTTCCATCCTATACTGGTAACTCTGATCTTTTAAAGCCTATTATATTTTTTTAACACCTTTATAGAATTCTCACGTAATACATGGGCAACCATACATTTATATAAAAGAAAACAATGTTAACATGTTCCCAGTCACAAACATTATACATCACATATATTCTCTTGCGTACAATCGTCATCAATCCAACATTACATAAATTAATCAATTCCTGTCTTGCTTTAAAGCTCACTCCTCCTGCAAATCATTATTCTGCATGTATTGTTCGCAAAATTTCCTTTTTTTTTTGTATGCAATTTGCTCCTACCCTTTTCTAAAGGCCACACTTCTAGTTCTTTTCATCTCTGTTACAATATTCAGTACTTCATAGTGGGTTTAGACTTAGATTTTCATTTTCTAGTAATTGCTTTTTTGACACCCATCAGAATTAAACCTAACTCCACACACACACACACACACACACACACACACACACACACACACACACACACACACACACACACACACACACACACACACGACATAAGATAATTGGAAGTGGGATCTTTAGAAAAGGGTAGGAAAAAATTAAACAGAAAAAAATGGAAACTGTGGAATAATATATGAAGCATAGTGTTTTGGAGGAGGAGTGAGGTTTAATGGAAGGCAGGAATTGATCAATTTTTGTAATGTTGGATTGATAATAATTGTACAAAAGAATAGATGTGATATATGATGTTTGCAATGGTAATAATTTGAAATGTTGGGATTCACTACAGCAAGTCCCAAAAACCAGTGAATGAATAGCCAAAAGACTGGATTTACATAAACTATGTCCAAGATGCCATTTCTCAGAATATTCCCTTTTTTTCAGAAGATTTTGGAGTTGCTACATATACAAGTTCAGGGTGTGAGGTGAGTTTGCCCCCTACATGGTGGGGTGCAAGGGGGGCTTCCCGCCTCCCCACAAAAAAAAGTTTAAAACAGAAGAGCAATTTTCAAGATTTGCTCTTCTCCTGTGTTTTTTTTTTTTTTGGCTTGTTGGCACTTGGCATTTCAAGTACCAACATCTCAACAGGAAGACATCTGCAACTGAGAATATGTTACTATGGTTAAGCAAAACGAATCAACCACAAAGGGTAAAGTGCCTCGAGCAAAATGTAGTTTCAAAATCCAAATAACCTTTTCTTGAGGCACAACACAACAATAAGAAGCTTGACCTTTTATTAAACACACTGAAGTCCTGTTCCTATGTTCACACCTACATTTGCTCACAGAGGCGTATAGAACCAGAAACTCAATAACACTCATAAGTAAACTATGCCTTGAAAACTAAAAGTAAAAGTAAAAAAAAGTAAAAGGACTTCCTACTTTTAGTTTTCAAGGCATAGTTTACTGAGTGTTATTGAGTTTCTGGTTCTATACACCTCTGTGAGCAAATGTAGGAGTGTGAACATAGGAACAAAACTTCAGTGTGTTTAATAAAAGGTCAAGCTTCTTATTGTCGTGTTGTGTCTAAAGAAAAGGTTATTTGGATATGTTACTATGGTTTGTTTTCTTTTATATAAATGCATGTTGGCCTATGTCTTAAATGATAATTCAATGCAGGTGTTAAAACAGTAAACAGGAAAAAACAGTTGCTAAACAGCAATCTTTCTAAACTCATGAACATAACCAGATACTCCCTTATTTTCTTTTTAGCACTCCGTAGTTCTGCTTCATCTTGTTCTGTGAGATGCCCCTTATTCTGCAGTAGTTTAACCTTTTGTCAGCCTCTCTAAGTTAAAACAAACATGCAAAACTAGGTACATATTCAAATAATGACATTTAACCATCCTGATAGGAACAATTGTCCCCAATCAACAGCTGCATCCATATGCATTACCTAACCTAAAATGAATGTTATCCATGGTAAATTGCACATCACAGCCTGGGCTCCTACTTATACTAATTGCTGTTTGTTTTTCTCTTAGCTTTATTCCCCCTCCAAGATGTGAAAAACGGCTTGTGTGCTTTCAGAAAACATTAGCTTTTAGTCTTAGGGAAAATTACACTATCTTTAAATAAAACTAAATTAAACACGGTTCTAAAAAATGTGCTGAGGTATTTAGGTATCAAGAAAGCTGCTATCCTCTTATTCACTTCCAATAATATCAAAATATTTTTTTACCATGCTGCTCCCCCTTGTAACTTAAAATGTTACGTTCCTCTCAGCAATGTCCACAGCTCTCAGACTGTATTGCCTGGACTTTTAGTCAGCTTTTCTACACAGAAACATAAAAAGTATAGCTGCCCCAGCTTCCGACTTCTAAACTCATACCGAACATTTACATGCTAAAGGAAATTTTTTCATAAGAATCACAGTGTTCTATTTTTATAGCACACATTCTTACACAAGAACCTTGCTATCAGATTAAGCCAATGATATTAATCCAGACATTCGCCTATACAAAAAAAAAAAATCTCATCTCTAAATGTATTATCAGTGCGCGTTTACATCCCTTCTCCCATCCCAACAGCCCAATATTAGAGCATATTAACTTGAACATACTTTTGTCCTGACTTTCTTCTCTTTTCACATTTTAATTCCTACATTTCTTGAAACTAAAAAAGATAAAAGTACTTGTTTACTTAAATATTTTTAGCATATACAAGAATCACTGCAAATGTTTCACCATATATCATACAATTTATGTCATGACATGTTTTATACAAATACTGTCTTAGTGTCCTTCTAAACATTAATGCCACAAAGTGCCTTTTAGTCCCCTTACTAGTTTAACAAAGTCAACAAAAGTACAATCTTTCTCAGCCACTTTTTCTTGTAAAGACATACTTTAACATGACTGATGGTTTATAGTCTCACATTTATTCAATAATTTCAGTGTTGCTGGTCTTATTCTTGTTCATCTCCATCTCCCAACACCAGATTCTGGTTCAAGTCCCAGGTACCACTGATTATTCTAATCAACTCCTATTTTTTCTCTCTCTCACACACATTTTCCTTTGGAACACTGGGAAGGTTTCAATTGGCAGGGTCTTTCTATGGGCTTTATTATCAGAAGAATGAGAAGCAGAGTCCTTTCTCTGTTTGTTGATTTATGCCTTGGTGGACAAAATTTTACACTTCCTCCTTACCCTGTTCTGCATCAAAAAAGACTTTGATCCCCTAGGGAAAAAATCTGAAGACAGCTGGATACAGCAGCTTGAAACCTGTCCCTCAACATTCCCTGATTGTCAGTTTTGAGCAATGTCATACTCAGCCAATCTCTTCTTCATTTTGACCTTCCATTTGTGCAATTTTAGCAGTTCATATGAGTAGCTGTTTAAAGCTTCTTCCATTTCCTCCAGCCTTTTGTTATTTGAGTTGATTTGCTCCTTCAGTATTTAATTTATTTTAATTAGCTTGAAGCACATTTGATTTATTTTTCCTCTAAATTACTGGAAGCAACCTCTTATTTAAGCTGGAGCGTGAACTGCTTTTTGCTGAATAGCTGCAGGATTCTTTCCAATCAATGTTTCCTCTTCACCTTTTCTAGTCGATTTTCTTTCAGGCTCTCTAGGTTTCTTCTTTGATGGCATCCAGGCAGTGTCCTTACCAGCCAGTAACTGAAGTTTATTAAAACTGTCAGAATTACTAGCCCTTATCTCTCGATTTCTTTTATTCACATTGGGAGAGCTGAAGTTAAGCTGTTGATCAGTCTGCAGCCATCTTGGAAGTCAAGCCTGTTATCTTTTTAGTTAGGAACCACTGGGGTCTTTCCAGTTGCTTGATATGCCTAGTAAAATATATCCCAAAAGGTGTATTGTATTTGATAACAGCGCTGATCAGTGCAGAATACTGAGCGATAAAAATTTCTTGTATATAAATGAATATGGAGAAATAATTAGTTTTCAGCAAGGAATATTACTTATAGGCGGGCACTGGAATTTTATCTGCAGCAGTGAAGATGTGTCTGGGGGGGGCAGAGGGTAAAGTATAACAAAGCAGGGTAGGTTTTGAACAAATTAACTAAAATATTTGGTATAGAAGATGTAAATTCAGTAAAAGGAGTTTGGGGTGAATTTACATATTATTCTCCAAGTTATAAAAACTGGGTTAGACTAGAAAGAATTTACAATTCACAGGAACATGTGCATTTAATTGAAGGTCTTGATATGCAACCAATAATTATTTCAGATCATGTGCCAATAATAACTAGAATAAAATCACAGGGTAATGAAATAAAAAGGAGACACTGGTGCTTTCCTACCTACCTACCCGATGAAGAGAGAGGAATTTAAGGAATGGGTAATGGAGATTATTCAGGAACTATTCAGGAAGATAGGAAAATACAGCTAGGGAGTGGGATAAAATTAAGATGGAGTTTAAAAATAGGGTGGAAATAAAAGAAAGGGGGCTATGGTTAAGAAGGAACGATGATTATGTAGAGGGACTGACAAATGTTAAAGCATTGCAAAACAGGGGGACATCTCACAGAACAAGAAGAGGATCAACTGCAGAATGCTAAACAGAAAATAAGGGGCTACCTCGATAATATAACAAGTTTAGAAAGACTGCTGTTAATAAACTGTTTTTATAACACTACAGCATAAAAACTTTTAGCACAATGACTCAGGCAACAGAAAGCAGAAGGGGCAGTCACCAAGCTTAGGGAACCTATAACAAGGAAGGTAATAAGAGACCCTGTACAGGTATTAGAAATATTTCGGAAACTCTATGAAAGTCTGTATAAAGCAGACAGATATGGAAATCAAGAAAAGATACAAATGGAAATGTTTATGGAAGATCTAAATATGCCAGTGTTAGAGGTATATGAGGCTCAATTACTAATGATTACGATAGGAGGAGATGAGATAAAAATTGTGATGTATAACGAATAGGAACACATCCCAGGAAGGTATGTCCCTAGCCTTAAGCAGCATTCTAAAGTCACCCAGAATGATGCCTCAATGGAAACAGAAAATGACTGACTAACAATTGGCTTAGTTTCTGGTGTCATTCTATTGGGATCCAGTACATGGCAGCCTGGGAAGATATGAATGACAGACCACAATGCTTTGCCAAAGATGGCCTGCATCTGTCTCACATGGGCATCAGCATTCTGGCAAAGGCACTTGCCTCCCCCATAGTGCCTTTTTTTAGAAAAAGTGATGAGGTTAAAACTACCAACATACAAATTTCAACAAAACCCAAATTAAAGGTCATGCTGGTAAATGTTAGGAGTCTAAACATGAAACTGCACTCATTGTAAGCATTCTTAACCCAAGAAAATGCTGACATCTGTGCAGTCACAAAAGCCCGGTTCAAAGCTGCGGACAGCAGCCCAGCCATACCTGGTTACTCATACTATCATACATTCAGATCCTAAACTGTGGGTAGTAAAGCCAAAGAAGGTGGAGTTTCAATATATATTAAAGACATACACACCTCTAGGCTGGTCAAACAGTACAACACACAGGAGACACTCCAGGTGCGGTTAACCATTGACAAGAAAGTACAGTTGTGTACCTACCATAAATGTAGATGTTCGAGTGTATTCACTGTTGCAGTCATTACTCTCGGGTTATCCTGCTGGCAGGCTACCCGCAGTCGGCCCGAGTTCCAAAGTCTAGGTCCGGCATCGGCTGCTGTCGCCTCTTCGCTGATATCAGTGCGCCAAGGGTATAAAAGATGCAGCCAATGCCATTTTCTTCAGTTTTTCTTGCCCCAGAAGTCAGGTGCCCCAAATAGGTAGGCTGAAAAATATATATCAAACAGAAATGCATACACAAAAATAATATTTCCTTCATCTACAAGTAACTACACCAAAAAGGTTGTATAGGATAGAGAAGTGCAGATAAGGCCCAGCAAAGAGAAGGGGGATGGTGGGTGGGTAACCTGGACTGCAACTGTGAATACACTCGAATATCTACATTTATGGTAGGTACACAACTGTACTATGTTCATCGTGTTTCATTGTTGCAGTCATTACTCTTGAGTTGAATCCCAAAGCTGAGGAAGGGTGGCTGGGCTAAATAGGATTAGGAGAGGCTATGAGACCCTGCAGAACTGCAGTGGCGAAGCCTGCTCTGGACTTAGAGTAGAGAGGCAGGTGGTAGTGCTTTGTAAAGGTGTGCACTGAACTTCAAGTTGCAGCCTCTAAGATTTCTTTGGTTGGTACTCCCCTGAGAAAGGCTGCTGAAGTGGCTGCTGCTCTGGTGGAATGAGGCCTAATGCCCTTAGGCACTGATTTGCCATGTTGAGAATAGGAGAAATGGATGCAATGGCCTATCCATTTAGAAATAGTCTGTTTTGAGATAGCCTTTCCTTGTGATCCTGCAGCATATGACACTAGAAGTTGCTCAGTCTTTCTGAAAGCTTTAGTTCTGTCCAAGTAGAAGCGTAACTGCCTGTGTATATCCAAAGAATGCAGAATTTTCTCCCCCTTGCTCTGTGGATTTGGATAAAAGGTAGGCAAGAGGATGGTTTGATTGAGGGCCACACTGGACACCACCTTAGGCATAAATGTAGGGTTTTGTCCTCAGAGAAACCCTGTCTGGATGAAAAATGATGAAAGGTTCCACAGCCATGAGTGCTTGTAACTCCAAGACTCGTTTTGCAGAGGTAATGGCTAGGAGCAGGGCTGTTTTCCAGGATAAGAATTTAATATCCGCTGTTGATGCTGGCTCGAAAGGAGGCAGTGTGAGTTTTTCCAAAACAAAATTGAGGTCCCAGGCCAGAATTGGTGCTCTCCTTGGAAGTCTAATGATTTTGGCCCCTCTGAGGTACTGCCTTATTAAAGGATGAGAAAAGATAGGCGGTTCCATATTGTAATGTGCAGAAATGGCAGAGGCATGAATCTTAACTGATGAGAAAGAAAGGCCTTTGTTCAGCATCTCAGTCAGGTATTGTAAAATCGGAGGAATGTTTGGTACAGACGTGTCAATGCCTTGTTTCTGGTTCCAAGCAGAGAATCTCTTCCATTTTTCTGCATAAGACTTTCTGGTACTGGGCCTCCTGGCCTCCAAGATAATATCCACAACTACTTTTGAAAGGGGAGTGTTCATTATGGCTACATTATCCACCATGCTGCCAGATTTCAGGTCCTGAGTTGGCTGTGCAGGATCTGATTGTTTTGTTGGGTCAGCGAGTGAGAAGTTTGAGGCAATATCCATGCTGGACCTTGAGACAAGCTCTTCAGGATTGGGTACCAGTGCTGGCGTGGCCAGTCTGGTGCAATCAGAATCATTTTTGGCTTTTCTTGTCTGACCTTTAGGAGTACTCTGGGAAGGAGAGGTAGTGGGGGAAAGGCATATACTGTTAGATTTTTCCAGCTGAATGATAGGGCGTCCACTTTCCATGTTTGCTTGTGGTAAGCCCTTGTGCAAAATCTCTGCAATTGACAGTTGTGAGGGGAGGCAAATAGATCTATGTCTGGGCATCCCCATTTCCTTGTTATCATCCTGAAGACTTGTGGATCCAGTTTCCGTTTGTGGGGATCCATGAGGTTTCTGCTTAGCTTGTCTGCCAGAGTATTTGTTTTTCCTGACAGGAATTGAGCTTGCAGGTGAAGTTGAAAGGCCAATGCTGTGTCCCATAAGGTCATTGCTTGTCTGCAGAGGGGGTAGGAATGAGTACCTCCCTGCTTGTTTATGTACCACATGACTGTAGTGTTGTCTGTCTTTATTAGTAATTGTCCTGGATGAAGCAGGTCCTTAAAAGCTGTCAGGGCATTTTGAACAGCTAGCATCTCTTTTTGACTGATGTGAAGATGCATCTGGTTTGCAGGCCATGAGCCCTGAATACATTTTCCTGCCATATGGGCCCCCGCAGGCATAATCTGATGCATCCGTTGTCAGTGTCTGTTTGGCTGTGGGTAATCTAAATGGCAGACCCTTGTTGTGGTGACAGGCTTCTGCCCACCATCGAAACTCCTGTTGTAGGCAGGGAATGAGTGCAATTACTGTCTCTAGGCTGTGGCAATGCTGAGTCCAAACACTTTTCAGATACCACTGCAGTTTCCTCATATGCAATCTGGCATATGGAATTAGTAGAACAGGATTTTCCTTGCAGATAAGTGGGTTTTTGTTGCCAATTTCTTAAAGTAAGTAGTCAGTTGTTTTTGCTTGTCTGGCATGTGATAAGCCATCTGGGCAGTTGTATTTAAGCTTGCGCCCAGGAATATTATCTCTTGAGAGGGCACTAGTTTTGATTTCTTTTCGTTTAATGTGTACCCTAGGCCAATTAGTAATATTTTTACAAACACCAGATGTTTTAGAAGAGTGTCTTTGTTCTCTGCTTGAATTAGGCAGTTGCCCAGGTAGGGATAAATTTGAATTCCTTTTTGTCTGCAAAACGCAATTACTGGTGCCAGGCATTTTGTAAAGACCCTGGGTGCAGTAGATAAGCCAAAGGGCAGTGCAGAGAATTGGTAATGCATTGAGCCAGCTATGAATCTGAGGTATCTTCTGCAAGACTGTCTGATTGGGACATGCAGGTATGCCTCTTTTAGGTCCAAAGTTACTAGCCAAGCCCTTTTGCCCAGCATGGGCAGTAGCTGCTGAAGAGTCAACATCTTGAATTTTGGAACTTCCAGAAACGTATTTAGTATAGATAGGTCCAGAATTGGTCTCCAGGTTTTGTCCTTCCTGGGCACTAGAAAAAGTCTGGAGTAAAATCTGTTCCCCTGCTCTTGTTGTGGTACTTGCTGAATGGCCCTCATGTCCATGAGGGCTGTAATTTGTTTTTGTGCCTCGGCCCATTGATTGTGTGACAGGTCTGGCATGCCCTTTGACCTTGGTAGGGTGTGGAAATGGAACCTGTAGCCTTGGGACACTATGTTGAGAACCCATCTGTCTTGGGTAACCATTTGCCAATTTGATGAAAAAAGTGCTAGTTTTCCCCCTAAGGGGGCTGTCAAAAGGAAACTGCTTTGAGCTGGAAGAGGAAAGTCATTGGGACTGTTTCCTGTAAGGTTGTGCTTTGTCTTCTCCGCTTTTGGAGGTAGGAGCACCCCATTGTTTAGGCCTGTATGAGCCTTGGGGCTGAGATCTGCCTCTAGGACACCTGTATCTGCCTCTTTGTGGTCTGTCTGAGACTGGAAAGGACCAATTTTTAGAAGACCAATTCTTGCTAAACCTGGGTGGCTATACCTGTAAGAAATCCTTGACTGTCTGCATGGATTTTGCTTTATCCTCCATTTTTTTCAACACCTCTTCTGCTTTAGTACCAAAGTACCATGCTGTAATGGTGCACCTAATAATTTTGCTTTAACATGATCAGGCAGATTTTGTTCCTTTTTGTGTACCTGTACCAGAACCTGTAACAGTGGCCCTGCAAGAGGCCTCCAGTGAATCATAACCACATTGCAAAGTATGCTTTCCCACTTGTTCAGTTGCATGCAATAAATCCTGCAATTCCTTGTTCTCAGAACATTCAGTATTTGTCAACATTTTCTGTTTAAGTAGTGACAGTAAATATTGCTGATATTTAAGCATATGAAATTGACAATTTAAAGCCCTTACAGCCAGGGTTGCAGAAGTGTATACTTTTTTCCCCCATCTGTCTAGAGCCCTAGAATCCCTATCAGAGGGGACAGGGTTTTTCGCAGTAGCAGCCTTAACCCCCTTGGGACCCTGAGATATAGTTTCTGGGTCAGCAGAGGGGTTTTTATATAGAAGTTTATGAAAATCCGGGACCCTGTAGTATCTGTCTGGCTTAGCAGGGGGTAAAGAGTCAGGGGATAGTCCGGATTCTGAAAATACATCATCTACAATGTCTAAAACAGGAGGAATGGCAAGGGGTCTATGCTGAGGAAGTAGCAGGAAGTCTCTGAGTCTTTTCTTAGACTCTGAATAATCTTGGTTCTCCCAGTGGAAATGCTCCCTCATAGTATGCAGTGTTTCCCCAAAGGAATAGTCCTCAGGAGGAGAGGCTGAAGGAATGAATTCTTCAGCATCAGAATCCTCATAAGGAAGCATGGAAAAATCCTGTTCAGAAGAGGAATCAGAGGAAATAGATACCTGATCAGAATAGTCATACTCTGTCTCTTGCCTAGGCCTCTTATCAGGAGGGGGATGGGAGTCCCTGATCAAAGTAATTAGGTCTTCGGCCATTTTGAGCATCTGTTTTTTTAGGCATGGAAGTCTGAGTAGGAGAATGCTGTACTTGTTTCTTTGTCTTTAGAGCTGCTTTGGTCTTTGTCTTTGAAGCGGAGGATGGTTTAATGTATAGCTGTGTAGGTCTGAAGACACCCTCAGAAGCCGGTGCCTGCTCAGCGGCTCCTGACCCATCTGAAGGATTGATTTCCGAGTGTCCAATACCTTGAATTTCCAGAGGCCCAGTCGGCTCCACGTGGGAGTCGGAAGCGGCCTGTGGCTCTGAGGTAGCGGGCGCCAGGGGCTGCGAAAGCACCTCACTGAGAACCAGCAACTGGCCTAGAAGAGGCTTTGTCGCCGGTTTTGGACCTCGGATGCCTATTCTTGTCCTTGTCCTTGCATTTTTTGTAAACTCCGGTTGTCGGCTGTTCCGCCGGCATTATATAATTAAATCTTCGACCAAAGTAATGAAATTCAAAATCGAACCGACGCTTGATAGTGCGCTGGTTAAATCTAGCGCAAAACCGACAGCTAGCAACGTTGTGATCAGGGCCTAGGCAAGGAATACAGTAAGAGTGAAAATCCTTATGAGGTATTTGCTTCCCACAAGAAATACAACTGTTAACTTTTTCTGACATCGGTCTGGAGCAAGAAAAAAGTTTCCCCAACGGGGTATTTAGCTTTAATAAAGACTTCGGTTCTGAAATTCGGATTTGAGAATTTCAGGAGTCGGCCAACCGGCACTTGTGAACTGCTTTTGCTTCGGGCACCGCGCGGCAAGAAAGACTGAAGAAAATGGTGTCAGCTGCATCTTTTATACCCCTGGCGCACTGACGTCAGGGAAGTGGCAACAGCAGCCGACGCCGGACCTAGACTTTGGAACTCAGGCCGACTGCGGGTAGCCTGCCAGCAGGATAACCCAAGAGTAATGACTGCAACAGTGAAACACGAACATCCCTATACAAATCACAGCTAGCTACTGGCCCCCACATACGGCTCAAGATGCCCAAACTGCCTATCTAGCCCTCTTTGAATCTATCAAGATTCAACCCATTACCCTGATCTTGGGTGACTAACTACCCAAACACAAACTGGAAAAACTACTCATGTAAGAGCAAAAATGCCCAGAGATTCCTCAATTTTTCAATGCAAATTCTTTGGAACGGCTAATCGATACCCCCACAAGAGGTGATAATATCTTAGACTTGGTATTAACCACTGCAGCATCCCTGCAGTATCATCCTCCCCTTGTAAGATCTGACCATAAAGCGGTCAATTCAAAGCCACCATCTCCCTCGACCCCCCTCTAGCTAGAGTCAAACAAAAAACCTTCTCCAAAGCTGGTTACAGCCTCCTGAAGGATGGTATAAACAGCTTCATAGGCCCCTACCCCTCTCTAGGAAATGGCACCAGTATCCAGAACTATACCAAATTACTATACGAACATTTATATAGATGCATGGAATCAGGAATACCTGACAGGACTAAATCATCCTCCGCAAGAAAGAGTAATCCTGTTTGATGGACATCTGCAATAAATAAACTCTATAACAAATGAAAAAAATTGCAGTCCAGGACCAAGAAGGAGCAGGTGCCCAGTTGGAAGCAATCTCTCCTTAGCCTAAACAAGCAAATAAGAGCACTAGTGAAATCCTCCAAAGCAAACGTCGAGTCGAAATTGGCCACATCTACTAGAGACAATCATAAGGCCTTCTTCACATATGTCCGTAATCTCAAAGGTAGCACCCAGATCTGTTCAGAAAGTACATTTGTGTACACTTACCATAAATGTAGATGTTCGAGTGTATTCACTGTTGCAGTCATCACATTTGGGTTATCTGCTTGCAGTAGCCCTCAGTCAGCAGGTTATCTGCTTGCAGTAGCCCTCAGTTGGCCTGATTATCAAAGTCTTGGGTCCTGCGTCAGTTGCTGTCTCATCTTCCGTGACGTCAGGTAGTCAGGCATATAAAGCATGCAGCTGACGCCATTACATAAGTTTTTCATGCCCCAGATGTCAGGTGCCCTCCTTAATGGGAAGCAATTAAATATATATATATATATAGATATAGATATATATATATATATATAGATATATATATATATATATATATATATATATGGGTCTACCTGATAACACAGACAACAAAATAACCGACACAACAAAACTGAAAGAAACCAAAAGTTCAAAAACACGAAACTTCACATGCCCGACAAACCACAATCCCGACAATCAACAAAAGAAATACCTTTCCCGAAAAACACACACAACACAAGCACACCAAAAACCTTACAAACCTACATACACAACTATCTATGCACTAACCTTAACCCAAACCATAACCCTAAGATCCGTCACTATCGCACACTTACCTTACCCGCACCCTAACTCACTTAATCCACCCCTAACCCTTAAGTCTGTCACTATCGCACACTTACCTTACCTGCACCGTAACCCTAACTCACTTAACCCGCCCCAACCTAAAGTCCGTCACTATCGCACATTTACCTGACCCGCACCCTACCCTAATGTCCGTCACTATCACACACTTACCTTACCCACACCCTGAACCTAACGTCCGTCCCTATCACACACTTACCTTAATATGTTGGTGTTCTCAGCATTGGGATTCAGTCTTCTCCGTTGTCGATCTTCCGGTGTTGGTGTTCTCGTTGTCTGCGTTTAGCCCTTTCGGTGTTTTCAGGTAGACCTATATATATATATATATATATGTATATATATATATATATATATATATATATATATATATATATATATGTATATATATATACACATACACACACACACACACACACAAGTTTATACCTCCAACAAAAAAGCACAGGGAACCAGGACTGCAACAGTGAATACACTCAAACATCTGCATTTATGGTAACTGTACACTACTGTACTATGTTCTTCATGTTTCACTGTTGCAGTCATCACATTTGGGTAGATTCCCAAAGCTAAGGATGGGAGGGGGAATTTAGATAGCATTAGGACCAGCTATAAGGCCCTGGAAGACTGCAGTGGCAAAGCCAGCTCTGGATTTAGAGAAAATTGGCAAATGGTAATGCTTGGTGAAAGTATGTACAGAACTCCAGGTAGCAGCTTTAGGGACACCTCTGAGTAAAGCTGTAGAGGTAGATGCAGCCCTGGTTGAATGGGGTCTAATCCCCTGTGGGATAGGTTTTCCATGGTGCTAATAGAAGAAATTAATGCAATGGCCTATCCATTTAGAAATGGTTTGCTTTGAAATAGCCTTCCCCTGTGCCCCTGCAGCAAATGCCACCAGCAGTTGTTCAGATTTCCTTTGAGGTTTACTCCTGTCCAAGCAAATTCTAAGTTGTCTGTGCACATCTAAGTGTGCAGTATCCATTCCCCTTGTTCTGTGGATTAGAAAAGAAGGTTGGCAAATGAATGGACTGATTAAGAGCCACACTGGCTACCACCTTGGGCATGAAAGAGGGATTGGTCCTGAGTGACACCCTGTCCGCATGAAAGATGATGATGAAAGGCTCCTCTGCCATAAGGGCCTGTAATTCAGATACCCTTCTTGCTGAAGTGATTGCTAAAAGGAAAGCTGTTTTCCAAGAAAGAAATTTTAACTCTGCAGTTGCAGCTGGCTAAAAAGGATGAAGAGTGAGTTTTTCCAATACAAAATTAAGGTCCCAGGCTGGAGTTGGGGCTCTCCTGGGTGGTCTTAGTTTTGTTGGCCCCTCTGAGGAACTGCTTGAGCAGTGGGTGAGAAAAGAGGGGTGGGTTCTGTGTTGTAATGAGCTGAAATGGCTGAGTTGTGAATTTTGATGGAGGAAAAGGAAAGGCCCTTGTGAAGCATCTCAGTTAAGTATTGAAGAATCTGGGGTAAATTGGGTGCTGCTGTGGCCATCCCTTGAGTTTGGTTCCAGGCACAGAATCTTTTCCATTTTTCAGCATAAGATTTTCTAGTACTAGGCCTCCTTGCCTCCAAAATGACATCCAACACTTGTTTACTGAGGGATGGTAACGGAGAGATTAGGTAATTAGCCAGGCTGCCAGGTTCAGGGTTTGAAGCTGGGGGTGCAGAATCTGGCTCTCCTGCTGAGACAGCAGGGTAGGGGTCTGAGGTAGGTGCCATGAGGCCAGCTGTGACACACTGCGCAAGAGGGGGTACCAGTGTTGGTGTGGCCAGTCTGGTGCAATCAGTATCATCCTTGGTTTGTCCTGTTTGATCTTTAGTAGTACTTTGGAGAGGAGAGGCAGAGGAGGAAAGGCATAAACTGATAGATTTTTCCAGCTGAAGGACAGAGCATCCACTTTCCAAGCTTGTTTGTGGGTAGTCCTTATGCAGAATTTGTCCAATTGGTAGTTCTGGGGGGGGCAAACAGGTCTATATCTGGGATCCCCCATTTGTTGATCAACATGTTGAAAATCTTTGGTTCCAGTTTCCACTCATGTGGGTCCATGAGATTTCTGCTTAGTTCGTCTACCAGTGTATTTAGTTTTCCTGGCAGGAATTGAGCCTGTACATGCACTCGGTAGCTCAAGGCTGTGCTCTACAGAGCCATGGCTAGTCTGCAGAGGGGATAAGAATGGGTACCCCCATGCTTGTTTATGTATAACAGTGGTGTTGTCAGTCTTTACCATTAATTGTCCTGGAAGAATGTGGTCCTTGAAGGCTGTCAGAGCATTCTGTACAGCTAACATTTCTTTTTGATTGATATGCAGGTGCATTTGACTTGGGTTCCATTTGCCCTGAATGCACTTCCCTGCCAGGTAAGCCCCACTATGCATAGTCTGGTCTATTGTTAGGGTTTGGGCCGCAGAGGGTAGAGTGAATGGTAGTCCCTTGTTTTGGTGGCAGGCCTCTGCCCACCAAAGGAATTCTAACCTTAGGCAAGGTATGATAGGAATCTTTGCTTCTAGATCCTGAGAATGTTGACACCATAGGCTTTTTATATACCATTGTAGTATCCTCATTTGCAGTCTTGCATATGGAATTAGTAGAATGCACAAGGCCATGAACCCCAAAGCTTGTATTATTTGCCTTGCAGATAGCAGGGTTTTTGTGGCCACTAGTTTGAAGTAAGTTGTCAAATGAATTTATTTCTCTGGCGTGAGGAAAGCCATCTGGGAAGTTGTGTTCAAACTTGCTCCTAGGAATATAATTTGTTGACAGGGTACCAGATGTGATTTCCTTTCATTTATGGTGTACCCCAGAACAGGTTAACACCTTTTGTACAAATGCCAGATGATTCAGAAGTATGTTCTGGCTTTCTGCCTGAATTAGACAATCGTCCAGGTATGGGTATATTTGAATATTTCTTTGCCTGTAAAATGCAATGACTGGAGCTAGGCACTTTGAGAATACCCTGGGTGCAGTTGATAAGCCAAACAGCAGTGCAGAGAACTGATAGTGCATGCAGCCTGCTTTGAAGCATAGGTACTTTCTGCAAGATTCCCTGATTGGGATGTGCAGGTAGGCTTCCTTTAAATCCAGTGTTGCCAACCAGGCACCCTTGCCTATCATGGGAAGCAACTGGTGAAGAGTTAGTATCTTGAATTTTGGAATCACCAAAAAGGTGTTTAGGATAGACAGGTCCAGGATAGGATGCCATGAGTTGATTTTCTGGGTACCATGAAAAGTCTTGAGTAGAAACCTTGTCCCTTTTCCTCTTCTGGTACAGTCTGAATAGCCTTTAATCTTAAGAGAGAGAGAGTACTTGCTTTTGAGCCTCTGCCCGCTGATTTGGGGGTAGATCTGGCCAACCGTTTAGGGTTGTTAACTTGTGGAAGTGAAATCTGTATCCTTGGGAAACTATGTTTAAAACCCCATTGGTCCTGGGTAATGAGTTCCCAGTTTTTTGCTTGCAGAGCAATCTTTCCCCCTAAAGGAGCAGTCAGTTGAGAAGTGCTTGGAAGTTTTAAAGTTAAGTCATTGAGACAGCTTACCATACGGGGGAGTCTTACTACTCCCTGATTTGGAAGTGGGAGCCCCCCACTGCTTAGTCCTGTGCGTACCCTGGGAATGAAGCCTGGGTGTTCTGCTGGTTCTGGGTTTGAACTGAGAAGGTCTGGAAGAGGCAGGAAAGGACAAATTATTTGAGGGCCAATGCCTACTAAATCTAGGAGGCTGCACTTGTAAGAAATCTTTAACAGTTTGCATAGATTTAGCCTTTTCCTCCATCTTTTTAAGAACTTCTGCTTTGTCGCCAAACAGGCAGTCCTGATTTAAGGGAGCATCCAGCAATTTAGTTTTAACATGATCTGGCAAAGATTGTTCCTTAAACCAAGCATACCTTCTAAGTACAGACCCGGGACAGCAGCCCTGCAAAATGCCTCTAGTAAATCAAAACCACATTACAAACCATGTTTTCCAACCTGTTCAGCAGGATGCATTAAATCCTGTAAAATCCTTATTTTCAGCACAATCAGGAATCATCATTTTCTGTTTAAGCAATCCAATAATAAGCTGCTGATACTTTAACATGAAACTGGCAATTTAAGGCCCTGATGGCCAAGGTTGCAGAGGTGTATACTTTCTTACCCCATCTATACAGGACCCTGGAATCTCTATCAGAGGGGGTAGGACTTTTGGCAGCAGTAGCCTTAATGCCCTTGGGTCCCTGTGAAATGGTTTCAGGATCCACAGTAGGATTTTTAAAAAGGAACTTGTGAGAATCAGGAACCCTGTAATATCTATCAGGTTTTCTGGGAGCAGGAGGTAAAGAGTAAGAGGCCAAGCTAGAGTCCGAAAAGGCATCGTCAACAATTTCCAGCACAGAAGGGATAGCTAAAGGCCTGTGTTGGGGCAGGTGTAAGAAATATCTAAGCCTCTTTTTAGAATCAGAGTAATCCTGGCTTTCCCAGTGAAAATGCTCCCTAAGAGTATGCAAGGTTTCACCAAAAGAAAAATCCTCTGGGGGAGAAGCAGAGGGGAATACAGTCCTCTGCATCAGAATCCTCATAGGTAGATAAGGGTAAATCCTGGTCATCAGAGACGACAGAAATTTCAGAATCCTGGTCAGAAGTATCATAAGCAAATTTAGTCCTAGGTCTCATAGAGGAGGATGGTTGGCTTCCCCTGATTAAAGTAATAAGGTCTTCAGCATTTCTTATCATTTGTTTTTTAGGCATAGAGGCCTGACCATTCGGTCTGGGCATCGGTTTCCTAAGCATGGTTCGAGTTTTAGGCCTAGAAGAAGAAGATGGCATTCATTTAATATGCAAGTCAGTAGGCCTGAATACACCCTCAGAAGCTGGTGCTTGCACAGTGGCTCCGGACCCATCCAAGGTAGAGACATCCACAGGTTCCACAGTTGAATCATCTCGTGGCATGCCGGACTCCGAATGGGTCTCAGGCTTGCGAATCTGAAGTAGCGGGTATCAGGGTCTACGAAAGCACCTCACTGAGTACCGGCGAACTGATGACTAGCTTAAGAGAAGCATCATCAGCAGCTTTGGACCTAGGCGGCCTGTCTCTGTCGCTATCTTTGGGTTTTTTCAGAATGTTGGTAGTTGGGTGGCTTACCGAAGACATCTGGATAATTGAACAGAGTACCAAAATATTTGGAAGTGAAAATGTACCGACGACGAACAGTTCGTGGTTTAAATAATGCACAAAACTGACAGTGAGGTACGTCTTGGTCAGGGCCTATGCAAGGAAAACAGCACGAATGAAAATCTTTATGAGGTATTTGCTTTCCACAAGAGATACAATTATTGACTTTTACTGGCATCGGTTTATAGCAAGAACAATTTTCCCCAACAGAGTACTTAGCTTTACTTGAAGACTTCGGTTCTGAAACTCGAAAATGAAAATTTCAGGAGTCGGCCGACCGGCACTTGCGAACTGCTTCTGCTTCGGGCACCGCACGGCAAGAAAGACTGATGTAATGGCATCGGCTGCATGCTTTATACCCCTGACTACCTGACGTCATGGAAGATGAGACAGCAACTGATGCAGGACCCAAGACTTTGATAATCAGGCCAACTGAGGGCTACTGCAAGCAGATAACCCAAACGTGATGACTGCAACAGTGAAACACGAAGGACATCTGCAGGAAAAAAGATGAGACGTACCACCAAGGTTGTCATGAGACAAACATGTCACGTTAAAAGCCAAATTCTTTAATACAAACAGATAAAAATCCAAGTAGTAAAACAAGGTTCAGGGTGTTTGTCTCACGACAGCCTTGGTGGTACATCTCATCTTTTTTCCTGCATTTCTCTACTTGTTGAGGCCACCTTTGGTAATGCACTGTTTTTGTTTTTATGTAGATCTGTTCAGAACTGATGGTCAAGAACACCACATATACAAATGCCGTAGATATAGCCAACTTGCTGGCTGACAGATTCAGTGAAAATTTCACCCCTTTGTTCCCCCATCAGTAAATCAGGACATTCTCAGTACCTGCCCCCTTCTCCTTATATCTAGGGATCAGGTCATCACTGCTTTCTCAAAGGCAAAAAATACAGCCTCCATGGGACCCAATAACATCCCAGGCTGCATCCTACATGAACTCAGGCAGGAACTTGCAGCACCATTAGGCAGTCTATTCAACCAAAGCCTGAGTACTGGCTTTGTCCCAGCTGTGTGGAGGACAGCCACTGTCATCCCTTTACACAAAGGTGAAGAGTCCACCGATCCAGGAAATTATAGACCCATCACAGCCTAACTAGCCTAATCTGCAAGGCCATGAAACGGATCATTATGGACCTCATTAACAAGGACATTGGCAACCTCCTAACACTCGATCTCACACAGTTTGGCTTCATCAAGGGGAAGTCATGTCTGTTAAATTTGGTTGACTTTTTTTGAGACAGTCACCAAAGCCATGGACGAGGGGAAGACAGTGCACACCGCCTACCTTGACCTGGCCAAAGCCTTAGACACCATTCCCCACTCGGGCATAATAGATAAACTCTCTCAACCAGGCATCAATCTGTATGTTATCATATGGGTAGCTAACTGACTCACTGACATAACCCACCTAGTCAAAACAGGGGAAGCCACCTCAAGCAGTAGACTCGTATTGAGTGGCATACCCCAAGGTTCAGTTTTGAGGCCTCTGTTATTTGGGATGTACTTTTCTGAGGTCCAGGCCAAAACTAGTGGGCTGTGGCTGACCAAGTTTGCAAATGATTGCAAGCTGGGCGCTGTTATCAATTCCCCTAGTGACATTGGCATCCTCCAAGAGGGTCTCACCCAAAGAAATGACTGGTGCCAGAAACATGGCTTCAAGGTGAATACAAAAAAATGCATCATCTCATTTGGGGAGAGTGATGTCCCCACAAATTATCACATTAATAAAGTCCTAAGCACCAAGTCAGTTGTGAGGAATTTGGGCACCCAGATTGATAGCAACCTGACTTTTGACCACCAAGTTGCTTCCATTGTACGGAAAGCTTTCTACATGGCCCACCTCATAGGTAAGGGTATCACATTCAGGGACAAGAAGGTCATAACATCCCTGTATTCTTCCCTTATAAGGCCCATTACTGAGTACAACACCCCGTTCGGAATGTACTTTGCAAAGCACATGCAGCAGCTGGAAAGACTATAGAGGTTCCTCACGAGGAGAATCCAGGGCCTCAAAAATCTACCCTACACAGATAGGCTAAAAGCCCTATCCCTCTACTCTGTTTCATCCAGAATCCTCAGAGGTGACCTCTGTCTGGCATACAAGGTGATCTCGGACCCTACCTTGATGAGACTGTTGCATATACACAAGTCAAGCTCCATTCGAGTAACCCACACACACGGCCTTACAGTGGTCTACGACATCAATAGGACTTGTTGGCGGGACAGATTTATGCCTAAGAGACACCACCATCTGTGGAATAGACTCCATCTCCACGTCAAGCAGAGTACCTCTTTACCCCTTTTTAAGTGCAACCTGGATAACCAGATGGGAAATAGAAAATATATCCCTGGGATTCCACCCGTGTCCCTGCTAGACAGGGGCATTGGGTGCTGATTTGTCTATACATGGGCTAAACTCTTGGCTAGGCTTTAAGGGCCTCAGGGCCAATAGCCTAGTAACGTCCTATGATCCTATGGTATTCCTGTGGAAGTTTGGAAGCTAGGAGGGAAAAAAACTTCCAAATCTTTATCAGGTTAACAGTATTTTAAAAGGAGAAGTAGCCAACATGCTGGAAGAAAGCAGTGGTAGCTCTAACACCTAAAGAGGGCAAAGATCTATCAGATTAAGCTTCATACAGGCCCATTTCAATACTAAACCATGATTATAAAGTGTTCATGTCTATAATGGCTAAAGCAATGGCAAAAGTAATGCCAAAATTGATAGATATGAATCAATGTGGTTTTGTGGAGGGGAGGCAAACAGTTGACATTAACAGAACACTGATGATCCACAGGGAAGCAGAATGTAAGAAAATACCATTGTTATTGGTGGGTCTTCATGCAGAAAAAGCATTTGACAGAATAAGCTGGGCCTTTATGAGCAGGGCAATGGAAGCATTTGCATTTTCTGAAAAAATTGTAAAGTTAATTAGGATAATACATGAGGGATCGAAGGTGAAAATTAAAGTGGATGGGGTCCTCTCTGATACTTTCTGCTTCAGTAGAGGAACCAGGCAGAGGTGTCTTCTTTCTCCTTTGTTATCTGCATTACATTTAGAACCACTGGCAAAGAAAATAAGGGACTCAGAAAATTCAAGGATGTAATTGGTATAGTATTTTCGGAATGCAAAATTAATGAAGCTAAAAGGCAATAGCGGTAAATTATGTACTCATATAAATTGGTTCAGGAATATCCATATTTATGGGGACATGATAAAATGAAGTATTTAAGAGCATGGATTTAAAGTGATTCTGGTGTGGCAGCTAAGGATATGTGGGGAGAGACTAAACAAAAGATACTACAAAAACTGAGAAAATAATGTTATATGGATATGGATAGTAGGATACAAGCATTTAAAATGTTTTAGTCCCATTAGTCTTGGCCACAGGTCAGACATATTTTATCAACCAGAGGAGAAGTTGCGAATAGCAATTAATAAAGAACTGAAGGACTTTATCTGGGAGGGGAAGATGGCAAGAGTCAAGTGGGATAAGATGATTCTTCCAGTAAAACAGGGGGGACTGGGATTACCCAATCTGAAAGGATATTTCAGAGCTACATGGTTAAGCCTCCTATACATAGCACAAGCAGAAAACAAGAAGTTATGTACACACCATAACATTCTATGTATGTAGTCCATCTCACCTCACATTCTTACCCATGGGTTTGGAGCCGAATATTGGCTCAGACTCGGCCGATTTTACTAGCTCAAAGTCTCTCATTGGCTGGGCTAAGAGGGTATCCCATGGTGCACTGCTCCATATCCCCAGATCTAGTTTGCTGCAAAAAAACATTTGTACTCCATACACACACATCACATCCATATAAACAATAAACTAATCAAAGGGACTCTGTAGGTGACAACCTAACCTCCAAATCCTCCAGGCAGGGGGAAGGTGGAAGGGTAAGTAAGAATGTGAGGCGAGATGGACTACATACATCAAACGTTATGGTGAGTACATAACTTCTTGATGTTATGTAGTCCTATCTCGCCTACATTCTTACCCATGGGACAGCGTCCCTAGCACCTACATCCTGGGTGGCTCATAGGAAAATACTCCTGAGAACTGTGGAGCCACAGAAGACCTGCCCCTTGAGACCACATCCAATATGTAATGAGAAACAAAGGTGTGAGGAGAAGCCCAAGTAGCTGCAGCACATATATCATCCATTGACAATCTAGCTTGATAGGCTGTGGATGTCGAAACATCCCGAGTAAATGTGCTTTGACTGGAAATGGCAAATTTTTATGTCCTGCTTGATAGATGAAAGAGATACAACTGGCTATCCATCTAGACAGCATGACCTTGGATACCAGAGAACCCATTCGGTTTTCCGAAAAGGAGACAAAGAGTTGGTCAGATTTCCAGATATCTTTTGTCCGGTGTAGATAGAAGCATAACTGTCTATGTACATCCAATCTGGTGAAATCTAAATTCTGCCTTGTTAGAAAAGTGGGGGAAGAAAACAGGCAACTCAATGGACTGATTCATGTTAGACACAGAAGCCACTTTAGGAAGGAACGAGGGGTTTGGTCTAAGAGAGACCCTATCTTTATGGAAGATTAAATATGGGGGTTTGATGGAGAGGGCTTGAATTTCCGAGACCCACCTTGCTGAAGTGACTGCTGTTAAGAATGCTGTTTTCCATGTCAAGAATTTTAATTCACAGGTAGCTGCAGGCTCAAATGGTGGTAGAGTAAGGGCTTGAAGAACTAAATTGAGATCCCAGGGCATGACAGGTTCGGACACTGGGGGACGAAGCAACAGAGTACCTTTAAGGAATGCTTTGCATAGTCTGTGTGCCATGAGACTAGGTTCATTCGCTACATGGAAATTAGATATCGTCGCTAGCTGAACTTTGATGGTGGCTGATGCGGACCCCTGATAGAACAGCATAGACAAGAACTCCAGAACTGAATCTATTGGAGCTGTGTAAGGATCAATGCCTCTAGTATGTGCCCAGATAGAGAACCTTTTCCATTTGCTAGAATAAATCTTTCTAGTGGATGGCTTATGAGTGGACGATAATATATGGACCACTTCCGGTGAAAAATTATGACGTCTGACTAGCGATGGAAGTGGAGTAGCCAGGCTGTCAACCGCAGGGTCATCAGAGAGGGGTGGAACTGTCCCGACATGTGTGTCAGTAAATCTGGTTGAGGGTCCAGAATCCAAGGAGTGTCCACAATGTATGGTTGAAGAAAGGGGAACCAGACTTGACGAGGCCAGTGTGGGGCAATCAGAATCATTCTGCTTCCCAAGGATTGCGCTTTCTGAATCACCCTTGACAGCAGGGGAAACAGAGGGAAAGCATAAAGCAGACCGGAGGGCCAATCATGAACCAGAGCGTCCCTGGGTGATTCCCCCTGTGGGGGAATCAGCGTGAAGTAGTTGCTGCATTTCGCATTGAGAGGGCTGGCAAAAAGGTCACAGCAAGGCTGACCCCATCTGCTGAAGATTCGCTCTGCAACCAGACGATTCAGGGACCACTCGTAAGGCATAAGGATCACTCTGCTTAGCCTGTCCGCTATTACGTTGGACTTCCCCGGAATGTGCATTGCCACCAGAAACCGTTGGGAAACTATTGCCCAATGCCACACTCGTATAGCCTCTCGGCACAGAGGGTAAGACCGGGTTCCCCCTTGCTTGTTGACATACCACACTACTGACATGTTGTCTGAGTGTATCGCAATAGTCCCTAGAGGAAGAACTTTCTGAAGTGCCTGCAACACAAGAAGCACTGCTCTCATCTCCAGAATGTTTATATGCAAATGTATCTCGTGTTCCTGCCACGTGCCTTGGACTGTCCTGCCGAGATAATGCCCCCCCACCCCATCTGGGAGGCGTCCGTGGTCACCGTAGCAACAGGGACGGGTGGAACGAAGGGCTTTCCCCCGTTCAAATTGTTTGTGCACAGCCACCAATGGAGGTCCTGCTTGCACCTGTCCATGAGTAAAGATAGGATGAGATAGTGGGAGTCTTTGGAGAGACCACTGGACAAAGAGGAGCCATTGAAGAAGTCTCATGTGTAATCTCGCTAGAGGGACCAACATGATAGTTGCTGCCATGGTCCCTAGGAGTTGGAGGACCAGTCTTGCCTTCACCTGTCTCAGGGGCATCAGCATGTGTACTTGTTGTTGTAATACTGTGATCCTTTCTTGTGGTATGAATGCTCGCATTCGAATGGTGTCTAAATCTGCTCCTATAAAGGTGGCATGCTGTGAGGGCAATAAGGCAGATTTTTCCCAGTTTATTGTTATGCCCAACTGGTGACATAGACTGATGGTAGCGTCCCTGGTCTGAACTAGTTGATGCCTGGTGGGGGCGGTAAGGAGCCAGTCATCCAGGTATGGAAACACCTGGAATACCTGACGTCTCAAGTGAGCCGTCACCACCGCCATACATTTGGTGAACACCCTGGGGGCTGTGGTGAGACCAAAGGGTAGGGCTCAAAACTGGAAGTGACTGGCTCCCAGCCAGAAGCGTAGGTGACTCCTGGATGCTCAGTCCATTTTGACATGGTAGTAAGCATCCTTGAGATCAATGGAGCACATCCATACCTCCTCTCCCAACAATGGGAGAATCGATTGTAGTGTGACCATATGGAACTTGGACTTATGTACGTAATTGTTGAGTTGACTGAGATCTAGTATGGGTCTCAGGTCCCCTGTTCTTTTTGGCACCAAAAAGAATCGTAAGTCCCTAATCCGATTTGGTCTGAGGGGACACGTTGGATGGCTCCTTTTTCTAGCAGCTGCGAGACCTCTGAGGCTGCTTGATCCCTTTGACTGGGTGGAACGTCTGGGATTTTTCTGATTGGCGGGGGTACTGAAGAGAATGGAATGAGGTAACCTCCAGAAATTATCCGTAATACCCATAGGTCCTGGGTAATGCTCTCCCAGGCTTCTGGGTATAAGGAAATTCGACCCCCGACTGGCTCTGGATAAGCGCAGTCGGGCACACCCTCAGGAATGAGAGTATGGAGAGCCACGGAAGGAGTCGCTGTCTCCCAAATTGCGGGGGCCCCTCTGCCTCTGGGGTGACGTCTCCCTGAACAACCCCCCCCCTGCCTATGGAGGGGGGTTCACCTTGTGCGGTAGGAAAAAAACTCTGATTTCTTGAACCACACCCCCCCCCCGCTGGGCCTTGGGATAAGGCCTAGAAGGAAGGAAGGAAAAATGGACCCCTATGGCAGACAGGGTCTTTCCCTCTTGCTCGCACCTGGTGAGGGTGTCTTTCACTTTGGTCCCAAACAAGGAGGAACCGTCAAATGGGGCATCAGTGAAGGAAGACTTGAAGGCCTCTGCAAAGTGACACAGGCGCAGTCAGGCTTGCCTTCTAAGGGCGACCCCTGAGCTTGTTGCCCTACTCGCTCCCTCGGCTGCCTACGAAATGAGCTGCATGGACGAGTTAGCAATGGAGTTGAAGGTAGAGACCTGGGCATTAACTGTCTAAGCCTCCGCCTCAGGTATGTTATCTGCAAGAGCATCTCCCAACTCTCTGAGGAGATCTCTCTGGAGCCAAGTGAAGTGAGACAGATAATTCAGCGACCATAGAGTGAAGGGTGCTGAAGATAGGGTACGCCTCCTGTACCGATCCATGGTCCTAGGCTCCTTGTTAGGAGGATGGACGGATGAAGAAGACTCTGCAACTTCCTTCTGGGTGGCTGCCGCCACCACCATGGCATCTACAGGGACTCCTTTTGACAAACTCTTTGCCCTGGGGGGCGGAAAGGAATTTGTTGGGACGCCTGGGCACGGGCTCCACAGAATCGGGGTTTTCCCACACTCTTCGACAAATGAGGTCAAGAAGTTCATTGAAGGGTGGAGACACCCAGGAGGTGGAGGATTGAGCGCCAAAAGCCTTAAGTAATACTGACTTCTCCTCGGAAGGAGCTTTGGAAGGCCAGTCACCTCTGTTTCAGTATCTCCAGGATATCGGAGAAGGAAACATCATCAGAGGAAGACTTGGAGGACCCTTTCAATTCCTCGAGGTCAGTATCGGAAGTGAGAGACTCATACTGGGAGTCTATGTGCTTCCTCTTGCACAATTTCTTTCTAGGAGGCTCCTCAGGCACGGACTCTGGGAGATGCTCGGAAAGTTGGGGACCGCTCGTGGGGGTATCCTTAGGGCCTGGCGGTCTACTGTCCATGGATAGGTGAGTGTCAGAAGCTCTTGCCGGGGTGGTGGGGGACGAAATGACCGACCCGGGTGATGTAGCTGATGATCTGGCCAGTGCGCTCTGCATGGTTTCGAAGGCCGGTCCCCCCGAGTCCGAGGACCGACCAGTCTCCGAGGCCATGACTGGAACCGGAGTCCCACGAGCCGATGCACCGAGTGGGAGACACGGAACTGACAGATGTCCCAAAGTATATCCCCCTCAGGCCCGACCGAAGAGACCATTGTCCCGAACCCTGTGGACGGAACCGACATGGTCGGAGCCAAGGTCGGCACCGATAGACCCAGAGGGGGTATCGGAGCCGGTGCAGGAACATCACTCGGAGCGGAGCATACTGGCTCTGACGACAAGGATGTGCTCGGAGGAGGAATCATCGAAACGGTCATAGGAACTGGCTCCGGAGCTGAGAACAATTTAACCAACACTGGCGACTGCAGGAGCCTCTGCACCACACTATCAACATCCAAATCAGAAAGCCTGGAGGATTTGGAGGAGAGCGATGGAGATTGAGATCTCTTGTCAGGTGAACCATGCATCACACTGAGAGACCGGCTCTGAATGGGTTCAAGAATAATAGGAGCCGACACCGATTCAGTTAACACTGATACCTCCTGCGGTCCCGAGGACAGTGGAACCGAGGAGGTAGAATCCACTACAGTAATCTTCTCTGGAGGCTCCGAAGTGGCAGATGGAGCCAGAGATCTTTTCTTAGTCTTGGAAGCTTTGGATTTTGACTGAGAGCTGAAAGCCGAGTCTATAGCTTCCTCAAACAATGGTTTTAGAAGTCCCTTTAATATTAATTTATTTTTCCTCTCCTGGAGCACCCTAGGACTGAATGCCTGGCAAAAGTTACACGACTCCTGTAAATGGATGGCTCCAAGGCAGTAAAAACACACAGAGTGTCCATCCGTGATGGACATCTTATATCCACACTTGGAACATTTTTTAAAGCCAGAAGGCTTATGTTCCTTCTGATCCTTAGATGTCTTATTAACTAGCACTAAGTGAAACCACCTAGACACAAATTACAAAAAGGGCGGGAACAACACACAAATTAGAAACACCAGAAAAACTCTACAAGACACACTCTAAGAACCTCTAACTGAAACGGTTCTTCTAGGGAACACACAGACAAACACAATCACACTAAAAAGTTTATCTAACAGCAGAGGGGAGGACTAGGTCCTCTAACTAAAACGGGCCTAGCCCGCTGGAACAGTTAGGGATACCAAAAATACAATGATCACACTCAAACACAGCAACAAGAAATAGCTATCAAAATAGCTTTTGGGTATGAAATATCCAATTTCTCTAAGAGAAATAGCAAAAAAGAAGGTACTTAGCCACAGCCAAGCGAGACCACGTCCGAGCTACACAAGCAGCAAATGAGATCTGGGGATATGGAGCAGTGCACCATGGGATACCCTCTTAGCCCAGCCAATGAGAGACCTTGAGCTAGTAAAATTGTCCGAGTCGGAGCTGATATTTGGCTCCGAACCCCCGGGTAAGAATGTAGGCGAGATAGGACTACATAACATCTATAATGCAAAGCTGAAAGGGATAATGATGAAACAGAAGGGAAGCTCAAGAAACAAGGAGAGACTGGAATTTTGAATGCAGGCCTTTAAGGAGAAAGAACAGTTGTGTAAAATCTTACCATAACCATAGATGTCTTTTTCTATGTTGCAGTATTCTTTACATATGGGTAGTATTCCACCCAATGACCCGACATCCGGCCAGTATAGAAAAGCTTAAAGCCATGCCTGTACGTGGGATGTCGCACAAAGCCATAAATAATGTCGGCCATAAAAGGGACATCCGCACGTACAGTCTTCAGAATAAGTTAGCCCCATGAGGAAAGGAAATCCAAAGGGAGCCTAAAGGGTAGTCATCCTAGGAAAGAACAAGCTGTAGGGAGAAGGCGGGTGGGATAGAATACTGCAACATAGAAGAAAAGGACATCTATGCTTATGGTAAGATTTTACACAACTATTCTATGTCCTTCTATTCAATGTTGCAGTATTTTTTTACATATGGGAGAGTGCAAAAGCTCAAAGGAACCCAGGGAGGATCAGAGGAAGACTAAGAAGCAGCATTTTCCACAAATCCATGCCCTAGCAAATCCTGCCCTGGATGTGGAAATAGTGTCCAACTTGTAATGCTTTGTAAAAGTATGAACAGATGACCAAGTGGCAGCTTCCAAAATGGTGTGAGCATCTAAGCCTTTGAAGAAAGCCCCTGAGGAGACAACTGATCTGCCGGAATGGGCCTTAATGAAAGATACAGATTTCCCCTGAAAATCATAACAAAACATAATAGCCTTAGAGATCCATGTAGAGCTAGTTTGTTTAGAAACAGGCAAACCAAGAGCTGTGGGATGAAAGGACTCAAAATGTTGATCAGACTTCCTAACAGACTTAGTTTTGTCAAGGTAAAATCCAAGTTGTCTATGTACATCTAAGGAATGCAGAATCCTCTCACTAGTGGATTGGAGGTGAAGGAAAGGAAGCAGACATCTGGATAGACTGATTTAGAGACAGCTCATTTACCACTTTAGGTGTGAAGGATGGATTAGTTCTCAAAGATGCTATGTCGTTGTGGAAAACCAAAAAGGGGGCCAAAGCCATCAATGCCTGCATTTCAGAGACCCTCCTAGCAGAGGTTAAGGCTCCTTGGAGTACTGATTTTCATGTACAAAACTTTAGAGAACCAGAAGCTGCTGGCTCAAAAGGGGTCTTTGTAAGCTTCGCTAGCACATACCTAAGATCCCAAGGAAGAGGAACTGGAATCCTGGGAGGCTTCATGTGTAGGACGCCTTTAAGAAAAACTTGACTTCTAGCCTGGAAGCTAAGGGGGGAGTAAATGCCAAGCAAGCAGACAAGGCAGAACAGTGGACTTTGAGAAATAGGAAAGACCACTGTTAAGCAACTCACACAGGTAAGAAAGCACTAAAGGAACATCTGCAAATACAGGATCCTCTCTCCTTTAACACCAGAGAGAAAATCCCCACTTGGAAATGTAAAATTTTCTAGTACTGGGTTTCCTGCCTGCAAAACCCGAAGCACATCCTTAGAAAACTGGTGCCTGAAAGGGATCAAAAGTTGATCATCCACAAGGTTATTTGCAGAGATGACAGATGTAGGTGAATCAAGGATCTATTGATCGACTGGTGAGGTAACTTGAAGTGATGATCCTTGGCTAGTTGCAGAAGAAGAGGGAACCAGTGCTGTCTTGGCCAAAAGGGAGTCACTAGCAAGATTTTTGCTTTTTCCTGTAGAAGTTTTGGGTCTGTATTGGATAGTCGAACTTTCAAAAGTTCGACTGTCGACACCATATGTTCGAATTTTTGAAAGTTCAAATGTTTTAATGGAGATCGCCGTACAGCGCAGAATGGGAAGTTTTCCCTTTTCTGTACTGCAGTGCGATCTCAGAATTGGTATATTTAAACAGCGGGGGATGGGGCGCAGTGGGACATCCCCCCTGCTTAAAATGTTCAGGTAGGTTATTTGTGTAGTTTATTTTTTTTTTATTAGATATTCGAACTTTAAAAAGTTCGATCATATGGTATCAACCATATGACAGTCGAACATTTGAAAGTTCAATTATCTAATATAGACCCACATTTTCAACAGGACTTTTTGAATTAAAGGGAGAGGGGGTGCATAAAGAAACACCCCCTTCTATGAGAGGGATAGAGTGTCCACCTTCCAAGTCTAAGGGTGAGGGATCCTGGCACAAAAAAGAGGAAGTTGTCTGTTCAGAGGGGAGGCAAAGAGATCCATTTCTAGAGTACCCCACCGGTAAACTAGACCCAGGAACACATCCCTGTGAAGCATCCACTCATGGGATTGTGTCATGGATCTGCTTAATGTCTGCCACCAATTTCTGAGCAGAGGAGAGGTACACAGCATGTAGTATCACTTTGTATTGAACAGCCAATTCCCATGCTTTGATGGCTAGGCGAAAAAGAAGGTAAGATTTTGTGCCCCCCTGCTTGTTTATGTACCATAGCTCAGTGGTATTTTCTGTAAGAATCCTGAGGGATCCTGGCAAGAATGGAGGATGAAAGGTCTGCAAGGCTAGAATCACAGCGCATCTTTCTGATATTGATGTGCTCCCTCTTTTCAGAGGGTGGTCAAAGACCCTGTACCTTCCTAGAAGTAAATGTTGCTCCACAACCTACGTCAGAGGCGTCTGTGAAAAACTGCTGAGCTGGTTGAGGTACCTGAAGTGGTAGGCCAGGTTCCTGACTGAGCTACTGCATCCATCAACGTAGCTCTGTCTTCAAGCAGAGAAGAGGAGGAATCAAGACATTTAAAAGATGAGCGTGTTGGGTTCAAACTGGCTTTAAAAAAAACACTGGAACTTTCTCATGGGCAATTTTGCAAAAGGCAGCATGGAGATTGTGGAGGCCATGAATCTCAGCAGTCTCAGAAACTCACTGGCCGTGATGGAAGAAAGGGGCAGAAGAGACATGTATGCTATGAGAAAAACTGCTTTTTTCTGAAGGAAAAAAAAAATCATCATCAAGTCTGTCTGGAACCTGCACCCCAGTAATATGAGATCCTGACTTGGGGTTAGACTTGATTTTTTGAAATTTATTGAGAACTCTAGGCCCTGCAAAAAAGGAATGGCTAGGTCCAGGTGTTGGAGTAACAGCTCTGGAGTGCTGGCCAGAAAGAGCAAATTGTCCAAGTAGGGATAAACTTGAAGCCCTTTCAGGCTTAAATAGGCAATGGCTGGGGCTTGGCACTTTGTGAATACCCTCGGAGCAGTGGAAAGACCAAAATGCAAGGCAGAAAACTGAAAGTGCAAAGAACCCACCAAGAAATGCAAGACCTTCCTGAACTGTGGGTGAATAGGGACGTGCAGATAGGCATCCCTGAGATCTAGAGAAGCAAGGAAAGCATAAGGAGAAACCAAGGGAAGAAGAGACTGCAGAAAGAGCATCCTGAAAGACAGCACCACCAGGAAAGTGTTTAATAGGAAAGATCTAGAACAGGCCTTCAAGGACTATCTTTTCTTGGGACAAGAAAAATTCTGGAGTAAATCCCCTTTCCACACTAGTCTGGGGAACAGCCAGGATGGTGCCTTGGCTGGAAAGTTGAGCAAGCAACAAAAACAGATGCAATTGACTGGAGGGAGGCTGAGGTATCCCCTGAAAGGGAGGAAGTGTCTTCCAAGTCATAAAGTATCCTTTTTTGATAACTGAAACCACCCAGGAATCTTGAGTTACTTCTATCCAAGATGAGAGGGAAAGAGAAAGGTGAAGAGACAAATGAGTATGACTTGGAAGAGGGAGCTGAACATCACAGAGACCTTTGCCTGGACTGAAAGGGCTGTTGAGGAGAAGGAACAGGAGCAACAGCCCTAGACTGTTGGAGTCTCCTGGCAGACTTATGTGACCAAGTTGCAGAAGCAGTAGAAGAGGAGGAGCAAGCAGGTTTCCTGACAAAGGGAGTCTTGGCAGGGAAATTCATATGGAATTTAGGGACTGAGGAAATATGTAAATGTTTCAAATCCTGGAGCTCTTTACCTTTTTCCTACAGAGATTTAGAGAGTTTTGCAGCTGTTTTGCCAAACAGGGCATAATTGTCCAAAGGAGCTTCAAGCAATTTGGCCTTAATGTCATCAGTGAGTACCTGGAAACGTAGCCAGGAATGCCTTCTGAGAACAGAAGCAGAAGCTGCTGCCCTGGAAGATGCCTATACTGCATCCCAACTACATTTGACAGAATGTCTAGCTATGTAAGAAGAATCAGACAAAAGAGCAAGAGTCAGTAACTTAGCCTCTGAATCACGTAATTGGGAGAGATTCTGAGAAAGCAAGGCCAGAGCGTACCAAGAGATGTGTGTCTGGTAGTTAATAGCTCAGATAGCCAAGGTGGAAGAAGTATAAACCTTCTTCCCCAACCTTTCCAAATTTTTACTTTCCTTACCCAAAGGAAGCAACTTTGTAAAAGGAGATACGCAAGATACAGCTGGATCAGTTGAAGGGCATTTAAAAAGAAGCTTACAATCTTCAGGTACCTTATAAAAATAGTCAGGTCTTTCAGGGGCAGGAGCTTGGGCATCTGGGGTTTGCAAAGGCATCTATTAAAGCTGGGAGGACTGGTGGGACTGCTGAAGGAGCAGGGGTTTCCAACTGGAGATCATAATATCGGTTTTGCTCCTCTGAAATTTGGGAAGAATCCCACTTAAAGAATTCCCTCATTTTATTAACAGTTTCCCCAAAGTGAAAATAGAAACGGTTGTCCAAACGAGTCGAGGTGCCAAAAAAAAGTAAGTTTTTTATTACAAAAAAAAAAAAAACGTTTCGCTACAATACACACACAGCTCTTCAGCGAAGTACCTGCTTAGTTCATGACTCAATCTAGTAGATACTGTTAGTTAGCGATAAAAATGTTGGTATGCGTCCCTGAACCGACGGTAACCGCTACCAAAACATATCCACCAAAGTAATGAGCATTCCTCTCAAAGGCCTCAGGAGTACTACATACACATCACTCCTCACAAGTTGCCTGAGATCCCAAACATGACAGGTACCCCAAAGGAAAGCTTTTCTATGGGGGAATCCCCCCCCCATTAGACTCTTCCTCTGGAGAAGCATATTCCAGAGGGGAAGGAATCCGGGTGGAATATGCTAAAGAGTCTTCATCTGAAGAAGACCCCTCAGAATCAGAGTCATGAACCTGATATCCCACAGCCTGCACAGAAGACAACTCCTGAGACCCTGATGGCAACACAGGAGATGAGTAAAAGGCAAGCACGGAAAAGGCAAGCACGGAAATAGGAGAAGCCAAAGCTAGAGGCTAAAAGGCCCTCAGAGCCTTAATAAGACCCTCCGAGAAAGCATTCCAATCCAAACCTTTAATGAAATATTTTAAATGCAATGATTATTACCACTGTAAAGAATATGTCTTAGAGATAACGCTGTTGGTATGGTTTTAATAGCTTTTATTGCTCATAAAATATTTGCATTTGTTTCTTATGCTTTTTAGATTGATTTTTCAAAAAATGCTTTAGAATGCAAGAATGTGTGACATTTCACACCACACAGGTGTTAATGCACTCTGGGAAAAGTGTGAAGTCAGATAAATTCACTAACAAAGTTGAAAAATACCATTTCTCTATTATCTGCGTCTTCAGAGTGGGTGGGTATCTCTGAAATCTATCTCTGTTACGTATTATTGGCATCTATGGTCTAAGCTGGCCTTCATTTTCCACTGCATTTTTTCACGATTTTCAAAGTAAAGCAAATGACTACTTACTCCTTCTAGTGAAGAAACCACTGAACTCGAGACATAACTGGAAAGGCTGCAACCACTAGCTGTTTCTTATCACCTGAATACGATTGCCACAATTGCTTTAGAAAAGGCCTACTGTTCTGACAATCCTCCCTGTCCCATGCAAGATTTTTCCTCTTTACTATCCCATACCCTATTTTGTTACTCTGAACGTGACTTTTAGTTTGTTATTAAAAAAAAAAAAAGTCTGGATTTACATCTTCCTTGATATCCTCCTTAATTTGTTTAATTTCTAGTGATTAAATGTTCAGCTTACTTTCATTAAACTGTTTGGACTTGTAAAAAAATTCCTCAGTAATTTCAGATTCATCCATTTTTATCCCTCATATAAATCATTGTTCCCTGATAGGAACAGGTATGCTGCTTGATTTTCAAAGCAAAACCATAAATATACTATCGCAAAGTTAATTTATCATAAAAAATTCCTTCCTTCTTGCAGAGGAAGAGAAGCATATTGTTTTATTCACGGGTACTCACTAGGCTATTGAAATATGGTGATCTTTAGAAGACTAGCCTTGCATTCCTATGAAATTTTTAACCCTTGTAATTTAAGTGCAAATTACCCAGAGCACGGCAAAACATTTACATGTTCCCCTTATGTTCCCCCTATACATAAGGAACAGAGGAGTGGCATTTTTCCTATCCATTCATTTGTCCAGACTACATCTGAACAGTGTAAGGGAAGTAGTTTGCTTTACACGAAGAGAAAGAAAAAGAAGTTATGTCGTACCATAAAGTTCCATCTGTGTTGTTATCCTCATTCAGTCATTACGTATGGGTATCGGTTCCGACCTCAGAACCGAGCCGGCCATCTTCCAAGCTCATGTCAGCTACAAACTCTCAGGCTAAAACTTTTACCCAGAATTCCCCTCTCCTTGTTAACTCAGATCGAGTTTGCAAGTCAAAAGAAGGTAGAGGCTACCTCTGGTCAAATGACCTAAAAGAACCGGATGGTGAGATCCACTAGAAGCCACAGGAGGGGGAAGGAGGGAGGGTCATAATGACTGAACGAGGATCAACAATACAGATGGAACGTTATGGTAAGACATAACTTCTTTATCTGATATTGTTAATCCTCGTTCATTCTTTACGTATGGAACACAGTGTCCCCAGCTACCTCTATTCCTGGGAGGCTCTCATGGAAAGATATTCCTGAGCACCGTAGAACCAAAAGATTATCTTCCCCTGGAGGCCAAATGCAATTTGTAATGATTGATGAAGGTATGCGGTGTAGCCCAAGTTGCAGCTGCACAGATGTCATGTAAAGAAGCTCTGGCATGGATGGCAGCAGAAGTTGCCACCAACCTTGTCGAATGAGCCTTTATGGTAGTTGGCAATGGAATATTACATTGTGTATAAATGAAGGTCACAAGGTCTTTCAACCATCTAGCCAATGTGACCTTAGCAACAGCACATCCTAATCTAGGTCCAGAATAGGCCAAAAATAACTGGTCTGATTTACGAGAGGCCTTAGTCCTGTTCAAGTAGAAGCAAATTTGCCTGTGAATATCTAGGGTATGTAGGCAATACTCTCCTTTGTTTGAATGATTGGGTAAGAAAACTGGCAATTCAATGGTCTGATTAATGGAAATTTCAGAGATCACTTTTGGCAAAAAAGGAAGGATTAGTTCTCAAAGACACTGTCTCTATGAAAAAATCAAGTATAGACTCGATGCATAAGGCTTGAAGCTCAGAGATGCGTCTGGCAGAAGTAATGGCGACCAAAAACAAGGTTTTCCATGACAAATATTTGAGGTCGCATGAAGAAGCTGGTTTGAAAGATGGCATTGTCAGAGCTTGTAGAACTAATGACAGGTCCCATGGTTGAATAGGTTCTCTAAAAGGGGGCTTCAGATGATTCACACCTTTTATGAAGGTCTTGCATAATTTGTGTGACATAAGAGAGGAGTCTTGGACACCCTCATGTAAATTTTATATTGCAGCCAAATAATTCTAATGATAGAGGCCGATAGACCCAATTGGAACAGATCGGCTAGATACTCTAGTACTATCAACACTGGTGCTGAAAAGGGATCTACTTGCTTTTCTTTCAGCCAACAGGTAAATCTTTTCCACTTGCTTAGATAAATAATTCTAGTGGAAGACTTCTGAGATGCAATAAGAATGTCCCGTACTGGTAAATCACCACCATCATGCTGCCTGGGAATTGGAGGAGCCAAGCTGTGAGCTTCAGGCTGTCCAAGTTGGGATGAATCAGATTCTGCGGATGGGAGATCAACCCCGGGGTTGGATGGAGAATCCATGGTTGATCTAGCAGGTGAGGCCACAGAAAGGGGAACCAAATCTGACGAGGCCAGTATGGTGCTATGAGGATCACCTTGCTTTTCAACCAACGGGCTTTCTTCAGAAACAGGGGAATGAGGGGAAGAGGTGGAAATGCATAAAGAAGATCCGAGGACCAATCGTAGACTAGAGTGTCACTGGGTGACTGTCCCGGAGGGGGAATCAGGGCAAAGTAGTTGCTGCATTTGTAGTTGGTTGGGGATGCAACAGGTCGTAGCAAGGACGGCCCCAGCAGTGGAAAATCTCTGCCACTATCAAAGGATTCAGGGACCATTCGTGAGTTTGTAGAATGCACCTGCTGAGTCTGTCTACTATCATGTTGGAACTCTCGGGAATGTGCGTTGCTAGAAGAAAATGGTTGGTAGCCATCGTCCATTGCCATAGACTCATGGCCTCTTGGCAAAGGGGGTAAGATTTGGTTCCGCCCTGTTAGTTGATGTACCAGACCACTGCCATGTTGTCTCATTGTATTGCAATAGTCCCAGACGGCAGCAGGGGATGGAATGCTTGCACCGCCAGAAGCACCACCCTCAGCTCTAGAACATTTATATGCAGTTGGGCCTCCAATTCGGACCAAGTGCCTTGGACTGTCTGTCCCTGACATAGCCCCCCTCACCCCATCAGGGAGGCATCCGTGGTCTCTGTAGCCTTGGGCTGCTGGGGGGAGAAGGGGTGAGACCATTGTGACGGGTTGTGGGTCATCCACAAATTTAAATCCTGACCATAAATGTATGGAATTTACATTTGGTATTAAAACACAAACAATTAAAGGGAAAGGTTTCCCAAGATTGGTAAATACATGTCTTAACAATGAATCTTGGCTGAAGGAGGATACTGAAAAGGATACCATTGGGTGAGCAGTAACCATTGTAGAAGCCTCATGTGAAACCTGGTCAGGGAAACAATGGTGATGGAGGCTGCCATGGAACCCAACAGCTGTCGGACAGAGTGAGCTGTGGATTTCTCCCTTGAAAAGATTGGGATCAGTTGTTGCTTTATCCTTAGAATTCTGTGCTCTGGAATGGATGCTCTGCAGTTCTTTGTATCCAATATGACCCCTATGAATTCTGTGGACTGAGATGGGGTGAGATTGGATTGTTGCCAGTTTATGGTTATACCTAGCCTTTCTGCAGTGAGGAGAGAGTATGCCAGGGCTTCTTCCAATACATGTCTGGTGGGGGCGGAGATGAGTCAGTCATCTAAGTATGGAAATACCCGGAATCCTTGTAGTCGCAAGTGAGCTGTGATGACTGCCATGCCCTTTGTGAACATTCTGGTGGCTGTAGAGAGTCCGAAGGGCAGTACTCTGAACTGGTAGTGACTGGCTCCCACACGGAAGCGCAGAAATCTTCTTGATGGCCTGTCCAGTTTTATGTGGTAGTACGCATCTTGAAGATCTATCGAGCACATCCAATAGTTTTTTTCCAAAAGCGGAAGGATAGACTGTATTGTGACCATCCAGAATTTTTGTACTCTTACAAACTTGTTCAATACACTGAGATCCAAAATTGGTCTCCAGTCCCTGGTTTTCTTTGGCACCAAAAATAGTCTTGAGTAGAATCTGGATCCTATCTGGTCTGGAGGGACTATTTGGGTGACTCTCTTTCTTAGCAGCTTTGCTATCTCTAGTGCTGCTTCTTCCCTTTGATTGGGTGGAACGTCGGGTAAGTTTGTTGGGGGGGGGGGGCAGGACAAAGATCGAAGTGAATATGGTAACCTCTGGTTATTATCATTTGTACCCAAGAATCGGTGGTGATGGTTAGCCAGGCAGAAGGGTACAAAGAGAAACAACCCCCAACCACCCCCAGAGGAAAGGAGTTGGGCCGCTCTTCAGGAGAGCTGGTAGGATTGACCAGGTAAAAGAGTCCCTGGAACCCTGGTTACACAGACCCTCTCTGCCCCGAAAAGGGAGTCTTCCCTGTGAGTTTCCCCCTCTGCCTCTAGGGGAGAACTCAGTCTGTGTGTCATGGAAAGGACCCTGACACTTTTTGTACCATATCTTCCCACTGTTCTGGTTTCTGGAGAAAGCATGTTGAGGGGAAGAATAATGGACACCCACGGCATTAAGTGTCTTACCGTCCTGTTCACATCTAGCCAGTGTGCTTTTAACCTTGGTTCCAAATAATGAAGAGGCTTCGATGGGAGCGTTGAGAAAGGAAGCCTTGAAGGGTTCCCAGAAATGACATAAGCGCATCCAGGCATGTCATCTCAAAACAACGCCTAAACTCGCTACTCTAGTTGCTCCTTCTGATGCGTGAAATATCAGGCGCATGGAGGAGTTTGATATCGATTCAATGGTAGCCAGCTGAGAGGCCACTTTGTCACGGACCTCATCAGACACGGCACCAGCCAAAGTTTCAGAGCGCTCAGAAATTAAATCCCTTTGTAGCCTGGTAAAGTGTGCCATATAATTCCGGGACCTGATTGCAAAGGTCGCTGATGCAAAAGTACGCTTCCCTATTCTGTTCAGAGCCCATGACTTTTTGTTGGGTGGTTGGACAGTCTGGCTTTCTTCTTCCACCAGGTCCTTCTTGGTTTCGGCCGCCACCACCAGAGCATCTACAGGAAGACATTTGGACCCATGGGGGTCAGCAGCAGGAGGGAACAAAATTTTATCTGGCCTCCAGGGAATGGCCTCAACGGTGTCAGGAGCCTTCCACGCATGCTGCACGATGAGCCGGACCAGTTCGTCGGCAGGTGGAGTAACCCAGGAGGTAGGGGCCGGGTGCGAAAGGCCTGCAGGAACACAGACTCTTCAGAGGTCAGGTTAGAGGGCTGCCAGTCACCTTTCTGTTTAAGGATTTTGAGGATATCACCAAAGGATACCTCAGAGGGTGAGCAAGGGGACCCTTCCCCATCATCAAAGTCTGTGTCTTCAGTAAGGGACTCCTCTGTGGAGTCCATGTCCTTCCTCTTGCACAAGCTTTTTTGATGAACTTCCTCAGAGGGAGAAGCTGGGGAAGGAAATGCAAAAGGGGTTTCCTGTGGGAATACATCCTGAGGCCCATGCGCCCGGTGTCTGCTAGGAGCGACTTGTGTACATTGCAGTCCAGAGGAGGGCGGTGAGGTTGACAGCACAGTACTGCCAGCAGACGCCAAAGCCTTCTCCATTAGTTAGAAGACTGGTCCACCTGAAGAGGGGTGATTGTCCAGGACAGGGGTCACCCCTCCCCTAAGTGGCTCAGCCTGCCGACACGGAGTCCCTGGATGGCTGTGAAACACCAAATTATGTATGCCACAGCTGAAATTCTGGGTCGTAGCAAAACTCCCCTGCCATGAAGGCAACTGCGGTTCCTTAGTAAGGTCCATAAAGGGAACCATAGAGGGGGAAGACTGTGCTATTATATCAAGGGGCTTCAAAGGCAATGAAGTAGGAGAATAAGTAGGGGTCTTTGGCAAAGGGTGATCACCTCCCAAGGAAGGATAGTTCCTGGGAGGTGGGATACCTCTGGCCAAAAGCACTTGATCCACAAGACGCAACACGTCGTGTTCAGAGAGGCTTCTAGTGGATTTCACGGACATGAATGAGGGAGAGTTAGGTCTATCCACAGAAGGGACAAGCTTGGTGCCCACCTCAGCAGTCTGCACTGAAAACAATGGGGCCATAAGAGACTGAACTACAGGTATCTGCACCGAGGAAATCATTGGTGCCGAAGTCATGGTCTGCACCGACAATAAGGTTGGCGCCTAGGTTGGGACCGAAAAAATCGGTGTCAATAATGGCATTGTCAGTTCCAGGTAAGGTGTCGGAGTCGATGTGGTTACAGTCTGCACCGACTGGAAAGTCGGTTCCCAGTAGAGAGGTCAGAACCGAGGAGCCCCTCGGTACCGATACGGTAAAGGGCACACTAGTCGGTGCCAAAATCACAGATGGCACTGATGGCCTTGGTGCCGAAGGTCTAGGCACCGAAAGCACTGGAGCCAAAAGAGTCAGATCTGAAGTAGAAAGCTTAGCCCTCTTGGGTCTCAGTTGGTGGGAGTCCCCAGCCAGGGACGAAGGAAGAGATTTGGCCTTTGAATGATCATCAGTCTTTTTCTTATGGGATCTTGGCGGGGTTGAAGCCTCCGGCCCAGAAATAGCTTCTGAAAAAGGAGATCTGAGTAGCCTCTTCAGTAACAATTTATTTTTCCTCTCAATCAATGCCCTGTTGGAGAAGTTTTTACAAATTCTACAGGGCGGATCAACTGATAAATGAGGCACACCCAAGCAATAGACACACAGATAATTTGCATCTGAAGTAAGTAATTTATGGCCACAATCTGAACATCTCTTAAATCTTGGAATACCTTTTTTATTTGTCATGATAGGAAAGAAGGAAATCAGAAAGAATACCAGCAATGGTACAAGAAACATCCAAAGGTAATGAAGAAAAGGGGTTTACCAACGATGGTAAAGAAGAAAATACCACGCAGTAAAAAAAGACTGAAAATTTCAAGAAGGGATAGTTGCTAAATGCGATAAGTTAAGAGAAAATATTTAGTAACTTTTCTGAGAGAAAAAGTTGTTTTAGACTAGTATGACAACAAAATATTATACTTAGCTCAAGAGAAGTAGCTTGACACGACCGAATGGCGATGCGGCAAATGAAATTTGAGTTAACAGGGAGAGGGGAATTCTGGGTAAGAGTTTGTAGCTGACGCGAGCTTGGAAGATGGCCGGCTCGGTTCTGAGGTCGGAACCGATACCCATACGTAAGGAATGAACGAGGATTAACACTATCAGATGTGGTGTTCCTGTGATGCACATCTATCCCTCCAGCATATTCTATTTATGTTGAAGAAGAGATTAAGAATGTCTTTCAGTGGGTTGTTTGTTCCATGACTGGACTTGCAGACATGCAGTAGATCAAAAAGAATACAGCTGGTGAGGCTCTGTACATGAGGCAGAGATCACCTCTCAGTAGCCTGTATGATGCTGAAAAGAAGGACAAGGCTTTGGATATGATCAGTGTAATTTTTTATGAATTAGGCTTTTGATTTTCTTGGAGAGAAAGTGGTGTGGTCATTCAAACTAGGTTAAGTGTTTGGACCAGAATTTACTTAAGGGGGCATATACACAATGATCTGCCTAATAAGTGCTGAATATAATGGAATGTTCACAACCCTGGACCTATACACCATACCCTTACTGATGTGCTGCAAAATGAAACAGCACTTTCTTACAATAGTGGATACATGGTGATTGATGCACAATTTGTTGCTCACATATGTTCTCAGATTCCTAACTACCAGATCAATTTTCAGGGGCATTTTGCTCACGTGATTACTACAAGGGACATCATGCTAGCCATGCTATAGTTATGACACTAACTATTTGTTTGGGAAAGTACTCTTTGGGGATTTTGGCGTTCTCTGGAGAATTTATGATGGCACCAAGTTTTACAGTCATCATCAGATTTGATCAGCCATAAACCCTTTACACTACCTTTGACCACTGAGAAGTAAATGTCAAAAAGGAATGGTAATGGTAATTCAAAAAGGACATTGGTAATCTCCAAACTCTGCACCCTACTTAGTTCGGGTTTGTAAAAGGCAGATCATGTCTCCTAAACCTCTTTGAAGCAATCACCAAAGCCATAGATGAGGGTAAGGTGGTTCACACAGCCTATCTAGATCTTGCCAAGGCTTTCGACACCATCCCCCACTCTGGAATTATAGATAAACTCACTAAACTAGGTATAAATCCCTATGTCACAAGATGGGTTGCCAACTGGCTCATGGACAGACCCCACACTGTGAAAGTAGCAGACTCCAAATCCGACTTCAGACCAGTGACAACTAGAGTACCACAGGGTTCAGTCCTGGGTCCTCTCCTGTTTGGTATATACATCTATGAAGTACAGGCTAACACAGAAGGTCATTGGCTAACAAAGTTTTCAGATGACTGCAAACTGTGAGCCATAATCGAAACTCCTAACGATGTGGACATCCTACAAAAGGGCCTCACTGAGACAGATTCCTGGTGTCAAAGCCATGGCCTGAACCTCAGTGCCAAAATGTGCACTGTCATCCCCGTTGGTAAAAACTCTGTAGCCACATAGGTGGTAGTCTAACACCAAAAGTGTGATAAGAGACCTTGCGGCACAGGTGGACAGTAGTCTCTCTTTTGATTATCACATTGCCACAGTGGTCAGGAAATCCTTCTACGTGGCACACCTCATCACAAAAGGTTTCTCATCCAAAGAAAAAGAGGTCATTGTTCCCCTCTAATCATCACTCATTAGACCCATTATAGAGTACAGCCCTCCCTTTGCTATGTACCTCAAGACATCTACAACAACTGGAGAGGCCACAGAAATACCTCACAAAGAGGATTACTGGCCTCAAACAGATACCCTACGCAGACAGTCTCAAAAAACTCCAGCTTTACTCCATCGCATATTGCCTACTCAATGGTGATCTCTGCCTAACATACAAAGCTATGTCAAACCCAGAGCTGTTGGACATGCTCCACTTGAAATCCGAATCCCTCCGAACTACAGGCTGTAGGGACCTAAACCTTATCACCACAATAAACAGAACATGCTGGAGGGATAGATTCCTGTCCCAGAGACTTCCCATACTCTGGAACAGACCACCTATCTATGTCAAACAGAGCTCCTCATTAGCACTCCAAGAAAAATCTTGAAGATTGGATGGGAAATAGGAAATTCACCCCGGGGATCATTTCTGTGGCTCTGCTTGACAGGGGCACAGGAAAATAATTTTCTTGGGTGGCGAAAGCCAGGGTACCTTTTTGGCTAGGCTTATATAGACCCTAGGGCCAACAGCCTAGTACCTACCTATGAACCTATGAATGGCCCAAAGACTGACCTACCCTAATTTCCTGGGTTTTATCAGTTTCCTTCCAACAAGTTATGCAGGGATTAACATTTAGCTGGAGAGCTGATCAACAATACCAGAGTGCACAATGGTGTCAACGGCTTTGTGAGGTCTAGGTAAGTGGTGTGTAAAGATTTTCCCTCATCCATTGTTTCAATAACCTTCTCAAAGAAGTCAACTAGGCAAGATCGGCCCTTCACAAAACCAAACTGGCTTAGGTCAAGAGTTTGTAGGTTACCTATGTCCTTATTTATTACTTACATAATAACCCTCACCATAGCCTTGCAGATGAGGCTGGTCAGACTAACGATACTATAATTACCCGGGTTCACTGATGCCCACCTTGATGCAGGGGGATGACCGTTGCTGTCCTCCTTTCTTCTGGCACAAAGCCTGTTTGGAGACTGCCACTGAGTAGCCACTGTAGAGTGTTAGACAGGCCCTGTTTCATGCTGGTCAGTAGGCAGCCTCGTATTGTTATCTGGCCTCAGAGAAGCAGTGCTCTTGGCTTTAGAAAGTGCTTTGAGGACTTGCTCTTGTGAGATTTGGGGGGTGGTGTTGATGCGGGTATATGATCTGGGAATGCAGGAGAGGTGGGCCGATGTGAGAGCTAAATTTATCTGCTTGTAGACTGGTTTGTCCCCAGGGTCTGAGTATGTGAAACCATTTACTATTAACTCTGTGCAGTGCTAGGCTTTGTTTATGAGGTTTTTAACAAGGAAGTTAAAGATGACATTATGGTCATCTTTTGCTTTTGTGGCTATTTTTACCTCAGGAAGGATGGACCAATTTACCTTTGACTGATTTGATCAGGGACCGGAGTTCCTTTTTAAGTTTTGCAAGAGACTTTTTGACAGCTTGATAATTCCATTTATTACTGTATGTGATGAATTGGCACTATGGGCTATCAGTATGCATCTCCATTGAGATTATCAGGTTACTTGCTGTTACTATCTGATGCTTGTTCTTGAAATGCTTTTCAAAAAATGACACTCTAGTGTCACTATTCTCTGTCTTTAATACTTGCAATGACATACTAATACCGCAAGCAGCAATAGTGACGTTAAAACACAATTCACTTAAAAAAGGGGTAGTGTACCAATGTTCAACCCCTAAGAACATATGTCGAACCAACATTTTTTTGATCAAACTGTGGTTCAGTGGACCTTCTAAACTGCACTACCAATAGCCTAAAATTATTAATTTCCTGGCTGCAAACCTTCTCTAAGGTACCATCCTGTATGACCACATTAAAGAAGTCCCATATTAGAATACCATAATTGGAAGAATGTGCACAAGAGCACATAGTTCTTTGCGCACATGGAAAGTGCAGTTGTGTAAGAACTTACCATAAGAGTAGATGTCCTCTTCTTCACTGCTGCAGTATTCTTTACAACAGGGATCCCTTGCCAAGACCGGCCTGACATCTGGCCAATATACCAAAGCCTTTAGGTTGCTTAAGGTATGCCATACATCACACATATGCTCCCCGTGTACAGCGTAGGGCATAAAGGTGATGTCCACACATACCATCTTCAAAACTGAGCGCTCCAGTAGGAACGCCAGTCCAAAGAACAGACAGGTAACTAGTACATCCAAGAGATAAAAGAACCTGGGGGAGGAGGGAAGGAGTGAATACTGCAACAGTGAAGAGAAAGACATCTACTGTTATGGTACATTCTTACACAACTGTACTATGTCCTTCCATTTCACTGTTGGAGTACTCTTTACAATAGGGAGAGTGCAAAAGCTCAGGAAGATAAAAGGGAGAAGGAAGGACCAGTAGAGTTCCCTAGGAACACATTGAAGAATGGGCCTTGCAAAGCCAGCGCTAGCTCTGGATATCACATCCAACTTATAGTGCTTGGTAAATGTATGAACAGAAGTCCACGTAACTGACTCAAGAATAGAGTTTGTATTCAAAACCTTGAAAAAAGGCACCAGAAGAAGCCACAGACCTAGTAGAATGAGCCTTAACAGATGAAGAAAAGCTTTTGCCATGAAAAGAATAACAAAAAATAAATAGTTTTAGAAATCCAAGAAGAAATAGTTTGCTTGCAAACAGCCAATCCTAAGGCTCTAGGATGAAAAGAAAGAAAGAGATGATCAGATTTAGAAAAAGTCTTAGTCTTATTCAAATAAAATCTGAGTTATCTATGCACATCCAATGTGTGCAGCACCTTCTCACTAGTAGATTACAGAGAAGGGAAAAAGTGGGCAAATGAACAGACTGATTAAGACACAACTCATTCACCACTTTGGGCATAAAAGGATTAGTATGAAGGGACATCTTGTCCTCATGGAACACCAAAAAGGAAGGACATGCCAAAAGGGCTTGAAGCTCAGACACCCATCTAGCAGAGGTTAGGGCTAACAAAAGTACAGTCTTCCAAGCGCAATGCTATAAGGAAGCTAAATCTGCAGGCTCAAAAGGAGCCTGGGTCAATTTTTCCAAAACAAAATTAGATACCAGGGAGGAAGAACAAGCTCCTTGGAAGGCCTAATATGAAGGATGCCTTTAAGAAACTATTTAGTCTCAATTCTATAAGCGAAAGTAGGTGATAAAGGCAGACCAGCAGAAATAGCTAATAAGTGGGCCTTAACAGAAGAAAAAGTCAACCCAGCATTGAACAGTTCACACAGATAAGATAGAACCCCACAGAAACATCCCCAGAAAATGGATCCAGGTTACGAGAAAGACACCAAACAGACAGCCTCTTCCATTTGGATAACTAGGATTTCCTAGTTGTGGGTTTCCTAGCCTCCTGCAGGACCCTAAGCACATTCTCAGAAAAAAGGTGTTTGTATGGAATCAAAATCCTATCACCCACAGTGTCAGTCGAAGACTGTACAGGTGGGAATGGATGAGAGATCCCTGCTCTTGTGCGAGTAGGTCTGCCCTGTGACGTAACTTGTGATGATTGCCCTTGGCTAAATGCAGAAGAAGATGGAACCAATGCTGTCTGGGCCAAAAGGGAGTCACCAGCAAGATTTTAGGAGTATTCTGTTGAATTTTGAACAGGGCTTTTGGAATGAGAGGAAGGGGAGGGAAAGCATAAAGAAAAAACTCTTCCATCAAAAAGAGAAGGTGCCCACCTTCCAGACTAGAGAACCTGGGACTCTGGCACAAAAAAAGAGGAAGCTATCTGTTCAGAGGGTAGGCAAAAAGATCTACTTGAGGAGTACCCCCTCTGGTAGACAATGTCCAGAAACACATCCCTGTGAAGCATCCACTCATGGGATTGTGTTATGGACCTGCTCAGAAGTCTGTCACAATGTTCTGAGCAGATGGAATGCAAACTGCCTGAAGTGTCACACAGTTGTTCCAACACTAGAAGTGCCAAACGAGATAGGAGATGAGACCTTGTCCCCCCTTGTTTGTTGACATACCACATCAGTCTGGTATTACTGTAAACACCTTGAGAGTTCCTAGGGAGAATACGGGGGAAATGCATGAAGACCCAGCAGAAGAGCTCTCATCTCTGACATTGATGTGCTCTTTCCTTTGTTGAGGCAACCCAGGACTCTGCACCTTTAGAGAGACAAAGCATGCTCCCCATCCCATGTCTGAAGAGTCTGTGAACAGCTCCTGTGAGGGAAGAGGAGGTTGAACCATGAGCCTGGGATTGGGAGATAACTGCTGAATCCACCACTGAAATTCCAGCTTGAGGCATGGAAGAAGAGGAACTATGAAGTCGAGGGATGCAAATGCAGAAACCAAACAGACTTTAGAAACCACTGAAGTTTTCTCATGTGGGGTTTGGCAAAAGGGAGCATAGGAATGGTGGAGGCCAGAAAACCTAGAGCTCTCTGAAATTCCCTGGCTGTTACTGAGGCCAGAGGAAGAAGGGACTGAAAGAAAGAAATGAGAGTTAATGCCTTAGGAGGAGGCAGGGATGCCAGCACTGGAACAGTCTGGATCCTGCACCCCAGAAATACATGATCCTGTGAAGGACTCAGAATGGACTTTTGGAAATTTATAGTGAACCCCAGCTTTGCAAGACAGAAATGACAAAGTGAAGATGCTGCAGTAGAATCTCTGGAGAAGATGCCTGAAAAAGTAGATTGTCTAAGTAGGGAAAGACCTGTATTCCCCTTAGCCTGCAGAAACCAATCACAGGAGCAAGGCATATGTGAATACCCTTGATGCAGTAAAAAGGGCAAAGCACAGAACTAAATATGCTAGAAAGCAACAGAGAAACATAAAAACTTCATGAAAAGGGGATGAATAGGGATGTGAAGATAAGCATCCTTGAGATACAGAGATACTAGAAAAGCAGCAAAGGGATCAAAGACTGAAGGAACATTAGAAACTAAGGGACCTTTAGAAAGGTGTTTAGGTGAGAGAGATCCAGAACAGGCTTCCAAGTGCCTTCTTTTCTGGGGACCAAGAAGTTTCTGGAGTAAAACCCCTGCCCCCTTTGAGAAACTGGAACAGCCTGAATAGTTCTCTGAGAAAAAAGCTCCTGAAGCACCACTGGAAAAAATGTCAACTGTTCCTGAGAGGGCTGAGGAATGCCTACGAAAGGGGAAAGATATTTACAGACCATGTAAGCTCCCTCAGCGGATAATGGACAGAACCCATGAATTCTGAGTAATCTTTAACCAAACTGGAAGGGAAAGACGAAGAGAAAGAGGAATGTGTCTGAGAATAACAGGACAGCCAGACAGCACCTGGTTTGTCAGGAAAAGGAGATTTCTGTGTCACAGGAGTTTGAGTAACTTTAGCAGGAAGTGCCCATTTCCCACCCTTTTTACCCTTGGGAGAAGGCTGAGACTGCATATGAACAAAGGCCAGCTTATTAGGGTAATTCCTTTACAACTTAGGCACAGAGAAACAAAAATGTGTTTAAATTCCTGTAAACTCTTGCTCTTATCCTGATAAGACTTAACTCAGCAGCAGCTGCAACAAGTAAGTGTTTGTTATCCAGACGGGCATCCATCAACTCAGCCTTAATATCATGAGGCAAAGTTTGAAGCCACAGCCAGGAACACCTCCTTATCACAGATCCAACAGCCCTAGAAACAGCATCTGCTGCATCATAACTGCACTTAATAGAATGGCGAGCCACCTGAGAAGTCGCTGACAAGGAGACAGCAGAAGTCTTACCCTCAGAATCAGGAAGGTCAGAAATAACCTGACAGGTCTGAAAAAGAAGAGCCAAAATATATCTTGACATATGGGTGTGATAATTGACAGCCCTGCAAGCAAGGGTAGCAGAGGTAAAAACCGTCTTGCATAGTCTTTCTGTCATTCTGCTATGTTTATCAGAAGGAAGTAGCTTTATAGAAGCCAGCAGATGAGATGGCTTGTCAGATGCCACACACACCACAGAGGGGTCAGCAGAAGGACATTTATAGAAACATTTGCAATCATCAGGCAACCTGTAAAACCTATCAGTTTTTTTGGGGGAAGGGGGCTGGTTGTCTGGAGCCTGAGAGGCAGCTGAAAAGGATCCAACAAGGCAGCCAAAACAGGAGGAACAGGAGGAACAGCAGGTCTAGGAGAGTCCATTTGAAGAAGCTCGTAATACCTTTTCTGAACCTCAGAAACCTGGGCACAATCCCACTTAAATTTCATCATTCTGGAAATTGTGTCCCCAAAGGAAATCTCTTCAAAAGGAGTGTCAGGACTAGTGGCTCCTCTTCCTCAGAATCGTAGTCTAAAGGAGAAGGAATCTGGGAAGAATAAGCAAGGAATTTCTCATCTGATTCCCCTTTCACCTCAGAGGAATCCTGTTCCCTAGGCCTGTTGAGAGGAGTGAAGGACTAAGGTGGAGCAGGACCAGAAACTCCTTTGAAGCCATAACAGCATTAAACAACCCCTGAGTGAAATGCTTCCATTCACTCTGAGGATTCTTAGGAGTGGGAGAAACATTCCGTTTTTTTTTTGTTTCTTTTTCAAAGGGACATCTGCCTTATAAAATTTAGAAGACTCAGAATCCAGACAGCATTCTACAATGGTAACCAGTACTGCCTCCCTAACCAAAATCTGAGGAACACCCCTAAGCCCTTTGGTAACAGCTGCGGTTTTCCATGAACATCCAAAGCGGATGTCTGCAACGCCTCCAGGGACATGTGTGAGGTCATATCCACATGTGTGAGGTCATATCCATTCCGGCCTCTAAAGCAGTCACGGCAGAGGAATTCAACAAGACAGCCAAGCAATCCAAACTAGCCTCAGAAGAGATCTCTGGTGGAGGTGGTACACAAGAAGAATTGGATCTACATTTCTTGGCCTTCTTCGCAGATGGCCGAGTCTCAGAGAGGGAAGTTCCTTCCATCGTGTCTTTTACTAACAGCTTAAGACATCGGTTCTCTAAGTATAGGGAGAAAGAAGAAAGCTGACTATGCAGAGTCTTTGGGATGAAAGCCTGACAAATTGAAGAGGATGTATTGGTTGTGGGAAGCACCGAGACAAAATAAACATTGCTCATGATGATCTTTATGGAAAATCTGTCTCCCACACTGGCATTTACCCTTTCTAGATGACAAGAACCCCACAAGTACCACAACAAAAGGAAAAAAGTTAAGAGCAAAAAACCCAAAGGGGCACTTACCTGAACATGGCTTGGTGGACCAGCAAAAAGGCAGGCATTCAGACTGACAATCAAAAGATGGCATTCGGACTGGTGGCAAAGAAGTTCTGAGGATGGTATGTTCAGATGACACCTTTATGCCCTACACTGTACACAGGGAGCATACATCTGATGTATGGCATATCTTAAGCAACTTAAAGGCTCTGGTATACTGTCCAGATGTCAGGCCGCCCTTGGCAGACGATCTCTATTGTAAAGAATACTACAACAGTGAAATGGAAGGACATATATGTGCACTAAGCAATCTTGCAGAGGTTAATTGCATGCTGCCTTATCTTACTAGAATATGTTCTCTTATTGCTCAGATCATTTCAGGGTCTTTCTGTAAGGTGCATTCATCAAAGTTGCCAGCCCATCATCCGTCTAATCGGAAACAAAAAAATGTTGATCCAAACAAGTTTATCTCTGTCCTAAAAAGCTGCAATTGGGAACCTCTCAAGCAGATGCTTCTAGAAGCGGTTCTCTCCTTTAACTCCACCTTCCTAAACATATCCAACTATCATGCCCCCCAACTATCATGCCCCCCAAGAACCATTAGAGTAAAATCAAAATACGCACCCTGGCTAAGTAAAGGTGCTTCAACAAAGTATTAGTTTAAGGGTGTGCACACTTATGCAACCAGCTTATTGCACATTTTTTATTTTTTTGTATTTTTTCCCCTAACAGATTTGTTTGTTTTTCAATTGAACTGTACAGGTTATAGGTTACGTTAAAGGTGGAAAAAGTTTTGAAATGATTTATTGTGGTCTCATTCTTTTTTATCTCACAAAAACCTGGCATTTTAACATGGATGTGTACACTTTTTATATCCACTGTACATCAAGATCTAATCACAATCCATCAGTTATCTTATCATACAATAACCTCTCAGAACATTTCCCTAAAATACAAGTAAGGGGAATAAAGTGACAGATCTCCACTGACATTAAATTCCCTCCCTTTGATATACGTGCAATAACAGTTTACTTCCAAATTAATGGTACAAAAGAAGTGCTTAATGAACTCTGAAATAACAATTTAAGATAAGAAGTTACTCAGTTCTTTATTTTGTTAAGAAAAAAAGCCAGTAAAGCTATCTGGCCCAGCCGCTCCTTGATACCTGACAGGATTCAATGTCTTAATCAGCTCCTTATCACTTATAATTGGACAAATATCCAAAACATTGATTTTTGATCATACATTTTCCAATAACATCTAGACACCTTAATAAACTTTTCTATGAATATATTTGAAAATTATTTTGAATCAGAAGTCAGAATCCCATTACATATAATTCTAATAATAGAGCTATTACCACCCCTATACCACCTCAGATGCTTCTACGCAGACTTTTTATTAGTTAACGTAGAACTAGCCAGCCTCAACTCACATTTTCTTTTAATACTTCATATTTGTTTTCTCAAGATGCCCCTCATTTTCTGGTACTACAATTTGTTTCTTAAACTAGGAGGGGGGCTTTTACATATTATCCTCTGATAATTCTTTCTTTAGTTTGCCCAGTTTTTAATCCAGAAAAAGCAATCAAATCTAAATTTTAGACTATTATCACTCATACTTGGGATATGTTTAGCTAAAAAAGAAATAATTGAATAAAATAATATCCAAACTGTAATATCTTCTCCTGACATTAATTCTTTCCACCTCAATTTCCCCAACGTATCCATAATTAATATAATCTACTTGATAAACATCTCTCCTAGTTTTTATTGTTTTCAAAATAACCTTTCCTTTTAAAAATACTAATCTTCCGTAAAACACACATAAGGGTACATAAAATGAGCGACCAAGTTCAAGATGTAATTCTTGATTCATAATCTTCCCCTACAGCATCTAAATTCTTGTGTTTCCTTAATCATATGAATATACCTCTGTTCTATACTAGACCTTATAAAGGTGCTGAAGTACCACTATTTGTTTATCCAACCTAATCCTTATTAAGAGCATTCAAATCACCTGCTGTCACATTATAACCACCAAAATAATCTAGTTAATAACCCTTTATTAAATTTATCTACCTCACTCTTAACTAAGATGTCTACAAAACAGTGCAACCTTCCATTCTAATGTAGCCATTACAATCCTCATCCCTATAATTTCACAATCATCACTAGATCAAAAAAAGACGACTGACAACTTTTACTAATAAAAGTGTCACACCAGTCCCTTTTTCATTAGTTCTACGTCTATGATACTGTGGGAATTCAACAGGCCTGTTAATTACACCATATCATAATTTTCATATTCTGCCCTTATTTCTAAGTTCTTAATCTCATTTAAACTCTTTGCAGAAGCCTTATAGACCAGTTCTTAACTTTGACATTTGTTTCTTTCCCTCATTTCTTACAATAAAAAAGCTGCAGAATTCTTCTATCACTCATTAAATATCTGTTCTCCTCATAGCTAAAATTAATTATGTCATAACAAAAAGATTGTTTCACAACTATTCCTTCTCACATTAAAACTGTATATATGGAATTCTTCAAAAAGTCTCATCATTATATTCACAAACTGTCTTGCTGTATCCATCCACACTCCACATATAGTTGAGGGAACATCACAAAAATAAAGTTAAATACCCAAGTTTTTTGCTCAACATTCTAATTTTTAACCAGACATTCAAAACTAACATTTGTTTCCCCTAAATTACTGGTTCTTCCATTATTACCACATTGTACCTCTGTCTGCAATAAACAACCTCTCTGTTGCAGTCCTATTTCTTATTGTGCAGCTCCCTAAACTAGAAACAGTAATATTTTCCTTATTTCCTATGGGTATCAGATTTTTAATCCCCCCCCCCCCAGGACAGAGCACCCTAACAACAAGCATTTGGGGATCTTTCCTCTGTGTTTTTTTCTGTAACTTGTTACCTCCATTAACTTATCTACTGTCATACCATAAATAGTCCCCTCCTTTTCTTTTTAACCACCCCTTTTGTTTTGTCCTCAGAGTCAACTATATCATCCTCACAGTATCTTCACTTTACTCCAACTGTATATAATGTCTGTTAACTATTCCTTCGTCTCCAGCCTCATTTTCCATTTCTTGCTCATCAGTACTACTATTCAACATTTGTGCCACATCATCTTTCATATTATTCCTGTTCTCTGTAACTTTAAATACAGAATCTTTCCTACCCCTCTGTACTCATACAACATCAAATCATCTTAATTACCATTTCAGACTGAACTTGTGTTTTAAAAATTCAACTTCCTGAAAAAATATTATTACATTCCTGCTCTGCTAAGGTATGTATGCCTCTGCTTATGGAGTATGTCAAGTTTATTTATGCAGCTGTTTCCACACTTCAAGCACACCTTCTTTTCTAAACCACAATTAATACAACTTCCATACATATTACAGCCTTAACACTTTGGTGAATAACCCCCTCTAACAGGTCTGCAAGACAGTACTTGTCCACCTCTTCTATTTTTACTTTAAAACAATGCCCAGTCACTAGGAGGAGTTCATTGAAAACACCCCCTCCCTTAAAATGCTACTAAAAACTAACATAATTTGGGAGTGTGTAAAGTTTTTTTCCCTTTTTTATTCTCTCACTTTTTGTGCTAAACAAAATTAAAAACATACTGCAGCGCTAAAAGAAAAGAATACTGCACACTTTACCATTCCTGCAATTCAATAGTAACAACACATAGTCTTCATTGAGGTGAAACCTTTTAACCTCCCCATTAGAGAGACCCTACAAAACTTATACCTGCTATTCCTAATGAAGATGGTATTTTAGCGCAGTACAATACACGTCATTAAGTATTTTATATGTTAGGGCATTCAGCAGAAACATTGCTCTAGTTCTGATAGGCAGCCATTTAGCAGTATGGATGGTTAAGCAGCACTGCTCTCTGGTATGGCAAGTAAATAACCTTTAGAGTTTAGACATTTGTTTTCTGCTGGTTGATATTTATAGTGCGATTAGTATGAGTGCTTATTTAAGCCTTGACAGTTGCTAATAGATGTGAAATGCTGCATGAAGCTTTTAGCTGAGAAATAATTTTATTTATATGTGGTTGTATGTGTTTACTAAAGGTTAACACCTGACCTAAAAGTATGCTCAGATACTCTTGGGTTGTAGTGAGGGAAAAGGACATACCACTTAAGTCCACTATTACTACTGGGTAGGTACGAAATATTCTTTGTTGAGTGCCAGACATTATTATGTTGGATTTTTGAGCATTTATTGTCAATTTATTTCCCCTTAGCCAATTCCACACAAAACATAAATGTTACTGTAGAGACGTTTGTAGTTTGGTATTTGTCTTTTTAAGTTTATGACAATATCATCTGCATAAAGAATATGATTGACGTTGTGTAAATCAAATAGGGAGTTGTTTATGAATATGGAAAACAAGACAGGACCCTAGTACTGATACTTTAGGAACACCCTGGAGAGATTTACTGCCTCTGAATAGGAAGTGTTGGCACATACTGCAAAGATTTTACTGGACAGGAAGCTTCCACACCAGTTTTCTCAAAGGACAATATTTAGTGTAATTTATGAACAAGTAATTTATTCTTGACACTTTCAAAGGCTTATTTGTGAATGAAGACAATAGCATTAATAAGCACACCCACTTACATATTGTTACACATTTGGTTTAAAGAGTGCCATGCTGTTATGGTGCTGTACTTTGGCCTAAACCCATGCTGCCTCAGGTAGAAAATCATATGTACTGATGTAATTCTAAACTTGATAAGTACATTTTTCAAGAATTTTGACTAGTGAGCAACTGTTGTTAGCTATAGTGCAGTAGTAGTTAGGAGAAGCTGGACCGGGCTCTTTGGGAGGGATTAGTTTTTATGATTAAAGTAATGTTAAACATTAAAGCAAGGGCTCAGCTTGATAACAGGCTGCCTGCTTGCCATGTATACTGTATATAGCCATTACTTTCTTCCTCTCATTTCTCCTCTATGTCTTCACTAACCTTCAAGTCTCACAGATATCCAAATTTGAGCAATGTGTTGTAAAATAGCCACATCTGCAGTAAACTAGAACAGAACAAACCATTGCCTAGTTCTCATAGAATTAAATTGATTAGAACTATCAAACCACCTAGCTCTTTTTCAACTAACTAAAATACATGGACTTCTCGATAAGCCAGAAAATTTCCCTGCCCTTAATTTCATAAATCACTACTCCCGCAACAGATTTTTATATTCTAAAGAAAAATTAACACTGCATGTGACACTCAGTATTCAAATAGTGTAGTCAAACTATGGAACCTTGCCACACAACTACTGAAATCCATTCAGAATGCAAATTCATTTAAAACACAACTAAAACTTCAGTTATCAAGTCATTCCATCTCAAGGATAAATTTCACTGTTATACTCAGCTTGTTATATTATCTAAACATGTTTCTTTATTCAGAATCCTATGACCCACGGCCGGTCTTCAAATATACCTGAATAGTTTCACTTGCATTTCCCAGCTATGTACATAGCTTTGTGAAACTGCACACCCCTACCTCTATACTTCTAATGCAAACCTTGTGATAGCCATATAGATCTTTGTCTCTGAACCAGTGTTATACACCACCTCTTAACTACATTATTAACATTTTCTGCCCCACTTAGCTTCTTCCCTTAACCCCATTTCTTTGGATTTCTAAGCACTAACAACATGATCTATTATCTATTTGGCAAATCCACGAATACACCTCAAGTGACATCTACTAATGCACAAGTACCTTTGATAATGTAATAGTTGCCCGTATTTTCATATGAATGTAATCTAATTAGCAAATGTATGTGTATATTACTTAATGTACGTTCAAGTATTTTACTGAATGTCTGTTTAAAAATGTTTGGAATAGGTAGGAGAGTTTCTCCCTGGGCCTCTTCTTAAAAGGATTTTTTAACAAACTCAGTAAACAAAAACAAAACAAATACATTTTACTAAATATGGGATGCAAAATGTGGAAATCTGCAATAGATTTGAAATGAATTATTTTTAAGAAATATTGTAAGTGTGATTTATAGATAGCTTTAAAGTAATATTAAACTCCAGAAGCTGCCATAAAGAGGTGGTGGTAGGAGAAACTATAGTACTTGTAAAATGTAAAGTGCCTGCTTTACTGGCAAAGGCAATGGCATATTTAAGATCATTTTGGCTAGAAATAATTTCTGAAAGTGCCAACTCCAGGTCCTCTTGGGAACTTTTTATTAATACAGATATGTTTAATGAACTGCCGAAACATCTACAGTTCTCCTTGTAGCTTTGTTTGTTAGTTTCATAAACAGATTAGCATTTATTCTTACCTTTTTTATTTTCAGCTTTAGGAAAACTGCCAGTTTTATGGCACTATTTGGGTTACTTTCCAATCAGTCCACCCCTTGTCTCTATAATTTTAATTTGTGTCCCAAGGTCAGGTGTAATCCATGGTTGCTTTTTCTTTGAGATTTTTCTCAATCTCCGTGGGAAGAGACACTCCTGAATGGGTGATTGTAAATTATAAAAAGTGGTTAATGCAGCAGTATAATGGTCACAAGTATAAAGTGAGGTCAAGTCTGTATGTTGCAGTTCACTTAACATCACACCCTTTGATGAATCAGGAAGGGAACAGTTTGTAATGATTGCTGATGATCTTTTAATAGTCTTAAGGAAGTCTGTAGCTGTCACTTGGCAGTGATCACTCTGAGTATGAAAGGGCTATGATGTTAGCTGCTTTGTCAGGAACATTGGTAATTATTACTTCAAACATGATGCTCCTACTTGTAGCAACTTTTGGTCTAGTTCCTTTGCATAGGGAGCCTACAACAAGAAAAATAACCACTGATCCTTTAGAGGTATTACAGATACTTCAGAAATTTTATGAAAATTTGTATAAAACAGAAGTGTATAAATCGAGAAAAAGCAAAAATAGAAATATTTATGGAAGACTAAAATATGCCAAGTTTAGAGGTAGATGAGGCTCAATTAACAGTTACGTTAGAAGGAGATGAGATAAAAAAAATAATGGTGATGTATAACAAATCAGCTGGAAAGTTTTCCAGGAATACGAATGGGCGGTGCAGTGGTGCAGCAGTTAATGTTGTCGCCTCACAGCAAGAGGTTCTCCGGTTTGATTCTTAACTGGGGTGCCTTCTGTGCAGTGTTTGCATGTTCTCCCTGCATTCGCGTGGGTTTCTTCCAGATACTCCTGTTCTCTCCCACAATCCAAAGTCATGCATTTGGAGCATTTCTGTCCAGGCCTCCACTGAAAATAGGCTCTGTCCTAGTCGGACTTTCCCGGTCAACAAATGTTAAATAAAAAATAGATGACACTCTGGTGGGAATTTGCAAGTTAGGAAGGAAGAGAGTGATAAAGATCTGGAAGGTTTTGTTTAACACTTTTTTTTTTATTTTAAAAGGAGGGGAAGTACAAACATCTTGTAAAAATGTTGTGGTGGCTGCTATACCTAAAAATGGTAAAGACCCATCAGATCCAGCTTCATACAGGCTCATTTCAGTTTTAAATCATGATTAAAGTGTTTACTTCTATAATGGCTAAAAAATGGCAAAGCTGTTACCAAAATTGATAGATATGGATTAATGATGTTTTGTGGAGAGGAGGTAAACCTTTGACAACATCAATAGAACAATGATGATTCACAAGAAAGCAGAATATAATAAAACGCCGCACCTGTTGGTTGGTCTTGATGCAGAGAAAGCATTCAATAGAGTGTTGGTATTTTACGAGTAGGAGAATGGAAGCATTTGCATTTAATGATATAATAATAAGGTTACTTAGGAGGATATATGAGGGATTGGGGCAAAAAAGCATATTGGGAGGGTTCCTCTCTGATAAGTTGTGTCTGAAGAGAGACCAAGAAGGGATGTCCTCTTCACCCTTTCTTATTTGCATTATATTTAGAACCACTGGCAAAGAAAATAAGGGACTCAGAAATTCAAGGATATAATTGGCATGGTATTCAAGAAAAGTTGGCTTTATTTGCAGATGGCATTATTTTGTACCTAACAGAACCAGAAAAGGACATTTCGGTGTTGTGGAACATTCTGAGAGGACAGTTATAGTTTTTCTCAGGATATAAAATTAATGACCATAAAACAAAGGTTATAGCTGTAAACTATGTACCCACACACTATACTCACTCATATTTACAGGGGCATGATAAAAAGTATTTAGGAGTATGGGTTTAAAAGTATTCTGTTATGGCAGTTAAGGATATGTGGCTCCTCGCTAGCACACTTCAATAGAAACCTTGACGAGTGGATGGGAAACAGAAAGTTTACCCCAGGGATCACTTCAGTGGCTCTGCTGGGCAGAGACACAGGGAACTAATCTAAGGGGGTGGCGAAAGTCAACACATTCTGGCTAGGCTTATAAATGCCTTTGAGCAGATACCCTAGTACCTACCTATGAACCTATGGGAAGAGACTAATGATAATATAAAAACTAAGAAACTTGAAGCTCTTGCCTATGAATATGGATAGCAAGATATGCAAGCAGTAAAAATGTTTTAGTCCCTTAAGTTTTATACACAGGTCAGCCATATTTTATCATCAACTAAACAGTGTAAGAAACTTGTGTGTGTGGAAGATTTTCAGTCCATATATCTCTAGTTAAACACTGTATATTAATCAGATCAGACAATAGTAGCAGAAGTAGCAAACTTAAACTCGTCTTAAGTAAAATAAATAAATAAATAAATAATAATAAAAAATATATAATTGTACAGAATTACTAAGTATTCGAAAGTAATCCAAGCAAGGCAGGCAGTCTGTTTCCAGTCGAAAATCCTTTAGGTACACAGATAAGAGATCCAAGTAAAACAAAAAATAGAGTAATAGTTTCCTCACAAGCTTTCTAAATATATATATACTTTTTATCAGGCAAGGGAGTGGTTTATTGTGCTGTAAAACAAAGTGTTATTGGTACACATGTTAAAGTCACATCCCTTCCCCGATCAGTGTGACATTCGAGCTGGTCCTGCCTTACTTAGTAGCTGTCATAATAATATAACCCTTATGCACTTTAAATAAAATTTATAATGATGTGGTACCTCTTATTTAACCAGATTATTAAGTCTGAGTTCCACTCCGCGGTGGTGGTGCTGCGGTAGAGTTGTCGCCTCACAGTAAGACTCTGTCCGGTTCGATTCTCAGCTAGAGTGTCTTCTGCGTGGAGACATGCGTGAATGGGTGTACCTTCATTGAAGGTTGTGTGTCAAGCCTGGCAAGCTGGTGCATAAAAATCAACTGCCAATCATTAGCGGACCGGAGTTACGCTGTGGCGACCCCTAACCGGGAAAAGCCGAAAGACGCAAACAAATTAAGTCTGAGTTCCGCTGTGGCGACCCCTAACCGGGAAAAGCTGAAAGATGCAACATTAAGTCTGTGATTTTACCCAAGACAATATACTACATGGCTGGAAATATATCAACCTTAGTCCATTTGGCAATCAAAAAATATATACAAATATATACATATACACTTTGCATGTAAAAAATCAATTGTAAAAATCATATTCTATTTTCATAACCTATTAACAAAGATCGCTTTCGTCCTTCTAGACTTCTTCAGATCTGTGTACAAGAATCCTAAAAACTATCTATAAAAATATATATAATTCTATAATTAGTTTTGAATAAAGTGGAAAAAAGAGAACCAGAAAAAGAAAAAATGTATGATGATGGAAACAAAATATACACTTAAATTACAACTGATTTAAAATGGTACTTAAAACCAACTGGTAGAATAAAATAAAATTAATCATGTAGACAATGTGGCAATTTTCTAAGTTCCAGTACACTTTTAATTGAACAGTAGTAGTTTAGTCCAGGCTTCTTAAAAGAGTTCAGCTTTAATTGCCACAGGAGTTCATGTTTCACCAGAATATTCAGGATGTCTCCTTCAAGATCACCCATGTCTATGAGATTCAGGATCTGGAACTTAAAACCTGTGTCTCTTTTATGAAGAGAAAGATGTTTGGCTAGTGCATCATTTTTACTTCCAGAGCAGATTTCTGACAGATGACATGAAATCCAACGCTTGAGTTTATTTACAGTCTTGTCCACATAGAATGCATCACATTCATTGCACTGTGCCCTGTAAATTACTTTTGTAGTGTTATGGTCAGCCCTGCACCCACGAAGATTCTATGGAACTTTGGCACAGGAGCAGGTAAAGTCTTCGCAGGGAGTATAAGACTGTTGGTAAAACTCTGAATAGGACAAATACAAGGTAGGCCAGATTCAACCTAAATGCTACAAATTGATGTTACAGTGACCTTTTCTTAAGATCATCTCTACATACTGCATGGTCCAAATAGAGGGGACATTGTCACAGAATATTACATTTTTTAGAACATATACTCACTTTTTTCAATGGAACTGCTAGGCAGCATTTAAGAAACATTCTGATACAGGCACCAACTGTTATGATTCACCGAGATGCTACATTTAGAAATGCTTGCATTTTTAATTATGTGATCAGCAAAGCTTATTCATTGCAGCATAACACCAAAAAGCTGTCTTACACAAGATTTACAGATCATAGGAACAATGTTAGGCAAACAATCATAGAGGTGATAAGACAACTAGCTATATACACCTTTAAGTAAAGAAATAAAGTCCTTGCCATTCTTTCTGAGCACTTAATAGTGCTCACCTCCCAAATCAAGCAGTGTTGTAAATAATAACTACGAAGACTAGCATTAAAGGTAGTGAAAAATGCACCCTGTTTAACCTGTAGTGAGCTAGTGGATTTGGAAAGGAGGAGGTCAACAGGGATATCTGGTATGGTGCTGAACAGTTAAGTCGGCTTGACTATCACTGGCATGTAGTCATCAGTAAACCAGTCCGTTAAACTAGAAAATGTAAATTAGTAACTTAAGACTGGAATATCTGGATGTCTAAACTGAAGGGATGAAAGACAAAAGAGGAAAACACACGGTTGTCCTAAAGAAAGGGCACAACAGACAAGAAACCCACAGCATGAGGCAGAGAGATAGTGTACTGAAAGTAGACGAGATGGAAAAGTGAGAGAAATATATAAACACATTGTAGGATAAGAATGATAGCTGCATGAAGTGGCACTGAAGATGAATGGAACATTAACTGGTTAAACAAAATCTAATGAAAGGAGACTAGAAGAAATAGAGGGGGTACCCCTGAGATACTCCAATGAAGTCGAAAATGTATAGAAAGTGGTAGATAAAATGAAAGTAAAAATGGCAGAAATGAAGGCTCAGCAAGAAGAAATAAGTGAAAAATGACCGACTTGGAAGACAGGACATGAAGGGGCATCCTTTGCTTCCCAAATATTGTCGGGAAGGTTGAAGAATCTGACTGTACAGACTTTATGATAGAGCTGACTGCATAGTAGACTGGCTTAAAATAGGAAGAAAAACTGAGTGCAGAGTATCAATAGCAGAGGTGCATTCCAGGACGACTAAGGTCAATGCTGATGAAATTTCAGTCCTACTCCCTAAGGGAAAATATTTTATTCAGTCTTTGGAAAAAGGCAAGTTGTTTTTGTACAGACACATGAGGGTCTTTGCAGATAATTTTTCAATGGCAGCCAGGCTAAGGAGAAAAAAAATCACCCTAGCGATAAGAAAATGCTGACAGAAGTTACTGAGATCTAAGTTGATCTGTTGTGTAATTATGACAGTTGTCTTTACTAGTGGTTATAAAACTTTCTTGATGCTGAGTAGACAATTTTGGAGTTGAAGTTCAGAGTGGAAGATGACTCCAGGGCAGGCATCAGTAATGGAGACTTAAAGAAAGAGACAGAGAGAGAGAGACAGAGCGAGTTGACTCACCAAAATAACTTGGTGGAAAGGATGGCACTGAAACCTTTTCCATTATTGAAAAGGAAAATGGAAGATAAACAGTAACAGAAACCAGGGTGGCTTGAATGGCTAACCAGCAGTCAGTACTGCTAGAGTTGGACATAGTGGAGAAAGAAATTTAAAGTGCCAGTCTCTCCAAAGACAGAGGACCAGTTTGTTATAATGTTAAAGTGTTAAACTGTAGTAAAGCTAGAAGGATAGCAAAAGTAGTCCTCCTTTTCTTTATAAATAACATTAGATGTAGATGCCTGATGGAGGACTAGAATATGCATAAATCAATCAGCTCAAGTACGGTAAAAATTAAACCAGCCCTTCTTTCTCCAACAATGTTAGCATTTGGTTCCCTAATGCCTTACAGTAAATTTTGAGCGATGTGTTGGAAACAGAAAGGGAGAGAACCAATCAGGTCCTGTTTCTAAGAAAAGATATGGTTTTAATGAAAAGCAGGAATTCTGATAGCTCAAGAAGTGGCTATAGATAAGAGATCCCTGGGGTCTATAGTCAGGGTAGAGAAACCATATGTTTAATAAGTGTAGATGTGGAATTAAGGTTATTAAGCACAATTTCTGGAAAGTATAGTCAAGGAAGTCTTGTGGGACCTGGACCATAAAATCAAATTGGGGTAAGCAAACAAATAATTTTTTCTGACCCAAAGGCAATTACTTACTAGTAGTTATAAAAAAACAAAAAAAAAAAACATGTATTGACATTGCAGGGCTGCAGAACATTCATAAAAGTGAATAAACAGTAATCAGTGGGGTGGGGGTGGGGGACAAGTGGTGTACATTTATTCATAAAGAACTTACCCAATCAAAGAAGCAAGTGCTCCACAACACTGAGAAAGGAAAAGGCAAAGAGGGGGATGTATATAGCTTGTGAAGGGATAGTAACATCATATTAGGTTATTAGAATGGGTTATGGGAGTGTGGGAAAAGAATATTACAGGAGAAAACTATAAAGCAGCAGCAGCAATAGTCTGGAGATACAGGACAGCTTCTCAATACAAGCATAAGTTGAATCAGAGATCAGAAGGTGTTAAGAAACAGGGGAAGCAATACAGACATTTAAGAAATGGATAGTTTACAACTAATGGCATGGGATCTGAACAGCCTGAAAAGTAAACAAAAAAAAGACTTACTTGTTTAAAAGTTCAGCATATGTATACGTTACAAAAAACACATTTAACAAAAGAAAAGCACATTTCATTAAGAGGAGTGGAATTTTACAGACATACAAGAACAGTTTACAAATTATGACAATGTGAATGGCCTGACAAGAAAAACATAATGACTTATTTGTTTAAAAAGTTTTAAAAGTTCAGCACATGTACACGTGTTGCAAGAAACACTTTTAACAAAAGAAGAGCACAACTATTTGATTAAAAAGAGTGGGCTGATGGGCTATCGTTCACAAATGAAGAGAGAGGGGGAGTGCAGTTGACTCATTACAAAAAACGGGAGCTGACTTATTGCAAAAAAGCATATAAATTAATTTGTGAAGAAGATGTAGATCAGAAAGACCTATATGCAATAATTAAAGGCAACAGTGAGGTGTGGAGTGAGGCACTGAATGGTTAATGCACACACACACACACACATATATATATATATATATATATATATATATATATATATATATACATACACATACCACCTAAAATGAATGAAGGAATTTAGTAGCAGCACATTAGCCAAGTTTGTTGCTGTTTGGAGAGACTGGTATTTAATATATATGTACATGATGTGTTGGAGAACCCAAGAAAATACAAAATAGACAAGGTATCAAGATTTTAAGTAAAGTATATTAAAATATTTCGTCTGAAAGACATTTTCTGTGAAGATGAACACAGTGATGATTTTACATATTACTCCCAGCCATATGGGAAATGGGCTAAACTGAATTGCTTGCATGTATTGCTGGAGCATAAAAACAGGGTTCTTGGAAATGAAACACTTCCTATAAACACCTATACCCAATCAGACCATGTGCCAACAGTAGTACAAGTAACATTTCAAGTGGGTAGTGGGCTAAAAACACTTGTGCCTTACAACATATTTATTGAAAAAAATACGATTTAAAAAGCTGAACAGGGACAATGATGAGACACCATTTATTATATTTAAATGGGACAAAGTAAAATGAGATCGGTGTGGCAGGGATGAAAGACAGATTAAAATACTTAGTTTTGGCTAAGGAAAGAGAGGAATGGGAAACTGGAAATAGGAAACACAGCAGGAGCTTAAGAAAGTGAAGAAATACCAGAGTAGGAAAGGCTATCTGAATGATGAAAAGGAACAATACTGAAAATAAAATGTGGATATAGAGGAATGCTTACAAGCAATTATTAGTATAGGAATATAGCCCTCGCAAAAACAGATTTTGACTCTATTCCAAAATACACCAAACTACTGGCACAGTGACTAAGGCAGCAGAAGGTGAAAAGTAGTATCAGTACATTAAGAGACCCTGAGACAGACGAAATACTCATGCAGGGGAATAATATTAGAGGGATTACGCAAATATTAATTAGAAATTATATACAGATGACCTGTGGACAGAAGAGAAGACTAAGCAGGCATTAAGTTTTCTTATAGGTTCATAGGTTGGTACTGGGCTATCTGCCCAAAGGCATATATTAGCCCAGCCAGGTTGTGCGGTATTCACCACCCCTTTAGTAGTTCCCTAGACCCTTGTACTAGCAGCTAGTACCCTTGGCCCCTATCTAGTAGTGCTGTTGGTGTGATCCCAGGTGTGAACTTTCTGTTAACCATCCACTCATCAAGGTTCCTCTTGAAGAGTGATAGTGAGGGGCTCTGTCTTATGTAGATCAGGACCCTGTTCCATAGTAAGGGAAGTCTCTGCGAAGGGAATCTATCCCTCCAGCATGTTTTATTCATTGTTGTGTTGAGGTCTATATCTCTAGAGCGTGTAGCTCAAGTAGATTTGGTTTTGCTAAGATGGAGCATGTTCAACAATTCTGGGTTGGACATGGCTCTGTACGTTAGACAGAGATCGCCTCTGAGAAAGCGATATGCAACAGAGAACAGTCTTAGCTTTTTCAACCGTGCTGCATAGGGCAACTGTTTGAGGCCAGTAATCCTCTTGGTTAGATACCTCTGTGGTCTCTCCAGATGCTGGAGATGTCTAGCCAGGTACATTCCAATTGGTGCATTGTACTCAATAATGGGTCTGATGAGGGAAGAGTAGAGGGGCACCATTACATCCTTAGATCTTGATGCGAACCCTGATAAGGATTTTCTAACCACTTTGGCAACATGGTTATCAAAGGAAATCTGACCATCTACTTGAGTCCCTAGATCCCTTATTTCTTCTTCAGATTTCAGGGGATTACCTCCTATGTTGTAGTTTGTCTTAATTAGCTAAAGTTCCACACACTAGATGAGACAGAAGGATGAATACAGTCAGCACAGTATCAAGGGATGAAATAAAAATGGCAATACAAGAACATGCAGCAGCAAAGAAACGAGGTTCAGATGGCATCAAAATGTAAATTTAAAATCAAACATGGCATTGATACAACACATGAAGCAGAGGCTATTTAATGAAATATTAGAAGAGGACACGATTCCACAGCCTTGTAGGGTAGCAGTGATAACATTTGTCTTAAAAGAAGGAAAGGATCTAGCTGATACCAGTTTGTACAGAGCAATATTAGTGTTAAATCCTGACTACAAAATATTCATGACAATTATAACATGGAGAGTAGTTAAGAGTATGTTATCTCTGATAAATCTGCAACTGTGGTTTTACAAAAGTGAAGCAAAACTGCATTAAGAGAACACAAATAATGCAGGACAATAAGCAAATAAAAGGAATACACTGATCCTGATTTGGGCTGGATGCAAAAAAAACATTTGTTAGGCCAGCTAGGATTTTCTGTGCCAAGTTCTGGTAAGTTTTGGTTTCCCCCCAAATGGGTAGATTTAGCTATGGGGATTGACAATGAGGCTGAAGCTTATATTCAGGTAATGGGAAAGTTTTCAAGATGTCTGAAACTCAAAAGGGTTATCAGGCAGGATGCCCCCTCTCCTTGTTATTATTTACCCTATACAGCAAACCACTAGCAGCAAAAATAAGAGAGTCTTCTATACAGGGGTATAATTGGCATGACCATTAACATAAAAGAGCATTACTTGCTAATGATGTTATAGTCTATATAACAAACTCCAAGACTGATACACCAAAAATATTTGAGATTTTGAAGCAGTGCAACAGGTGAGCAAGATATGAGATCAGTCAATAGAAAACAAAAGCCATAGTACATAACTATGCATCAAGTCATGAATTAGTTCAAGAGTACCCATTTCTTTGAGGACACTTCAAAATGACATATCAAGGAGTTTGGCTAGACGTTGATCCAGCTCTGGCCACAAATGAGATGTGGGAGGGTACTACAACAAAGACAATTCAAAATATCAACAAATGGCAGATGAAGCCACTCCAGTGGTGCAGCGTGATAAAGGCCTAACTATGGCCCAACCAACTAAGATTTGATTAAGCAGCGCAGTTGGGAGAGCAATTCTATAGGCATCTCCTGTGATTACCCCAGTGGAGGATGGAGGCAATGTTTGGGGAGATGTGGTCCAAAACAGGTGATACAGTAGGGACATGGCTGAGCTACAATGCATGCCTGCCCCTCAGAAGTTACTATAGGACCATGGAGGAGATGGGATAAAGCAGTAGGTCAAAAATGGAATCCCACAGCAGATGCTGATGGCTAGGCCCCCTGGATGACCTTAAGATCCATGCCAGCCTCAGCTCTATCAGAGGAAGACTGGGGGGGGTTAGGAAGTGGTCGGTAGATGTGGCAATACACATGGGGCACTGGGAAAGGAGTTGTAGGATGATGTAATGGGAAGAAAAATGCCCCCTCCCAAAAAAAATAAAATAAGTGGGCAGATGGCATGCATGGACTTTGATGCATAGGTTCAGGAAATCAAGATGTTTACCCCGCTGTTGATACTGTACATAGGACAAACCTTTTGTCTATAGACCTGAGGAAGAGATACGGGGAAGAATAAACAAGGTAATTGCCAAATTTGTGTGGAATGGGAGGAAACCAAGAGTAAAACAGGAAAGACTGACCTTGGCAGTAGAAAAGGGAGGGTTAGGATTGCTGGATTTCGAGTATTATGTAGCAACTCAGATTAAGCTAATCTACAGTACACAGAATGCTGGTTATGGGTTCAAATGGAAGAAAACAATCAGTGAAAAAGGGGTCTAATTGAGAACTCTAGAAGGCTGAGGTTTTGGAATCAAACAATGATACTGAACAATATTAAAACTATACACATCTATGTATATATAGAGAGAGTTGACAAATTTACCCCTAACTGGATGATTGTTTCTTCTTAGATTCTGCCCAGGACTCATGGGTATCTTTTCTTTACTCCATAAATTTTTCCAGAGTGTACGTTTCAGGTTGGACATGAAGAAATCTTCCCTCATTCCATCTCGCAGGTTAACATTTTTTAGGATGCCTTCTAGACACCTCAGTTGTGGTAGCTTATCTCCCCTCCAGAGAAAGTTTCATTCTACCATCTCCACCTCTTAGATCTGTTTCACCAGTCAACTTCCGCAGCAAAGGATTTACTCAGAATTGTAGGTTACATGGCTTCAGTTGTCATTGTTCCTCTAGCTAAACTTCATATGAGGATGATTTAATCATTTCTGCAATCTCTCTGGTCTCAAATCAACTCTCCCTGTCCTTTCCTGTTCCAATTTTGTATTTCATCAAATGGAACTTGTTTGGCCCAACCAAACCAGGTTCAATTAGTGGTTTGGACAACTGATTGAGCAGCAAAGAGTTGATGGGTATTCCCGTCCAAGGTGGGAGAGCACTCACTGATACGCTCCCTAAGAGGAGGCATGGTCCAAAGAGGGGAGTTGCCCTCAGATGTAATTAATGAGCGTGGAGTAGCAGAGGAAAGGGAGTGGGTAGATCTTTAAAAAAAAAAAAATCCCTCCCAGATGGAATCACAGATGAGCCAAACTCTCAGGATACATGACCGGCCACAACAATAATAAAGTAAATGGGGGGTGGAGAGCAGCTGGTAGACCCAGTGTGGCTACTGGGCACTGGGGGCCAGGCTGGTTGTGTTATAAAGCTTGAAATGCAACACAGAGAGCAGAATATATACAGTACTTCCGTGTGAGTAGCTAACACTGATTACAATTCACTGGTAACAGGTACAGTTACAAGAAGCATGGCTACAGCTGGTAGAAATAATGCCCTGGTGTCACTTATGGGCCTGTAGGAATGGGAATGCTGGTGTCACTGTAAAGAACAGAGGGACAGCAGGACAGAAAATATGCAAAAATATAAAATCAGGGAGTCCTGAACAGGTTTCTGTTCATGTTGGAACATTCTCCTCCTAGATGTAATGACATCAGAACTGAGTATTTTAAATAAGGAGGTATAAGGGACAGCTCTGTTAGCATGCAGGTATAATACCCGGACTATGACCTAGGAAACCCAAGTAAGGTTAGCAACTCATGCATTTGAGTGGGGAGGATGCACCTACCTATTCTAGGAGGGCTGGGAGAGGAGTGGGCCATCCAATGACACAATCCCTCAAAGTTGGGGTAGTAATGCAAATATGGCCAAGGGGCAGGTATTTGGTCACTAACCCACCATGTGACAGCCCTCACTACAGGTTCATGAGGGTATATATAGAGGAGGGAGAGCAACTCCCATGGTGAAAGTGGTCAAAAGCCCCCAAACCCTGGAATGAGTCAGAGTTTAAAAACACCTTCATTCTCAGAATGATGGGGTAGTTACAAAATACTGTTCATGGCTGCCTGAATGACAGCTGTCCAATGACTTGCTATCACGCTGTTAATGGGGAATGAATTAGCAGTGGCTGACCCTTGATGGGCAACAGGAGCAGATGCGATAAAAAGAACACACAAAAAAGCTGATGAGGGCAATGACTAATGTATGGGGGGTCATAGAAGGTTTTGCTTCTCCAAATTAAAAAAATGCTTAAAACTTTAATAAGATTGCCATTTGGGGCTGTATTTTTCACCAAAACAGCATTCAAACTAAGCCCATTTGCATTGGTGTCTTGCACCTGGACAAAGCTGTACCTCAGCAGACCATGAGACTGTGCTCTTCAACTACTTTCCTCCATGTTTACCACCCTGTAGCCTTTTCTTAGCACTTACAAAATTTATAGCCTGATTGACAGTGGCAATCAATATAATGATGCTTTTCTTTATGATCTTTTTATATCTCCTAGCTACTGCTTTAGAAGTCATGTATCCAAATCCCTTTTAGTTGTGTTTCCAATTTTTAACTTTTCTTCTCTATATGAAACCTTTACCTCTGCAGTGCTATCTACCAAACTTATAAAAAAATGAGATCAGAGTATGGTAGCATTTATCAGCAGAATCCAGTCATGTTGGAGTTATACACATCTTATGAACGTTACTGTCAACAGCTGTGACCTCAACAAGCACACATTCTCCTTCCAGTCACTCATCCTTCTGTGCACTACACCCTGGACATATATGGCTTCTTCTGCATTGTTTTCGAGCCTCACCCAAACCACAAGAACAGTACTATGGCTGGTCCAATGCATGATATTCCACTTTTAGAAGAGTAGTATGACTTTGTTCTGTGCTTAAAAACTCTGTTGAATGAATCAGAATTCAAATCTAAATTCTGCAGCAGTCTTAGGTGGTACATTA